>NC_084664.1:13886822-14509322 GCF_028389875.1 Rhea pennata
TTTGGTGGTTCAGTCGGGTGTACATTTGAGAGCTGCTAGTACAATCCCTCTAAAGAAGAAAAAAAAGCTTCGTTTAGTGAGAATGAGCACAAGCATTTGGTGAACTGATTTGTGTTTAGGGTATGTGAAGGGGGTTTTATTTTTCAAACAGAAACACATTATTTTGATTAACAGACTTTCAGTCTTCAAAATATCTTTGGTATATCCATGTTTGGATGAAAGGCGTGTGTTCGCCTTCTAATAAGCTGTTATACTACTCCTGGCGCAACTTCTTACCGCAGGTTTGCCACAGGAACCATGATTCACACGATCATGTGTTTTGGACTACTTAAAACGGCAGTTATTAAGCAGTTCTGAGAAAGGCAAGCTCTTAAAAATCAGCACATTTTGTATTTTATACAGTAAGGGCTAACGATCACGCTGGGTACCAGTGTACAGACTTGGCACCCATTCCACCACAACTCCACAAACTGGCAGTTTTATAGGGTTAGGTCCAGAGTTACGTCCTGCAACACTCTCTTTTGACTCATCCATGACTCAAAATTATTCTCATTTTTACTTCTTTATGTTTTCGACTTTTCCCTTTCACCTTCCAAATTTATGCTGTTTTCCACTTTCCACTTCATTTTTTCACTTCCCTGACACTACTTCAGTTTGTTCCTAACTCTCTTTTAACATTAGCTTTTCTTCAACCCTTCTTTCACTTCACATTTCCTCCTACACAAAACATCCAAATACCTGACCTGGATCCTAACTGGACATTAAACAATATCCAGCAGAGCCATATCTGGGCTTCCCCTACTGTGCGTCTTACCAGTATATTGAATCCAGTAGCTTTATGGCCACTTTTGAAAAAATTACATTTCAGAGCAAGTTAGAAAACACTGTTGCAAAAGGCACTAGTTTTTGAAATGGTGTATCTGTCACACTAGTGCCCACAGCTTAAAATAAATAAAATCCTGAGATGACTGTGCTGGCTAATTTGTGAGATAAGCCTTTTATGTAGGGGATTTTGTCTGGACAAAGTGAACAGGCTGGAGAGCTGAATATGCAAGCAAACCACGTACCGTGCCTCTTGCATCACACACACACATAACTAGTACGTTAATCATCAACGTTCAAACACAGTTACCCGATATGAGGCCAGAAATAACTTTCTGTCTCTGTTATTTTTGTTGACCTAACATATTTCTTTGCTGTGATCTCTTGTTTCTAATTCTCATTCACTTTTGGTTTTGAAATCAGTGGACAGATCAAGAGTTTCATAAAACCCTTCCTTCTCTAACATCATATGAAATATGTCTCTGATATGCCAAGAATTGCTGTTGGCTATTAGCTTTCACTTAACAGGCTATGAATTAATTTACCACGCCGACATGGGCAGTTTGAGGCACTGCTTGAGCCACAATTCATGTTATACTTTGCTCAATTATATCCCAGTCATTTGAGCTAATTGAGTCAAGTGATACAGTGTCACAGGACTTACTGTAAGTCCAGAGGATTTCTCCTTCTGCCTAAGCTGCTCATCTTCAACTGTCAACAGCCCACAGCATTCGGCATGATCGCTGCCAGATCCCTGACAGTGAAAATCCACGGCAGCCTTTGCTCCTGTGTGTGTCAGTAGCTGCTTTGTCTCAGTTACTTCTGCAGTCGTTCCATGGTTGCTGTTTACACACATTTAACATGCTTTAAAATTGCTCTCTCTGCTCCTTCACTGACTAGTTGCTGGACCTGCTTGCTCCTGCTGAACGTGCACCGTGCCTCTCAAAGCCTGATTTCTTGTCGGGAGGCTGCAGGAGCCCCAAACGCTGAGCCAGCACCCTCGGCAGCTGTCAAGCGCTCGCCGGAGCCCTCCCAGCGAGCGGCAGCGGCTCTGCCGGGCCGATGATTTACGGCTCCTTGTGGCTTTACTCAGAAAAGGCTTGGAAAGTCATGGAGCAAAAATCAGTTCAGAATGTTTTTGCTGAGCTTTGCTTTGGTCAATAAGGTGGTTGGACCATCTGATTTTTCCTCTTGCAACGCCTTTGCCTTTTCACATATGTAATTCCATCATTTGCAATGGAATCATTCCCCACTGTAAGTGACAGTAGCATTTATCTTTGTGTTTGTAAGAATGCATTGCATTTCAATGGGCCTGTTTTACTTGGATTGAAAAGTCCTTTGCAGATGTAAATTAAGTAAATCTCATGCTAGCTCTCCCAGGTAAACTGAGAACATTATATCCATTTTAGAGGTAAATAATCCAAGGCACAAAGAGCTTAAGACAACAAGCTTGGTTGCCTAAGTCAGACACCTCAGTCCAAATGAATAGCATATTAGCTATATCATAACAGCTATTCCCCATCACAGGTTCAAGAAGATTGCTGTAAGTAAAGACTTCATAGTGTGCTTTATGACCATGTGAGGTAAAAGTTTGAGGAGATATTTAGATATTGAGTGCCCAAAATTAAGTTTAATGAAATTTCCTTTGAAATTGTTTTCAGTGGAAAATGAAACCATTAATCAAATTAATTGTTTTGGCTTGTAAAAAATCAATCCTTTATCAAAGATTCCTTTCAACAGAAAAATTTTCTGTTTTCTCTGTAAAGATGATTTATTTATGCATTCATTCAAATGCTACCCCAGTATCTTTTCTGAGATTATGACCAGGTTCCTCGTCCTCTTAAGTCTCCTCTTCAGAGTGTCTGCAAGACATCTGTAAGTGCAGGAAGAGAGACAGATACTTATCTGTGTGAGTATGAGGGGGATCTCTGGAACAAAGTCCAAAGACATCTTTTGGACACCTTGATTTTGTATATAGATTAAATACCAAAAAGTCTTCTCATGCAGGTTACAGAAACAGAAGCTGAAGTGACTTTTGAATCAAGTTTCATGAAATCCTTGCCACCTTTGAATACACCCAGTCTATGAAAACAGAGAGCTAGAGAGGTGTAGGATGGGTATGGCCTGGTGGGAGGACCTGTAGCAGGTCTTAGAAGCCCTCTCCACATCTTAGAAGAAGGAATCTCCTGAAGAAGGTCAAGAGGGAAAAGTACCAGTAGTGGTTTTGGCTGAAGGTTAACATGTTTTTATGGAATAACCTTTCTCTTAGTAAGTCAGATCCCAGAGGGAATGACTTTTCACCCCTACAGACACTGTTCTTTCTTTGGAAGTCAAGTAGTGACTCCTACGCTTTTCAAATCACTGACTTGTAGAGGATTTTTTGATTTATGGAAAAAAGGCTTGATTCAGTCAGATTTTTCCTGGATATCTGGAACTGTAACATATCACATATTCCCTTTAAAGTAGAACTGGCAATAAAATGCCTCACTGGAAAGAAAAAAATATCCCCTCCTCCTCTATTATTTCTGTTTTTAATTTCCATTTTTTTAAACAAACAAATAAACAAACTTTTATTATATTCTTTACTCAAATAACATATATGATCCATGCTTAGTGAATACAGATATGAAAACTGAAGCCTTTATCAGGCAAGATAAGGCTTTCCTCATTTCATTCCATTAACTGACTTCACACTGAACACATGGGCTGACTTGTTATAATTCAAAGGGTGTATTTTCCAATGTAAAACACTTGAGTAAAAGATCCGGAAAATGCAAAGCTAATTTGGATGCTATGTAGGGACCATTTTCTATGCAGGCACCATTTGCACATAACTAGCTGCTGGAGTATGGATTAGTTCTTTTCTTCGGCATGAAATTTAAGTGTTGTATGCTTAACAACGGGAGGATATAATAATAGTGGAGGAGGAAAAAAATACAGGAACATAGAGATAATGGAATAGAAATTTTGGTGGGAAGGGTTGTCTGAAAGACGTCTACTTAGTCTCCTTTGGGCCTGTTACCAGCACTAGATAAGGACAGACATGGCTTTGTCTTGCCCAAATCTTTTAAACTGTCCAGGATGGAGATTCGACCACCTCTCTGGGCAGCCTGTTCCAGCACTTCTCCACCCTGCTATTGAAGAACCTTTATCTACTTGTCTAACCTGAACTTTCCAAGCTGTAGCTGGTGGCTTCTGCCCCTTGCTATATTGTCTGTTTCTACTGAGAAGACTTTAGCCTTCTCATCTTTGTAACTACTCTTTGAGTAGGTGTAGGAAATCCTGGGGGGAAGGGGAGAATCTATTTGTGCTAACATATGCACGCACAAATTCAATACATATATGTTAAAGTATACTATACCATATCTACAGAGGCAGAGGCCTCATGCTTGTGAGCCTTTTAGATCTCTCAGCTGAGATCTGCCTTACCAAGGTGAGGTGCTTACCTCAGAAACATAGTCTCCCAAACCTCATCAAAAGTCATTGGAAAGAAAACTTTAGGGTGCCAGATCAGGTTCTGGAGGTACCTGACTCTCACCCTGATGGTGTTACTTAACTTACTGACAATGAAAACGTGCCCAAAAGTTGGTGGAATTTAATGCTTTATATGTCCCATTCTTTGTACGTTTTTTTCTGTGTGGAAGAGGAGGGTATAGCTTATTCTACCCAAAGTGTTAAAATAGCAGAAGACAGCCTGGGAGTCAGAGGTTGCTCTCTAACTTCTAATATGAAAAAAAATCCACAACTTTCCCTTCTTATTTTCTGAGTATTTTATATGCTCTTTACAACTTACATCAGCTTTAATTTCCTTCTAAAATGAGAATAAGGTCATCAGAAACTAATTCGATATGGTTCTAGTGTAAAACCACAATGGAAACTTTTCTAAAATGTCAAAGTTGCCAGAGTCATTACTTGTCCTTGGCTCTAAGGGAACCAGAGTTGTTTCCAGGCTGCTTTGTGTTGTTTCTTTCCTTACCATTTTTTTTAATGTCATCCAATATATCAGACAATGGTAAAATATATTGAGAAAGAATATTGTACGTTCCAAACCATGTACAGCTCTTTTATTTTTATTTTTCATTCCGAAAACCAGAGATAGCAGTCCTGTTAGGTAAGAGTCATAGGCTTAGGGTGAAAAGCAAATGAGCACATCTGTCTTCTTCTTTTCCAAGTTATGTGGATAAAGAAATATGTATCCAGATTATCACAAATAACAGTGCTGCTAAACTAACATTTCCGTGGCCTCTCCAAGCAACTAAAGTAGGTGGTTGACATTATTTCATTAAGAGTTTTTTTTTTTTTTTTGGTTGGAAAATGTTGGCTTGGAACACAAGAAACTTGTGTGAATGTGCTACATCTGACAGATTTTTTTGAGAGAGATTTTGTTGCATTTCTTGTGTTGTTGATGAAATTTCAGATCAAAGTGAGAATGAAAGGGTGAGCAATGCCTTGCTATGTGCTAATACTGAGGCATAAATTAAAATCCCTTGTGCTGCTAAGTGGGAAGCTGAAGCAAGAAGTCACCACACCTTGTGTGTGTGCCCCGACCACTAGGCATTGCAGAAGTGGTGAGGGGGTCTGTGTCTCCTGCTTTCTTCCTTTAAAATTCCTGTCTAGCCACTGGAATGGTGATTGGGAGCCAGAAGAAGTGCTACAGCTGCCTGCCAACAGACTCTTGAAAGGTCGTAGGACTCAGATAGACCTCAGCACATTGTCTGGTCCATTGTTCTCTTCTCCAGGCAGGATGAGCTGTACGACGTCGGTTAGTCCTCACAGATGTTATTCCAATCTGTTCTTAAAAACCTTTAGTGTGGAGAGTCCACACCTCTGGGGGTTTCTGCCTAAAGCTTTTAAATTTCTAAACTCGAGTCAGTATCACAGTTTCTGATTTGTGAATTTTTTACTTTTTACAGGAAATAAGAACTAATATTCTCCCCTTCTAAATGGGAAACTGAACCACAGACAACACCGGGTTGTCAGTGATGATTCAGAAAACTCCACCTTCCCATAAACCAGGCATGCTAGACAATGGATACACTTTAATTCTGTCTTAATCAACATAGCAACAGTTCACAAATGTTGGTGGTGTTTTCTGTATAATTAACCTCTAATGCAGCAATTTACATCAAAGACAATAGCGCATTGTTTCCTACAAAGCCTTCTCAAGTGCTTTTTTCTCTCCACGCCTGGCATGTGCTTTTCAAAGCTAACCTCCTGGCTGCTTGTTCCCTATGATTCTGCCTGAAACCTTGCAAAAGGTTTCTCACAAAAGGTGAACTAATTAGCAAAAAAAAAAAAATAAAATAAATAAATAAAAAGGATTCAGAGAGCAAGCAAAAATAGAGGAACCGGATGAGACTGTAGAACAGAGGAGACTGTAGAAGCTGGTCTTTTTGAAACTGCATTAGGTCTCAAGGAAAACAAACAAACAAACAAACAAACAAACAAAAAACCCAAACAAACTGGATTGTAAATTGAAGTAAGTTTCAGTGTAAGCACTTTTAGGATTTAGTGATTTTATCACAAATCTTGCAATACTTAGCACTTGCCTAGAGCTCTAAACCTCTGAGAACCTGGGATTTTCATCTTTTGTTATTAAAACTCCTCAAACCTAAGTGTCTAGTTTCATGTGACAATGTAAGATAGGAGATGATATACTCAAGCTTTCCAGAATCATGAAGCAAATCATAAGAACCTACATCATGTATTGGAAAAAATATACAATTATAACTAAACCAATCTCATATTTGTTTTGAGGAAATATGTAAAACAGTGTTTATACCAGCTTTAGATTCATCCCTAGGTTTAAAATTCTGATGACTGTATAAGACATGCCAAAGGCAGAATGAATTCACCTAAAAAAATGAAGTATTTTTTCCACTTTCACAACTGGTATTAGCTATGTCACAAATTAATTCTATTGCCATTTTAGACTGCTCTACTTGAATGGCTTTCTAGGATAAATAGCTAGTACTAGTATCATAAACCCTTTGTAGTTTAGACAAGACTAAAAGCTTTGAAATAAATATCTTTCATTTTCTTTACAAGAAATTAGTCCTGATATTGGCAGATTAACTTTTTTCTTTAATTAATGATGATTTTCCTTTACTTCCCCTCTGTTTCTACCTAAAGGAGACTTAAGATACCTGGTGCAGAAGAATCTTCCTGGTCATCGAATCTACTTTTTCTTGCCACACTCTCACATCATAAAATCACTTCCCCTAGATTAATCATGGTACTGTGTAACTGAATTTTTCTTTGTTCTCTATCTGCTTCTCCAAATGCCACGTAGTTCTTGAGCCTGAATGCCGTGATGGTTTGAAACTCTTAATTTCCAGCCTACATTAATTCCTCGTCATTAGCTTCTATGCAGCAGCTGCCATTTATTTTTCTTTCATATTACTCCTACAATTTCTGTTCTCCCCAAGACCGTTTGGGATTCTTGCCTTTTCCTATGTGTAAATTATGAGGTAGTTTTGATTTGTTTTTGTACACAACAAATGAAATATTCCCATAACTTCCATAAAGAAATTCATTATTGTTAGGAATATTTTACTAAATTTCCTCACTTTTTCCATTTTAAATCTCTTTCTTGAAGTTGCACAAGCACAGAAGGAGGAAGTTGTTTGTGTAACTGTACATTAATAACAACTAGAGCTGTAGTTATATTGGGCCTTGTTATTATACAGAATTGTTAAAGGCTTTCAGGATGAATGCTACCTTTGACTAAATTCCAGAGAAGGTAAGTACTAATTTTAATTACTTGAGCAGACATTAGAACCCAGTAGAAACATAACTCTACATGAATTTACCTTATAATAGTACAATGGGTTGATATTTCTAAAAGTTAGGCCATCCACTTCCTTTCCACTTTGTGCAGACAAATTTGCATTTCTTCACTGCGTCATGAGACATAATCAGAATTTTCAACTTCCTCACTCAGAGAGAATCTTTTATTTCCCTTTTCTTTTAATGAAAATAGATGACAATACAAGATAACAATAGGTAGAGAATCAAATCTTGATGTCACTTCCTAGAAAATCCTTAACACAAAATATTACATACCTCCATCTAATGATATCTATTTGTCTATAATATCTGTAAAGTTGGAGAGAGAAGTATGGTTTAAGCATAATCCACTGTAAAGTGTAGCCAGTTCAGGGCTATTGCCCTAAAAAGCAGGAGTGTTTATTCCACCACTAAGACTTCCTCCTTGTATGAGGTCAATATTGCCACGTCCAGGTAGCTTAGGCATTCCATTAAAAAAGGCTACAAGCAAAAGCAGGTTAAATGTATTATCCATACCATTGCTGCTCAAGCAGGAAGTAAAAAATAGAGGAAAGGTGTATATGGAAGGATGAAATATCAGCTGCTGCTTACTTTCTTAGAGATCTTAAAGCTTAAAATTTAGAGGAGACATTGTCCCAGGGGACCACACTATCGTACAGCAGTCCCACAAGTGGACATCAGCGGAGGGTAAACTTTTTGCTACATTTTCACCCTCCAATCTGCATTATACAAGGACTTGTCAGTCTGTCCACCCTCCCCTTATATTTATCCTTCCCTGAGAACTATTGGCTGGTATTTTTTTGAGGAAGCCTTACGAATACAGTTCTTGATGTTGCAACATTTTGAGACGAGACTGCCACTTTGTCTTGCACTATCTGTAATCATGGGATCAGAGGAACTTAATCATAAGACCTTTTTTCTTCTGTTTCGGCAGAGTCCTGCTTGCTGTGTGCATGCCTTCATCTCGCATTGCTATTTCTCCTTCTTCCCTCAGTCCTCCTTCTGCACAAGCTGGCAACACACCGCTGGACAATCCCATTACTTGTGATGTTCATGTTCTGGCCTTCTCAATCCTAATTTTGCTTTACAGCACAGGCAAGGATGGGTTAACATGAAACTTTTTAAAAAATCGCATGGTCTATACTTTGAGATACTTTACTGGAGTATGCCAGTTTTTGTCATTTGCAGTCCTTAAAAAAGTTGTGTCCAAATTCAAAATTAGGTTTTATTATTCCAAGTCACTTTATAGGGTCAGCTGCTGAATTACCTTCTTGATATTTCTGTTGTGATTCCACACTACATCTTATTTTCATTTATAACATATATAACAAACAAATATTTTCAGGGACGTGATATGGACAATGCAGAGATACAGAAAATGCAGACTACACCATGTGACCAACAATATGTGAAAGATCATTTGTGAAAATATCTATTTCAAAATAAACTGAAACAGATATTTTTTACATAGAAAAAATAGCAATTATTTTTACTGTTAGGAATTGAGGAGCATAAGAAATAAATACAAGTTTCTTGTATCTTGTAGTAACGGTTCAGATATATCTCTAAAAGCAACATTTGCTTACAGAATTCTCCCTGCTGGTCTGGCCCCATTCAACAGTTAAGAACGAATGAATACAGGCAGGAAGAATTTTGTTCCTGTCAACATGCACGGTTATTTATAAAAGATGCAAGTGATCAGGTTCTGATGGTTTAAAGAGTTACTATACAGAAGCTAAAGCATGTCAGCTTGTGGTGTAAGTGCTCCAAACCTGTGGCCACCAATGAGTAAAATAGTGAATTAAGCTAAAGTATTTCACTTTCGAGCTATAGTAGGATAGGAGCATAGACACGCTCAGTTGACTGGTCTCAGCTAATGCATGATAAATCATTAAACTGAGGTAATGTGATCACTTATGGTAAAAATGCATAGATGAAAGCAAGCATAGGAAAAAAATGATTTACTTTTAAAATCACAGATTTACTTATTATAAAGTGTGTATTCTAACATTTAATATTGTAAATGATCAGAAACATCTCCTCCTCCTCCTCTGTTTTACCCAGAAATATGCATTCAAGTAAGTAATTATTTACTATAACATCTTGATTACTTGTCTGTTTTATTTTTTATTTTTTTTCCCAACATTTACAATTTTCCTGTAATGTGATCAAAAGCACAATCCTGGTGATTTCTGCAATGCTATAAAAGTCTTCTCCTTCAGGAGCTATTTGTAGATTTTGCTTCACTGATAATTTGAATTAATAGAATGTCTATCATATGTCATTCATTATTTTCCTCTCAAAATTTTTCATTTATCTAGACTGGTCAAAAGAGTATAGAGATGGAAACATATTTTTTGCAGAAAATAATTGTTGTTCTGATCATGGCATGAAACAGGTAATAAAAAAATATCAAAACTATCCTCTTGATCCAAAACCAATTATCATAATTTTTCAGATGTCTTTAACACTCTGTGACCTGAGTGACCAACTGTGAATAAAAAGACCAAGTGATGAATAGCTGCAATGATTAGTTGGCAAACAAATCATCAACTGAGTATCACTTGCACAAACTATTCACCAAATATTTATAGAGTAAAAAAGTAGCATTGCTTCATAGACAATTTGATTAGATATGACATTTAGTATGACTCAAGGATCTCTAATATAGATGGTGAGCCAGATTTAGTGTGATGCCCAGAAATGAAAACAAGACATACCTTCTCTGGCGTCTTTCAAATACTTATGTAGTAATCAACCCAAATATATCTAAAATGAAATCATCCAGTCTTCACGGACCCAAATTTATCCAGCAAAAGACAGTCTCCGATTGTACAGATGAAAAATACACTGGAATTTTACAGCTAACACCTCAAATTGCAAAATTATTTATGATTTATTTTCCAGTAACACTCCTGAGTTTATTTAGGCCTTGATATCCTCCTTTTCCTTCAAAGAGTCTGTTGGAATATTTTTTCCTTTTACCTTCCTTTTCCCATATTAATAATGTGTCTCAATATAATATCACCTGATATATTCTTTCAGATCAGTAATGAAGATATACTGAAAAACTAATGGAATCTAATGCAGAGCTCCACTATGTTATTGAAAAACTGGCTGCAGTAGTTTATTTTACTATCCTGGTAGCAGTGCTACAATGGTATAAAAATCCCTCTTAGTCCTAATTTCAGAGC
Source organism: Rhea pennata (assembly GCF_028389875.1). NCBI lineage: Eukaryota > Metazoa > Chordata > Aves > Rheiformes > Rheidae > Rhea > Rhea pennata. The sequence continues at coordinate 13,897,628 of NC_084664.1, forward strand.
CAATCTGAATTGTTTGGAGAGTAAACTCATCTCATCTGTAAAAATAAATAAGGAAAAGACTATGTATTTCATAGAAAAGGTCAACTTTTTAGTGAAAAATTGGAAGACAATGTATTTTTGAGTGAAACCTAGACCTTTTTGATTCAAACACGTTGCCATTGTGTTTTCAAGGAATCCTAGTTTTGATGAAAACAGCTGATGTGTCTTTTGGGGACTTAGGATTTTGTAATATATTTTGTAAAATCATTATCTGAAATGCTGACATCTGGACACAACTGCTTATTCCCTTTTCCTGGATTTCTGCCAACATGATGGTTCTGAATTAAACAAATTTAGACCAGTATAATAGCACAGTGGGACAGAAAATCGTACTATAATTTACTTCCTTTTTCCCACAATATTTGATTTAAACAGAAACACACTTTGTCTTGGAGGTCACCTAGTTTGCAACACAGAAAAAGGATTATGCAACTGCTATTGAAGAACTCTGAGTAATTGCTTTATGATTAAAACTCATTGAAGGCCACATGTGCTCCACCCAGTTAAATCTGAGCTTGTTCTCACACAAGGTGTGGATGGGTGGGACGTGCGCCCAGGCACAAGTGCTTTTGGTGTGAACAGGCATGAGTCCAGGACGTCTGTGGAGCTACATTCATAAAAGCAACTCCTTGGAGGTTTTTTTATACAGAACTTTTTTTTCTTTGCAGCAATTCTGCATTTATCCAGAGGTAAATTCAGAGCCAAGGCTTTTGCACCTGCTGTCTTTTGTCCTGTAAATTGTCTCCAGATTTGTGACTGCTAGTACTGAGGCTGGGAAACTGAAAGTTCATAGAAGAAAAAGGAATGAGGCCAGAAAATCCAAAAACACTGGATCATATCCTTGATGGACCAAGGTTTCATATAGGCCGTTATCCTCTCCTGGACTGGAGCCACCACTACAGGAAATGATACAAGAAATCAGCAGACAAGTTTGGAGTAATTTGGTCCCAGCAGAATCAATCCTGATCTCTGACAGAGAGTGCTTGAACACAAAAGACATTATTTCTTCTAATACAGTCATTTTGTCAATTCTAGCTGAATACATTTCCAACATTTCTAAAAACACATAGATATATTAACACCTAATTTCTTTTTGATGTCCATATCTTCCTTCACTGATGCATTTCCTAGTGTGATCCTATAATCATGACGCATCTACATTCAAAGAGAAAAAAGGCCTTGAACTCTTGAACTCTACTAGTGGCTTGATTGGCGTTTATGAGGAAATATATTGGTTTTTAATTTAAATGAAAGGTACAAATCATTCATGCTCAGATGATGTACTTGTTTTGCAGTTTCAGGACAGTATTTATAAAAGCTATTTTAAGCACCTAACTCTTGTGAAATTCAGTTTACCAAAGCCTACAAACTCAAATCCTCTCTTGTTAGTAGGGGGAGAACAATATCTCCAGAGGGTGACTCTGAGCATCTTTGGATGATATTTGATGTAGGATTATGTGAATAACTTCTACTGTGGCAATTTTTTTTTCCAGATGGCACAGAGAAACCTGATGGGTGAATAAAATACAGGGAAAAAAAAAAAAAAAAAAAGGGAGAGTAATTGTGTATATTTGTGATACAACATAGGGGGAAAAAAAAAAAATCTTTGCCTTAGCAGGACTTCTTTATGAGCCGATGTGCACAAACCATGCTTAGTGGATTTTGAATTAAATACAGTCCTTGTGTACGAGATGATGCTTGCCCTACATAGACTGTCCTTTACATCAGCAAAGCTCTACATGTGAGTAACTCTGATCATCCAGCAAATCTGAGATTGAAACCAGGGTTTATATAAATTGCCCTGTGACATAAACCAGAATTTCGTTACAGGAAATGTTTAATTTCATCAGGTTTTTCTTAGAATTTATAACTTCAGCTTACTAACTTCCGCTTTTTGGTATCACAGTTTACACCACTATGACTGTTACCATAGATACAGAGCATGGTTGTTTCCATGGTAACACATGGAAAACCATAAACAAACATACTACATAGCGTTAATTTGAATGTCATTATTCCGTGTTACCGTAAGCAAAATGTAAATATTAATTGAAAGAAGATATGACCTACGTTTCACATTTTTACTGCATATTCAAGTTGTTATTTAAATGCACATTTTAATGAATATCCAGCAAAGCAAAGTCATCAAGTCTTGCAAAAGTACAAGTCAAAAGTTTAAGAAACATACAGTCCCAGTTCTGATTCCTGTTTTACTTTGTCTCTGTAACTTCACCTCTGGGCCTCGGATTTCACCTGTATAAAAATAGGACAATAATATTTACTTACTTTTAGAAGGCAGCTGAAGCAGTTATGGTGCAAGGAATTATTTATAGTAATAGTTGCTATTATTATTTAAGTTCTCATTTTGAAAAATATTTATTTAGATGACAAATCGGGATCCAAAAATCTTTCTCATTGTACTAGATCTGTTTATTGAAATAATGGCAGTCTCACCTGACATTTCATTTGGCACAAACATGTAAGTTGCATATGGTCTCAAACTTCTGCTGGCCATAAGACATCTGTTTTCAAATTTTAAAATTTTCAACTACTTAAAAAAAAATAAAATTACATTTAATTCTCAAAATATCACAACAATAGCAAATTTAACAATTTTTTTAAACTCTTGCCACATACGTGCATGCCAGCAAATTCACCTGATTCCCACACAGTCCAGCTAGTGGCATTTAAAGTTATTCATATTCTTGGATCCCAAATCATAAGAAGTTATTGTCAGATGATGGCCCAAGCCTCAGTGTCCCATATGCAGAAGTATACATATTCTTAAAAAAAGAACAAGCTTATTCTGTGTTTGACTTGAGGAAGCATTGTGAAAAACAAAGTGTCAATTTATAAGGTTCACTGAGGATGCACACTTGCAATATACAGGAAGTTATATTTAGTGCAATAGATTGGGAAAAGAAGTAGAACCATAGAAATATTCAATCTTTCAGCATTGCTAAAAATACATAGGTTGAAACTCACCTGGGTTAATGAAGAATGCTCCTCTAAAGTCCGTGAAGCAATCGTCAGACCTTTTATTGTGTGAAGAACCTGATGTGAACTCAGAATTTAGATGTTAAGAGTGTTAAGATCACCCATCATCTAGAAACAAAGCCACCTTCCTCAGCAGCTGCTCGTAGTACAAATCTCAGCAACAGCTGAGGCTTACCAGGGGATATATAAAATTTACCTATGTTAGCCAACCTTGGTTATCGAGATAATATTTTCCATTCAGCTTCTTTTATATGAGTAGTCCAGCATGATTTTACTAATGTAGCATCAGATGCTTCTTTGTGTTGCTATAGGCAAGAGGCTGAAGACCTGTTATCATCTCCACTTGAGGGCTAAAGAAAGGCAGGTTCAGAAATGTCTTTCCTCCTCATTTCCCCAAGAATGATGGAAATATTGTGCAGCCTCCATCTGTTGTTGGGAAAGGACATAAGCCATAAGCTGTTCCCGAGCGATTCTACAGGGATTCGTCTGCTCAAGGCACTTCTCTGAAAATTGGTATATTTTACTAAGAATACAGTGGTCTGCCTCATTTTGGAGTTACTCTACAAAGGTACAGCAATTACTGTTTACCGCAGTTAAATTGTTAAAGTGAAGGAAAAGGGGGTCTTGAGAGTTTAATGTTTTTAAGAATAGAAATCCTCACTCACATTTTGTTCCGTGTCCCTCCTCAATAAAATGCTTCAGAAATATATGCTTATATTTCAATGTAAGACACTGCGTTTCCCTCATGCTTTCCAGAGGCTCCATTCTTGCCTGTGGAACACTAGCACGTACTTTTTGGTGGTACACAGGAGCAAGGATCAGCAACCCAGGAAAAGTCACTTAGAGTGACTTTGGTGGAAAGCAGGCAAGAGCAGAGCCTCTTATGTCACTCCTTTTTTAGCTGCCGCAAATGACTAACTGCAGGAGTTACTCCTGAGTTGGTGCTGTGGCCATGGGGATGAAGAGACAAGGAGCATTGGAACGTGGCTGTTTCACATTGTATTATTCTTGCCTAGAGAAAGATCTCTAACTAGCTAATACAGCCCAGCTGGCAATTACAGCAAGTCCGAAGAGGCTGTAACTTATTCTGGTGTGCCCATGCAAGTGTTCAAGGAGTCTTAATATCTGATGTGACTGACAGCCTGCTTTGATCTTCCTCCTAAATTTGTGCACTGTAAGAAGGAAGAAGAAAGGAGCAGGACTTTAGCTTGGATTGAACCCACGTTCTACTTTGAAATTTTCTAGCTCTATAGCATATTGAGCCTTGTTTGTCATAGCTGATCCAGCTTTCCTGAATCTGCTGTATCACAATAGTTGATGGCTGATTAAAAAATCACCGGTATGCAACAGATTACATTAACATAAGCTTTGGTAAATAGCAAATAAATAGCAAAATTTATATAGCTTTTGTGCTTGGAAATTTCAGAAAAGTGGGTATTGTGAAGCTCAAGTGCTGAGAAAGCAGAGAGATTCTAAAAGGCCTCAAAATATATTTAAAGTCTCATAATTCAGTGTAAAGGTTTATGGCTGCCCTGATAACTGAATGGTCAGAACTGGCAATTCTTTGCTGACCAGTATGGCAACATCTAGTCCTCTTTCCTTTATTGTATTTCAGAAGATAGCCTGGTAAACAATAGGAATGCAGAAAATGGACTTACTTTCCTAAGCACAACCGTCAGAAAAAAAACACCCAAGATGTATGTATTTATATTAAAAGCCTAGCAGAGGCTGAGGAAAATATAAAGAAAACAAAGATTTGTATTTCCTTAAAAGCTCTGAAAATACACTGCTAGAAGCGTAACTCCTGTCAGGGCTTGCTGATCCATGCAGTGCTTTATACCACAAAATTGCATGGGAAGCAGCCCCCTCTGAGGAGACCAACCTCAACAGCACACTGCCACAGGAACGGATGCTGAAAGGATGGCTGAAATAGGAAGCAGTTCTCATCCCCGTGCTTTGCCAGCTGTGCAAGGGAACTGGAAGACAATGTATAGTTAACTCTCAACATCCCAGTCGGATCTCACTCATAAATGCTACGTAATCAAGTCACACATCTGGATACCTTCCCACCTCACTCTTTCCCTTTTTCCCTGCAGATTGACCTGCACTTTGCAAAACAGCAGTGAAATACTGAACTTTGTCCCTTCTACCTCATGGCCTGCATCTGACACACAAAATGAAGATTCAAGGGGAGATGTGGGACTTTTACTTGAGTATTTCACCCAGCTGCAGTCCTATGCTCATAGAGATTTTATCTGCACATTTCCAGGCTGTAGCCTAGCATTACAAATCCTCTTCCATCACATAACACTACAGATCAGTGGACACTAGCTTCATGTGGCCCCATGCAGACTATCTCATGCATCAGAGAGCAGATACTTGAGAAGTCTGCCTTTAGGGACACTCTGATTTCAGCCACATCTTGATTAACAAGTTTGTCAGTTAGAATAGTTTATCAATGGTTAAAATTATAGATTCAGAGTAAGAGCTCTTCAGGACAGGCATTGGCATGATTTTATTGTCATATGCAATCCCCAGAACACTGTCAGTCACCCCCAACATGGACTTTAGTGTTTTAAGTTAGGCAGTAAGAGAGAGACTAGTCAGGACGTTAGCTTTGAGATCAAAATGCAAAAAACTAAAGAGATAGCAGTGTGGAATAAAAGATGATATTAGCCATAAGGCATTTTAAACAGATAAGAATACAGCACTGGAATGTCAGACTCCAGTGCTTTCTGTATGTCAGGATCTTCTACTTATTTGGATAAAACACGTTTACACAGCCGATGAAATCTTTTGCAATCCTGTCATCTGACTGAAAGTGCTTGTTTTCCTTTGGTGCTGAGAACATGTGAATTACCCCAGTCAGGATCTACTTGTACTGATCTGCGTAAAGGGATCAAGGTTTCTTCACTCAGGGATCACGGATGTTTCTCTGATGACTCACACAATCATCATTATAGAATGGTAAGGTTGGAGGGGACCTCTGGAGGTCATCTAGTCCAACCCTCAGTGTAGCCCATGCAGGGACCAAACCCGTGACCTTGGCATTAGCAGCACCACGATCTAACCAACTGAGCTAAACCTGCCCCCTCCCTGTGCACATCTAAGTGGCTAAAGCTAAGCAGCTTGGAAAGGGAGAGAGACTGCCCCTCTCCAAAGTAAACGGACTGGGAAGAATTTAAGCATTTATTTATTCTTTTCTTTTGTATATGTGGATGGGAGGAAACTGTGGCAGGGTACTTTTCATGAAAAGCCTCATGTCTGGAACTCATTCTTCAATTTGATCTGCTCTTTAGCATAAGAAAATCCCTTGTCTTCAGACGGGGAGAAGATTGCAAAGAATTACTGTACAGTTTTCTACGTGCAGTTATGTTGTTAGTTATCATTTCTGTTTCAGTGTGTGGAATAGGCATCCAGCTCCTACATCTTGAACAGAACGGGGTTCTGATTTCTGGGTGTTGGACCAGACAACAAGACAGAGAATAAATAATAAATCAACATTAATTGGTCACTTAAACTTTAAGTAATTATACAGCACTACAAGTGACAACGCAGAACAAACCTTGGAAGCAGAGCAGTAAAACAGCTTGAGGAGAGAGGATCTGTTCATTCAAACTGACACTATTGCTGCTAGACAGAGTTTCAAATGAGAGATCCCCCCTGAATTTGGCAAGCAAGATCTTTTGGTTTCACAGGAAGAAGCAACTCTCATCTGAGCAGCTTTACTGGAGCTGTAGCAGTAAAGAGATATCTTGACAATTCAGATCCTTTTAAAGTTACGGTCATTAAATTAGTCGCTTGAAATCACTTAGCACCAGCTTGTGAGGCAAGGACCTTTTAACTTTTATTAGGGTAATTACTCCTATTATAAGTCTCAAAATAAAATTAACCATTGTGGTAGTACAGCATTGGATAGCTCTCTCAGTGGTTTCAGTCAAGCATAGGCTTTTGGGGAAGGATTTTTGTTTGTTTGTTTGTTTGGGAAGGGATCTTTTCTCCTCTCAGTTTACAGTAAGTTTTATAAGTAACCAGGAGGTTAGAGACACAGATCTCTGAACACAGTGACTGTGTTCAGGAGCAAAGCTCACCGAAAAAAGAGAATTCCCTAGCCTTGCTCAATAATATCTTCTCTACTCATCTGAATCCACATACTTTTTTTCCTCTAAGTTGACTTCTACCTATGATAAATAATCTTTTTTCTTCACTTACACTTTGAAAGTCTTGTTTACCTTTTCAGAGCCATCAGGGTACAGAACAGTTTTTAAGCAGTTTTTCAACACATTTTTAACTGTTGCAGTATAAAATGTTCTTATTTTGATGTGATCTATTTTTTTACGATTTTTCAGACTAGTATATAAAAATTGCATTTTTTTTAAATGATGTACACAGTTATTTGTCTACAGTGATCTTTCTACAGATGCAAAGCATCCAAGTCATGCTACCAAATAAGAATCTTCTAAGAGATAAGGGCATTGGTTTTGATGTACATAGCTGTGGAAGTTTAAGACGTTATTATCCCCACCTCTTTGTTCAGCATTTCTACTGAAGATTATTACCACCACAGCCAAACTGACAGAAAAAGTGCCTGACCTCAGTATGCGCCTATATCTCAGCCACTTCACAGCAAAGTCCAGACTTTCAGCTTAGTCTTCAGATGGCTGTCAGCTGAATAACCAGACTTTGCTCCCAGACAGCTGATACGTGGGCATGTGTTCCCCTGAGTCAGCTGCGGGAACGGCTACCTCCAACAAAGGGACAGAGGATGCAGCTTGGCCCAGCAGCTATGAATCAGTGCAGTGAGGTATTTCAGTGCTCAGCTGTCAGAAGTCATAGATTCACAAATCCTAACGTGTGTTTTAACACCTCTACAAGTCAGAAGTTAAACAGAATTAATCAAAATAAATCATACCTGTAAGCATATGTATATGTTTCCAGATGCAGGACTTAACAATGATGGCAGTATCACACAACAAAAGTATGTAATATATTATGGAAGAAGATTTGACCATTTGGGAGTTAAATTCCAACAGTCAATCACCCTCATTTTAAGGATCCTTTAACACATTTGAAGCAACTAAATTATGATAAAAGCCAAATAATAGCAAGTTCATTTAAATGTTACCACAGTATGAAGTATTTACGCATATGCACACAGACATATAAAGATTGCATTATTGAGATGTAGAGGGAGGAGGGAATTCTTTTTATTGAGCCATGTAAGTATTAGCTGAGTTACTCACCTCAGCTTCTTTTATGGCCACTGGACAGAAATAGCCCTTGGAAAGGCACATTCGTCTGAGTCACTTGAAAAGTCTTCAGTGAATATGCTAAATCTTAATAATGTAGATAACCGCATGACGTCAGATGAATCCTGCCCTCATTGACTGGATGTTCTGATCTATAGAACCATCTTCATGAAACTGGTTAGAAGTCTGCATTGAAGTATTTTATTTTTCAGCAAATAAAATCTTAAACAGATTTTTTGTTTGTTTATGTTGAAATTTCCTGTAGGGTAACGTTGACTTTAATACTATTTTCCTGTTCTCTTCCCACATTTCAGCTTGAAAAGTTCTGTTTTTCAGCTGATCATTCTAGTCTTGCCTTTTAGAGTTTTGCAATGTTCTGTTTTGATAAGCAGCAACAATCTTTTTTTTTTCGACATTTCCAAAACACTTTTAAAATCATTTTCCTCACTTAATATTTGTAGCATTTTGACTTATTGTAGCCATTTCTTTCTAGACACAAATTCCATATTCTGACTCACTCTGGTACCATGGGTTAACTCACTAACTTACAATTTACTTTGAATCCCAGAGAAGTTCAATTTCTCTTTCTATAGGAGTAGAGAAAGATAAAAAACAAATTAACTTAAAAATGGAGCTTGATATGTTTACTTAAAAGACTGTATGATATGGATACCTACAATGGCAGGGGGCTATGGCAGGTGACTATGGCAGAGGACATGGCAACTGAGTACCTGAGTTTTGTGTGCCATGTTCCTACATCTCTGAGAGTACAATGATGTTGATAAGAGTGTAATGGGATGAGAAGGAAATTATGCCTCAATGCGATCGAGAGGATCTGATAATTCTTACTACATACTCAGGACCTGTTCCAAGAAGAACAAGCAAGAACTATTAGGAAATACGAACAAGTTTTTATAGCTACCACTCCCATGAAGTCACAGGGCTTTATTTGGTTAGTACCATCACCAAAAATTAATGTTTGTAAATATTTTCGGATCAGTAGAAATAGTACAATTCTCCAAGCATTTCTCTATAGGTTTGAAGAAATCGACCACTGCTCCCCTTCCTTTAAAGAAAAAGGAGGACAAGAGGTTTCACCTCACGGCTCCTACTGTTAGCCACTGGCAGGGTTTCTCTGTTAAATGATGTGAATTTGCATTAATCATACAAACGATATTTTTGTAGGGAGGAGGGGGCATATTAAAAGGCCTATTCTAATTTGCCATTAAAAGCTATGAGTTTAATGCTGTGATAGAAGAGGAGTTTCCTGAATTAGAAAGTCTGAGAATTGCTGTTTTGTGGGTTGGTGCCCTTGAAATTTGGAACATTTCCTAGAGCCCCACTAAACTTCTGGGGACTGGCCTTTCTGAGTGATGAATATATTGGACTAAATCCCTCAAAACCTTTTGGCCTATATTTAACTTTGTTTTGAGCATCTGCATGAATTAGAATCCCTAAACTCAGTAAAACTATTTACTTAATTAGCTTCACTTATTTGCTTAAATGTTTATTTGTATGTTCATTTGCTTGCAGAAGGAAGTTCATGACGTTTCCCAGTATCAGTGGCGTATAGCTTTGTTGAAAGTTGCATTTCTGTAACTTCGTTTTAGCAGGAAAGGAGACTTCCTGAGACTGACTCAGCTCTTTGTAGAAATAAGGGTTCATTGAACCCTAGCTAGTTGAACCAGCTTGGTTAAAGCACAGAAGAGACTAAAACCATTAGCGGTGTATCTGCTGCCCTTATGGCCACATATGCATTTACAGCACAGTTGGCTTGGGGCTTTTTCTGTAACTCCAGAGCATGGCTACTTTAGTCATGCTGGTGAATATTAACTGCTCTAGTAAGGCCTCTTAGTGGCTAAGCATTATTAGGAGGCTTTTATTTGATCTTTCCACAGTTTTCACTTATTCAACTGAAGATTGTTTTTGTACTTTCTTAGAAAGACTTATGTTTCTAATTGGACTGCCCTGAAACTGCAAGTAAGGCTAGTTTGTCCGATTTGCAAAATAAGATCTGTGTTACAATTCTGTGCTGGTTTCGTAAACCAGTGAAAGAAACTTAGTATTCTTTGGTGGGAATGCTTTGATCTACTCAATCAGCTACCTAAAGTGAGAAATCAGCCTCCAGGTCTATCTCATGTCAGCTGTCTAATGTAATTGGTTTAAAAGCACCTGCTTTTTATACTAGTGAGTTCCAATCAGTATCAGCTACTCACGACAAATTTGTGAATATAATATGTTCACATATTGTTGAAGATACAACATCAAATCAAAATATTGTTGAAAAAGTTGGAAGAACTTATGATTTTCATGGAGGAAGCGTATTTGTCTGACTATGAAGTAAAGCCAAGAGCATGAGCGTGGTAGAAGGAGGCTGAATTTACGGAACAACACTGAAGTAATTCTTGTCATTCTGTGTTGGATATAATCTAGCAATCAGTGTTGTCTCATGTGTAAATGCAGATTGTGGCTGTCAGATGATTTTCTCTCAATTACGAAATGATCTTTGGAGACTAAGAAATGGAACCGTGCAGTAAATGACAACTAAACACAGACTATTAATCAAAGTTATCATCTTATTCTGCATTTTCTCAAAACTCAAGAGTACTTGTGAATTCAGTGCACTCATTGCTCTTAATTATAGTCATATGTGAAATCCTAGCTTCTGCACACCAGCTGATACTATTTGTCTTTTAGCGAATATTTAAGGTTCATGACCCTCCTTGTACAAGCATCAAAGTCAGTGCATTTATGTTATTATGAGTGAACTCAATTAATGTCCACGTCATTTTTCTGATGTCAGTGGAGCTTCAGTGACTTCGCAGGTCTCAAAAATCTCTAGTAAATTAAATCAAGAATTTGATTTGAGCAGATAGGAAAAAAAAATCCTTCTAGTATTTAAAGGGGCCACAATTTCCATTAAATGTGTATGAACTCCTTCTAGGTCAAAGCAAGGCACTGAAGTGGGATGAGTCAGTGAGAGTAACTGATATATAGTAATTGGATATGAATATTTTAAAAATCACATGTATCACTCAGGAAGTCAGCAAGTTCTAGCTACATATTTTTGTCACAATTGGAGAGAATTAGCAATTATGAGGTGCTCAAACTTTACCCAATTTTTTATAAACTAACAATTTAGATAATGTTAATAACGATGTGATAACTCTACTGGGAATTCTCAGCCGCACTGTAACATTGGATTGCCCAGTGATTTCTTCCCTATCTGATTTTATGCAGCAAGATTTCTTTTGCTATAGATTAAAGGACTTATTGACATGGCTAGATTAGTATAAAAATACTTTTCTGTACCTTCATTCACTGTCATAGCTACTGAAAATTATTTTTCCTTTTAATTTACCCAGTTAGCCTAATCAAATTGTTCGGTATACCTACAGTATACTGTTACAAATGTGCAATGATTTGTTTTCTAGATAAATCCATTTCCTAAACTCTGCAAAATAAGACTATTCCCAGACTCACTGGATGTAGCAATCATGTGTAAATTCTTATCCTTGGAGATGTATGGGCCTACTTGAAAATAGCACATAGACCAGTAAATCCACAGAACTCTGAAGATAATCATTTTATGGTATAGTAGAGAATCATTTTATGGAGATTTTTTTCCTCATCCTTTAATGAATTTTCTGTAGGTTAATGGCTTAGATTCTCAGCTAGCATCTGAAACTGGAGTAAATGCTTTGATTTCAGGAGAATTGCTTATGATCTACAGTAATTCAAAGGACGTTAAATTCAACCCCTTCCTGTTTTCAGCAAATGGTGGAAGAGCTGAAAGCTCAGTTTTTCTCACTCAGACGTGAGTGTCTTTGGACACCTTTGTGAGAATTTTTGGCCTTTATGAACCTGTGTTTTGTAAGTACCCAGCGACTGCCCTTTACGGTGTGTCCTGACTTCCCTCCACTGTGACTGCTGCACTGTTGTGCCGAGCACTCTGGAAAAGAGGAAGGTGACAAGAATTGCTCAGTGCTGTTGAAGCTCCAGCTATTTGCTCCTGAGAGCAGTGAAAAAAAGGGAAAAAAAAAAAAAAAAAGATAATAGGATGCTAATGATCAATTATTTTAGCTCCTTTTGGGCACCGAAAGTTCACACTACTGAAGTTAGACAGAAAGGTTAAATAGAACATAAAAAACACCTCAAAGGTAGCTTCAAAATTTCTATTAAAAATAATGCTATTTCATTCTTTAGTGAGATTGAAGCTGTAACAAGGAACTGAGTATAGTCCAAAAGAGAGACTTTGAATCCGGAGAGAGAAATGACTTGGAGCTCTCACAGAAAATACTGGTATTTTTTGACTCTCACAATTTAAGATTTTAATGTCTTCAGTGATCTTCCCTGCTTTTTGCTACAAATGGAACTACCAAATAAGACAAACGTTGGTACCTCAGCACCCCAATTCACATTTGAATATAAACATTTTCATTATTGCCGATTGTACGCTGCTGTATGGACTATGAATTTGGGTGACTGAAGTATGGCAAAATCCATTCTGCTACCTTTGGCAGAAACCTTGGCCATACAGCAGGGGACATTAATACCTTCCCTGTCACAGTCAAATCAGAGCCTGTACTGGAAAATGCATTTCAGTCTAGAAAAAGCACTAGTTTTCATGGATCAGATGAGGGAAGGAACCTATTATAAATTGTGATGTAGTTTCTGAGGACTCACCAGAGACAGATTTTTTTACGTTATTTTTAAGCATAAATTTCTTATTCCTTTAAGAGTTGTTTGCATTTCAGGATGTTTCCACAAACTGATTTGGCACTTCCATTCATTATTTATCCTTCTAAAATGAAGCTGACCTACAATCACTATGCCACAGTATAACTGTAGGAGTGTTAATATTAATGCTGTTTTTTTTTTAACTCCCACACTGATGAGTTTAGGCAATGGTGCTAATTGCAATTTCCTAAAATCATTATGCTTCCTTTTAACTCCTGAATTCTTAGGTCATAGTAGTCACTTTAGAACATCATTTATCAATTCAATATTGCATGCTTCTACCTAAGATTTTGTTTTGACCTATGCACTGTTTAGATATGGGATCACATCTAAAATTTCATTTTTTTTTCTCTAAAAAAAAGAAGCCTATCTTTTCCTGTCTCTCCAATAGAAGTGAACTAGAATCTTTATACTGAGGAGGGAAGAGAAATATAGGCCCATTTTAGATCCTCTATTCTCAGTCCATCTGAGAAAAGTTTCTAATTTTTGAATTTCCCTCAGTCTTTATGATGAGCAGTTAGCTTTATTAAAGAAAACTTTTGCTTAATTCTATGCATACTCTTAAATTACAATGGAGATCAGTGGAGCTGAAGAGCAAGATTAAACTCTAATATATGATTTTCCTACAATTCCTTACAGGAAAATTTAAGTTATTCTTGCTGCTGGGTTAGTTTTTTCTGCCTGCTTAGTGAGCGGACCCAGCTCACTGAGTACTAGGCAGAGCAAGGGCAGCGGCGTCAGTCTGAGGTTGGTGGAGGAATCGGGAATGTTGTTTCGGCATCAACAAGCCACCTGACCCACTTAGCTACGCAAGAGATTCGGAGTTTGCAGTTGGCTTATGAGCTAAGGCATGCCTACTGAGTCCTAAATAAAAATTGGTACCTATTGGTAGCCTTAATAACCCAGTTTAAAATTTTAAAAGGACTTTGTCCTTTCCTGACTGCATGATAGCATTGAACTACCATGTCTACAAGCAGGAAGAAATACAATCATGCTTTGCCATTTTAAGTGTAGGTCGTAAGAAATCCTGCAAGAAATAATATATCCCAAATAAATCAACCAACTCTGTTCTCATCCATATAAAAAGATTGTGTCTTACTTCTCATATGCATATAATGCAACTCTGTCATTCTGCTTTCTACTAACTGTCCAATCCTTCATATACATATATATATATATGTATATATATATATACACATACACTTTTTTTTCCTTTGTGTTCAGTTATAATAAAATTTAGACTGAGTAAGCCTATGATTCAAGAACCAACTTAAGGATTTGGGGTTTGGTTTTGGAGCTGTGGGTTGGGCCTGACTCTTTCTCTCCTCATTACCAATCCTCTCCAGGGGTGGAAAGGTGCTCTACTGTCACTGGCCTTCTGTAGAGGGTAAATGGAACTGTGGGACTTATTTCTTTCCCTAAGTTAATGAGGGGAGATGAGCACTGTGATGACAGGAATAGCATAAAAGAGACAATTGTTCACTCTCTGCTTTTCTTTTAGAATTGAGAGAATAATAGTAATATACCTAAACCTCTAAGATGAGTAATCCAGTGTTGTTTCAGATCCAGATTCAGACACACTTGTAGGCTGAAGGTAACCTTACAGAATGAGATGTTTCAATAAACTTGTGGAGCAAAGAACTTGTTGAAAACCATTGTACTTTAGTCTTTTGTTGGGTGAGTAAAGCTACAGAGTATATATTGATTGCTGTTGTAGATATTAATTCTTGTTGCCCATTATCCATGTCTGTCTGACAGAGAAAAAGAAATATTTTATATATATAAGATAAATTATATTAAGTCTACAGTTTTCCTTCTACATGGCAGAAATAATACAATGGCCTTATGAAATATAATAACTTTCAGATATCATGTAATATGGTACTAGGTGCATGTAAAACAGAGAATTATACAGACATTATGAAGCATCCATGTCCGCAGAGTGCAAAGAAAAATGATATCCAATTTTCATGTGTGGTTTAGATTTTAAACTCTTCCTTGAGATGAAGACATTAATATTTTGATAGTAAAAGGTCATTTTTCAGCAGCATTCACAGATTGCCGGTAAAAGACAATGCTTCCCTAGTGGACCAGTTTTTTACAATATGTCTTCCACATACTAATGAAATCCCCAGAAAGCAATGGTTGATTCTGTAGTTTGCTAGATAAAGAAAAGAGGACTTGGGAGAGTACTTTATGGTGAATAATGTATTTGATTTATTTCACGCCTTTTTCTACTTGCAGAATATATAAAAATACATTTAAATTTCAAATTTTTATAGATCTGTTTGTTATTCAGAAATGCTCAGTAAGCAGTTAATGCGTTCCTGTATTCTTAGTGAATTGCCCGCATCATGATCTAATGGTGACTAAGTAATACATTGTTGTTTTTGTTTTTGTTTCTTTTTTAAACCCCTTGATTAGATGACTTATTACCATACCTAGGAAGAAATAAATGTCTATATGACAACTTTATAAAAACACATATTATATGAGTATTGCCACCAGTCTCAAGACTATGTTTAGCAGCTGTAGCACCTCAGGGCTCCTCTCTTTTCTCCTCTGTGAATTGTCTTTTAAAGTTCCCAGGAGATATAGCTGTTTTTCATTAACATAGAGTACTTTGAAGTCTCACTCAGTGGTACTTAAGAAGGTCATTTCTTGGGGAATAATGGCAGAAGTAATTGGGAATTTTCTAATGACAGAATTTCCCTCCTCGGGAAATTCCATTTTGTTGAAATGGAAACTTCCCACAGTAACATAGAAAGTTCAGAGAAATTCAAAGCTGGGGCAGGGATAGGGAAAGAGAAGAGGAGCAATGCATGAAAAAGACTCAGCCATAACTAAAGAGCAGACTAGTTAGGTTGTTCCTCTTAAAATAGGAAAGATGACTCAGGTTAAGATTCTGCCTGATTCAAAATGAAATTTTGTCTCCTGTAGGGAATCACAAACAATGATTTTAATGTTCTTTCCTGTTAGAGATTTTCTGCTCTGCACTATTAACTAAATATTCACTGTATGAAGGTCTTGAAACTCAGAATCCATGTCCCAAGGAAGTGCTTTAAACTTCAGACATCTTTCTACTCTGAAAAATGTCTTCCTTTGTTGTTCCTGTTGGAGCTATTCCATTTTGGATAAATATTTTTAAGTATATTTGATACTGCACACAACAATAGTCCCCTTAGTGCAAAATAGAGAGTAATTTTAAATTCTTACTTCTAATCATTACTGCCTTGTTTGGGGTTCATTATCTATCTTAGGCATCATGTCAGGCTAAAATCTCGTGTTCAGTTAACTATTCTAGGAAATGGTGACTCAAAAAACCCACAAAGAATTAAAAAAAAAAAAATCTAAGAGCGGATATAGTCTTCTACTCAACAAGGACAGCCTGCATTCATTGCTTTTAGAGACACAGAATTGGCTGTACTGAATCCCCACAGTGCACAACTAACTCCAGTTTGGATGACATCTAGACCACACTGTCCCAGTGATCTGGCCTTCTCTTTCTTTCATTTCTCACCGTTTACAGACTTCATGTGTCATACTAAACTTTGTGCTTTCTTCAAGATACCCTGTAAAAATATCAGCCATCACAAAGTTAACATCTGATCCCTGCAGGATACCACTAGAAAAATGCATATACCACAACCACAATCACCTTTTTGTTAAAAATAAAACCATATTAGTTTCCTTTGTTTCTTTTTTTATTTCCTTTTTTAAGCTTTGTGTTACATTTCACTCTAGACCTCTATGGACTACTGTGAAACACTTTTTCCTCTCTGAAAAGCTAAATTTTGAGTATATATTGCCTAAATGAAATCAATGAATTCTAAATAGTTATAACACTATTGCTATTTTATTTTTCAAACAATTAAAATGTAAAAGTATTTCAAACAGCGAGCACGTCAGTTATTGCAACTATGCAACCATTAAGTCTGTAAGAAACTATTCATTGTTGAGTTTCCATAGAATAATCATTCAAATTCACATATGACTATGTTCTTCATTAACACACTACCAAATTTTGTATGAATATTCATGGGTAAGATGGAATGTAGCTAAAAAGTAAATTAAGAGACTTTTTTTTTTTAAAAAAATCTTTTTTTGTTGTTCTTTTGGGGGAAAAGTAGTTAAAGCATTTGTAGTATCCAGTGTTATCTATCCTTTGACTAGAAATTCCAAAGTCATGGCTTGGTATCGTAGATGAAAATCTTCTAGTGGAGTTCAATGGTACAGTTATTTCTCTTCAAGATTAAGTGACTGTAAGTTAATGTTGAGCAAGAAGAGTACAATTATTTAGTATGTCAGTTTTTACAATGATTTAGTATGTGGAGATTTGCAATTATATTGAACAGCTCTAAAACTTCCTACTCAAAAGGGGCAGGGGCTTTCTAAATAATACACAGTACGAGGTTACCCTGCCAAATAAAGGCAGAATCAAGTTTTTTAAAATAGCTCTAAATTTGTCTTCATACTACTTCATTATTTGAGATCACGGCCTATGAAGGGCAATGGCAGTTCTGCCATTAAGTTCAGTGTTTCCAGGATTTTGCTGTATGTTCTTGATAGTATTGATTACACTCAGCAAAAGTAAGGGGGAAGAAAAGGGACAGAGGGCAAATCTAAAAGGAAACTCAAAGATCCATTCGTCATCTGACCACTTTCTTCCTTTCCACTCTGAACCTTTTCCTTGCCTTAGTGAGTCCATTTATTACCACAGCCTTTAGATCAACTTTCCAAAATCGCAACAACATCGACCCAGATGACCAAGCCCTCAACACTAGAAAAATTTTCCTGTGATTCACAGTCTGACCCAGCTGATTTTTCAGTTTACTATGTTCATTCTTAAATAATCTCACTTCACTGTAAAACAAGCACCAGTGCGGATGTGAGGGGCGTAATGCTACATTGTGAGGTGACACCTTTCTCCTGGTGCACTTCTTTGTCTAAAGAACAACCAGAGCTAGAATACAATACTATTAAACAGCAAGATTTGGCAACCGATTCTCTAATGTTGTGAACCTTGTGTGTTCAGCTGTCCCCAGGATAAGTTGGTAAACTGCTATTGTTCTCCGTGAGTAACACCTTGGATCCGCCGCCTGGAGCTGCAAGGGACCACGCCAGGGACAGGGCCAAGGGTAGTCAGGTTCATGACTGGAACCACATCAAGATAACATTAACAAAGACAACAGTAAAAACAAAGTCAGGCTGTCACTGAATAAGGGCCTTTTGTTATATCTACTCATGTGGTGTATTTCTATAGGCAGGGGAAACAACTGGTATTGAAGAAAAGAGCTAGTGTAGCTGGAAGATGTGAGATACTACAGCTACCTAAAGCCTTCGCAAGCAAAAAATCTCACCAGGTAAAACAACCTCATCTATGAAAAGCTACTTTCCCTTTCTACTTTCTTCTCCATCACCCAGCAGAGGAACTGCTGCAGTTTTAGTTCAGTAAGTAGATCATAAACTGAAAAAAACAATACTACTACTACTACTACTAATTGCTACTAGTACAAACATGGTGCTACTATTACTAATAATAATAATATCAGGTCAAGCTGAACTCTTTTACCACAAAATGTAAGTTTCATTTTAAATTTCAGGTCAAACAAAAACATTTTAAATCCCAGGATGAAACATGGTTTTGAGTTATGAGTTACTTAATCTTGTCTGAGTTCTCTTTTTCTTTCTTTGCATTTTTTTCTTTAAAAACATTATCAGAATTTAATAAGAAAGATACTTTCTCCTGACTATGATAAAAACAATCAAATTAAATTCTTCAGCTTTTCAAGATAAATTTAAGTAATTCAAATGTTGAATATGAAATATAACTGCCTATATTTTTGTATGATTTGATTTTTTTTGTTTTTTCCCTTAACCAAAATTATTTCTTTAGTGTTACTGCAATTAGACAGATGATTTTAGTTTTCTTCCACAGCCCCTTCCTCTTTGAGAATTTACTCTGAAGAATCAAAAAAAAAGTTACCCAGCTTTAGTCAAGAGTCCAGGGAACTAGTAATAGTAACAATTTTTCTCTCAAGTCAGAGAGCTCTGAGATGTCTGTTTAAATTTAAACAGTTAACCCTGGTGTCTCTATTGACTTCAGTGGGAACACTGGTGAACGTAAAGGCAACACGAATAAGTGCTTTTGTTGGTTCAGGACACCACTGCCATTCTCTCCAAAGCCTAGCAGTGAATGCATGCAACAGAAAACATGTGTGGCACTTGAACCAGAGAGGTTTTAAAAACATAGTCCAGCCATGCCCATATGCTCTGAATATAATTCAGCCTACTATGTTTTTGATGACTTCTTCTTGAAGTCAGATAAGCGTTGCAA
Source organism: Rhea pennata (assembly GCF_028389875.1). NCBI lineage: Eukaryota > Metazoa > Chordata > Aves > Rheiformes > Rheidae > Rhea > Rhea pennata. Next base: position 13,916,990 of record NC_084664.1, read on the forward strand.
AGCGGGAAAGGGCACATGTGCACGTGCCAAGAGCACTTATCCTGTTGTTAGCTTACCACAAACTTAGGTGATGAGCTTATAAAGTTAAAAGTCAGTTTAGCAGCACCTCTGAAAAAGAGTGTTTTAGGTGTCATAGGAGAACAGTTGTCAGTAGAAACACGGCCACCTCCAGTGAAACTTAAAGCAATCGCTGGAAAGGGTCAGAAGGCTGACAGAGCTGTGCAGGGGGTGCTCTGAATACCCCAACAGGGCTACACCTTGGAGAGATCACCAGCTCTGAGGGAGTGGGACTGCACAGCTCCAACTCTGTGGGAGCAGAGCACGTTTCATACCGCCCGTTACCCTGAGAGAGGCGTGAGATAACTCATCCTCCGCAGGCAAGGGTTGGTGCTTCTCACCGTGTGTATCTGGCACAAAATCAGCAATGCACCCAGCACGACCGCCTCCCCACGCTGCCGGTGTCCCAGGACATGGGGGAGCAGGGGATGGCTCGCAGCTGGGCTCCGAGGAACACAGCTTTAAACCTGCTGCTAAACCCCAGGGGCAGAGCAAAGCTCTGTGGGGCTTCAGAACCCATCCTCAGCGGCCAGGAGCAGACTACATAAAAAAAAAAAAAAAAAAGCAACTGTGCTTATGTGACAAGATCAGGAGTAGGCTTGGATGAAACCACCTAATTCTCAATTGACTCAGTTTTCTGGGCCAGGTCAATAAAAGGAAAAGGCAGGAATACATGTCCATGGCAGAAGGATGCAATACTTGTATCAGCTTAAACTGTTGTGAAACTGCTGCCCAAGAACCAGGGCAACCACCCTATGTCTTTCTCTGGCCTACTTTTTCTCATCTTCAAATAATCAGTAATTTAGAGACTCTCTGAGGCGAAGGTCAGGTTTGGACTATCACGGTTAATTGCCACTAGTAAACTTGTCCCCTATTAATTTATCTGCTTTCTCTTTGAGCTCATTCATTTTTCACAACACTAATCAGGGTGAATGAAGATAATAAATGACGAGAATGAAATTATTTTCTGATTGATCTTAATGCTGGAAGAAGGTAGAATATTAAGCTTTCAACTGTGATATGAGAAAATTGTAAAATAGGACTGATCATTCCACAGATAGACAATATACAGATTGTGTATTTGTTTGCTACAGCAGCTAAAGTAAGTCTTTACATCTTTGCATGCCTTAGACACATGCCCTGTCCCTATCTGTAATAAGCTCCTTCCTTGGCCCTATAAAGAATATACAGTAGGTTTTTTTGCTCATAGAACAGAGGCCCGTATAATCATATGTACTGTCCTTGAAATTAGTCATTGAATTTATGTCAAAGAAATCAGGATCATCTCTTATGAAAATTTTTAATGATTGAGATAAATAAGGAAGATTTTTTTTTTTTTTTTTGAATTCATTGCTCTTTGGAGGAAAATTTGGATTCCTGCCATATTTGCTACATAAAGATTTAAAAAATGAAAATGCCTTTCTTTCTAAAACAAATGAGGATCATACCTATGATCTTTTCTGTATATATAAAATATAAACATTTTAAAATCTCTTCACTGGAATTTTATCATCTCAGTTACTCAGTTGCTGTTACTGTAAAAACAAGGATAAGCTTTGTATTATTAACTAATGTGTTTTTTTCCAAACTGAAACAAAACTGTTTCTTTTGGCATACTGTCACTTTGGATAATCTTAAACAAGGGAAAACCCTGAAAATAGACTTACTGTTTTAATAGACTTGGTTTGATTTAGACTCAGGGCTTACATCTCTACTGGCTTTTCAACACTTTCTTCACCCTGATTTAAATCATAAGCTCCTCTGGATGGTTGTGCGAGGTGTGTAGTGTGAGGTAAGTTGTATTTCATTGTTTTAAATACTACCTATGGATTTCATTATCATAGCTAGAAGACCTCAGCTAGTTTATACTATGTTTGTAAAGCTTTTAGGTCAAATAGATTAACACAAGTGTTACCGGTTTCATTAGGATATCAGAAACAGAGCAGTGAATAAAAAAGCCATTTAATTGCAGCTAGCAATGCAGAGAGTTACACAGATTAAATGCATTTCTAAATATATTACATATTATATAAAATTTATTATAAAAATAAATACTGTAAATTCAAACTTTGAGGACTAAAAGCAAATATTCAAAGCTTTATGTAAGGTCTTAAATGAAAGACTACATCCTACCTAAGCTTAAAGGGTGTTACGGAAGTTTAGTCACAGCCTTATGAAGGCATTTTTGGTACTTGCAGTCTTTTTCCTCCTCTCTCTCTTTGGGTTCCTTCAATCATTAGAAATCTTTAGCCCATTTTCTAGATACGGCTCAAATATATTTAATCTTATGGACCCTCCTTCAAAACATACCATCACTATAGCCCTGTGACCAGGGACTAAAAACAGCTGAGTGCTCATAACTATCAGTACATTATAGACATATCTGATCTTCGAGGACAGCTCATTCAAAAGGCAACATATTTTTGTGACTAGAAAAAAAAGTAAAACTAGGCATGGACAATTTTTGGTCAAAAATTGAAAAAAAAATATTTCAAATTTTGTTTAAGTTCGAGACCAATTAAACTGAACAGAAGGTAGGAAGTCACTATTTTTCAAACATGTCTGTGTGAGTCCATAGCCTATGACACTTTGCCACTTTAATGAGATGATCGGTTCAGGTCTGTAATATAAATTTTTGCTGGAACAGCTATGTTGATGAGGAGGATGGTAAAGTGTGATGTGTGATTGACAGAACTGTGCTGGTGAAGTCGCTAGTGTAAGCACAGTCGTACTGACAAAGCTATGCTTTTGCTGATGCATCCTTTTATTCTGAGGCATGTCGGGGAGGAAGAGCAAGGAGAGAAATAGTAAAAGTTTAAGTGATTCTAGGCAAAGCACATTTATGTTTGTATAAAATATGTCCATATTAGGAAGACTTTGCTGATAAGATGTGTCAACGCTTAAAATCGGCCAGTTAGTGATAGCATGTCACACTGGCACTTCAAATACGTATATTGACGTTAAGGTAGGATAAGCAGGTGTCATACAAAAAGTCCGAATAGATTTGATATCTATTCTGCACCGAATAGAGTTGATGCAGTTAAAAGGGCCGAAAAGAAAGAGAAGTAGAAGAAGACCCTAGTATATTATTGATTGATAGATCAGAACATTTCCTTAAAGAAGCGTATATAATTATATTGTTTTAATCTGGGCAGCATATACCCCCTCAAAAAAAGAAGTCTCTCATTTAGAACCATCAACTTCTTTGAGTTATTAATCAGGTAGTTTTTGAGAACTGTGTATTAACTATGTGACAGATCAGAATTGTTGTGGTCTATTGAGTAAGTATTTAATTAGGCCACATTTTAAAACCTGTTTATAATGGTTGGAACTAGCTCCTTCTAGCTTATTTTGTAATTATTTAATGAGGCCAAATGAATTCACTACCAAAAAAAAAAAAAAAAAAAAAAAAAAATCAAGCATAGTGCTGTTCTGTACTGCAGGGGAAAATAGTAATAATAAAAAACTAAATTGTTTTAATAATAATTTACTACATTCAGGAAGCAGATGTCTTTCATAGATAATGTTATGAGAATTGAGGTAAGCTGGACAGAAGAGTTAGACTTTATAGTGAAATAATAATGTGAAAAGCTAAGCAGGAATGAAAAAAGAATGTTAATCTCTTTTCTTAGACTTTTTAAGCAAAGACAAAAGTGAAACACAACAGTCATATTTTTTTTTTTTTTCATCTGGCCAAGGGAAGATGAATCAGGGTACAAGATATTCTGGCAAGGTGAAGATGATTCAGGCTTCTTAATTAAGCAGAGATAAATGATCAAAGTAGAAGCAAGGTCTAAGGAAACTTTGTTTCTTTGTAAAAGTTCTACCTGGATTAGAAGGGAATGACAATCCAAAAATCATTTTGAGATTAGGGAGGTTCTGTAAACTAGGTCTTGCCAGCACTGCTGCCGATGCCCCAGATTCCACTTCACTGAGTGGGAGCACACCTGAATGTGTGCTAATTCCAAAATGAATGCGATTTGGCTAGCATCCTTCTAGCAAATTAGGCCTTATGGAAATCATTATTCCCAAATGAGTTTAAAAACTGATTTTTTATTTTTAATGTTTTTCCTTGTAAATGCATGGAAAAATGTGTCTCTTTTGCAGAGGTATTTAGTTTATTAAGTGTAATAGTTCTAAAAGGAAAATGGAAAAGCATGGAAGGACTGCTGCAAAGCCTTAGACTGTTCCTGAACTTTTCTATATGCTGAAGATTTGTACCGGATTCTTACCAATCAACCACAGATAAATACATGATTAAATTTACAGTGCTAGATTTCATGGAAAGAGGATGTTTTAAAAATAGAAAGACTAATGGGATGTAGAGACTGCAGGCACAAAAGACATACAGAAGCATCAACACTGCCTGCCCTCTGCATCCGATGGTAAAGAATGATATTCCCTATATGTCATTGCATGATTTTCTGCTGGTTGAAGAGAGAAAAAAGTGATGGTGGAACAGTTTCAAAGTAAAAGGAATGAAATGGCAATCATTGTAGTGTTGTAGCTGTCGTGTCTAACCTTGCTTCCCTGAAATAGCAATGGAGTTTCAAATAAAAAGATGAGACTCATTCCTGTTGCTGTAATATATGAGACCTTCGACCTGAATCCATCTAGAGCTATGGCAATTTAATAAATTACTACTCATCAGTAGAACGGCAGAAACTGTCTGTGTGCACACTATAATCCCATGTCTAACAGGGGGTTTGAATCTCTTCAGAGGAGATTTATTTTGTGTCATATTATCTTGCAACCAGGAAGAACTCATGAACATTCATGATAGTTCCATGCTAGCAGTAATTAAGCCACCCTAGCACTGTCATGGGTCTGGCCCAATTGGTTCCTAAATTACTTGGAAGCACTGGGAGAATTTGCTTGGCTACTGTAAATGGATGAGTCAGAGTTCAGAGGTGTATGGATTTTAAATCCATGAGGCATCTTATTTTAAATCCACGATCTTATCACATTTGAATTCTCATAAAGCATTGATTTTTCAGCCTTTTGGTCTCTATGGGTACCAGTGATTTGTGTTTGTCTATATCCTATACAACTACTGAGATCTAAAGAAAGGAAGAACAAGAAGTTTGGACAACAAGTTAACCATGAGCCAGCAATGTGCCCTTGTGCCCAAGAAGGCCAATGGGGTACATTAGGAAGAGTGTTGTGAGCAGGTCGAGGGAGGTGATCCTGCCCCTCTACTCAGCCCTGGAGAGGCCTCATCTCAAGTACTGCATCCAGTTCCGGGCTCCCCAGTTCAAGAGAGACATGGAGCTACTGGAGAGAGTCCAGCGTAGGGCTACAAAGATGATCAGAGGGCTGGAGCACCTGCCCTACGAGGAATGGCTGCGAGAGCTGGGCCTCTTCAGCCTGGGGAAGAGAAGACTGAGGGGGGATCTTATCAACGTGTACAAGTACCTGAAGGGAGGGTGTCAAGGTGATGGGGACAGACTCTTTTCAGTTGTCCCATGTGACAAGATAAGAGGCAATGAGCAGAAATTGAAGCACAGGAAGTTCCACCTGAACGTGAGGGGGAATTTCTTCCCTGTGAGAGTGATGGAGCCCTGGCACAGGTTGCCCAGAGAGGTTGTGGAGTCTCCTTCTCTAGAGACATTCAAGGCCTGCCTGGATGCAACCCTGTCTAACATGCTCTGGGTGACCCTGCTTGGCAAGGGAGGTTGGACTAGATGATCTCCAGAGGTCCCTTCCAACCTCAACCATTCTGTGATTCTGTGAAGAAAGAAAAAAAAATAAAGAAGGAAAAGCTCATGATGCCTAAACTGCTGCTGAACAGAAATTTGGTTAATCATACTAATTCATCTCTCCATTCCTCTCTTGGGCTCATTGGCTGTCTAAAAGGATCAAATTTAACTGCTTAAAAACTCCCTAAGTCTCAGTTCTGGAAAAGGTAATGGTTCTGGAAGGGAAGACAAAAAAATTGCCTTTCTTGGCTTAGTCTCAGGAGGTCAGTCTTTCATTCCAGCATACGCTGATTCTATCCAGACCATTATCTCTTGCCAGAATCCCCTCTGAGCTTTGGTGGAAAAAAACTATGTACAACCATTGACTGCATTTTTCCTTCTTTCGGTTTCTGAGTATTAGGGCAGATTGCCCCTTCCAAGGAAAAATCTGTGTAAGAGTCTGAGTAGGAAAGTTCAAGAAGTTTCACTGTTTCCATCACATCATTTCAGTGTGAATGAAGAGAGGGAGGGAGTGAGGCAGGAATAGAGGGAGAAAAAAAGGCAGCTCATCTTTAAAGTGAGCATTTAAGGTGGTTTGATTCTCAAAATCTTGAGGATCCCTGAGGTCTGCTAGTGTCTAGGACTTTCCTGCAGCTCTGTACCTCCTCTTAGGGTCTCAAACCATTGCTCTCTTGGCGGGTTTCCTGGCAGGATGCTCACTTTACCTGAGGCATGATTTATTTAGTAGTGCCACTGAGATGTGTGTGTGAGTAGATAGAAGGCTCCAGAATAGAGGCAACGCTCCTCCACAGAATATATATGTGCATCTTTCTAGGCTTTCTTTGCTCAGAGAAACAAGCCACTTGACTTCTTTCTTGAAGTCAGTAATTTTTGAAGCTAAATACTGAAAGGAAGGGACAAAGGGAAAATAAGCCTAGATAGGACCTGTTTTGTCAGCATAAGCTGAATCAACCTCGGGGCTCTTCCTCCTTGCTTTGACTGCTTTCAGTTCTTTGTGTCTCTGATATAACTGGGAGAAAATGCCTCCATGTCATAGCAAAATTCCTTCATGATCAGGGCTGGTGGTGTTATGGTACCTTCAAACCACTAAGGCCATGTGAAGTCCATAAGAAGCTCAAATATAATTTCTCCGTGATCTAGAATGAGAAATATCTTTTACATTTCTTATTTTAGCTAAATTCTTAGCTATTTTTAGCTTTTCTAATAAAAGACATCAATATGAGCTCTGTGGTGTTTTACTTGGATTCATCCCCTCTTAGAATTACATAAGTACAAAAAAATCTGTTTGAAAATATTAAGCTGGTTCTTTTAATACATATAAATAACTAGAAGTGACTCTATCTATTTGTCTTTTAAATTTGGAACAGGAGGGGTGGGAAAATGCATCTAGGTAGTCCTTATGCCAGTCCTTCATATGCTAGATGTTGGTGTCAAGTATATTTTTACAGCTTAGTTGTAAACCTTTGATAAATATTATTTATATTGAGTTACTGACATAACTTGAACTGTAAAACTGACAAAAAGGTTGTGAAAGGGTTCTCAGTTCTGACAAAACGCAATAATAGGCACAAAAATAGATACAGACTTAAATATATCCTGTCACATTCTAGCAAAGGTTGCTGTATCGTACTTGAATAATCCTTCCTAAATTCCCATATAATGCTCTAGGTTTTTTTTTCCAGCATAGTTAATTGCCAGGATATTTGTACATGTAAATTTTATTGCCTTATTATCCTTGACTGATTTATGTAGAGACATTTATGCAACGGTGAGAGAACCTTTGAAAGGTCCCAGGGTTTGGTTTGCTGCAGAGAAAAATTCAGTGTTTTTGGTCTTAGTTTTGGTATGGATTCCAAGAGAACAGGCTTTCTCATCACATTTTCCCCAGTATTTCCTAGGAATAAACCTGACTAAAACAATATGCTGGCTCACAATCAAGATTTACAGAGTTTTTCTCAGAAGTGCTATGGTTGTCATTCTGGAATACTGGAATTTCCTTAGCTTGTAAAAGGAAATTTTAGGGCAGTGGCAGCTTGTTTCAGTACGTTTGTAATACTGTTTTTCCCTCGAAGGGGTGCAGTGGAGTATTTTTAGTGACAGATAAATAAAACAAAAAAAAATCAATTAAAGAAAACAAATGTCTTTTTAGTTTCCATATTGACCAGTGAGGGTTGGGTGTCCCCGAGGAGTCAGTGAGCGATGGGAGTATCCAGTTCCACGTGTTTTTTTGAGCAGAGATATTAGACAAGAGCCACAGACTGGGGCAGTGCTGGAGATGGCAGTGCCGTGGGGCAGATGAGGGGCACCCGAGGGGTGCTGTGGGGGCCAGGCACTCCCTGGGGCCCGTGGTGTCGGGGGGCTGCGCCTGGCTGCAATATAAATCAGGTGCTGCTGCATCAAAATCTGCGGGACAAATTCCCCAGGAAGGGGGCAGAATCAGCACCGCTGTTGCATCCCACGGCCCCGTCTCTGCACGTTGCCAGAGCCAAGGCTGTTTGCAGCGAGCTCGGTCTGGCAGCACCTGGCAGGGACCCGGAGGGAAATCAGCCGGTGGCAGAGCTGGGATGGAGGCTGGGCACGTCCCCCTCGTCCCCGCGTGGCGAGGCGCAGAGGTGGGAGACAAGGGCAAGCACAAAATTTTGGAGAACTTCTCAAGCTGAACAGGAAGGTGCTTTGAGTGTTAGTGTCTGCTGGCTTTGACAACCACTTGCTGTATACGTTTTCTGGATCGTTTTCTTGGACTAAATGCCTACATTTCATCCAACTTCCATTTTAGGCACTACGTAGGCGCTCTGGAACTCATTTTGTAGTCCTTTTTCCATAACCTAGCTCCAAAAAAGTCAGTAGCAATGAACGAAAGCCCACCAACCTGCTGGGCAAGTGCAGCTCAATATGTTTTTTTGGCTGTTTGGATTTTATGAACAAAAAGGCTGACTTTTCTTTTGTGCTTGCTCAGTTGTTGCCAATCAGCTAAAAGTGGCAATGTGGGTGACAATTGGAAAAAAAATGCATCTCTATATTGTCAGAGGGTTGTCATTTGGGGGCTCTGAATGAGAGGAGAAAAAGGTTTTATTTTCTCCTCCAATTGTGTCACGTATCATTTAGCAAATTTCTCCAAACAGCTGTGTTTTTTTTGTTGTTGGTGGTGGGTTTTTTTTGTTTTTGTTTTTTTTTTTGGTAAGAGGAAACTTTCAAATGTTCTCCTGGCGAAATTAAGCAAAAATATCAATTTTCTAGAAGATATGATTAGTTTGAATCTCTTACTGCGTTTGTAGATTTGAAAATGTCTGAACTGGGTTTGTCAAGGTTAACTCCAGAGCTGGAGTTGCACAGACGACCAACATAGCCAACTGAGGTCGAGAAGCAACTCAAAGACATTCGCTCTGCCAGTTTGTTGCCAGTTTAGTAGACTTTACTAATACAGCACGCAAGTCTCAGTGCCTTGCTCTTCTATGCAATGCAGATTTGCTTCAGGCTTGATCCACCTAATGAATTTATCCCACCTAACTATAGGCAATAATAGGGAAGCTTGGAGTTTGGGGTCTTTCTTCAGTGGTGGGGACATGGATGCAGGAAAGTATTTAGCTTGTCTCTGTTGGCAACTCATCCTACGTTTTGAGGATTCTTCAGGTAAGGGTTATGTGGAGAAATCATATCTGAGATACTAAAGCCTCATATCTCACCATTCTTTTCAATATATTGAAACTGTAGTAATTGTGTTCAAACTGGCACATATCTCAAAAACACTTCAGTTTTAAAGAAACAGTTTATTTTCATCAACAGGAGATTTATCAAAAATGCTCCAACTTGCCCTATCACATTTACTCTAATACCTTCCAGCTGAATATGAATACAGGTGCTATCTTGTCTCATCAATTTGATAACAGATATATTGCTATTTTTTAAAAAAATTACTTGTTAGCCATTCCAAACTTCTTGCAGTCCTTTTTAACTCCAATTAGGCATAGTCAGAAGAAAACAAATTGTAAATTCTGTATGTGAAAAGTCTGAATAATGCAAGTAAGTATAAAAGTATAATACGGCTATTAGCTAGAAGGGAGGTCTTTTTTTTGCATAAGTGAATTTTTTAACAGCCTACCTGTCAGAGATAAACATGACCTTTAAAAAAAGAATAAAAGGAACATTTTAAACCTATAATACTGAGATTACATCAAGTAATGTGGTACAACTGGAACAATTTAATTGACATTAGGAAAACATGGGGAAAAATCTAGTAGAGCTTAGATCAAAAACAAGATGTTCACTGTCCCAAAACATGAGCTTAGTCTTCTTGTTCACTATCAGGCTTATAGCGGAATTCAGTTCTCCTATGAAGAACTAGACATGTTACTGAAAACCAGATTAAGCAATATGAGGAACAGAGAAAGATGACATATAGAATCAGTTTTATGCCTTGCACATCTTTTATACTCAGCAATAGATATGAGGGAACGTAGTTCTGTACAAAAGTCTCCAAAAAATTCCAAGTCAAAAGATTTGACATTCCATGTTGACTTCATAGAATTACCTTATTATCAATTCAGATGAATTCTGGCATCTGTTATTACTCAGTTCAGCTGCCGAATACATGAGCTTGTATTGTGTTGGATAAGTACAGACAAGTGAAAGAAAAGTTTATCCTTTGGAAATTTTGTACATATCTTCTTGAAATGTTAGATATTTCTACATTATCCCTTCATAGTCATGTTTTTTTCTTCCTAGCAGCCTACTTCTGTAATTTTAGTTGTATGTGGAGCTCCTATGCATTCTTTCAGTTTAAACTGTTATAAGAAATTAAAATGATTCTGCTACTTTAATTTTATATGATGTAATAATATTCAGACAGCAGAAGATTCCCTTTTTAAATTCAGAATATTATTTATGATGGAATAGAAACACTGAGGAGACATGTAAAAGTTTATTGAAAGAAACATCCTGTGTCAGTCCATGGTAGAAAGCAAGGCTTCATGATATGTGGATATCGCCTGGTGCCTCTGAGAGTCTGATCATTCTAACATTCTTGCTGACTTTCTGTGAGTCACCTGGGTTATTTTATATATAAAAATACTAATGCTCAGGATCATATAATACATTTTTTCTATGCTAAATGCCTTTCTTTCAGATAATGGTCCAGATTGGAACATGCAAAAAGTTTGATCTTACATACTTCATAATCTGTTTTGTATTTAGACTTTCCTTTCATTTTGCTTGTGCGTGTAGGTGGTTCTCCTGATATTCAAACTTTAAGAACAAAAATTCCCACACTGGTATGCTGGAGCTTAATTTTTCTTTTTTGGCCTCTATACCTGTGGCTTTCTGTCTGCATGGAGTATGAGACTATACTGGCAGACCACTACATCATTTAATCCTGCTCTCTTGTCGCAGATGGAGCACTGGGGTTCTGCACAGTTTACGGTAGTCCCACAAAGCTCCAACCTTTTTTTGTTCTGAGAAAAGACTCCTCACACACTCAAACACACACACATTGTAATGAATCTTCCTCATGTTTTTCAAGGGGTTTTGATTTTTTTATAGATTAATCTAGAATGTTTTACACGTGCTTTTAATGCCTAAAGTACAGAGTGTCTGCTGAGATTCATGGTCGTAATTGCAAGATAAAATCACATATTTTCCTTGCCTGGATATCCGTAATTTCAAAATAAGGGAAGCACCTGAAGAAATCTCTAGGAAATCTCTGCGATCTCCTCTTTCAGGAAGTGGAAGCAGAGCTACGAGATGAAGGATATAGAAGAAAACTGTTCTTTTTTTTGGGGGAGGTGGTTCACTGAGGCTTAGCTGAAGGCTTAATTGTTTCTAGAACAATTAGGCTACTGCAAGTTTTATTAGCTGGGCTCAGAATTTACATTTAATTTTATCTCTTTGGATTCGTACTAAGTCAATGTATTGTCTTAATTTGTAAGGATGGACTCACACACTTGTCTAGCTTATTTAACTGCTTCTGAGATTGGGCTCTCTTGGTGGGTCTTAGGTTTTCTGGCCCTTCAGAATGTGAAGAAATGACCCACACATTGGTGCCAATATCCTATTTATGAGCTACAGTTTCTCTGAGTGTGAGTGCAAACACACACAATTGATCATTCACTCAGAAAATAAATTCATGAAATTTGTATCTATTCTTCTACTCAACATTTTCATCAAATTTGCAGCATGTTTAGAAACAACCAGCATGCAGCCACTAAACTAGAAGTTTTTCCTTTTCAACATCTTCCTGTAAATTGATTTATCAGTCTTTCTCTTACAGAATTGGAAATGCTCAATTCATAATAAAATATTTTATACAATAGCTTCCTTCTAGGAAACAGTCTCCTTCATATTAACCTTAATACAACACTTACTGAGTTATTTGCAGTACAAATTAGGTATTACTATGAATTTCATAATAAATTTCCAGTCTATAGTGAGATTTTCTTTTTTTTTTTCCTGTAGAGAAAGATACGGTATTTCTGATGAAATATTCATGATATTCAATAAAAGTTCTCAACCTTTTCCTGAATCAGTCCACTCAAATTTATTAGAAGTAGGCTGCTAAAAGAGAGGGGAAAAATGTTTAATACAGTATAAAATTACTGAAGATTTTTTTATGGAATAATTCTGCTCATATACTTTTGCAGATTTGTAGAGTTTAATTGATGAGAATGAAGACTGAGTGGGACCACTGAATTTCTCTTCTGATCTCCAGTGTATCATTTTACCTAGTTACCGCTCTGTAGAAACTTATAAGTTTTGTGTTTGACAAAAGCATGTTCCCAGAGACACAATTTCAGTCTGAAGATATGAAGGGAGAGGATGTGTCAATTCCCTTGAGGCTTTGTTCCCACGATGAATCATCCTCTCTCTTAAATATCTGTCCATTCTGCTGTTTGAATAGGTTGGCTTTGCTTCCAGTCATTATTATTTGTTATGCCTTATCTAGTAGAGTCCATATTTTTTGATATTAAGCCCTGTCAGTCAAGTCACTTCTAAATCCTCTGTCTGATTAGTTAATCTAGTAAAAGCCTATAATCCCTGAATTTCAAGATCTATAACTTGAATCATTTTGGTGACTAATTTTTTTTCTGCATCCATTCCAAGTTTCCCAGAGTATTTTTTTAAACATGAGCATAAAGAACTACTACATTTTTTGGGAATCAAACTGCATCCAGTTTTTGCATTCACACTTAAAAAATGCTACTGAAAAAATGTGAAATGTATGTAGAAAATAGAACCACCAAAAATGGTCTGGTATTTGGTGGACTTGCTTTCATGTGTGCAAAAAGATCCCTAGATCGTTTTCAGTCAGCACTTTATAACCTTTTGAACCTCCCTTCCAATTTAGAACACTGGAAAAGTTAAGCTTTTTCCATAAAAGAGATTGTGAAATGCTCTTAAGTGTTTGCTTTTAAATTGCCAGAAAATTTTTGATACTTGACTTTTATGTATGAAAAAGTATGTATGTATGTATGAAAAAAATGAACAGTGAAGTAAACAGGAAAGCAAGAAAAACATAAACTGTTGTGCTTTTTTATTGCAACAAACCACAAAGACGTGACTGTCTCATAGTGCAAGGTCTCACGATATCACAACTCCATGCTCAGTTTATCACTATCTCCAACATATTCTGTCCTTGTCCATCTGCCTTTTTGTATGTTTTTTCTTCCTATCTTTCTCATTTTTACTTTAAAAAAATATTTATATTATAAAGTGTTACAGATCTAAATTCTACTGAAATATAGGAAACCATCATCACATACCTTGGGACCTGTCATTTACTGGTATTTTTTTTTTTCCAAAAGAAACTTTACAGATATCCCTCTATGTACACTTAAATGAATACTTTCTTATCATCAGAAATTTTTGCCTTTGCTTATTATCTAAAAATTTGATCATTTTTTAGATTGTGTAATATATAGAAATGTATGTTTTTACAGTCTAATTTTCTTCCCTTTGGAGGAAGGGATATCTAGAGAAAAATCTCTTGGGCAGTTTTTTACACTTGGGAAGAACATACTGTTTATTAATATTACAGGAAGAATTACGTATATTTAGTTCAGCGTATATCCTTTTAACTTGCTCTCTCCATTGTTGTTCATGTGATTTAAATCACAGTAAGTGACATTCTTCAACAAAGAGTGACTGAATCTGGGCGAAATGTAACTTAATAGGGTTGAAGGTTCTTCTATTAGTGCAAGCAAAGGACTGCATGTTTTTATACTTACTTGGAGCTTTCTTGTATTGTGTCTTGCAGAAGAATTCACAGGGTTCATTTCACACTGAAATACAGACTTCTTGCCGTGGCAATCCCTTTCACATACTAATTTGTCACTCAAGTATGAGGTACCTGCTACGTATTGTGTTGGGATAGCAGTTACAGTGGACTCTGAGCGTATGAAATGGAGGCCGTCTGGAGATCTGGATAATGTTTCATTGTACCGCTGAAAAACTGCATTCATCATTTACAGATTGTGAAGATCTCAGGAAACTGTCTTGTCTGAAGTCAACCAATTCATTAGAAAGAACAAATATTCAAGCCTTCTTGAGCAGATTTGGCATAAATTGATACCTTCGCTATGGAAGTCAAAGAAGCCATATCAGTTTTATCAAGAATAATATCCACTTCCTAGTCTATTTATGCCTACCGATTACTGACTTATTCTGTATGCCTATATGTGCTATATAAAGTATTTTTAATATGTCATGGTAGAATTATGGTCAGATTCTCAAGTTTTTACAAATGAACCGGTATTATGCAAACCATTGCTTTTCAGCCTTGACTACTGTACATTCCATTTCACTTATGCAAAATATTTGATTTCACATTTACTAAATAAATTGATTTTTCTTTCTGCTACCTGTGATATTTCCTTATGTTTGAGTTTCCTTGGTATTTTTACTTTGACGATGAATTTTCCAGAATCGTGAAGATGTAATCTTCTGTCAGACTTTCACATCATCTTCCTCATGAAATACAACAAAGGGAAGTGCAAAGTCCTTCACCTAGGGAGGAATAAACCCATGCATCAATATAGGCTGGGGGCTGACCTGTTGGAAAGCAGGTCTCTGGAGAAGGACCTAGGGGGTCCTGGTAGACTGCAGGCTGATCATGAGCCAGCAATGCGCCTTTGTGACCAAGAAGGCCAATGGTATCCTGGGGTGCATTAGGAAGAGTACTGCCAGCAGGTCGAGGGAGGTGATCCTGCCCCTCTACTCAGCCCTGGGGAGGCCTCATCTCAAGTACTGCATCCAGTTCTGGGCTCCCCAGTTTGAAAGAGACAGCAAGTTACTGAAGTCAGTGGAGCAGAAGGCTACTAAAATGATTAAGGAATTGGAGCATCTCTCTCTCTCATGAGGAAAAGCTGCAAGAGCTGGGCCTCTTTAGCCTGGAGAAGAGAAGACTGAAATGGGATCTTATCTGTGTCTAAAAATATCTGAAGGGAGGGTGTCAAGAGGGTGGGGCCAGACTCTTTTCAGTTGTCCCGTGTGACAAGATAAGAGGCAATGGGCAGAAATTGAAGCACAGAAAGTTCTGCCTGAACGTGAGGGGGAATTTCTTCACTGTGAGAGTGACGGAGCCCTGGAACAGGTTCCCCAGAGAGGTTGTGGAGTCTCCTTCTCTAGAGACATTCAAGGCCCGCCTGGATGCAACCCTGTCTAACATGCTGTAGGTGACCCTGCTTGAGCAGGGAGGTTGGACTAGATGATCTCCAGAGGTCCCTTCCAACCTCAACCATTCTGTGATTCCTATAATAGGGGGTTTTCATTCACAACGTTCAGTGTTTAACAACTACAGAGCAAATCCTACTCCCTGCTGAGATGCTGTCCAGCTGCTTCCAAGCTATGGCACAGCTAATGGAGCTAGAAAGTGATGCTTCCATATACGTGCAGTCCGAAGAAGCATCAAAAGATCTGCAATGTGAGCAGAGGCAGACTTTAAATAAAAAAAGACAGGTCTTCTAGCAAGGTCTCTCTGAATGTTCAATATTGATGTCTTTTCTCCTAGTTCTGTTTTCTTGCTGAATTCCCACTTATTAATCAGGGTGAGAAACTATATAGAATGTGCTAGGCTCCTCTATGGCAAATGAGGATCTACCGACTTAGAGAGTGCTCAAGAGGCTTTATCCATGAGCTCTAATTCTACTTCACTCCATTCCGCTACTGGAAAATACATCTCAAACACATATTCATGCCTTAGTATTTTGCTTTTCTCATTAAAAAAAATTAATAAATTATAAATCTAGTCTTTATTCACTTGAGTTTGTATATTTTCATTGAATTGATCAGTGAAGCTCTTTAAATCGCTAGCAAGAAGATGCATCTTCCTGGAACTCTAAGTTTTTATAATCAGTTTTGTAAATCATAGGCAGGATTCAGTTCAATGAAGAATATCTAGGAGAAATAAACACTTTCTATCCTGTAGTAAAGAAGTTTATTGAACTGTTACCAGTATGCTCTTCAGCAGAATATGTGTTGTCAGCCTTCACCATGGTTGTACAGCCATCAACCGCGAAAATGCAGCTGTCCCCTGCCAGAGCAGCATCATTGACATGCTACTGCTGACAGCTGAGCTGCAGATTGTTCTGCAGTTTCACTAAACACTTCGCATCCATTAATGAAAAGGGTAGATGCTTAAAACAAACTTGAAGAACTGTTGACAAAGTTTATTTAAAATATGTTACAGAGTTCAGAGCAGGCACTAGCACTGTTGAAAGTAGGACAAAGCATCTAATCTACCTAAGTATTGCCTGCCTGTACTAATGTTCTATTCAAACATTTCAGTCTTTAACATTACTTAGCTTCACAAAACTTCTCAGTGACAGTTGTGCCTTTATCTTTGATTTACATGGGAAGAAGTTAGCGCACAACTAAACACCCTGCCTAAAGTCATACCAAAAGAATATAGTATCCAGAGAAGTTTAGTGCTGGATTAGTTTCCTGTGTGTTGGACCTCTCTTGCTCATTAAATCCTTCTTGTTTTCATAGATGAAAATGAGGGAGAAGTTTACTATGAAATGTAATGTGAATACACATTTTAATGCCTTTGCATGACCAATGACACATAGTAAAAATATACCTCAGCAAGTGCTTAATATAAGCTGGAACATAGCAGTAATCTTTCAAAATATGAAATGCAGGATTTTTCCTAGAAATACATTGAACATATAGACCGTATAAAAATCTAAATTATTTGTGTACATAAATAATTCACAGTTGTGTTGCCCACAGCTGATAGAAAATTGACTTGACCTGGAATGCCAAAGCACTGTGAGTGAGTAGAGTTGAAGTCAGAGTGGGTAGTGGAAAGCCTTTGCTGTTGGTTCACACATTGTGCCATCACATGAGTCAGCCTGAGATGAGTGCTGTCATTCAGTCTTGTGTGTGAAGAAATAAAGATGTGACGTGCATGGTGGAAGACATTTAGGTATTTACAATTTGTTATTGCATACCAGAGCAACTGTGAGATAGTAAGATTAAGATTAACCGCTTGCCAGATAACATCATATCAAGCATCTTTACTAGGGTTATGCAGATTAATGCTTATCTCTGAGAACCTAGGGAACCATCCAGCAGCTTTGCTCCACAAAATGTTTCTTCCTATATTTAGGATGATTTAGAAATAGAGAAACAAAGTGGTAGTGGTGGTGGGGAGGGCGGAGGCTTTCTTTAGTTACAGATTTGCCACAAAGCGTCCTAGTGAAAGATTGGTGAGACAGACCGGGTAGAAATGGAATAGTTTTACGTCATCTTATAAAGAATCTTATGCCATCTGACAGAACCAAACAGTGTAAGTTTCTTTGAGAAGGCATGTGATTTCCATTAGATCCATCCATCTGATCTTTGTCAGGTTGCTGTTAACAGCCCCATCTATCACAATCCAGGGTGATGTACAGTTCATAATCATTTTGCTTTATTTCAGCATGCAGGGTCATTTTGCTTTATTTCAGCATGCAGGGTGTTTATTACGATTGAGTGTTGCTGGAGGGTACACTAGATGGCATTTCTATATAAACTTACTGATGCTCAAATATGATTTAGGGATTCCTGGAATAATTTCAGCAAGTGTGTTAAACTCCCCATCTGTGGCAGTTGCTTAAAAGCTACATGTATAGCTCTGGCTGCATATCACTTTCTTAGATTTAGGCAAGTGAATGACTGGTGTTTCAGCTTTGACAGATCGTTAACTAGTCGTCACCAAATTGCTAGGTTACCTGTTCAGAGAGAGTGGTCTGCTCAGTGTAAAGCAGGCTGCTTCTGCTGACTCCGGAGGAACGAGGCTCCTTTGCAAGAGTGCTGGATCTGGAGTAGACAGTCATGATGACCTTCTTCATGATCTTATTGTAACATTCATCCTCTTTCTCCTTACAGTAGTTGGCACCACTAAGTCACATTTCATGTGAGATAAAAAACAGCTTGGGGCAAAGCCCTCTCTGTTTATATTTTAAACTGCAGAGCATTCTTTGGGGATCCATAAAAATAAAAGCCAACAGGGCTGATGTCCATCGTTTCCATAACCCTTATCTGCACCATATAAATGAGCAACATCAGTATTTAGGGTTTTTGCAGGAGATAAATCTATTGTATTTACATTTTTGCTAGCAATCCAGGAGACTTTGGTAGTAAGATTTGTTATAAATAAATATTTATGAATTGTATAATATTTCTATGTGACATGTAGCTGTAGGAGGATTTTATGCTGTATTAATACAAAAGAATGAAATGTGATCAAAATATCTGTGTTAGTTTGATTCAGAACCTCTAAGAAGGAAGTAATTGGTCAGTTAAGAATTATTCCTCACTAGGGGGACATTTATCAATCATTTTAACTAAAAAAAGAACCCCAAAACTAAAGAGCAGACAACCTAAATATACAGCATTACTCTGGCTTTCGAGATTTCAAATATGATTTCTTGGTCAGTGATTGTTTTTTGAATAAACTACTAGTAGGCAAAAAAAAAAAAAAAAAAAAAAAGATAAATGGTTGATGAAACAAGCTTCTGTTTCAGCACTTTATAGTCATAGGATCATGATCTACATGATGTGAAATTTTAAATCACTGAGCTGAAAGAAATTTTTTTAAAAAATCATCTAGTGTGTATGTATGCTCCAACACAGGATACAATGTTTTTAATCTATATCAGATTACTTCTGACCATCATCTTGTGGTCAATGCTTGCATAAAATTTTGAACACATGCTAGAACTAAATAAATAAACAAGCTAATTCAGCTAGATCTGTAAGTAATAAACATGTTGAACATTAGCTCAAACATTCAGCTGAGCAAAATGGGAATGGAATGCAGACTGTAGCAGTAATATTTGTTTTTCATTAAAGTAGTTGTTCAGTATGGTAGAAAACTATTTTGGTGTTAATATACTGTATATATTATTTTTTAATCTGTGTTCCTTCTAAAATTACCTTGTGTGTTATTTAACTATCCCTGTTATTAATTTTCCATTTGCACCACTTTAAACCTGGGGTTAAAATAGGGTCAGTCACTGTCATGCATAACTGGTTCAGCCAAGAAGTTTGGTGGGAGCTCAAGATTAGAGACACTAACTGGGGAATAACATCACCCGGAGCCTTACTTGTGTAATGGTGTCACATTTATTTTTTTGGTACACAGGGCTGAACCTCTCCCTTGGTTTCATTTTCCCTGTGGATTTTAGGTTCCAGAGAAACCTGGTGGGAAAAACGCAGGAAAGCTTAAAGGAAACTGCCCAAATTCTTTCAGTGTTTACCTCAGGCTGAGTGATCTATTTCGCCGGGCAATGGTTTCTTCAGCAAATTTAAGCTCTTTTGAAATGCACACAAACGCGCTCGCACACGTTGCAGCGTGCTAGGCGTTTGGCATTACTCATCAGACGGCGTACTTCAGCCGAGGGCTGAGTCTGCAGTCTGCCAGCCGAGGCCGAGGGACCGTGGGCTGTCCCCAGGGCGCCCCGGGCCGGGAGGTGGCCCGGTACTGAGTGGCAGATCCCGGCATAAAAGATCGACC
Source organism: Rhea pennata (assembly GCF_028389875.1). NCBI lineage: Eukaryota > Metazoa > Chordata > Aves > Rheiformes > Rheidae > Rhea > Rhea pennata. The sequence continues at coordinate 13,936,736 of NC_084664.1, forward strand.
GCTGTTTAGAGCTTGCTCTATATTTAATATGTTCTCCTTGCCTGTGTAGTTGGTCATCTCTTTCACACGTGACACCGTTTCTGTTCCCTTGCTGGATACATTCCCATGCCAACAAACAGCTCTGAAGACAGACTCATAAATTGTTCCAGCGCAAACACTGGTACATACATATTTGCATGAGTCAACCTCTATTTATGTGATCAGCAAACAAAAATTTGCTGATACAAACACCTTGGTAGATAAATAGAGGAGATAGTAAGTACCATCAAACCAAATTCATTTATTTTTCTTCTGAACAAATCAGTAGCCTTTCTCATCTTTAAAGCCTTTATATAAAACTCTGGTTTTTGTAGTGTCTGCATCAAAAAAAAATAAAAAAAAGTAGGGGGGGGGAGAGACATCTCTACAGGTACAGTTGCTATACCCAGCTGTACTTTAAAAGATCACACAGGTGGTGATCTAAAGGTGAGCGTCAAGCTATTAACAAAGCCTTAATGAGGTGAGATTTAATTGATTCCATGTTTCATAATGAAATTTCATGCAGATCTGTGCAGTGAAAAGCTTCCTGGAGTTGAGCCACATGTAATTTTTTAAAGAGTAATTATAATAATTCCTTGTTAGAATGCAATTTTCCCTGTAAAAAAAAAAGAGGAATGCTAACAGGAAATCACTGTATGATTCTCATAGTGAATATAGAAAAAAGTGTGAAATGTACACATGTGTGTAAATATAATCACACATATATGTGTGTATATACACATATGTATCGATACATGTATGCATACGTATGTGTTTGGATACAAAAATACATATGTATAGATATACCAATATACACTTCTGTGTATATACACATATACAACAAGATACACAGAAGCACATAACTGACATTTATATACTATATAATTTTATATTTATAGAGTAGAAATCAATACAGCTTTGTTTTGAAGATAAGAATTTTTTTCTTTTTTTTAACTGTAACTTGAAAGTCTCTAGAATTTTAACCTGATGTCCAAAGGAGGACAATTTCCAATTCCATGCTGTGCCCAAAATGGCTAATGCATAATTATGCTACATTTTTGGTGTCTATTTCTCTCTAAAATAAAAACTTATTGGAACAGATAAGGCTTCAAGTAAACGTTACTTAGGCTCTCAGAGACAATAATAGTTTTCACAGTTTACTTGCTCATGATTTATTTCATACAACTGTGCATAGGAATATGGTCTGCAGGTTGTTATACAACCTCAGCATTCCAGAGCTGAGTCTTCTGCAAAGATTGATTGAAAACATACTTCAGCTTTGATGTGTGTTTTTTTTTTTTTTTTTTTTTTTTTCCCCGTTGCTTCATATTTAGTTCACTATGGTATTCCTGGAATCCTGAGTCTTTTTGACATTCATACAGTCATGGGGACAGTAAAAGTTCTGTCTTGCACTTATTAGATGCAAATTACATCTAATATCCTACATTTAAATAAATCTCAAAGTACTGTCTTAAACTGAGAAATGTCAGGAAATATAAATTGAAAGCAACTTTAGATCATACTGACATGATAAATACCATAGCACAAAGATTTAGGCACTGAATATTGACCTTAACTTTGCATTCTCTGGCTGTACCTGGATGAAGTAAAAAACTTAATATTAGGTTTTTATTGTATTCATTAGCAATCTTTCGTATTGTACTGGAGCTGCATGTCAAACAAAAACACATTAAAATGTGTGTTATATCACTAAGAGACGACGTAAATCTTTATTGCGTCTTTATCTCTTTTCACACTGAAGCTGGTTAATCCCTTCCATTTTATTTTGTGAAGGGATAGATAGATCACACAACAGTCAGAGGATGAGACTAAATCACATCATCTTTCACCAAGAGGTAATAGAAGCTTTGAGCATATGAGGTTCTGAGATGTGTGGAGTATAGTTAGCAGATCTGAAGACTGTCCACACTTTACTATAACACCCTTTTTACCAAAAGTAATTTCTCTAACAATGGTGTGTATTAGATATAATTTTATGTCTGTCCCTATTTTGCATAACCAAATGTTTTCAAAGTTTCATTTGTGGACTCTTCATGCAAACAAGTATCTGAAAGGCAATCTGAAAGGATTATTAAAGCAAATGGCAAGGTATGCAAAGGTACTGAATCTCTATGTTCATACTTTCTGTGTAATATGTATCTTGACTTTCCCATAATAAACATCAACATTTTTATATGATGATTGTTAAGGCCACAGAGTCAGGTCATGGCTAGCAAACTCTGCAAATATAAGTTCCACTTAAAACACATACCAGCCACAGTTGCTTCCATTCACTTTGTATACACAGGGTATGTGTGTATACAGGGTGTATACACTTTGTATATGACACCTAGATAGGACACAGCCCAACTCTGAGGCTCTTTTCAGCCTAAAATCTTTTAATTCCTCATTGCTTCTTCAGGCAAATGTGGTAACCACTAGGCTTCAGGTAATACAGGGAGCTGGGGAAGGACAGATAAATTCCACATGCTTGTTGAAGCTTGTTATGTCACTTTGTAGGAAGGAATGCAGGATTCAGGGAGCTTTAAACAGCGAGCACAGATGAGGTGTCACTCAGCCAAGTCATAAAGGACATGTCATTCTCAGAGGGGTCGTGATAACTCTTCTGTTTGACCCAAATAACTCCATAATCTTCTGCATAGCCTATCAACTCTGACGAATGACCTAAGAAGAAGAAAGAAATCTCCTGGGCAGAGAAAGGAATTAGCTTTCATCTCCCACTGCCTTGGAAGTCTCTTGATTTTTAAATAAATGTTTAGTTGCACTATGTCCTTCTCCAAGAAGCTAGGAGTTGCCACTACATATTTTCAAGGGCTCCAGTCTGGTCTCTGTGCAAGAGATCTACTCTGATAATGCTTATCAGGTCAGGAAGACCCTGGAGGGAATTTGGTGAAGGAACACCTGCCTGACATCATAGCTGGTCTTCAGTATGAACTATACAGTAGGCTGTTTAACTGTATCAAAACAGAAGCACTTCTACAGCTGTACAGAAGTTAAGCTCTGGGAAATTTGAGGTCACAGAAGGTAACACCTCTGACGGTTAGATGCCTTGAGGATTAGATGGAAGCTGAACACGAGTTTTTAGGAACAGTTTGGATGTAACTCTGAAATATCACCCTTTCCTCAGATAAGGTGCCTAAATCCTTTTGTTTTTGTTTGTTTTGGTTTGGGATTTAACCTTAAATCCCAAGCCAGATAAAATCTTGCCCCAAAGCAAGACTTGTGTGATCTTGTACTCAGTGAATTGAGCTTAAGTATGAAATTGGCCCTTCAGTCACTTGTTACTCTCTGAGCAGCTAGTTAGTGCTCAGTATGCCAGTTTTGAGGAACAATCTCAAAAAGAGAACGTTTTCCTCTTCTGAATGTATATGTTACATAACTAAAGCAATGTCCAAAGCAAGCCCTCCATCAGTCAACCAGCATCATAAGGAGTATAACGTGAAAGCCAGATGCTCTGAGTTAGGTCCTATTTCCAGCTATACATAAATTCTTACCCTCTTTCAAAGCACATGCTACTGATTTGGAGGGCCTGATTTCCTTCTTGTGATTCCTTTGGTAGTCACTTAACTTTTGCATCAAGCTTTACCCAGCAGTTTTGTAGGTCATCAGCATTTGCCTAACATACAGATCATTGCATAATACAACTACATACTTACAAGGTTCACTTAGAATCTCAGATGGAGGTTTCTTTATAAGTAGGTAAAACATCTCTCTCTCTCTTTTTTTTTATCCTAGAGATTGTATTTTCATAGCAATAACATTATCTTATATACTCATCTCTGAAGAGCTCGCTTTCTCTAAAAGCAGGAAATGATTCTGATTACAAAAAAAGAGGACATTTATGCAAATAGCACCTACAAAACCACTTCCTTTGAAGAAGCATCATAAAGTATAGGGTAGAAGCTATTTAGGCATATTAGCTCCTGGCAAAAGAATTAGGCATCATCAGTACAGTAATATAGTCATTTTTATCAGCTATTTTCAATGAATTCAAGATCTTTCATATTTTGTCCCCTGGAGGAAACTGCTTCCTGGTGGCTGGAGAGTATATTTCATAAGTGAAGAACCAGGTCTTTAGCTCTTGCATCTCTGTATGACTACAGAGACTTGAGTGGGAAGCTACTTCTATCTGTGGCAGGACAGTCTGCTGATTTTTGACAATGATGAAAGATGCAACCTGGTCTAACATGCTCTAGGTGACCCTGCTAAGCAGGGAGGTTGGACCAGATGATCTCCAGAGGTCCCTTCCAACCTTACTGATTCTACGATTCTATGATTCTGTTATGTAATTAAGACCTCTGGTTTAAGAGATAAAAGCATCTGACAGAAATGTGTGAGATGTAGTTAAACACAGGCATTTTTAAACCCATGTAGGTATCAAATAGAATATGAGGCCCTGGTATAGAAAAGATCTCCAGATCTGTGCTTTCACAGATGCATTGGCCTTCACCCTATACAAAAGGGTAGCAGAGCAGGCAGTGCACAGACTGGGGAAAAGGGTCCTCTCTAAAGCACCCAGAGCACTTGTGAGAGACACGAAACAGCATGTACAGCCACAAATTTCTTCAGGAAATGGAAATCTCTAATGGAAGCTTAACCTTTGCTTTACTGGCATAATAAATATCCAACATCCTCACCGAATTAAGAGCACTTTTTTTCCCCCTAGTCCTTCCAATACACTGTGGGCAGTGAAGTGTAGCCACATTGAAATCCAGCAGCATACTCCAGCAAGCATGATAGCTAAGCACATACAGATTAGAATAAATTGTTAACAGTTCTCTGCAGATGTCCCTCATTTGCTATGAACGATAAGTCATCATTTCTGAGGCATCTTCAAAAGAGTTTGTTCTGTTTACAGCAACTTCAACGAAGTACTTTGTTTTACATTGAGTGTTTCCCATTATTTTTTGTATCAGAATAAGGAAATGGGGAAAATCTTTGTTCTTATGTCATGCCAACATTTTGGTAAGAAAGTTGTTATTTCTACAGTGTTTTAACTTTATTTACCTGTTCTTCATCCTTGAGAAGATTATTTGTTTAATGGGGATACTTACTAAGTACACCAAAAAGTATTTAACTTTTAAAAATTCAAATATCCTTCCCTAGAAAGACTTTCCAATCTATTCTCTGGGGAATTTCTGGGCCAGATTTCTGCCAGAAAAAAAATTATTTAATAGTTGCTGATATATTTAGCTTTCATGAATTTCTTGAATCCCTTTTGAATCCATATATATATATATATATATATATATATATATATATATATGTATGTATATTGGGGGAAGATAGAGGTTCCATCCATGAATTCACGCACTTACACTTTGAGTTGCTCTGTTGGTTCTCAATACAGTGTAAAACTCTAAGTGTTTCATGCTTGTTAGATCGGTTTTACAAGACCGCAATGGTACCATGCTAAAATACATGGTAAGACAGATCCTGCTTTAAGCATTCAGCAGCCCATTTGAAAAAAAATATACATATATGATATAACTTCTGCATGAAACTTCAGATTAAGGGTTTGGTTTATTTTTAATCATGGACAGAAATTGTGTACATGCAACTGGCCTTTGGCCTTTTATCTCCTGCACTACCTTGTGACAGAACAGATGGTAGAAATTTGCACTTTAGTGTATGTCCTCTGTCTGTCATATAAAATTCATAAAATTTACTCATTTTTAGACCCTGTCAAATCCACAAGGATTAGTTTTGAAGTTCATCCATAATCAAAAACTTCAGGACTCTCAAAGTCTTACTTAACTGTTACAAAGCCATTAATAATATTAATATAATTAATAGTAGTTTCTGCTTTAGAAAGACAATGGTTTCTCTGAGCTAATAATGATCCTCAAAAAGATTAGTTCAGATGATCACTCTTCCCTCCCTTCCCTCAGCTTTCAGAATTTCATACAGCTTTTTACCAAGAAATATTAGACACAAGCGCAAAGTACAGTTTCATTATCCACTCATATTCCTCATCATAAAGTTATTCTAGTTGTGAGAAGATTGTAGAGTTGGAACACAGTAACAATAAAATAGAACATATTTTTCATGTGCTGTTGATGGTCTTCATCTAGATTTGAAGATTCATAAGGTTCTACATTTACAAGGCTGAAAGAAATTCATCAAACTACTACTCATTTTTCTGACTTGATGATTTCAGCTGTGTCTACAGCTATCAAAGAGTAATAATATATATTCCTTTAATGAGAGCAGGACTAGGAACACATTTTTTTTAACAAAGAAAGCTTAACGATGACACTTACTGAATGGTTAGGTGGAGGTAATCTTTCAGTTTTGAAAACAGTGTTTCAAGGCAGCCAAATAATTTGTTAATTTTAGACCTCTTGTTATTTTAGACTCCATAGCATAAACCAGAATATTTTCGCTCTATTTAACAATAGTCTTTCACAATTATAACATTATCAAGCTTTTAAAGAAGCAGGCTATCAATTTCTTCCTATGAAACTTTTACCTAAAGTTATACGTTTGTTATGTGAAAGGTTCCAGAGTAGGTATAGGCTCAGCACCAAAGTTATAGAATCATTTGATTGCCTTTATTTCCTTAGGGTTACTGCTGGTAAAAATCATGTTCCAGTCAGATTTGGATGGACAGTCCAAGGAAGAATTATTCAATTGGAAAGTAGCCCTTAAGGAACAGAAACATTCTGACATGCTGGTGACTACTTCATTTTTAGGCCTTTATTTCTTTGTTCATCAATATTCAACCTGAGAGATGGTCCAGACCACTCAAGCCAAGTCTATTTCTATGTGTGTAAAGCTTAATGATAAAAATCGGAGACCTTGTTCATTTAGGTATCTAATAGTCATTTGCATTGCAGTGGATCCTGAACTGAACTGGTTTGAAAATTGACATTATTTCTGACTTTTATTCAGTTCAAGTTTATGTCACATTTTTTTATAAGCATAGAATAAAAAAAAAAATCCATGATATATTTTTATCTCAAGTTATTAAGCAAAGCAAAGCTAAACTTGCATTTTTTCTGAAAAGATGCGTAGGATTCAATGTGTAAGGAAGATTTAATTGTATTTTAATGATCAAAGAGAAATAATTTTCAGACATAGAAAATTCCTCAGAAATACTTATCCAAAGGGATTTACCCTGCGCACGACACACATGTTTTCTCATGTAATAATAAAAATTTCCTTTTCTTTTTCTTTTTGACTTGGGCTCCTGGATGTCAGCTGCATTTGAAGAATGCTTAATGGAGAAAGAACACAGAGCAAGAGATTCAAAAGTATGTGCCCCCCATTATCTGCTCTTAGTGCTAAATTCCCTTTTTAAAGTAGATCATATTATAAAAACTAGAAACAAACCCTTTTTGAAATAACTAATATATATTATTTTAATTAAACTGATCCACAGATTTATTGCTTGTGAACAGCACTTAGATATACTGTGTTAGTTCAGTCTAAAGACGATGACCTTGCACACAGGTGGAAAGCATCTCTCTGAATGCGGAGCAGCGAACGCTGGTCCACTCCCTTACTCTTAACGTTTGAACTTCTCTGCCTTCTTCTGCCTTCTCTGCCTCTGGGAGTTTTCCCAGAGTATTTCAAGGGTGCAAGACAAAGTATCTCCCTTATCTGTAGGTCACTAAGGAGTTTAGAAGCAAAGAATATGCGGGATCCTTGAGTGATTGCCTACACAATTTGGATTGTGTAGTTGTATTTGGATGTTTAAAATATATTTTTCTGATGTTATTTAGTGGGGATAATGTTTCTGTCAGTGATGTGAACTACTGAATTGATTGCTTTTTAACCACAAGTACCAAAATTTGACATACTAATCTGTTCCTAGAAAAGAAAGGAAAAAAAAAACCACTGTCTTCACATAAAACCTGATTAAAGGTAGTGGTTAAAGGGAATATGTACTGGGTCCATAACTGGCTTTTATTCTGTGGTATTACTATTCCCACGTCTGGGGTTTAATAAATCATTTTTATAAAGACGCTGAATGTACATACTCAGCCTTATTTGTCTTGCACAGCACTATTCAGAATTCATAGAAAATTAGAGAAAATTAAAGCTCCTCATCTCCTTTAGAGCTTTTCTACACTCAAGATATTCATTGGATTGCAAAGAATGGATAATTTGAAAAGAAAATATTGTTTAAGAGGAAAAATAATATTATTAAAAAAATTATGAAAGCTGTTCATGAACATAGGCATCTGTACAACTCTTCTGCCAAGAGCACTATTGGTGGATAGTAAGGCAGTCATTATAGCCAATCACTGTTTCATAGTGAGAAGGATCACAAAATGCTAATTTATACTGTGTTGTAAAAATTCCATAGTCAAGTTAACAATCTGAAAAGACAAATGGATAGGATGTCCTTTTTAATGCATTTAAAAAATAATTTGTGTTAAATTTCATGAAATATTTACTCCTTAGATCTTCAAAGTATATGAATTTTTTCAAGGAAGTTATTTGGAATCAACTATATAAATCCTGCCTAGCATTTGAAAGTGTAAGTCGTTTCTTCTTCCATGTTTTTTTTTAATACTTTTTTCTCCTGTAAGCTAAAGTGCCTGAACTACGAGTTTTCAAGTGTTCTTTGTTCCTGTGCAGTCCTCAGCATGAAAAATGTTTAAAAGGAAGGAAATAACATACTATTAAATGAATTCCTTCAGATTCAGCTATTCTTAAAGCTTATGAAAAATTTAAAAAGTAATATAAGGAGATACATAACGCACAATAGTAAGCACTGCAAACTGAGTTCTTAGATGATAAAGAATTTTATTTTCCTCATAGCACATTCTATTAGCCTGTATTTTAATATAACAATGACATAATAGAAGAAAATAAGTCAAAGAGAATCAGTAAAGTTTCTTTATGAGTCTGTTTAGTTCGTATAATCATAGACCAAAGTGCTAAGAAGAGAAATGACAATAACAAAGATGTTATTTCACAAACTTTCAGCTTTCCAGTAGCTGGAAAGGAATGACATGAAAAGCCATCAGATTACTCAGAGATCTGAATTTCTAATTTGGATGTGAAACAATTATAATTTGTGGCTTCTTCAAAAGATTGCAAGAAAAAGAGAATTGATAGCGATATATATTGAAAACTAGGATAGATAACAAGGTTGAAGGTGACATGATGGCTGCAGGGCCTTTTGTGGGCTATGGAAAGACTCTTAAAAGGTTATTGGTAGAAAGGAGAAACCAGGGAGCTAATGTTCATCTTGTCTCTGCAGCTAATCTTTTTCTTCTACATTCTGAAAAATGCCTCACAGGCAAAACATCACCTCTAACCTTGTTTTCTGTTCTGTGTATTTTATTAACCTTTCTTTTCTAAGTCTACAGTTTGCACTTGAATGCAGCCCTGATAGCAATTTCAGGTTGACTGATTATTATTTCCTTACAATGAGTAAGGTGTTGCCATGATATTATTTCAACAAAAAGGCCATGTGTAGTTGCCATGGCAATTAAACAGTAATAACTGTAGTCTTTACCCGTCTATCAGAGATGTCAGTTCAGTACCTGTTTCCCAGTACCAAATTTGGCATCTTTCATTACTCAGTATTATTTCAGTCAGGCTAAATGCAACTGAGCTTCTCTGAAGTAGGACACAGCAGTTAGTAGCTGGGTAGGAGACTAGGTATTCATGGCATAAGTCAATGATGGTCAACTAGTAGACCTGAGAAACTAGATGAGTTAATCTCCCTGTCATTGATGAGTATATAGATAAAAATGAGGGAATGTCTGAGTTACTATGACCTTTTACAGCGGTAGCCAGCATTTCTTATCATAATGGTGCTTCACCAACAACATCCTTGAGTTTCAGATCTTTTGACGCTTCTGGGACTGATTTGGAATACAACTGGTGATTTGAACTCTCTGACAAAAAACAGGAACAAAGCACTAGTCTTACAAAAAATTGACTTATTTCCTTGTTGAAGGGTTATTAACAGGACATGATTTTCACTTAAAAATATGAAATTTTGTACATTTTATGTTTCCTTATGCCATTATTATATTGCATATTATGTATTTGGGAGAGCTTCCAAGCTCCCTGAGCAGGATATATAGCTTAATAACCTCCAGATTGCGTATCAGTGTATGATTCAGAGAAACACAGTCCTGTCTTCTGCTTTGTACTTCCATGTAAGGGAAACCACACTTACAGGCCAAATGAGGTTTTGGTTCACGGTTCATTCAAGCAGGGAGTACAACTCTGGGATACTTTCAAACACAGTCCAGAAAGTAAGCTTAGACACAGCTTCAGAGTAACCATATCTAGTGGCATATTTTCAACGACCATTTCTCAAACCTTGTTGACAAAATAAATGTGCACAAAATAAATGTGCACATCTTTTTTTTGCCATGATTTCACTTTGTGGAACTGCTTCTGGTTAAAGAAATGTTCTTCTGATCGATAAAACATCTCTGCGCCAAAAAATACAGATCAGTTAATTTATTAGACCATCTGACAGATGGTGACTACTGGTATTCTCTTTAACAGTCAACTCTTCCTTTACTGCCAATGTGCACTTAGTAAATGGAAAATTTCCCAAGCTTTTTTTCTGTACTGAGCATTGTTACCAAACTCCTAGATCTGGATACTCTGGTAACATGCAGATCAGAAACTCTAAGGCTGAGACCGCATATTACTGTATTGGCTGTTTTCATTCGTACCTGTACCGCTGTATATGACTAGGACTATGAGAAGACTGTTAGAATAACCAATTTACCAATTATTGGTAACTTGTCTCACAAATGATAAGGTACCTTTTTACTATGCAATAAGAGGTTTTTTTAACATCCTATGTCTGAAGCTTTCACCTCCTAAATTAACACATTGGCATGAAGACAATCAATTTGGCATTTGGTTACCAAGGGCACAGAAGAAAGTTGAAGATGGAGGAGGAAACATATCAGTATGGAATAAAAACTTTTTTTTCCTTATCAGTAGCAGTACTGCTTTAATTATTTCCTAAGCCTGGTCACCATAATCTTCTGTCTCTAGATCCCATTCCTAGAACTAACTCTTTACAGGGTAATAAAATCTGAACTATGCCCTCTTCTTTTTAACACCCTACATGGACTTGTAAGACTCACCCTCACACCTAGCCCAAACTCTGTGGATGAACTGTAATTAAGGTTGAAGAAAATCCAAGCGGGAAGGAAAATAGAAAGAAAATACCTCAAAGAGTTTATTTAATTTTCATTTTGACAATATTTTCTTCTGCTCACTGGCCATTACTTCCGTCTTTGTTGTACCATTTGCCTAAGAGCTTTCAGACTCATCACATCATTTTTAGTTTATTCTGTACCTCGCTTTCTTTTTTTTATCTTTTCATTTTTCTTATCTCCTTCTAACAAAAGTGAATAGTGAAATCACCTCGATCACTGCTCTTTTTCTGGTTCTGGACCTAACATGATGTTGGCCAGCCATCACTACCTATTCATTCCCCCTTCATTTTTCCTTCCTGATATCTTTATACAGTAGGTTTTTTCAAGGGAGACTTCTCTTGGCTTCTGGTAATTCATTAGAACCTAGTACTGTAGCCTTGATCTCTGTTAATCTTTGAGTGCTTCTGTGATAACGATCAGAAAAATTATGGACTATTTCTGTTAACTGTAATCACAGTGAAAAAAACTTGGAGTGCACCCTGCCTAAGCAACTTGCCTTGAACAGCAGGAAAGGAGAAGTGAACACTGCCTCCATTGTTAAAACCCATGACATCCTGGAAAGGAGGGTCACCAGCAGTGCTTGTCCCAGAAGACAAGAAAGTGCAGAAAGAGAATGTTTTCCTGAATACCAATGAGCCCTTATATCAGATTCTGCTTCACTGTGGCCAGGGATTCACGTTCAAGATAAACTAACAAAAGAGATTTTATTTAATAACAGGCAAGTTGTAACAGGGTCAGACACACAACAGGAGAGCATGTCACAGCTGCTGACTTCTCAGTCTAAACAAAAACAAATTAACTCCTTAGCCTGTTCACTTATAGAGGGAGGGTGCCACAGCATATTTAAAGACTATCTTTTCTTGACCACTGAAATCACACTATTTATGGAAAAGAGTTTTAATATCTGATGAAAGGCAAATTTTAATTCTGAGTCTTTTGTTTAACAATCTCTTCTTGCAAAGACAAACAGTAATTGCTGTACTGTTCATCTTTTTCACTCAAAAGGAAGCGAACTAAAAGATGTGAAAAAAGTGAATCATGCCTTTTTCTAAGGCATTTCAATGTGTGCAGGCTGAACTAAGATATTTTCAACAGCATAGAAATTGAGAAAAATCCTTTCACTCTATGGAGGAAATGTTAGAACAACAGTGGCCTTTCAGAAAAAAATCCCTTGCTATTGTTTGAAAAAGAGAACAAAAAAGATCACAGATTATTTTCACACAAATATGAAACTGTTATATCAATATTTTGAGGTTTCCTGGCAGAACCTCTTTCATGAAGGATTTTCTACTTGGTAGCTTAACAAATTCTTGCCATAAGGAGAAGATGAAGGCAGCATTGTGAAAGAGGTTATAATGCCTGTAGGTGTAATTTCACAGTGTATCCTGGTATGCAAAAGGGACTTTCCTTGAGAATGTATTTTCAGTCAATAATTTTTATAGTCTTCTAAAGTGTATCAGAATCAATATGTTGAATTAAATTTTGCTAGACTATCAGTTTCTTAATTTATGGAAGGTTATTCTCTTCTGTATATATTTAGCGATACTGTAGATTTCTGTTCTCTAGCTCTGGAAAGAGTCATTACAGAGGTAAAAACAAAGTCCCCAGCTGCCTTCATTAAAATTAGTTTGTAGGGTACAGTTCTTGTCTTGCTGGTCATCAACAATTGTGGAAGGAATAGTACTTGACAGTACTTTCTCAAAAAGTATTTTCCATTCAGTATTGTATAATAAAGCTCACTTTTCTCCTTTCCTTAGAGTAAGAAATCAAGAGCCAGTTGAAAGACCATATGGCTTAGAAGTTCTTATTTGTTTAGTTAGCTGATACCACAGACAGGAAATCAACGTATAGGAATTTCAAAACCACATTTCCATCTGTTTTACGTGGGTGATGCCATCAGAGAAGCTGACAAGTCTCAGCAATCCTCCAGCATATGTCAGATTTTGGTAGCGCTACAGGTCAAGAGTCCACTCTCTCACTTGCCTCAGGCAGCAGCAGGAGCCAAAATTGATGAAGATCTCTGTGGAAGGCTTATGGCTAGACAACGTGTTTAGGTGTGAATTGTGATATTTCTGGTTTAGTTATAATTGTGTTTGCTAGTATATGCCATCTTTTGTCAGAGATTTTGGTGCAATTAGTAGTAGCTGAAGTAAACTTCAGTATACCAAAATCGAGAAGATTTTAAATAATGTTGGCAAGCTGAAAATCTGCTTCTCAGGTATAGTGACTACTGAGAATTGCTAGTTACCAGAGAACCCAGGGGGCTGATTCTTAAATCAGACATTAAATTTCATACTCCCTGTTTGCTTTGAAGCCATTTCTATTCTCTGTGTTTGGAGGATGGAAAAGTAAATCATAATTTGGATTTGTCTGTCATTCAAAAGGACAGATCATTTGAAACATTTAGAAATATTATTAATGTCACTTACAAGTCATGGAGAATCTTATAACTACACTGGTTTTCATTATTTTCTCTTAGATAAAAGAAATTCAAGCTGCTCATTGTAGTTACTTCTCAAAATACCAGGGAAATGGGAAATTACAAATTCAGTCTGTGAAGAGGAATTACACAGAATCACAGCATGGTTGAGATTGGAAGGGACCTCTGGAGATCACCTAGCTCAGCTCCTCTGCTCAAGTAGGGTCACCTAGAGCATGTTAGACAGAGTTGCATCCAGGTGGGTTTTAAGAGAAGGAGACTCCACAACCTCTCTGGGCAACCTGGTCCAGTACTCTGTCACTCTAACAGCAAAGAAGTTCTTCCTTATATTCAGGTGGAACTTATTTCAGTTTGTGCCAGTTGCCTCTTGTCTTGTCACATGGCACCACTGAAAAGAGTTTGGCCCCATCCCCTTGACACTCCCCCCAAGGTATCTGTAGACATTAATAAGATCCCCCCTCAGTCTTCTCTTCTCCAGGCTAAACAGGCCCAGCTCTCGCAGCAGTTCCTCGTAGGGCAGATGCCCCAGCCCTCTGATCATCACTGTAGCCCTATGCTGAACTCTCTCCAGTAGTTTCATGTCTCTCTTGTACTGGGAGCCCGTAACTGGACACAGTACTCGAGATGAGGCCTCCCCAGGGCTGTTACTTAATTTGTCGTTGTCATTTGTGCATATAACAAAAGTAGCAGAGAGCTTGAGATGGAGTAAAATGCAGAATTATAGAATCACAGAATCAGTAAAGTTGGAAGGGACCTCTGGAGATCATCTAGTCCAACCTCCCCACTCAGCAGGGTCACCTACAGCATGTTAGACAGGGTTGCATCCAGGGGGCCTTGAAGATCTCCAGAGAAGGAGACTCCACAACCTCTCTGGGCAAGCTGTCCCAGTGCTCCGTCACTCTCACAGGGAAGAAATTCCCCCTCATGGTCAGGCGGAACTTCCTGTGCTTCAATTTCTGCCCATTGCCTCTTGTCCTGTCACATGGGACAACTGAAAAGAGTTTGTCCCTGTGCTCTTGACACCCTCCCTTCAGGTACTTGTACACATTGATAAGATCCCCCCTCAGTCTTCTCTTCCCCAGGCTGAACAGGTCCAGCTCTCGCAGCTGTTCCTCACAGGGCAGGTGCTCCAGCCCTCTGATCATCCTCGTAGCCTTATGCTGGACTCTCTGCAGTAGCTCCATGTCTCTCTTGGACTGGGGAGCCCAGAACTGGATGCAGTACTCAAGATGAGGCCTCCCCAGGGCTGAGTAGAGGGGCAGGATCACCTCCCTCGACCTGCAAGCAACAGTCTTCCCAATGCACCCCGGGATACCATTGGCCTTGTCCACAAGGGCACATTACTAGCTCACTGTCAACTTGTCATCCACCAGCAGTCCCAGGTCCTTCTCTGCAAAACTACTTTACAGCAGATCAGACCCCAGCCTGTCCTAGTGCACAGGGTTTTTCCTCCCTAAGTGCAGGACTCTGCACTTGCCCTTGTTGAACCTCATGAGGTTCCTCTCTGCCCAGCTCTCCAGCCTGTCCAGGTCTCTCTGAACGGCAGCACAGCCCTCAGGTGTGTCAGCCACTCCTCCCAGTTTGGTATCATCAACAAACTGAATTAATCAAGAGAATTTTTATTCCTGTGTAAATAATAAGCTCAATTTTGCATTTTTATACAACTGAAGATCTGCATGTGCTTTCACTTGTGGATCTTAATTAGGATCATTACTGCATCTTGTAGACAGCTAGACTATTAGTATGGTTGGTAGCTTGCCACCATATTTGGCAGCCCAAAGGAATCACAAAAGCTGAAAAATAAGCCTATTAAAAAAAGTGAGTAAAGCCAGCATCATTTTTGGAAAGCTTTAATCTAGGTTTCCATATGCCGCACCTTTAGTAAGGATAAGAATTAATTCTCCGCCTACCACTCTCCTTCCCTCTATCAAAACATTCTCCTCTGAATACAATTTCAGATGAAATTTTCTTTATTTGCTGTCAGTATGGATATTGATTATCATTTTCAAATTCTCTTACCTTCCATGCGAGCACTCTTGAGAAGGCTGTGTAGGACCAAAGAGAAAACTTTTGTTGTTTGTAATTAGATTTGGGCTGCATCATGGATATATATCTTTAAAAGAAAACAGAACACATCCTAAATTTTTCTGGATTTTTTAAGGTTAGCTTCAGCTGGCAAATCTGTAGTCCCCTAATTCTCATTAAAATCAGAGATATTGTAGAATATCATAGGGAAAATCTGTCAGAAAGACAATGTCGATTCTACTTTTTGGCTCTGCTAATAAGCCTTTGTGTGACTGTAGGTTCTTTCATTTCCTTTCCTGCCCTTTATCATGTCCATTTGGAGCGTAAACTCTCCCCCAATGACTGTCTCATTCTATGCATGTGTATAATACCTAGTATAATGGACCATTGGTTTTACTTGAGATCTAAATGGAATATCAATACAAGTTCCACATTAAGCCCATTTACAACAGTTATAAATTACTGATTAAGCACCATTAATATGATGCTTACAGCTTCAGTCTGGAATATTGGAAAGTAAGAAATCATACAATTATAGAGGGAACAAACATAGCAACCAATCTTATTTTTTTTTCCCCCTAAGAAAGACCATCTTTATGCTCCTATCATGCTTGAGTTCTAAAGGCATTTCCCTTTCCTGTGTGACTTTCAGCTTAGAAGAAGAGTATTATGATGTAACCTAAAGAAATTAGAACTCAATAGCATCCCATGTGATTTGGACATCTAATTCTTTTAGAAATTTCTATTTTTTTCACCTGAATAAACCTAACAAAGAATTCCCTGTCTATGTTGTTTCAGCTCAGCATCTAACTGCAGTAAAGATTCTAGATGGGACCTCTGTTGTAGAAAATCAAATGTATTTTAGCACTTGATACAGATGAAATCTAGAAGAGGTAGACAATAAAGTATTTACCAGATTTCATTTTGCTTGTGTTTGATTCTCTACCTATTTTATCTTAAGTGACATCTTTATAGACAATTGAAATGTGTAGTGTTTTTATTCCCAGAAGCAAGTGAACTTTCCTCATCTGAGTGATTTGATACAGTACATTACAGCCTCATCAAAATCCACAGCAGTGAGAAGTATATTAGTTTTATCTTAAGATGCTGTCATAACTTCCTGGTCGATGTCAGTATTCCTATTGACTGTTTTCTGAGATATTCTTTCTCTTTGCCTTCCTCCCTCTCTCCCTCCCTCTTTCTTTCTTTCTCTCTCCTCTCTGACACTTTCTTGTACTTGCTTTCTCACTTTCTCACTTTATTCTCCATTTTCCTCCCCTTTCTCTGTTGCTTTCTTTCTTTATCTCATTCTCTGCTTTCTTCCTTCATCCCTCTCTCTCTCCCTCCCTTCATAGAATTTTGCTGCAGGAAAACATATACACTTTTTTTTTTTTTTTTTTTTTTAAATACACCTTCTATGAACTGGACATAAATTATTTCAATAAGTTTCAGTTTGAAATGGTTCATATACTTTACCATAGAAAATGAAAAATTTCCCTTCTGCCTTTCAAACTGAAGGAGAGAGCACATAAGGAAAAAAAAAGAGAAAGAAAGAAAAAAAGTTTTTATGGACAACTAAAATGATCATTAGTACCAAAGAGCACTCTTACGCCTGATTAGCTTTTTAAAACCTGGTTGTAGAAACAGAATACTTTGGTTTATATCCACACTAAATGGCTTTTAAGGTTATAAAATACTTCAGCTTTTCTCTAGCATTTAATTACCTGCAAATGTTATTTATTACTTCGGGCAGTCCAGTGCTACACTGATTATCCTTTAATTATAGTACAAAATATAAGGTTCATAGATGTAGAATTTTATTTATTTTAGGATTTGTAATTTGTTATATGAAATGGTAATTATAAGAAAGAAAAATAAATCAAAGCTAGTCTCAGAGTAGGTTTTTTCTGTTTCATTCAGAAGAAAAAAATATTTCTTATCTATTCCACTGCAGAAACTCTGCCATTATGACCCTTACTGTTTTCTCTGCTTATAGACAATGAAGTCGTTGTATATTAATATAAATTAAATTATTAATATCAAGAAATTTCTGTAATATTCTTTGCCTAAAACAATTTTCTACTTTGATTGATTATGTCAATAAAGAGCTAAATATTGCCTCCCATTATTTTAGTTACTCACACAAAGCCTCATTGGAGGTGTAGAAGGTAAGAAAATAAGTAGTCCAGAGGCAGCACAAGCTCCTTTCTCTGGAGATGTGTGGAGTCACCACTTTCACCTGGTGCACTTGCTCCCTTGTGGTAGCTGTAAAGGATGACCACCCACTGTTCTAGTGTCCGTAGGATCTACTCTTGGGAACCAGATGACTAGAAGGACTCTGTACCTGCAGGACAATGTAAGAAGTTTTCAGATTCCCACGATCTGTAGGCCCAGACATCTATGCCTGAGAGCTGTACGCTCTCTTGTCACTGAAAACGACCTTAGATTATGGATTAAACCTTTGCAGTAATAGTCAGAAAAGGAAAACTCTAAGTAGGATACTAAGAAAGGAAACAGAGATGGGAGGTTAAAGAGAAATCCTTATAAGCAAAGAATCATAGATAGTGAGAGAAGTGCAAGAAGCAAGAGAAATGTTGTGACTAGGATCCCAGAAAGACTTCCAGGGACAGCAAAAAGAAATATATATATATAATGATGATGTTTACATGATTGGACAGTAGATTATAACAAACAGCTTCCATTACATGGAAACAGTCACCAAACCTTATCTAGTAGTTTTAATATCAAAATAAGACTGATCATGTTATGTGTAAGTAGACCATCTCCCCTTACCTCTCCTCATAAAGAAGAAAACAGGAAGAGAGTGTCAAGCTTTGTATAGTGAAAGAAAAAGGAAGTTTCAGTTCTGCAGAATCAAGTTTGGGCATACTATACCCTCTCAGTACAGGTAAATTGAGGAATATAAGGAAGTAGTAGATTGATTCTTGCAGTCTTTGTCCAATTTATCCAAAAGGAAAACGTTATCCATGAAGAAATTTGTATCCAAACCTAGTATCACTATTAACATTAGTTCAGCTATAGATGACTTATTGAAATAGACATATTTTTGGGAGGATCAGAACAATCTGAAAGTCTCTGTTAGCATGATTGATCACTCAGTGGTTGTCCAAAGTTTTGGTGGCACAGTAACATTTCTGGGTCATGATTTAGCTCATGCATGAAGATAAATAGTTTTACATGTCCATAAATACATATCTAAAAGTGAGTTAGATGTTAAAGATACTCTTGTGGTCATTGCCATTTTAAGCAGGGCAGTCAATAGAGTCTAGAGAGTTATTCCATCCACCTGAATGTGGATTTCTGTGTTGTTAGCTATATAGCTCTCAAGTCTCCACTGAGTGTGTAAATCTGAGCAGTCCTGTAAATAACTAATTCATGTGTAGAAAGCTAAAATTAGATGTCTGTGACTTGAATTCTAGCCCTGTGAGAGCCTCAGTTCAGTTGCCACTTGCCAACTTGGAGTTAATCTACGACTGGTTCAATTCCAGTGGCCATAGATAGTGGCCATCTAACTCCACTTCAAATGCTGTTGGTTATCTTGCTTGACCTCCAGTTCCTGCAGAAAAGGACTTGGGCTTCCTAGTGGACACTAGGTTGAACTAGAGACAGAAATGTGCCCTTGCAACAGAGAAGGTCAACTGTATCCTGCATTATATTAGTAAGAGCTAGTAAGTTGAAGGAGGTGATTATTTCCCTCTACTCTATGCTGATGAGACACTTCTGGAGTTCTGTGTCCAGTTATGGACTCCTCAGTACACGAAATACATGGACATACTGCATAGAGTCCAGCAAAGACCCACCAAGATGAATAGGGGATTGGAGAGTGTCTGTCATACAATGAAAGGCTGAGAGAGCTGGGACTGTTTAGCCTGGAGAAGAGAGGACTCGAGGTGATCTGATATATATATATATATATGTCTAATGAAATAGACTAAAGAAAATGGAGCTAACCTCTTCTCAGTGGTATCCAGTGAATGGACAAAAGGTAATAGGCAATGGAAATACAAGAAATTCTATTTACACATAAGAAAAAAATGTTTATTGTGAGGATGGTCAAACTGTGGAACTGTGGAACAAGCCAGAGAGGCTGTGTAGTCTCCCTCTTTGGATATACTCAAAACTTGACTGAACACGGTCCTGAACAACCTGTTCTACTTGACCTTGCTTTGAGCAGGGCAGTTGGACTAGATGATCTGCAAGATCCAACTTCAGCTATTCTGTGATTCTCTGTGATTCTTTACAACTGAATCTTTGTGGCATACTCAACCAGAAATCCGTCTCAGTGACCTACAATCACTTTGGGATTTGCTTTGAAGATGGTAATACTGATTTTTAATGCACATGCAACAACAATTTACTGCTGTTGGATATGTTATATATTTCTGATGGTATCACTATTTCAAATATTAGTCTGAATTAACAATATTTTTAGTACTTCAGGTGTGAAAGTATTAAATACAATAAATTTTCAAAGGAGAATATAAATGTAGTTGTAACACTGAGCTATACAGGGCCATAACTGATTTAGGATTATTTGAATTCACAGTGTCTGATGTGATTTTATGTGCATATACAATTCTATGGAAAAATTCTTGCAGACTTGAAGCTTATATACATAAATAATTGAGAAAATTAATGCCTTTGTGAATACCTTATTCATTTTCTAGCACTTGTTTTAGACACAGGTAAAAATTAGAAAAATCAAGATGATAAAAGAAAATAAGCAGTTCCCCAAGCTTAGAGGAACAAATGGAAAAATTAGCGAAAGCTCTGCCTTATTGACTTTTCAACCTGAAATTGTCATCTGCCAATTACTATTAGAAGAGGAGCAGACGGACATTTAAAAGTCAAAAGGCAGAATGGAAAACATAATCTGATTATTTTTTAATGTCAATATCATAAGGTCAGTTTCAGCTTTTTCCCTATCTATCTGATTGATGACTTTAGGTCTTCTAAAGCTGGCGATGCTCCATGTGGTGTCTATATCACCACAGGCCCACCCACAGATCTTTCATTAAAGTACCAGGGTATTAATAGTGTCCCAGTAATACCACATCAGCATCTCTGAGTTGGCTTCCGCACAAAACTGAAGCAGTCTCTGCCACTTGCACACCAGCTGGCTGCGGTTCTACTAGTCTCTGCCCATCTGCTTCTTCCCATGTGCTGACTGTTATGTTTGCTTATTTTTCATTCCTGGACCAGTGGGCAAGGTGGCCCATATAAGCAGGTTTGACATTCTATAGACTGAGTAGTACTCTAATCTTTGCACATACAGATAGAACTTAGTACATTATAAATATGAATAGACTTTAATACCATCCTGGTGAAAACAAATATGATCCATTATGCAACCGAGATACCATCTTAAGATTTTCCTGCTGTGAGACAGAACCACAAAAATAAACATTAATCCTGCAAAATTTGGACTCTGCGGGTCCCAGAATTATGAAATTAGTGTAATTATATCCCAAACACACTTATGGTAAATCTCTCTAACCATGCAATTAGAACTTGAACTGATCCAATTATGTGATGTAATAGTGTAGAGTAATTGTGCATAATGACACAGTTATAACTTGTGATTATATCATAAAAATCCTTCTGAAACTTTCAGAAAGAATATTGGGCACAAAGCATCACGACATATTTTTAAATGAAAAATCTTATCGTTTCAGATATCAATTCCAAAATACTTATGCCAAGTTGCAAGTAAATGATAAATTATTTTACAGTTCAAAAAAAAAGAAAAAGAGAAAAAGCGAAAAAGCAAAAATAGAAACATAATCAGAAATAGAAACAAACAAACACTAAGAAAAAGAAAGAGGAAAAGAATGAGTCAAATCTAATTACTTAAAAATGATTTCTAGGGGCAGAGAAGGTAAATATTACATTCATTGCAGCAATATCTAGAAATATTTTAAAATTACTTTTTAAACGGTATAAAAGGAAAATTTTGCCATGTTTATTACAATTTCCATCCTAGTATTTTATATTGGCACTTCTCATCATAGCATCACCCCGAGTATTTATTCCGAGCATCTCTACAGGCAATTCTATACAAGAGCGGAGAGCAAGAAAGTTTAGGAATTTATACAAAAAAATGTTTTTATAACAGGAAGATACATTTTTAAGGTAAGCAGATATCTTGTCTTTGTTTTTCAAAACAGATTTTTCTTCAGCTGAGAGCAAAAAAAACGTACCCATCTACTCAGAGATATTCAAAGTGGAATAGCTTTTTGGAGAGAGCTATCTGCCATCTCTTATATTTTTCACTGAGACTAAAGACACAATTGTTCATTAAAAAAGATATTCTGTCTTCACTTGCTAAATAATGGAAGTGATACTAAGAGACTCATGCCATGGAAAATACTCTGAGGAAAGGTCAAGAAGTTCTTATTCTAATTTAAAAAAGCCCAAAGTAATTTCAAAGTTCATCTTTGGAGGCATCCCCACAGCTTACTTTTACATACTTTTGAATTATGGAAATGAAGACCACTACCATTCCTTTGAACTAACTCCATATCTTTTATCCCTTAATATTTGTAAGAAGTGCATTATGACCCCAAGCCAGTAAATCAGATAAATATAACTCTTCTTCACTAATATAAATCAGCTGTTTCATGTACTTTTCCAAACTCTGTTCTAAATGATCGTTCAATATTGTAAACAGTTGGAAAATTTGATTCTAACCATATTTCTAAGGTGACATTTGTCACTCAGGATAGGATTAACTAACTGATTAATTAAATTACACCTGCTTTACATTAATTGTATAAACATCCACTGTTATTATAGTAGATAAATATATATAGTCAATTCTACCTGAAGTAGATTTTTAAAGGAGGTCACACGAATCTCAATCTAGAAACCCATTTTATCCCAATAAAGAGATTCTAGACTGTCTTAACTCAGACAAAATGAATAATTTCACTATGTCCAATGAGAATGGAATTTCTTTTCATTGGGCAGTGATATTATGAAAACTAATGGAAAATGTATCATATAACTTGTATTTATCATTGTGAGAAAGATGTTTTGAGTGTGTATCAGCTTTTGCTGCTCTAGGTAGAATTTCTCATGGCTAACTAATTTCCATTTGTGTCTGAATTATTTGAACTTCTCCTGCCTTGTTTCTCTTAAAGTTGTTTTAACATGAGATAGGATATATCTTTGTCTTTCCTAAAAATTCTGAATTTTCCATTCTATTACTAAACTGAGTAACTTATTACTCAGAAATAGTAAAGATATTTGTTAAAGCTTATTATGTTGCAATAGCATACAGTATTTGTGATATTTGAGTTAGAACACAGTTCTTTCCTTTCTACTATGTGCTAAATATAACTTTTATAAGTATTTGTAATAATATAAAAAGCATTTCTTAAACTTTTTTAATGTCTTTGAAACTTCCCAAAGTGTTCAAAATACCATAAGTTGGTTGGTTCTTCTTCTTCTTCCTCTTCTTCTTCCTCTTCTTCTTCTTCTTCTTCTTTGTCTTCTTCTTCTTCTTCTTCTTATTATTATTATTATTTTTTTAACTGTTGGTTAACTTTTTGATCTATGCTTATAGGAATTATGTCCTTAGATTTAGGAAGAAAGGACTTAACCTCACAGAGGATGCTCCTATTGACAAAGAGATCTGAATAATGCTGTGAAATAAGACTATATTTTCTTTGCACTACTTCCTTAAGCCTCTCTTAGTTCTTTTTTAAAATTAACCTCTCTTTGTGCAATACTGATAGGAACTGGAAGTTTTCTGTCAACTGTATTACTTTTATAATACTCTGACATTCATTGTAAATATACTTGGCAGAACAAAACTCAAATAGCATATCTTCTAATATTAAAAAGGTAGAATATTTATTATGGCAGAAACAGTGCTAAAATATAAGTTTTTCAGCATGGAATTTATCTGTTTTATTTTAATAAGAGATCTGGAGCTCTTACACATTAACATAGTAGACTTTGTATGAATAAGAAATCATAGAAAAAGTAAATCTTAGGGAAGTTATTGAGTAAGGAAATCAGAAGTTGTAGACTACTGTAAACAGAGAAGCACATGAAATAAAAACAGAGATAGCCGTAAGGTCAAATAGAGATGCACAGGCAGAGAAAAAGTCATACTGAGACAGAATTAGAGTAGAAGGAAGCTTGGGACAGAATTATGGAAAAATCTTGAGAAGAGTTTATATTTATTATTACAACCCTCTTGAAAACAATACAAGGGCTTAAAAGGGGGCTTAAAAAAAAGGAGAAGCAAAAGAATGCAAAAAGGATGATGGCTAAAAATAGACAAAAATAGGAGAGATAACAAAATATAGCATCAAAAAGACAAAAATAATTTATTTAAATATTTCCCATGGGGCCTTAGCAATAAATGCAATAATGTAGCTAACATAGGAAGGATAAGGAAGATTTAAGGAAAGATGAGGTACAGAAATCTAAGAAATTTTGTCATGTGAATAGGTCAGAATGTACTTCTCTTATTCTGTGAAACTTTTTAGGACTTCAGTAGTTATCCTAGTAATTAATAAGACAAAGCAAGAATCCAAGAATAGTTAGAACCTCAGATGAAGGTATTCACCTGAGAATCAGATGTTCCAGATTTACATTCTTGTCTAGTTATATTCCCTTTTCCCAGTCAACCAGCTTTGACTTAGAAGTGAATTTTTATCTTGAATTAGAGAAATGTTGTTGATAGTTCCGTTAGGAATGGTTTGTATACAAAAAGTTTTTCTTTTGGCAATTAAAAAATTTCTGATGAAAAATAATTACACTTCTTAAAAAAAATTGGAAGCCAAATTTATTTTCTGCTGAGAGAGTGGGAAATAGTAAAAAGATTGGAGCTGTCCACTGTGAAAAGAGAAAAAAAAATAAAAAGGGGGAGGACTTAAGAAATGAAGAGGATCCATTCTGGATATTCTTAATGGGGAAAGGTGACAGTACACCCACAGGGGAAAGACACATAAAAGGCCATGATGGAGTGAAAAGCAGAAGGGATATGGATGGGTCATAGTAGAAGTAGAAATGGATTGGTCATTAACTCTCAGGAAGTAGTTACTACTGATGTTGGTACAGTCTCCTAGACAGTACCTACAGAAAGGGTAAAGTAATTCAGAATGATAATGTGCCAAAGAAGACTGGAAACAGAGGATGAATAGTTCTGATGATGAGCTAAAAAACAGTAAGAGCACTGTTGACTCTTGGAAGCCAGAAATTTCAGCTCTTGCTTGTTTCTGACTTCACTGGCTCATAAAACGAAGAACAATATGTGTTAACTGGCATCTATTGGCAGTTCTTAATGAATACATCTAAAAAATTAATGAAGTACATTTGGTGCATATATAGAGTGTATTAGCACTGACAGCTTTAATTAAATAATCAGTTGTCATGTGTGATGTAGCTACTTAAGATTATTACTCACAAGACTTTCTTCACTGTCTGCAGCTTTGATACTCAATAAAATATATAGCCACATCCTACTGGACAGTTTCCAATGAAATCATAAGAACTTAACAAATATTAAGTGTTGAATCCAAAGCAAATATTTAATAAGCTACCCTTTTTAATCGTTCATATTACTAGTGTAATGAAAACCAGGCAGGAAGATTTGACTTCACAGACTAAGGAAATTTGCCAAGTTTTACAAGCACAACAATTCCAAGATCTCATTTGGCTCTTTTACATTGGAGTGCTATGGATTGGAAGAGTCACTCTGTATCTTCCTCATGGTTGCTTGGGACCAAACCATCCCTTTCAGGGAGTCGAATTCTGAACAGAGAAGAAGAAACTGGTCTCATAGAAATATTCTCTAATAAAATGATAAAAATCTGAGAAGATCAAGCACTGATTAAGAGTTCACTTTTCTTGGAAATCCTCAGTTCAAGCTCATGCTGAAATTGTGATGACTGAAATATTTCTATCAGCTGAAGTCATAAATAATCACAAATTCATTCTCATACCTAAAAGTTACTCAGAGGCATTTCAAATATTCAAGTCAATGTTATTACTGTAAGGCCAAGAACGAATTTTGAACTCACATCAAAATCCCATTACTATATAAACAGTCTCCCAAAGATACCTACTAACATGCTACGTTAGTGGTACATAAGGACAAATGGATGAGATCTCATAAAAGCATATACAACTATGTAATTCTGGGCAAGGTACTGAATGATCAATGATGATGAACAAATCAAGAGAGAACATTAAGTAACCTTTGTCATTGCAGGATTCGATGTGTTGAAGTCTCTGGTCTGATGCATTAAAAGACTTGAGACTGTCCACTACTGATACTTCTTTATAGCTAAGAGCTCTGCAAGAAACCAGTCTGAGAAACACAGGCCTCCTTCAAAACTGAGAATCTATACTGGCACTTTTGAATGAGCAGAAGAGAGTAATAGAATAAATCAGAGCTTATCTGTAGGATTATTATCTGATAGGTTGAGGAAAATTTGTTCAAATACATATACAATGACCAGATATAGTGGACTATAATGAAAATACTGAGTTTAACTGCTTGGCTACTTACTTTTGTTGGAAGAAAGTCATGTTCTATTTGTTAAGGTAGTCATCTAACCTACAGTTGGTTGTTCAGACTTACCATTTTTCTGGAAATGTACTCTTTCTCCTGAAGTATGGCTCTGCCTGTTACAACCTTTTAGGTCCTCAGCTTGTGATTAGGAAATCATACTCTTCACGAATGGTTAGCCATTGCAATCTGCCATCTCACATTTCTCAAAGAGAGCTTGAAAAAGTGAGTTTAATGTCTTAGAGAGAAACCACAAGAAATGGCATCTAGTAATTTTTCTTCCAACTAGCAGAAAGATTTGAGGCATTACTCCTTAATTTCTTCACTTGTCCGTTTCAGGAGAAAGATGGTGAAACAGAAGGAAAATGTTGGAGGAGTGGGGCTTTCTAAAGATTCAGGTCTTTGATTCTAGAGAAAACAGGCATTTTAGAATGCCATACCTTGTAGAATATGTCTTAAATAAATAGGATTAAGTGATTCATGCCCTAAAAAATTCCTATTTCATTCCACTAATTAATTATAAAGGAATTTTTAGGAGCCTAGGTCAGAGGTGGATGTCTTCAAAATGTAACTCTTCTCTTTGGTTTAATCTGTACTGCCTAGTATTACTAGAAGTAGAACTGTGTTATTTGAAGTATTTAGCCATAACTTGACAGAGTCTGAATTTGAAGCAGTGCAATCTTTCTTGAAGAAAATCCTAAATTGTAACGACCCATTTAATTCTCAACTTTAAGATAAACAGTTATCAGTGATCAAGTATTTCAAGAAAAGTAAAGGTCCTTCTCCAGAGGTGTTCACTTGACTGTGATTTTAACAAGATTTTAACTTGAACCTCTGTGAATTATATGATCTAGATAACAGCTGTGGAAATTGTATTGTGGAATCTTTATTTAGAAGATTCTATACTCACTTGAAGACTAACCTAGCTGAAGGCTAAGCTATCAAGTCACATACTGTCTGAAAGTAATATGACTTTTAGGGGATTCTGTGCTGCTGGAAAACAATTAATATAAAGTAGAGAGATCTGAACTTTAAGCAAGAAAACAATTTCCCACTGGCTGCTTTCTATTTGCCTTTGGTGAGGGCATGAAGTATTTTTTTTTAAAAGTGAACTTGATTGGTTGTATGTTTTCACAGAATGATGCATATTTGCAGCGCAATCGCTAGATGCTATTCTTAGTGATCCTGAATTAGGGATTTCTGCCTAATTGGGTCTAATTAGACTTCTGTCTAATTGGGCATTGAGAACAGCAAATATTAGTTTTTGATAGAAATTCCTGGCTGAAATAAATAAAATTATTGTGTGAGATTTCATTGTCGACCACAGGTCATGGAAAGTAGGACTCTTATCTATTCTAGTTACTCCTGAGTGTTTCTAGGAGAAACTACCTTTGATTTAGAAAGGCATGCTGAATTTCAAAGAAATCTAGAGCCACGTTAGCACATTATACTATAAATGTATCATTGCAGTTAGAAAAGAAGCGAAAGCTATTTAGTCCTTTTAATATATATTGTGCTACTGTAAATGTTTTCTTAGTGATAGTTTGACATTTTCTAAAAAGCGAGCAACTTTGATTACATAGTGCCTATTATCAAAACAGGAAAATGATTAAATCAACTCCATGCTTTTCATGAAATTTGAGTTTAATTTCTTGGTAAAAAAGGGTTATATTGTTTTGTAACAATGTTAGGAGAACATGAACAAAAGAAAATAGGTTTGTTCTGGCTGCAGTCAATAATCTACCATGTTTTGAAAGGAGGCAAGTGGCACTTTGGAATATAAAATGGATAGTTTGGCTTCTCTCTTTTATATTTTTATGGTAATTCCTGGGTATTTAAAAATCTTAAAAACAATAATTAAATCTCACAATCCCCCATGATATAACAAATGTATTCAGTCTCTTGTGGTCAATAGATAAATGAAAATATTAATACTGACATTCAAGACATCACTTTTTAAATATATTCTTTGTAGAGAGTATTGTTTTGGTAAACATGAATTAACCACAGAATGTAAAATATATGTTTTACAATTTTTGTGTTCAGTTGGTCAGTATTGATCAAAACAAGAGGAATATACTATTATTTTCTGATTTTCAAAAGTTTTTTCAAGTATTATTTCCTGTAATGAATACTCCTATTTTCTTCCACCACATCTAGCATAAGTATCAAGGATATCAAGGTAGTGTAGTTAACATTTTATTTCAGATGTAATTTTTTTTTCATAACGGACTCTCTGGCAACTGACACTAATTTCCATAAATACTCCCAATGATTAATTTTAATGATCAGATCTGTACTTAAAAGACAACTAGTTATGAAAATCAAAACACAGTTGTTGCACTAATTCAACCACTAACTGCTGTGAGCAATTTATGAGTGTACGCTTTCAGGATAGAACCACATTGTGTCACTGAGAGAAATTATGCATTGGCATGAATAAAACGGCAACTATTATCATACTGATAGCATCTCTATTTCTAATTAGGCTCTAATTATCCTTAAAGCTTTTGACTTTTCCTAATAATTTCAAATACTTTTTCTACTGTTCCTAGTATTCTTTTGTCTTATGATAAGAATCTCCAACTGATGTTGACCATCTTTAAGTAAAATTTTACTTTCTATGAATAACTAGATACATAAAATGCTGATAGCATTTGAGACTGAAATAGTTTAAAATTAAGGGCTGCTGTAATTCATTCCATAGAGAAGAGTTTATGATCCTTTTTGTCTTCTGAAAAAAAAGTAAGGTTAAAGAAAGAAAAAAAAAAGCATAATTAATTTCCTTACAACAATCTGTTTCAAAATTACTCTTTGCAAGTTCAAGGACAGCACTGTATTGTAATAACAGTTAGAGTTAATTGTGTTTTATTGTTTTCAAAACATTGCTACACTATATACATTATCTGGATGTTAATGTAATACAGGCCCTCATTTTAAGGGATTTTTTCGTATATATGCTCTCCCACTTATCTTCATTGTAAGCTCAAGAATCCATGTAAAATATATGCCATAAAATCTTATTCAGACATCTAGAGAAAGCCTTTTTGATTTCACATATGCTCTGCTGACTCCTGTATATCTCTGGAGGGCAATTCCAACCTGATCATTTGTTTAGACTTTATAAAAAGGCAGTTTAACTAAAGAAAGAAAAAGCATTAAAGGATACTGATGTTGTAGTACAGGACAAAGCACTTATTATCTCCATTTAGAATAATAACTGATGAATGAATAATATGTCTGACTAGAGCAAGGCCAGTCTTAGGTCCAAGACACCAAACATGGCATTCTTGACATTTCTCCTAAAATAATCATGTATCAACCACAATATAATAATTGTCCTTGTGAAGGTTGTTACCCTATGCATTATGATAGATGGCCTACTCTTTTCCATACAGAGAACTTGTACTATCTCGTGTATGATGGTTCATTGTACTTAATGTGGCGTTGGTTGCATGATGCTGTAAGATGCAACAGCTTCTGGCTTCTGGGCTTGTCTCATCTTTATCACTTTTCTTTTCAGATAAACCTGTTTCACTGCAACTGGAGTTTGTACTTTCTAAGTGAGTACACAAAAGAACTGTAGGTGTGTGGCAATGGAAAGTAAAGGGAATGTGCCCTAGGATGATGGTAGGAAAGGTAAGACATGATGAACAAATGATTTACAGGTAGATAGTGTGAAATGTAAGAGGAGTAAGAGGACTAGGGAATATGAAGGCTTTGAATACTTTAGAACCAATCTCCATATCTACTAGTGGAGCTTGACTATGCCCAGACCTGACCTTGAACTCACACCAGTATGTTCTTATACCACACCTAAGTATAGCATTATATTTCAGAGGAAGACATGGTAAGCCAGTCTTAACAGCAGAACCATGTGATGAAATGAAAATCTTCTTCTATTCCCTTTTTTTTTTTTCCTAAATAGAGAATTTCTCCTGCTCTTATAATGATCTTGGTCCAATGTGGGCAGTTTTCAATATTGGTTAAAAGACTTGTTTTTCTATGGTCTCTTGAATTATGGAGTGGGAGTTTTGTATTACCTAGTATTCACAGTCTCCTGAGAGGGAATTTTCTCCTTCGCCCTATAGAATAACAAAAGACTAGCTTTCAGTTGTAAAAGCAGACATTTTCTAGGTAAAGGCAGACAATTTCAACTGATTTAGATTTTCATGTCACCTAATATAATTGTCTTTACAGAAGATGGACTAAAAGAAAACAGTCAACTGGAACAGGTCCTCTGAGAAAGGCCTTGTGTTAGCAGAGGAGAAGCATCCTTTAATAGCAGAGCTTAGAATTCACTGCTTCATATTGATTTCAAAGGTTTTTAAGGTTTTTCTTGTCATGCATTCAGTTTGATGGGCACACTTGCAGGCAAAGGAGCTTATCATTCTTCAGCGGAAAAGTAGTTTCTGTTCTCATTAAAATGAATGGCAAAATGTTCAATTAATTTAGTGATAGAAACAGGTCCAGAATTTAATCCAATCTTAGTGGACAGCATGGACTGTGAAAGATTTTTTCTTCAGTTTCTGTTAATGGAGAGTTAATCTGTCATGTCAAAGTGATGGCATAAATGTGAGTGCTATATGTACATACATTTTTTTTATGCATTTTATGTTAAACTGAAAAGTGTATTTAAAGCTTATATTTCTTAAAAGAGTCTGATCCAGCAAAACATAAGCAGGTGTTTAACTTAAAATGATTGAATATTGCCTTTCAAAGTCAAATAGAGTTCATACATCTTAAAAGTTAACTATGATCTGATAAGCTTATGTGATCTAACGTGTGGACTGGAGGTTAGTCTTCAACGCTGCACAAGTCATAAGTATTTTTCTAAGCAAGCAAAATGAAGAAAAGAAAGAAGTGAGTAATGTATTCTAGACAAATAAAAAAGTGTATTTTTTTTTCAGTCTTGCTTCATTTTCGACTTCTGCTGTTTTAATCTGCTGCCTGCAAATGTTGCACTATCCATGTGAGGAAGTGAAATCCAGAGAATAAAGCCTCACATCTGGAAATTCTTTGTACATTAGGAAGGCCATCATCTTCAGGATCTCAGGCTAAAATTTTGTTTATCATTACTTCAAGGACAATGCATGCTATGTATTTGTCACTACTTCCCTAGCAGAAGTTGCTCAAGAGCCTGCACACAAACAGTGGAGACTCTCTCTCAAGATTTAAACAGACAAGTGGGATAAATCAATGAGTACAAAACCGTCAAAAAAAGCCGTGATCCAGTTAAGATAAAAGAGAAAGTAATTAACTACTTACTAATGATGTAATCATCATCTGCCTAGGACAGAGGTTTCATTCTGCACAGTCTTGAGCATTCACGGGAACTGAAGCTACTCAGCACCTCAGAGAAACCCTTAGGCCTTTGCCCAGCACATCTAACAAACACAGACATTATCTCAGCCTTTGCTAGCCTAATTAAAGACATTCTGTCACATAAAACAACATGAAGCTGGAAAAACCCGAAACACTGAACCCTGTTTTGAAAGACCTGCGCTCTTCACCAGTGTTTGCTTAGCACACATGATATCTTCTTTATTTAAGACTTCTCTTTCTGTAGCTTCTTATTTTTTTACCTTTTCCAATACACTTTCTGGTGGTAGCAGTGTGGTAAGAGAAAGCCCACATTCTGAGGACTAAGGTGGACAACAGCAATACAGCCCATTCCTCAGTTAAACTGATTATGCATTCAACCCTTATCTAGGTAAAACTTCAAAATTTTCTCTCCCATGCCCTCTATCTGCTCTGACTAGTAGGTAGGAACATCCATTCTTGCTCCACCTTCATAACCAACACTTACTCGGCCAGACTACAGTTAACTCTGGTGCATAACACTTCACCGCAAAAGACCTGCCTGTATTAATTCAAAGACCACAGCCCCCTTTATGCATGAAAACCATAGAATTAGAACACTCCTTCATCCACATGGAAGTAGAATACCAATATATTCCTTACCCTGGAGGAGTCCATAGCTCCACATCCTAGGCAAGGGTCCTCATTACAGGCAAGTAAGGTTGGAGTAAGGGAGAAAAAAAGGG
Source organism: Rhea pennata (assembly GCF_028389875.1). NCBI lineage: Eukaryota > Metazoa > Chordata > Aves > Rheiformes > Rheidae > Rhea > Rhea pennata. The sequence goes on from NC_084664.1 coordinate 13,968,992, forward strand.
AAAGGGAAATTCATGAAGCTTGAAAGGAATTAGCTTCATTAGCCTGTACTCTAGCAGAAGATATCTCCTGCAGGGATGATTTTAGAATTGATCCCTGCTGAAGGGGCTTTTTTTTTTCATTAGGAATAACATAAAGAATATTACATAATATTATAAAATAATATAAATATAATATAAATAATATAAATATAAATAATATTTAAAATATTACATAAAGAATATATAAAATATCCCATTCCTGTATTGCTGGATAGTTTGAAGCCCACCCTAAGGCACAAACTCTTCTTCATTCAGTATGTATGGAACTGAGGACTCCAGTTCAATTTCTCAGTTCTCCTGTTGCAGACATATCCTTATATTCCTTTTTGGATTACAAATTAATGCCTTAGATATAATGGTGTTAACTTAAGTGCTTAACTGAGGTGCCTGATCTGGAAGCACAGGCACCTTTTATTTCTTCAACAGTCACTGGTGTGAAACAGTCCCTTGCCATATAGTGGTGACAAAGGTCCTACCATAGTCATCTCAGATCCACATCTCAAATTTTGTGGAGCCGGCAGAATCTACCTTGTATGATCTATTGAAAAACACTTAACCGGAAAACAGAATTACACTCCCTTCTTTTCTCTGTGTTCTCAAGAAAGAGGATGTTTGTGACATGTTTTGAAATTATAGGGTCTACCTATCCCTTCGAAATACCCCTTTTGGCCTTTAACTGTACAGATGCACAGAAGAACATCTTACCTGGACTGAGACACCCAGGTTTAGTTAGACATCTGACCTGATTTGGTCAGTCTAGGCCCACTCCATATTCAAAACATGAATATATAGGTGTTGTCTGCTCTAGTTAGATGCTTATCTTCAGATGAATTGCGTTAAGGAAATGCCTGTTCAGCCCTTTGAATCTGAATGGAGTCTTGAGTAAATTTCTCAGATTCAGATGTTTAAGTTTTAGATGCCCAAGTCTAGGTAGATAAATCACCCCTTGTCTTTAAAAGAATCCATTAGCAGTTAGTCATACTCTGAATATCTCAACAGATAATCATCAACATCACCAGTTTTTCCATTTCCTTTCTAATGTCATGATCAGCTGTGTCCTTTCAAGAAAGTGTGTTTTGCTGCTTTTCTTTGAGTGTTCTGTATTGAAGGTTAGGTTATATGTAGACTTTAATGTGCAGTAGTGTGAAAAACATATCATCTATTTCCTCATATGATCCTCAAATCCTCTTCCTGCTTGTGGTCTCAGGTAAACATGTGCCTAGGCAGGTTATTTTAACGTTTACAGGGAGATAGGGAGAGTAGGTACATATGGAAGTAAATGCTTCTTCCTGAAATGAGATAAGAATGAGATCTGTGATTCCCAAGTGAATGTCTGGAATACTTGGGATGCACTGAAGGAGCTTCACAGTGCTGTGAGTGGGAGTTGCTTGGACTAAATGGTAATCTAGTCCATACATGGAGGCAGACTTACAGGCTCTAAGCAGTATCAGTGAAGAGCATCACTGCATGACAAGACATGTCCCCTCCTACTTTTTCCATCAAGATCTGTCTCTTATAGAAATAAGGTCTTTCTTTTTTAAGATATTTTTAGTTTCTGTTGAAATTTCAGAAAGAGTCGATATGATTGTCGGAAATCATCTTTCATACATTCCTTTATATTTACTTCCATTTGGTGCTTTTCTTGTTCAATATATCCATGAGTTGTGCCTTTGAGTGCAAACTAAATTAATGTATTGATCAGCTGATTCCTCCCAACCAGCATCCCAAATAAAAGGTAAGGAGTAACTACATTTTTTTAAAAATCTTCACTTTTCTATACTGCCAGCAGAATCCTAAGCAGAGAAGAAAATAAAGGAAAATAGAGGAAAACGTAGCATAGCATAGCATAGTGTAGCATAGCATAGTGTAAAGAGAAGAGACAAGACGAGACGAGACAAGATGAGACTCCGCGATATATTGAAATCCTCAAACATGCAAATACATGGTTGAAAAGATAAGAAGACAGCTCATGAAAAAAAAGAATGTGAGAGAAAAAAAGGACAGATGGCAATAGTTTTTGATAATATTCACCCCTCTTTTCAACACCTAATTAACTTACTATGCAGCTTGCCAAGAGATATTGAAAATCTGAAATCGGGGCAATGTGGATCAATTAGTAGGGACATAAATAATTGCGGAGGATGATCTGGAACAACACAAAACTTGGCTAATTTATTGCATGAATTATAAGACTGAAGAAATATGAGTTGACTAGCAGACCATACATTTCAACCACACACCTGAAATGAAAGTGTTTATAAAGTAAATGGTAATTCCACTATTTCTTTCTCTTTTTCATCCTCTTAAAAGATTAGATTCTGTCATTCTTTTGTCATAAATACTTTCAGAATATGAGGGTTATGCTAGCTACAAGATATTGTTTGTTATGTTACATATGCATTAATGGCAGCAAAATGGGTGAACTTACTGCTAATAGATATGAAAGAATAGACAAGTTTGCCAAAACAAGATGAGAAAGAGACTTAAGAAGGAACTCTTTAGGGAAAAAAAAAAAGGGCAAAAACAGTATTACTTGACATTTTAATTATACTCTTAACTGCAAAGAAATAAAGAATGATACGGATGAAATAAATAAGCTTAGGTCAATATTCATTCAGTAAGGGTGGAAAAGAAGTTGATATTCTGCTATAGATTTGTCAACCCCTTTTGTATGCATAGAGAGATATCTGTTGGAGTGTGATGACTCCAACTACAAGCAATTTTAATTAGCTAAAATAATTACGTTTTAACAGACATTGACTTCATAGTATAGACTGGAGAACAAATGATATTATTAAAAGTAGATCTAGTGTATTTCTGGCGGTGTTAGTTGACAAATTTCTACACCAATTAGTCACTGAGCCAGTGCAAGGGTTAGTGTTATTTTATTCATACTTCTGGTGAGCGTAGGGTCAAACAAAAGAGAGCCACTCAGAGAAATAAAAAAGCTTTCATTGATTAACCATGAGTTGTCTGAATTTAAATGTATGAAACACTAAACAAAAAAGAATGTTTTCAAAATTAAGAGTGGACCCTGAAAATTAAGGACAATTGACTGATGTGAAAAAGTAATAGATACTACCTAAAAATGAAAACCTTTAAAAGGATACTAGAAAAGAGAGTATAAAATTAGAAAAGATAGTTTCATATTAGAAGTCAGAAAGTATTAGGATAAAGTGAAAATGTCTGAAAACTGAGTTAGACCTTCCAAAGAAATTAAGACAAATAATAAAGGGATCTTTAGCCACAGAAAATTAAAAGGAAGGCTGTAGCAGAATTTGCAAAGGAATGAGAACTGGACAAAGGTTAAAGATACTTTTATAGGGGCCCAGAAGGTTACAGATACTTTTATAAGGGCTCAGAATTATATGAATAGTTTTCAACTTCAACAAGGATGTAGATCATGGGTCAGAAAGCCTCGTCGCTGGTGGAGGTGGGTGAATCAAAATAGAAATTAATATTATCCAGACAATGCCAAATGGAAATGCTATGTTGGCTTTGGAGCTTTTGAGAGTGATCTTTGTCCTTCAGACTAAGTGCTCATGTTTACACAGTTCAGTCATTCCATCTAGAGCAGTCTGGCTCTATCCACATTTTATAACATTCGGCCTAAGCTGCTCCTGGGCTCCTCTGATGACCCTAAAACATATGTTTTTTTTCAGTCAAAGAGCACGAAGCAATTTAAAGGCTCTGTCATCATAATAATTTTATGTCTTGCTATTGAGGGGACATGATGTATGCACTGGGACATGTGTATGAGGGCGCATATATATATAATATGTATACACATGTAGGAGGGGGATAATTGAATATGGAAGGTATTTTGATACAATGGTGAGTGTGAGACAATACAGTTTTGATGGAACTAAGCCAGGTATGGCCCATATTGTCTGTAATAGCCATTGCTGCCCTGAGTTACATTCAAAACCTCATCTGAATTTCATCTTTGAAATAAATTTTACTTTATTATACACAGAAAACTAAGGAGTCATCTAACATATGTGTGGATGATCAGAAAATGCAATTAATTGGCAATGTAGATATACGCATGCAATTTAAGGGGACTGCCACTGACTATTTCAGAATGCAAGAAGAATTAGTGTAGGCAATTGCAAGACTGACAAAAAATATTCTTAATGCATCAATTAAATTTGCAGGATAGCATCATGTCCCTTCAGAATAACAATTATTAGATCTATTAGATCTGTATTTAAGTAAACAAGAAAAACAGCAAAAAAAAAAAAAAAAGATTTTGTATATAATGATAAATAGCAAAAAATTGATTAAAAATGGTCAATTCATCCAGTGATGATGACATACGGTCTAGAAGCATCAGTAAACTGGCAATATCTGCGACCATGCACAAGGCAATTGTATCTCTGATACATATCAGATAAGGTACTCTCCAATAAATATAGAATCATAGAATATAAATATAGAATCAGTAAGATTGGAAGGGACCTCTGGAGATCATCTAGTCCAACCTCCCTGCTCAAGCAGGATCACCTAGAGCATGGTAGACAGGGTTGCATCCAGGCGGGCCTTGAAGATCTCCAGAGAAGGAGACTCCACAACCTCTCTGGGCAACCTGTCCCAGGGCTCCGTCACTCTCACAGGGAAGAAATTCCCCCTCACGGTCAGGCAGAACTTCCTGGGCTTCAGTTTCTGCCCATTGCCTCTTGTCCTGTCACACGGGACAACTGAAAAGAGTTTGTCCTCATCCCCTTGACACCCTCCCTTCAGGTACTATAGGAAAATGTAAAGCTGTTAATATATCTCATGCAGTACCCTGCACAGTTCTAGTCATCCATGTCCAAGAGAACAGAATTCAAACTCAAAGAGGTACAGCGAAGGGCTACCAGAATGAACAAAGAAATGGGGGACCTCCCTTTTACAAAGGGAGGTTAAAACAGGATGACTTGTTTAGCTTACAAAAATAAGGGTTAAAAAGAAAAAAAAAAAGATCTTCATAAATACCTTGGAGATATAAATGCTGTGTTGAAAGAAGATGTATTTCAAGTAAGTGTTAGAACAGAAATAAATTAGACTAATCTGCTCCTGGTGTCAAAACAAAAGGTTCCTAATTATCAGAAACATAAGGTCTGTCTCAGTCACCCTACAGCAAGAAACCCAACTGGCTTTAACATCCTAAAGGATATTTTGGAAATGGAACATATGATACGATTTCCTGAAGCAGCAGTGTCTGGATCTAGACTTGGTAACACCAGAATCTTTTTCCATCTCTTTTAATTCTTTTTCCTATTATTCTAATTTGGGGATAAAGAATATATATTTTTTTAATACACTTGGTGACTACAAAGCTGTTGTGTAGACAGATGCAATATAAAGAATCCCAGCACAGATTAATGTTACAAGGCAGGTAATGTGATTAATGAACATTCTTACATTTATCATTGATATCATATGTAGCTAGATTCATAGAGATATCTATCACATAGGTATATATAACATACATATATGGAATGTTCATAATATTGTCAGTATTATTTCAACAAATTTGATCATCTAAAATGTTGTTTATATTTGGAAAGAAGGTGATAGAGGAAAAAATTAATGTTAAACAAGGGAATGAAAGAAATTGTGACTGCAATGCTGTTAATTTTGAAAAATAATATATTATTTTTTGCTGATTTTTGGTTCTGGCACATTTTAATAATTAGTTTGACAGATTTCAGAAGAAAGATTTAGGAACCTAGATATAGCCTTGAAAGGCTAAATCATGTCCTTGACATTTCATTTTATCTTCCATTTTCCAGTTCCTATTACATAATATATACACATATTTAAAGTAATCTTACACATAATATACTTCTCCTGCCATTTTTTACATGTATAAATAGAAAAGTGATTCATTTTGTGACTTTTCTATGTTGTTTTATTGAAAAGGAATTGGCTTAAAATTAACCAGGCATCTTTTTTTCTCACAAATTTCTTCACATAGTTTCTAGCATATGTAAGACTATATCTTGTGTAGAGATCCTAACAAGTTTCCTTACTTTTAATCTATATTGCTATATCAATAAATAGCCTGATCCTGTTGTTATCCAAATGAATGCGTGTATTGTCATTGATCTCAAAGGCAGTAGAATCTTACCTCCAAGTATGGTGCTTTCTTAAAAATTAATTCATGGTTAGTTTTTCTTGTATCTTTGCAAGGGTTCAAATGCACTACCTTTATGGCACAAGTACACTAGAGTTAGTTCTCTAAATAGACGTCTAATATTTCAGTAATCATTGTGAGCTATTGTGCATGCTTGTTTCTAGAAATTATCACAGGAGGTTTTATGGAGTTGAAACTGCTATACTCATGTTGTCATGCTTTAAGTTAGCAAAGTTATGCATAGATTTATCACAGGGATGTTGCTATTTTTCCCTTTCATGAACTATCTTCATAAAAAAACATAGCACAGCTTTTTCTTAATGATATTCATGAATGCCTACTATTCATCAGTCCTAATTGGATGCGAGTAGTAAAAGATGTACTACAATATGCTAGGAGTCATCAAAAACTGAGGTAACACCTTTATAGGCAACAGAAAAAGTTTGTGTTATCTGGTCCATATTGGAGCTTACCAACTCAATGAAATCTTATGTTACCATTCTCAAAATTATTGTGACTTAAACTAGACCAAAGTATGATGCTCTTCTGTCATTCTTGTTGTTCAGTAATGATATTTAGAACTTCTTATTCTTTTGCAATCTATTTGCATATACCAACATTTATACAGAGAACTCTTAACAATATTTGAAAAGGGGGAACAGAAGTTGGAAAGGTGTGGAGCATCTCTGAAGTTAGATTTAAGGAGTGTGATTAAGTCTTTGGCCATAAATGATAAAGAAATTCCAGAAAAAAAGATTTAATGATGTGTCTGTAATAAATTTTGTAAGCAAAGATGGAATTTGCATATGTCTTTGGGTGGAGACGGAGAACCACTGAAAGAAAACATAAATGACATGGTGCAGTTTTCAGGAGTTTGGATCTTTTGAGCCAGATTTTCTAAATGTCCTAACTAAATTATGAGCTGAAATCCTACAGAATTTCATAAAGAACTACTTTGAAAATATCTTCTTCGGATTTTAGCAATTAGGACTTCAGGAAGATATTTTAGAGCAACTATAATATAATATATATCATTATTATAGAGAGATACTCTTCGTAAGGAAAGGAAACTAACTTTTTTCACTCGCTCATTTATCTTAAAAAGAATGGTATACACTATATTATGCACTTGTAAAGTATTAGTACTCTCCTTCAAAGGTATGAAAATCTCTAAAAGCCTTTTTCACATTTTAGAAATTGTGCTTCTCTCCTACAACTACTTTATTTAACTCTAGGAAAGTGCTAAGAGTGAGAGAAGTAGTTCTGCATGACCTCCAGCAGAAACGCCACAGAGGAATGAGGCAGATTCCTCAGCTGCTTGAGGTCGAACCAGGCAGTAACAGCAAAACTGGGCTGTAAATTTTGCAGTTCAGCATTGGTCTGTCAGAAATGGCTGAGTCAACATAGTAAAACATGTCATGAAAATGTATCACTTAAAAAAACTCTTCTAAGAAATGATAGACGCGGTTCTGACATAACCCTGCTCCATTCTCTGCCAGTTAATCATAGCCAGAGGGATGCCAGACTCTGTGGGTCCAGCAGCCCAATACTTCCAATACTTTAGATCCCTGAGAACACAAATAAAATAAAATAAATACAGTAAAAATAACTAAAATAAAAATAGAAAATAAATAAAAAATAGTAAAAGAATAAAATTCTATCAAAAATATAGTTTGTCAGAAATGCACAGTAGATAGTCAATTTACTTTTGAGCCTTAGCTACTTGATATAGACACAGTTTTTAATAAAATTATCTGAACTTTTTTATTATTATATTATCTACTGAACTTGGAAATAGGTGCTCTTGTGTCTCATGCAAATTTTAACTTGCACAGTTTTTCTTCATTATTATTTCAGTCACCATAAATATTTCATGACAAAAAATAAGTGGATTAGGCAATGAAGGTGGATGCAATGCCCTTCTCCATATAACAATCAGCATGTATAAGCTGTTCATTATCAATAGTGTCTTGTTGCAGTTTTTACATCTAATATTGTAATGACACTTAACATATTATGGCCATTCTTTCAGACACTTTTAGTCTACCTAGGTGATTAATAACATAAATAAAAAAGATGCTTCATATTTTCAGATTGTGTAAATCAGCTCTGGAGTCAATGCTGGTCAATTTATTGCACATATGCATTCTGTTATCCAACATTTATATTCATTTTTCTTTTTCTTAAAGCAACAGAATTCAACAGCATAGACAGTGTATAAATTTGTTTCCTTTAGTGTATATTACTGAGCTGAAACTGTGAGATATTGTAATTAATAAAAATTATAATATGGAGAGCTTATAATACAATCATAACAAGATTAAGTAAAATAAATCAAAGCCAATTAGTGCTTAGTGGTTTAGGGAATAACATTTCTGTCAAGTTGTTGAACATTATCATTAAAACATGGGAATAATCCACCTCCTAATTAAACAACAATAAACAATTGTCAATGGCGCATATTTGTTAAAAGTCAACAAAGGAGGCATTAGTGTAAACAAAGATTAGACAGAGTTCTTGAAAATGAGAATGAGAATGTTATTTAATGCCTGACAGAACAGACTAGATGTAATAAATATTTGTAATACTAGAATTGCAAATACCTCCATCAATATCATTTAGTTGGTAGAAAAGCTAAGTTGTCTGTTAATAATACACCAAATATGTTGCACGTTGGAAATGTTATTACGATCCTTGCTACACAGCTTGTTTGTCTGTATTTTTCCATATCTCCTAATCTCAGGACCAGGTACAGCTTCAAAAGACTTTTTTAGGTCAAATCATTCTGTTCTATCAATAGGTATTTTAGAAGCCACCGACTGGTTAGTGAGAAACTAAGATTAATTCACTAGACTTTGTATGTTTATGTAAAATTCCCAGCTAAGCTACTAAGCTATAAATTCATCTTTTTATGAGGATATATACACCTCACACTTTACCTCCCCTAAATACAAATATCAAAGTATAAATATATTTTATTATATAACGTATATATGTTAGTCACTTAAGATTAGACCTTCAGAGGTGTTCAGACACCTGACATCTAAGTCTGAAATTAAGAATTTGAAAAATCGTGCTCTAATGCAATTTAGAGGGAGTTAAATTCCATAGATACCTCTGACTACACAGTCACACAAAGAAGTCATCAGGGGGCAAGATGGGGTGCTAAAAATTTCGGAATTCCTGGAAACTGCTAATTGCTTGTGTACCTAACCTTACTTTGAGTGACCTTACCTACCTTGGCCTTTGCCAGTACAAAATGACACACATTTCTTGAGGAATAACTGAGGAACCAGAAGGTCTCATTTAACACGTGGAGATTCATCCTTGTGCCTGTTTTTATCTAAGTCTGAATTCCCCTCAGGTCCCTATTTTTACGAATGGGTATATGACCCTGCAAATTTTGAGGTCACCTAGCAGAGTCAGAGCTCCTCTGAGCTCACACATTGCAAACTCTCTGCTCAGATAAGACTGGAGTCTTATCTTCATTAACAGAGCTTTATTTATTTATTTATTTATTTTTGTAATGGCATCCCAGTACTTTTGAAGAAACTGTTAGGCACTCCATACCAATAACATTACTAAGTTATACCTGTCTGTGAGTATGATACATAACATATATATCATTACTTATAAATCTAAGTGGGAAGATAAATTTCTTTTTCCACATGTTGGCCACTATTACTGTTTTTAAAATCAATTTTCATGTGTATTTTCTTTAGGGGATAATGGTGGATAGATATATGTAAATAAAGATAATCAGGAAAAAGATCTATGGGGAAACAGAAATTATAGTATTAATGAAATCACAGCTCTGGTATTCCCATTAAAGAAATTGAATTGTGTTTTAAATAGAAAAGCCTGAATAACCACTAATCTGAAAACTACTGTATGGATAGATTATTGATACATATTCGAGTAAGATTAAGGGTATTGATGACCTATTTGAAAGCACAGATTTCTAAAGTGCTATGGAAAAAAATGTGTTTTTTTGACGACAGTGAACAGTGAAGGAAGCCAGTGCTGAAGGATTCAACTTACATCTTTGCTCATGTGTATGCTCTTCTTGCACTTGACAAGGAAACAAATTCTTGGTTTGAGTACTGTGTAATTCTTAATTTATAAAGTCTTCATTGCGATCTCCTTTGAGCAGTGGTTTTCTCCTTGAGCTCAGTGGAGCTATTTTAAAATTGTTATTCAGCATGTGTAGGTGTGGCAGAATCTGGCCCAATGCCATTTCCAATTTCTACATTTTCCTTAAAAAAAAAAAAAAAGAAAGAAAGAAAGAAAGAAAGAAAAAGTAATTATACCCTTTCCTCCTGCCTCTCCTTCACATATGATGTCTTGGAGTTTTTCCAGGAACAGTTATGTGCCTCTTTAGACACTTGGTGAGTCTTTTCCTTTTAATTAAAGTATATAAAGATTTTTATCTTTTTTATTTAGTTATTTAATGTGTTAATTGAGGAGATGTGATCCTGTTATTGAGAGAATAATTCAAGTGTATCATTGAGAGGGCAGCAGATGTGATAATATTCAGCAAGGTTAGAGACTTCATGGATGTAATTCCTTGGCATAATGATTAGTGTAATCCACTAATGAATTTGTCTCAGTAATTTTTAGGAAGATAAAATTTCAGGGGTGGTTACTTTTCTCTCTCTTTCCAGTGAGTGAAGCTTTTTTAGGAGGTGAATGGGGCCATCCATGTCTTCTCAAAGACAGTGGCAAATCCCTTAGCAATTCCTAAGGGGAAAAAAATCACTGATCTAACTGGACCTGTCTTGAGGGGGGGATTGGACTAGCTGACCTACAGAGGGCCCTTCCAGCCTGAATTATTCTATAATTCTACAATTCTATGTAGACAGATAACAATATTTTCTTTAGAAAGACAAATAGCATGTAAAACTTACAGCCTCATGTAAATCCCATTGAGACTGATACACAAACACCTTGTAATTAAGTTCATTATTCTAATTTGGTCCCTTTTCCTCCTCTCTTACCCACTTCAAAATGAAATGAAGCTCACTGAATTCTATGTTTACATCAACACAGGCAGACTTGAGCTGGCTCAACTCGCTTTAACCCTATAATCAGAAAGTATGTTGAACATAGCGTAAGTGTCTTAAACTGGCAGCGTATCATCATTTTTATTCTGATGCAGCAGTATCATGTCCTCTGTGTGAGGGAATTCAGCGTGGTATTTTTGAGCTTAGAAATCTCCACACTGTCTCCTTTTGAGAAAAATGCATGCTCTTTGGGAAATTAGTCATTCAGAATTTCATCAACTAGGCTAAGGATTTCACCCCTGTTATTAGAAACTTTAAGTATTTTTTTTTTTATATAGTGCTGCAGGATGCATATTGTGTTAGCTTGAACTAGAACTGAATAAGAATTTCCAAAGTTGATTGAAGTCATACGTGTTAGGGGTTGGACACAAAATGGGATATATAAAATACACAAGTGATATTTGGTTGCATGAACTGTAGTAGAAATATTTCTCCTGTATATATAAAATATAAACATATCTAAAAATATATGTATCTATATCAAATTAAAATCCAGACTTTTGGGTGAGAAAGCAAACTGTTTTATGGAATAATATTTCTCTAATAATGATTCTCAAATATTTTTGCACTTGGAATAAAATTGCCTGGGGCTCAATTCCATTGTCCAGACATAGGTATCCACAGCTACTTGACAGGGTTTGTGGGACACAGGACTAGCAGACATGACAAAGGACCCGTACGAATACATGAGTTCTTTTGAAGTGGCAGCTCAACACCACGCTGGATAGCTGGGATATTTCAAATGGCATGAAATGTCTTGTGTGGCCAACAGAGGCAGGTCCCTTTGACACCTCCTTTGATACCTCTCTCTGCACAGGTCTAGACATTACAAATCCTGAGGAATTCACATCTTATTACCTAACGGTTATCCTGTGCTCCTAAATTCTTGTTAAAAGGCATTATGAAAGGATTAAGTTAAGGACTGTAACATATAAGAAAAAATTACTTTTGATTTGTATCGACGTGGCTCTGGTAACCTGAAGGGAACGGAGCTGCATCTAGCTTCAAAATCTGGGACAGATGGAGTTGAAAATCTTCATATTTTTTCTTCATTGAGTCTTACATTTCCATCTTCTTTTTTCTTATATTGTATTTGTGCGAAAAGGAATTGAGTAAAGTTTATTTTTGTAGATAAAATCATAGGTTTTCTTTTCTCCTCTTTCTCTTTCTTAAACTGTGCCACTGAAGTCAACAGCAATGTTTCTATTGCTTGGCTACTAGACGCATTATTGTAATTGACAGTATAATTAGTTCTCTTGATGTTCTAGTGAAGATATTAGTGCTAAATAATATCAATACAGCGTATATTAAAGAAATTAAAAAAAAATAACATGCTGAAAAAATCAGTCATTCATGGGGATTAATCATCAAATGAGGTGCTCCTAGTGTGGATACACATAGTACTCATGTTACACATCATTCAATATTTTCCTCAATGACCTGGAAATAAACATAAAATTATCATTGACAAAATATGTTAACTCTTGAAATATGATGGCCCATGATCTGGAGCAAGTTCCTCTACCTGACTGATTTCTGGGACAGCTTAGTAAATATCCGCAACGGTCTTTTTGATGAAGAGTAAAACGTACATACATGACACAATATTTGGAGCAGAAAATGAGAAAAACATTTTTTCGTATGAATATTCAAGAATATTTTAAGTTAGTATAACGAAATTGTCAGTACTGGAATTTGACAGAGATACCAGAGGCTATATGACTATTTTTGCAAAGTTGTGATGAGATCTTAAATACTATTATACAGCCAGGATGTGGCACATTGAACTATAGCAGCAGAGCATTGATTCTCTGCATATTAGAAGTCATCCTACTGATCCATCAGTAGTTCTCCCTCTAACATTGGATTCTTTTCTTGGAGGTCTTCAGTCAAACATTGAGCTCAGGTGAATCCAGTTAACCTATGATATCTAACAGAAAAAAGCACAAAGTAGTGGGGCTGCAGAGAGAGTTATTAAAATGGATTATATGTATTTGGGAACATATATGGCATCAAAAATAGTAGATAGTAGAAACTACATTGTCAGCGGCTTCCAAATGTGCCAGAAAAATCATAGAGATAGATCACTCTGCACAGATAAATTCTGTTACGAAAAAATTTGCATACAGTGAGAACAATCAAATGCAAATGTTGCTTTCCATTCTAGGCAATGAATTTACAGAAATCAGAGGAAAGTAAATCAGACAATATTAGACTGTGAGTAAACCTTTTCATTAAGTTCCTCCTCTGTTTAGTGCCAAGTTGAGGTTGTCACAAATAACTAGAAATCCCCATTGCTTTGCTACTTTAAATGATGTTACTTTATACATGAAGTTTTTCTTCACTTTTAAAGCAATAGATGAAGACAGATATCTTGTTTCTCTAATCTTTTCAGTATATATAAGCTAAAATTTGAAACGAGATGACATATTAGTGGAAGAGCCATAGTAGGAGCTATTGCTTTATTGTGTTTATGAGCATGTGTTAGAAGATTACATAACAAAACTAGCCTATATATTACCATAAGCAGGACGTCTAGCAGACTGGTAAAACACAACAGTTTGCTGCCAGATGAGGAGACCATTTCTAGCCAGGTTCTACAGGGATCTGTCCTGAAGCCTATTCAACGCAATATGTTTGTTAACGACTCAGATACAGCAGTCAGTACACTTCTAAAATTGGAGATTTATTCCAGCCTGAAAGTGGTTGTGCACACTTCAGAGGCCCAGATTCATTCTGGAATGCCCAGAATTCGAAAGACTCATGACAAATTGAATAAATAGTTTGGAATCTGTAGACAAAATTAAACAAAACAAATGATACTCATATCCATGGCTTCAAATTCATTGGAGTTATTAACATTGTCTCTTTTACCTCAACAAATTACCATTGAGAGAATTTGCTATGTCTATGGAATATATGACCTAAATTCAGGAATTTGATCCAAGAATTGAATCTTCCTTCCATTTTGTAAGTAAAGATGAATTTAGAATGGCACAATGTAAATATTGTTTTTGGAATTTGGCAAGGTCTTTAAGATCAGCACCAGCATTGCTAGGCACAAACTTGTGTATAGGAGAATTCAATGCTCAAATACAAGATGGAGAAGAGGTGGGAGGCATCTGTACTCCAGAAAAATAGGCAAGTAGTACAGCAGTTATAACGCTGTAAAGAATACAGTAGTACATTTCCAAACAAATGCGAGACAGTATACTAACGTTGCAAAAAGCACAAATTTCATTTGGAATGTGTTAACAGAAGTCCCAGGTATCAGACAAGTCAGTAATTATTCCACCTGTTTTGAAACTGATGAAGTTTTCTAGGGGGTGTTTTGAGCACCACATCCCAGGAAAGATGTAGACACGTCAGAGACAGTCTAAAGAAGAATATTAACAAGTGTGAGAGATTTATTAATTTCCTTTAAGGAAAGCTCAACTTTTTTAAAAATCTAGAAATGATGAGCTTCAGGTAGTGGAGAGAAGAATGGCCATAGTAACAGCTTGCTAGACTGTGCAGCAGTTGCATGTAAAACACATAGGGATCAAGGAGTTGCATTTTCACTGGAGGCAGGCAAGAAGGAATTGCCCTATGGCTTCGAAGATGAGTTAAGTGAGATACTGAGAGGGTTCAACACCAGCACAAGCTGCCTTGTGGAATCATGAGCTTTGTAATTTTTCATGAACAGAATGGACAAATATCTATACGTAGCAGTATAAATATAACTTATCCTGCAACTGCTCAGGCAGATGAATTAGACCAATGCTTTCCATCATTTTTAATATGCCTCTTTCCTACCTCCCAGCTTTTTGGAAACAAAACAAAACACAATACAATGTCTTGTGTAGCATTGTTACAGTGGTTTTCTTTAACTCCAGAATAAAGGGACACTAAACTTTGCATATGTATTACCTGCGCTCCCCCTTATTGTTTTTGTTTACTTGCTCTTAGGCATGGGAATCGTTAGATATATTTGAGGTGTTAGTTTTCTTGCAATGCTTTCGCGGGCTATTTTCTGACCTCTGCAGACTTCAGACTGGCAGACAGTAGTTCTCCCTCAAGGTTACATCCATTCCTAGATTTCCTTGGATGTTTAATGGGTAGCATTTGGTAGCAGAGAAGACGACACTGCTACTGGTATAGAAGCTTTTTGGTCCTGTCAGTAATTGCTTATTAGTTATGGTTCAGGCATGGTAGAACTAATTGAAAGTGAGAACAGTTTGAAACAAGCCTTACGCACATTTAAATATTATATGTGAAAGCTCATGGTGAAGAATGAATTGCCTATTCCTGTCCCGTCCCTTTAATCCTCTTCTCCCCATGTCTCTCCCTTGGCCAGTTTCTCTGTTGCCCACAAAGCCCTGTGGCTGGTTCGAAACAAACTTTATTTTCCGCTCTCTATTGTAGCATAACTGCTGTAATCAAGATTTCAGAGTCACGAAAGCTGAACAGGGGAGTTCTAAACCTTAAGCACAAGATATGAGAGGCCGGTAGGGCAATAATCCATATAACCTTTCAAAACAGGTAGAAAAGGTTAATGAGTTACTCCACAAACACCATTCATGATGTTTCACTTCAGTCTCTTAACTATCAAAACTTCATGTTATTCATTTTCCCATGTCTGAACATTTTTAGTGAAGTGCACTTGCTTTTGAAAGATTTCACCCTCCAGCACTCCGTGTTCTCTTATAAAAAATATTTGTCTTTTTTTTCCCCTGTGTTTTTTTTTTTTTTTTTTTTTTTTTTTCCTTTGGCACCTTGTAATTTATTACATTCCTTACTTGCATGTACATGCACTTTGGCATTACACTACTTTAGCATGAAGACTGGGGAAATCATGATACAACAGGTTTCCAAGGACTGGCAAGCATGCATTTTCAATGAACATCTCAACAGATATCTGACATTTGCTATATATGAAGAAATTTTTAAAACAACATTAAGGAAAGAATCTTAATACTTTTATTAGCTTCCAAAATCGATGTTCGCATATACGTATATAGAAAGTAGGACACCAGACAAATACATTGATTTGCTCTGCACTGCTCTTTTGAACCTGGTATGTAATAAAAGTGTCACCTAACAAGAGATTCATCTGCCCTGGTTTAGGCATCTAATATGTTAAGTTACAAAAGTGACTAAGACAGTTACTCTAGGTTTTTTTAATACTCAGTGTAGAGAAATATCGTCTCCAGACTGCAATCCTTCTCTTTATAAGATAGGTGTCTAGGACAGATCAGATAAACTGCCCTCTAGAGATGTCTATGTCTCTTTACTGACTACTAGGGTATGAGAGTATTTGGACTTGGATATCCTGTTTTTAGACTTCTGAAATAGGGTGTGATGAATTCAACTCTGATATGTTCAAACAGCTGACACAAAATCGTTTGCCTGGTTTAAAAAAATATTAATCCATTCCAGTTAAGTGGCAGAAATTTTATATCCAAGGATACAAGCAATGAATAAAAATTCAAGAATATAAAAATTATTAGTATCTACTCTCTGGACTAATCTAGACAATATGTTTTGTTTTGCTTGATGATAGCATCAGCTTTTCTCATGTTAATTTTTAATACATATTTTATAGGAAAACAGAAATTTACAACATAGGTGCAGTTTCCATTTGAAAATACAAATGTCTGGAAATAAAATACAAGTATTACAGCATCTTTTAATGTTTATAATAATTGTCATTAGATATAATTAAGGTACCTAATTAAAGGGTAGTACTTACATTATTTCAAAGACATCTAGGAGATGTAGAAACCAAGTCATGAATTTTGATTGGCTTTAGGTACATAAGTGCTTCAAGCTATCTTGAAAATCTCTGCCTTAGCCTATGTAGCATAAGTAGTCACATGATCATACATCTTCCAACTATGAAAATAAAACTAACTCATGTAAAACAGTCCTATTGATTCTAAATGTTGACTGCAAGGCCGCCATTCACATGATAAGTAATCACAGCATCAAGCCCGAATAATTTTGCTTTTTAGAACTGTTCCCTGCTGAGAACATATTTTCTTTCGGGAATTTGTAAAACTGATTTTTCCTATAAGACAGAAAAAAGACTGTTGGCAAAGGCTTTATTCTTTCATCTTTAAAATCACAAAAAAACCATGGTCTATACAATGATTTTACTTATGGTAATAAGAAATGTGTATGAGAAGGGCTGAAGAATCAAGGATGCTCTTTACTTGCAGGACAGAGGGCCATGCTTGCAGCTTTCCAGGAGCTTTGAAAAAATGCAAGGTGTTTTTACTACTAATTTTAGAAAAAAAACTTCTAGACATAGACTCAAGAAACCAGAAGATATGTTTTCAGAGCTGTGGAAGAAAGGTCATCAGTGGGAAGAAAATATCACAATTCCTTTAAACAGCTGTTTCTTTTTGTGTGTTTTTACCTCTGAGGTGGTAACACACATAGAACTCAACTCTCAACCTGATAAATAATGGTTGCATTTTGTTTCATAAAGAAAATGAGTATGCTATTATTCAATGGAATGAATGCCAAAAGTGTACAAGAGAAATGCTTTCTAATAATTTTGGATTAGATTTATTCTGAAATGTATCAATGAAAGTGTTTTTTTCCTGTGGGAATGTGGATGAAATAAGGGAGAGCAATGTAATCACAAGAGCAACTGAAAGAGGCAGTGTGGCAGCTCTTGGTTTTCTCTATACCTACATTTCACCAACTGATTTAGTACAACAGACCTCTTTCCTATGCCATGCTATTTTCTCCTCCTTCCTGGCACTTCTAGTCAATCACCTTTTAGTTACTCACCAGCTCAAGACACAGCATAATTTTCAATATGTTTTTGTAGAATGCCTGAAAGAATGACATTCTCGATAGCTGCTGGGACTTCCAGTTGTACTACGAAAACAATTAGAAGTCTAGGTAGAAGTAAGAAAGAGAGAATCTAGATAAAGGACTTCTATGGATGTGGAAGATGGAGGAAAAAAAGTACCTGAAGGGAGGGTGTCAGGTGGACAGGGCCAAACTCTTCAGTTGTCCTGTGTGACAGGACAAGAGGCAATGGGTAGAAACTGAAGCACAGGAAGTTCCGCCTGAACGTGAGGGGGAATTTCTTCCCTGTGAGAGTGACGGAGCACTGGGACAAGTTGCCCAGAGAGGTTGTGGAATCTTCCTTTCTGGAGATATTCAAGGCCCACCTGATTGCAGCCCTGTCTAACACACTGTAGGTGACCCTGCTGAGTGGGGAGGTTGGACTAGATGATCTCCAGAGGTCCCTTCCAACCTTACTGATTCTATGATTCTAAGAAAGAAGAGAAGCAGAGAGGTCAGAAAGCTCTCTTATTTTGAGAATAAGAACCTCTGAGAACAGCAAAGGGAAAACAAATCAGTAAAATTATGCACTGGAAAGTGAATAGCTGGACAAAGGCAGTGCCTCTGTGGTTTTCCTCTAAACATCAGTCTAGCTATGCTGATGGAAAATGCTCTTTTTTATTTGGAGGAGCTAACCATAAGCCCGTTCAGCTCTCAGTCTTTTTACTACATTGCCAATGAGAGCTTTCTTAACACCTATCATGTAGGGACGATGCAATCTGCATCTGTCACAGAGAATCAAAAAATCTTACCAGTCAGTCATGAAGTGATATTTTTTCAGTCAGATTTTTTTCTTTTTTTTTTTTGGCAATCCTACTTGTTTATATAGAAATTCTTAGTTATCTCTCTATTTCATTTTCACCATTTCCAGTTAGTTCACCTATTCCCCTGGGGATTAGTCAAACAATTTCTGTCTAACAGCTAATACTAAAAACAGTGCTTTCTTCATCAGGTTGTATCTGAGACTCCAAACACTGTGAAAAGCCTATTAAATTTAGTGGAAAGACTCATCGTAGTGTTCAAAGTACTAGAAAAACAGCCATTTATATAGAATGTGCATGTGGGTTATTTTGGCAATGAGATAAAATGAGAGGGTATTATCTCAAATAGGAAGTCCATTACAGCTAAATCATAAAGCTTGTCTGCTAATTAAATCAAGCCTATTTTGGAGGCCATTTGTTAGAGCCTGTGAACCAGCCTAGACCTTACTGAATCTATCTTAATAGTTAATGAGTAAAATGAATGAGAAATGTAACTGATGAAGAAAGGTAAGATCAGTGGATTTAGCTGTAGGACTATGATTGCTTTAAGCCAGAAAGCACAATCTATTTTATTATTATTATTATTATTTCATTTACCCATCCTTGAAGGGATGTTTTTCACTATTGATCTTTGCTTCCTCCTTTTTATGATGGTTTCTTATGTTTTCAGTTCTTTTTGCTAAGTGTTTTGCCTCTTTCTTCAGTGATAAGTAAAGATCTTTTTGTGTTTCCAGTTTGTAAGATGTTATTTTTATGTAGCAGTTTTCTGAGCTGTTTTTCTTTCTCCTGAAGGATGATCGTGCTGCTAGGGATCAGAGGGGAGAAACTTTGGCAGCAGAAATATGCAAATGTTAGCTTTTCTAGCAACTTAAACATAGCTAAACAAAATTGAAAAAGTATTCATATTCACTATGCAGAAATAATACTTTCAGAAGTATTTGTGTTGCATTTTTAGAGCAGCCAAGTATCAAAAATTTAAGAGCAATATTCTGTCAAACTCGGAGATTCAGGAGAACGAGTAGCTTTCCACCTCTGTGTGGAGAGTGCACAATACTACATCTATGAATATAAATTGATGTATGTGGATGGATGGAAGAGAGATCCACTGGGCATATCCGGGAATAAAAGTTTTCTCTAAAAACACCCCAGAATATTAGGGAAAGGTTAGAGAAAGGCAGAGCCTCTCATGCTGATCATGAAGAATGACTGGCCATATAAGGAACTGTAAACTTTATTCCATAATTTCTCAAGGTGCAAAAGAGCTCTTACAATTCCTCTCACATAGGGGTATTGCTACATAGCAAAAGAAACTGGGTAAGCTGCTTTATAACACCTACAGCCAGGTATCTGTTTTTCATAGTTTGGCATATCTCTTATTCTCTGATATTCGTTTGATGTATTTATTCAGTTGCAGCTTGGTAATGGGTAATTCCCATAATCAGCTGCCATATTTTTCCTGTAGGGCACGGAAGGAATTTGTTTTATTTGTAACATCATATATAACAGAAAAGACTTCTATGTATATGGAGAGAAGGGTGTTCACAAGTTTGATCATGAGTTCAGCTGTTGGCTGCTCTGCTGAAAGAACATGTCCATACTAAATCAGATTATTTAGCATAATAAATTCATAAGCAACTTTTGTCTTTTCTATTTCTAAATCGGACTAAGTCCAGCTAGTTTTATCTTAGACTGAAAAGTTTCCTCCATTAGAAGTATATGTCATCAGTTTACCCAGCACCTTGCACAGTGGGTAACTGATCTTTATGGACTATTAGAATACAAAAAAAGAAACAGCATGCAAAAAATCTTCCTTAAAAATTATTAATTCAGTTACAGATGCAACCAGAAAAGCAAGCAAATTCTATATTAATGGTTGCTACCCATTTGCATCCTTTCCCTTCCTAAGCACTGCTTTTGCACTGAATGATATGGGAGATCCAGCAGAAAAATAATAAGCCCTTATATTAAATATTGTATTAAATTATGTGTCATGGTTGTGAATACCTTTCAGAGGTAACATGCCTGACTGTATTTTTCTTTCACAGATTAGAGGGTCAGCATGCAGGTGGAAGCTCATTAGGGAGCTGGAAGGTGAGGCCTCTTCTCAAAGAGCAGTATCTCACTACCGTAAGATCCAGCTTCCAGCTGTCAGGTTTGCTGAACTGAGCACTCAGTGGCACAGGCAGCCACCACTTCTTCTAGGCGCATCGCTGAAAAAGCTCCATTTCTAAGTCCTGTTTTTGCTCTGTGCT
Source organism: Rhea pennata (assembly GCF_028389875.1). Classification (NCBI taxonomy): domain Eukaryota; kingdom Metazoa; phylum Chordata; class Aves; order Rheiformes; family Rheidae; genus Rhea; species Rhea pennata. The sequence goes on from NC_084664.1 coordinate 13,990,071, forward strand.
GTGGTAGGTATTACCGATCCCCAGGGTATTCTGCTTAGTTTGCACACTCTTTTTTTCCCCAGCCTTCGTGGGAATGCGGAAGTTTGCAGCCCACTTTGGGGACATAGAAAATTGACACCTGTGTTCTCAGCTGCATTCTCAGCTCTGCGCAATGCCTCCTCCACTCTTGCTGTTTTGGGAGCGGTGTGAGCCTAGATACATTTAGCTAAAACTTTGGAAGGTGGGATTTTTTTTTTTTCCCCAGGGCAACAGAAGCAGGAGAGAGAGGAAATGGTGATTTGTTTATTGCTCAGCAAAACCTGAATATAGTTTTATGCTTGTTTTTCATATCCTTTGATATTTGCCACAGGGAACTCCCTCAAGCTAGATGTTCATTATGTGACTTTTTATTTGGACTATTGAAATTCTACTCAGTTTTCACTGGTAATCAAAACTTTTAAAAGGTCCTCCAAATCTTCCTTATCCTGCCTTATTAAAAGATTTTCTACTTTCACCTATTGCAGTTACCTTACTTTAATAATACAGACTCTTAGACTTTCTATTAGATACAGCAATTCAGAGATATGTGGTGAATTTTAGGGATTCTTGATATATTAAAATCTGCCAGTAAAGATGGGATTTAATTATTTTGACTCTGGAATGTCTATCTGATGCTTGACTTACTGCACATGTCTGGAATAGATTCAGATACATTTATCATATCTCTCCCAAACCATATATTTACCATATATCTCCCAAAATCCTCTGATTTTTCCTCCTGTGCAGATCAACCTTTCTGCTTAGTGCTGGAGAATAGGGCTTGGAAACAAAATTTCCTCATTTTTGTCTCACTTGTGGGCTGGGGAACTAACTTGATAGAGGATGCTCTGCCTGCCACACTCTGTGAGGTAATGCTACTCCTGTATATTTTTCAGACTAGTCTTTTCACACCAGGCTTAGATTAATGATTGTCTAAAGAGTCAATAGAAACAAACTCCTTTAGACTATGTTAGCTGATTTAAAACCCATCAAATTTCTACAGTGCTTATATTTCTAGTACAACTTTGGTTTGTTGTGTTTCCAAAATGTAACTTCATTTTAACCCAGACAGTCTCTCCATCAGCTCTGGGAGCTTACACCAGACGTGCCTGGGAACAGAAGGAACCGAGTGAGGAGATGCTCATTCATTTGGTAACAAAAAGTTTGCCACTGCAAAATTTTCACTCTTGATTGACTCCTCTTAGAGACTGTGTAGGGGAATTCAATGGGAAGAAAATATGGTATAGATATGAAGAGCTGTCTAGGGGCAAAGTGAAAGCGTGATGTCTGTGCAGTAAAGAGCAGCTAAAGTACACGACTTTCCCAGTGCAGGAATTGTTGCCTTGAAGTGTTTTACTTCACAGTAACTTGTCAGTTTTCATGTGAAGATCAAGCTTTGAAAAATATAGGCCTCCATTTCCAAACACCAGTGGATTCTCATATTTCGGTTCTATATGCATTTTGCAAATACCTTCTGGGCTCTCCCTGTTATCCACAGACACAAATGGTACTGCAATTCCACTAGATTCTTAAAACTTACTTCAGCATAAATTACGTTGAGTCCAGCTTAATATTTTAAACAAAACCAAAGTAAAACTTTTATCTTTATGAAAATTCTGGCTTCAGGTTGCATTTGGAAGGAATCTGATACAATCCTACCCAGCAGGTCTATTTCGTATCAGCTTTAACATCAAAGTTTCACGGTTTCCAGTAAAGAACAGTTTGGTTTGCCCTTTTTATCACCTGGTAAATGCCAGATGAGTTTCAGTGCAATAACAGGCCATATAAAACAGAACAGGGATAAGAACAAGCTTTTATTGTTTTAGCAACAAACCTATTCTCTTTTACCTTCCCAACGAGACACAAAAGCCTACCATTTGTTTCAGCACTGGAAGATTTATGTCTTTATTTGCAAACACTAGTAATTCATTTTTCATTTTAGATTTATCTGGGCAAGAATATAAATATCATAAGCATCAAACAGAGAAATTATATATATATATATATATGTATGTTTATATATATATTATATATATAATATATATGTTTATATATATATGTCTTATATTTTATATATATATATGTTATATAAAATATATATGTTTATATATATATATGTTTATATAGATATGTTTATATATATTTTATACACATACACACACACACATATAAATATATATATATAAAAATTGACTGAATATTGCATGTGATAAATGCTCCCCAGTTCCTTTGTTTTTTTAGTTTTTATTACCATATTCATAGTATGGTCAGAAATAGTGTTGCTAACAGAGGAAGAAAGTGATGCTGTACTGATCATGCTAATTTAGCAACTTTTCTAAATGACTTATATGAGGCAAAGATAACTAAAGAACCCATTAGTGCCTGTTCCACAGCTATTAAATAATTATTGCTTGCACATCATCCTCAGATGGAAAATGAAGTTTCAGACCAACTCCCTAGCTACCTAACTATAGAGAAGAGGTGGGCACCACATTGCTCTGAAAATCAGCCATCAGTGTCATGAATGATGTCGATGAGCAAATGAGTGACAAAGCTCTCATTTGAATTCAAAGCTTTTCACTTTCAGATCTATGTCAATTTTATTTTTTCTAAACATTTTCAAAATCACATATTTTCACCCAGATGGTCCAGACCTCTTCTTTTCCTGCCATACTGCTTTCATTGCAGTTGCTCTTGGGTCTGCATTTCCAAAATAAATCACTGCATGTTACGGTGCTTGCAGCTCTGCTATAAAAATGTATTCTAAACAAGCATGGAATGGGGGAGATATGTAGAAGTTTTCAGTGTAGGAAGGAAAAGGTATTTTAACACTGCTTTATGTTGTATGGGTATCTATAGACTATGTGACAGTGTATGGCACTAAGGTTTTATTGCTGAAACTTTGGTTGGACAATATTAACTAAAATGTAAACTATTCTGGTTTTCTTAGAAGAGAACCTGATAAACCCTAGCTGCTCATGCTGTTCAATATTTTGTTTATTACAAAAACAATAGCTTTCTACAGTCAATACATATGCTTCTGGGAGGTGAGTCATTCTACTGAGCTTGTCATCTACCTTCAGATGATCCTCAGAAGGTGTTCATTTCTCCTACTGACCTTACAGAGTGCTTGGAAAATCAACTGTGACCAGGTACATCAGATTAAATGAATCCCATACTCAGAATCTTTCATTTTTCTTCAGTGGAAAGTAGATGGTGTCTGTGGCTTGTTTAGAAACCTGAAATGTAACATGAATTCAGTGCTCCTACTCATCAGTGGTTTACTTACATGATTAAACCTGACACATGTAAGAAAACTGAAGTACCTGAAGTTACGCATATTTTCATGGGTTATTCTAGGAGAACAAATCTTTGAAGAATCCTGCCCAACAGGGTGAAATAGTCAAGATTTTAGCTGAATTTTGTTTCATTTCTATATGTCTTATTTTCTATATGCATGTCAATGTTATATATTTCTATATGAAATGCAAATATTAAGTAATATTTATTATTTCTAATGTAATAGTGCCTAAAACCAAATTAGAAACTTGTACCTATTACAACAAATATTTCAAAATCAAATATCCTGAAGGCAATTCCCACTCTTTTGGATATAAGTTTCAGTTTCTTTTGCTATTTACATACACTTATTTTTTAACTCCTGTAGTTACTATATTAGCTATGAGTATTTTTATTATCTGTGCAGTTAGATCAATAATTAATTTGGCTTTATTTTGCCCATAGATTTGGGAAATGTATCCATTTGTGGTAATTACGAAGTCATATTTTGGGCCTTGGGAAAAGGTGAAAACTTAAAAGGTAAGGAAGCCTTTCCTCAGGCTGCCTTATTTTCCCATTATTTTTTCAAATGCTAAAATATCTCTTGTTTTTGTTACAGCAGTGACTGACATCTTTAAGTAAATTTTCTTTAATCAACATATGCACACTTTTCCACTCTGAATATGAGAGAAAACATAAGTGACATCATTAAAAGTACGTATTAAAATAATTCTTCTTATACTGGTTTTCATTACTCTCACATCAGAAGTTAGAAGCAAACTAGTTTGAGCATTAAATTTGAATATCGATTCAATTTATGCAATTCACTCCCTCTGTTGCATTTAGCTACTTTCCACATCTGCAATACTTCCCAGCTCCTCTTAAAAACATGTGACAATCGTCAGAAGGAAAACTCATGAGCTATTTCGGTTCAATGTGTTTAGATCAAATAACTATCATCTGATTCAAGAACAAGAATTGCTTAGAAAGACTGTTTGTTGTTGTTTTAGGACATGTGCTTTGCAGTAATCATATGATAAGATGTTGATATGGAAAAGGTTTCTGTTTCGGACACCCCCAAATCAGCTGTTCTAATCTTGTTTTGGCATACTCTAGGAAGTCAGGCAAGCTATAATATGCTAATCTGGCTTCACCTAATGATTTCTGTGGCTATGGTGAATGCTTTCGCTTCTACAGTCTCAGGAGGAGAAGGATTAACTCTTTTTTATCTTTTTAAGTTTACAGTTCTCCATTTGGGAAAATGGATTCAAAACATAGGGGTTCAATGGGTTCAAAACACAGAAAAAGTGATGAAAATGGTCAAGATATGGAATATTTTGCCCCTCAAATATTATTAACTAATAATTAAGATTCTTAACAAGACTTTTTCTTCAAATAGGTATTTAAAACAGCTTACTGCAAATTGCCTGTTTTTTCTTCTTCACTACAGTAGAAAGCAGAAACAAGCTGATTTATGAAAGTGAACTGACTGAAATCAAGATAAGGTAATAAAGAAATAAAACCAAGATAGGAATAAAACCATTCAAAGAAACCATACAAAAATATTATCTCAAAAATAGACTTCATTTTTTGAAATATATTTGAGACATTAAAGATGATAAAGAGTGAATTCCAGCACTATGGGAATCAGAAGCAAAATTCCCATTGGTTTCAATGAAAGACAATATTTTTCACTGATCTCTTACATTTTCTTCTTCAGAAATTGATGGCTTTATTGGGTGCCATTACAAGGAGAGGGACACAGGCAAGAGGAAAATATATTCCATGCTATGATGGAATTGCCTAGGCAGTCTCCATCAATGGAGACATTCAAAACACAACTAGAAAAGTCCCCAGGCAACCTGGTCTAAGGTTAAATTTAACACTGCTTTGAGCAGAAGGTTGGATGCGACAATCTCCTGAGACCTTTTCCAACATAAAATATTCTATGATTCTATGGCATCATAGGAAGCATTTTTATTTTTATTTAAAATTGACATGCAAATCAGTTCTAGACAGTGACTTGAGCCAAACACTATAGAAAGCATAGTGTATGGACCACATCACTCTTGAAATTACCTCAAGGGTGAATATGAGTTAGAGACATCACATTTTTCTCCAATTATCTCAAAAATAATTAATATTTATTTCTGGAAATCTCTGTAGAGAGTTAAAAGGCCTATCCAACAATTAATCTTTTTTAGCCAGTGAGTGAGTAGAAATGGATAGCAAAAACAAAGTTATTTGCTACCTCATGCTTTCTTGTCCAACAGCTTTGCAGAGAACCAAACGAATGCAGAACAATAAATAAACATACAGATAGAAATGATGGAAATGCTTCTTTCCATGGAATTTCAGAAGTAATTTAGTTCTAAATCATAAAATTAATAGTATTTTGGAATATTATCATTACTTTTTCTTTAAGACAGGAATGGAAATTTTGCTTTGGAATTTTAAATGTTTGTTTCAGAGTGTCAGAGCTTCATTTAAAATTTTTGCTTTATGTTTTGTTTTATTTTGTATTCCAGTAGTTGAACTGTGCATTGTTTGTGCATTCTCGACTAGCTTCTGGATAACAATAACATATGCACCTTCCAAATAAATTTGTTACAGCCCAAATAGGCAATTTTTTTCACTTAGGCCAGCCAAAACATTACACCTGAGTTACCCTTATAATTTTTAAATTAAACTAAAAATAATACTGTACCATTTTAGTTATTATATGTATCAGGTTACTACATGTTCAGGATGCTATACACTGCCACTACTCCTGATTTTGTAAAATAATAGAAGCATAACAAAATAACGTGGACATTCAAATACATAAAATTAAACTGATCTGAAAACTATATTTTGAAATTATGAAAAAAGTCTCATAAAAATTTTTCATCATGATAAAAAGCCAGGAATACTTTTCCACACAAATTTTTCACGTACACTCAAATTCTGTCAACAAACAATGTTTTTTCAACAGAAAGCCTTGAGTCAAATCATATGTCAGTAAGATCTGAACATAATACATTTACTGGTGTGTGTTTCTCCTTTAACTGACCCGTATCAGTGCTGTTTTTCAGCTTAGAAAGTTTATTCTTTAACTGAGAATAACTGAGCTCTCAACCCTTAGAAATAGCTACATTGAACTTAATAGAATCCTCAGATTAAGTAAAAAAAAAAAATAGTTGTTAAACGTGCTCATATATTCAAAGTTATGGTCGGTACAGCCTGTGGAATAGTATTCTCATTCCTTTGGGTAGACACGCAGCAGTAGTCGCTACAATATAATCCTTGACACTGGAACGATTCAAAGAGTTTTCCTTTAATAGCCGACAAAACAAAACAAAAACAGCGCAGCATTCTGGGTTGCTATGGCAACATTAATGTCCACTGCAAATTCTGTTATGTTGAAAGCAATTTACAATGCTATTTTAAACAATTGTTCTAAAGTGTTGTTTTTTTCCTAGGGAGGCAACATCCCTGCTGTTCGGAAGTTCACTGCTTTGTGAGAATAGATATATAAATATTGGCTGGACTAACAGCCAAAGACTTTGTAAATTGGAACTTTTTCACATTTTCATACTTTGAGTAATAGGAAATGACTAAGCTCAGAGGGCTGAAAATCCCCTTTATTGTTGGAAACTCCTCTATTGTTTTAGGCTGAAGACTCATAAGGAAAACAAGTTGTGCAAAAGGGAAGCCCGGAGGACTGGATCACTGAAAGGGTTCCCCGGCCTGTGCGGGGAAGTGCAGGACCTCATAGCAGACTGCTCAGATCTCCTCCGAACTGTTCAGCCAAGGCCTGCGCCTCTCCATCAGTTCTTTCAGAAACACGTAGGTCCATACCACAGCTGATGTTAGGCTCTCAAGGTCTCAAACAGAGCCCAAGGCCTTAGTGCTCTCTGTCTGCCAGTTCGGTGGATCATTTGCTGTTATTCCTTTACAGGATCTCCCCCCAACACTCACCCCATCTAGGATCCCAGGGCAGTTGTCCTGGAAATTTGTTCTGAAAAGAAAGAATATTTGCATCCTTAACACTTTCTGTGAATAGCCACATGCTTGAAATCAGCGAAACCGTTATAGAAATACTCCAAGAGTCCGAGAGGACCACAGCCCTTGCAGTGAATCCTGGAGAACGATACCCCTGTAGAATTAGTATTACCTAGAGGTTACACGTACAGAGAGCTCTGCTGCACCTCGGGTATATGTGCATTTGAAGGGACTGCTCTGCAAGAGGGGACATGAGAAATATCTCCTCTCCTGAAATTCCCTAAAGACTCAGAAAAGGGGAAAATATCATTCCTTCCCTTCCCAAGGTTTCCAACAGCTACACAGAGTATCAGAGTGGGATGAAGGCAAAAGATAACTCCTTTATATGGAGAGATGGAGAGAGAGCAGTAAACCACTTTAAATGGAGAGCCTGCAGCATACTGTGAGTTATGCTAAAGTGGAAAGGGGAGACAGGAATTCAGGTGTCCGATTCAAATGCTCCCACAAACTTTATCTGATTAGCATGAAAGTTATGCCAAAATTTATAGAAACAACCTTCAGTCCTTTTAAATGCCAGCATATAGAAGTCAGATAAATCATTAATACAAACCAGTGGCTGTTTATGACATGCCTTGGTCCCAAAACTCACAGAGCCAGAGATTCTGCCTAGGCAGTGTAATATAGGTCAGAGGAAACATCCCCATTATCTCCATTTAGAAACCTTTACTCAATAAATGATTTAAGCATGGCAGATTAAGCAGGAAAAAAGCAGCAACACTGACATAGTGGTCATGTGATGCAAGGCACAGTGCTAGATTTCCATGGAGCAGTTCTGTGTTTTCAGTAAACAGCTTCTGAGACTCAGCGAACGTTGTCTTGGGTTGCCTCAGGGAGCCAACTCATCTACACATGCTGAGACAATGTCAGATGATTGTCAGAGCTTTTAAGTATCAAATGAATGAACTTGAGCTGCTTGAAGGCTCTCAGAGCAATGTGGTCTAAACTGAATTTTGCCACCTTGGAGATGAGGTGCTGGAATCCAGCCTGGCTTCTTGTTAAGGAAAGGTGACGAGCAGGAGAAATCAGGAGAGCTGGAAGGCAAATCAGAGGGAAAAAATGGTGTGGGAGAGGAGGAAAGGGGAAGGGGTAGGAAAGCCAGGAAAGTGTGGTCAGTTATTGCTGTTGCTCGGACTACCTTCCTCCTCCCTCCTTTCACTGCAGAAACTTTCCTGGCGTCCTGGATTTTAAGCCCTCTGGTCTAGGTAAGATTGCCAGCGGAGCCATGGTTGTTCCACCTCTCCTCTTCCTTGATCTTTCCCCAAACTGTTTCATAGCTTATTGCCTCAGGCAACTTCTCGCTTTACACACATCTAGGACTAACTGTGATGAACATTAAAAAATAAAAATATATATATAAGTAATAAATAATGCAACTGTTCTGACCCAGTACTGTAACTGTGCCTGCAGAATTCTGCCAGTATCTCCTTAGATAAACTGCAGATGTTGTTGAGGACAGAAACGATCTGTACCCTAAATTCAGGGAATTCACTATCACAAAGACTTTTTTTTACTGGAATTTCAAACCGTGAATTGTTTTTTCTCTATTCAGCTTAATTTTCCTCCTAAGAGCTGGATTTGCTCTTAAATGTGCTTAGGTGTCCTTTATGACTCAGCATCCTGCCCTCGTGAGTCCTTGTCATCACTGGCATGGTGACAAAGACAAAACATTATTGTGTTGTGTAGTTACTTTGTTAGGACTGAGATGAACCCAGAAGGAGCCTTTAATCTCTAGACCAGAGGCTAAACACGTAGCATGATAAATCCGTGAGGACTGCAGTGACTTCCAGACTTGACGGCAACCTGAGGCTGTGGCGTCAACCACTGAAACCTCAAAACGGAAAAAAAAAGCATGAATGAGATCATCTACAGGCATATTTTACACAGTAAAAAATGCTATCTGTAAATGATAGTTTACAGAAGAGAACCATGGCATATTATACATGGATGTGTTGGTGGAAAGCAGGTGTGCACAGGGAGCATGTGTGTATAGTTTTTACCTAGGGAGGTTAAAACTGCTGAAAGATCAGGTTCAGATTGTGGTGGCATTTCTTGACTGTGTGAAAGCAAAAGGGATCATATGCGACTGCTGAAATCACTGACTCCACTGGGTACCATCAAATGTTTGTAGTTAATGCAACATGGCTAGTGCCCAGAATAGTGGTGCAGACGTTCAGACAACATGCTCTTCTGAAAAAAATGTAGTGAGGCAGAGCCCTGAAGATCTCCTACTTACCATAGCTTGCACTTGCTGCCTGATGGGCCTCAGAGGAGGTCAGGCTCTAGGAGAGCTCTGGCTCTAACAGGAGGATGTAAATGAGGCCACTCTGCCCCACACAATCCTTCCCTCTGCCTGCTTATTCACAACATGGTGCTTATGTCAATTCTCTCATATTTACCCTCCTTTCTACATTTTTGTGGTGTTATATCTTAGCGTGGACTTACAGAATTTTAGGAGCTCTCAGAAATCTAGGATTTACCTAATTATTGAAACCTGCCCGAGTTCAAACTTGCCTCTCTCTAACAGAGTCCATGAGAGATCACTCGGAAAGAATACAGGACAGCTGCAGACAGTCCAGCTAGACCTTGTGTAACACAAGGTTTTTGAAGGTATCAGCTGACCCAAAGCTAGCCCTAAAGACTGCTTACTCCAGGCAGAAAATCCAGGTCAAACACCACTCGGAACTACTCCTGCACAAGTCACTGTAGAAATGCCCCACATACTTTTTGAGGAGCAGAGGGGACCTGTCCATGTCAGAGTGTCACTTACATTGAGCAATGCTCCTGCTGTTGCTTGCTTAAGGAAGCATTTATTATATTTGTAATCACTGTCTCACTCCCAGTGATCTTCTCTCTGCTGAAGTATGTTATCACTTATAAAACACAGGAAAGCTTTGGGCTACTGACCCATATCTGCACAAAACCTCAAATTAATTTTCTTCTCCTGCTCCTTTCTATCCCCAGCGATGGACTAAAAATAAAAGAGAGTAGTGATTAGATTATTTTACTAATCTTTATCCTATTTATTAAATCATGACATTTCATCCCCCATTGAATTGCATAACTGTACTACTGAGAAGTGTAATATGATTCATTTTTCTTTCAAAATACTGCATAAAAGGCACATTTATGACACATTTCAAAGGAAATTAGACAATGATATTTTTGTGCTCAGGAATGAGATGTGTTTTTATCTTGCTGTGCTTAATATTCATACTAATTCACAATGCCCTTTTTTACTGTTATCACAGAAGCACGCTCTTTAGGTGTAAATTTGATCTACTGTCTGCTAACTCAGGATTACATGAACACGGCTTTTGAGACTCTTCTTGTTATATTCTCTTACATGTTACTATAAAGTGCAAGACAATACCTGTTTTCCTGTTTTTTTTCTTTTTTTTTCCTGCTTTTTTTAACCCCTTAGAAAATCCTAGTTTGACGCAGACAGAGAGCATGGGATTCTCTTCTATCACAGATGAATCTGAAGTTCTTTTTACTTGAACTACCTCCGGCTTGCTTTATACTCCATTTCATAATATTTTATTCTACTGGACTTTTAATCATTCAAAATTTAATATGAAAACCATTCTCATGGCTGATATAGAGCATTTTGTAGTTCCCCTCCCCCTTATTATGTTAGGTATGTACAAAATTAACCAAAGCTCTTCCTAGCTGTGTCTTGGGATTTATATTGAAATCACAAAGCTCTCCCATTACACTTTTTTCTAAAAAAAAAAAAAAAAAAGAAAAGAAAATGCTGTGAGCTTTCCTTCAACCACCAACATCTAGATGAAGTATTTACATCTGAAATTACATGCATAAAAGGTTCAATATGTGCAAGTTTACTTGAAAAACAGGGATCCTGGTAATCACCTTGTCTGATAGTTGCCTGCTGGAGAAGACCTCCCTGTAAGTAAAAATAAAGAAATGAAATAATAACCTCTTCCCTCAGCTGATGCCTAGACATTAGGCATTTTTCTGTAGGAGCTGTATCCAACGATCACCTTATATGCAGCTGAGGAAGTAATTAATCTTTCCATTAATGTTATCTGGTTTGCTGTTGTGTGTGTTTTGTATCCCTTACTGCAGATTTCAGAAGGATCTCAGAAGAGGGAAATTGCCCCTGACCTGAATACTACAGTTACAAAATGAAGCATTTCCCATGGTAGATGCTATAGTAGTAGCAAATACAATAAGCAGGTTAAAATGGGAGACGATGAAATATAAGTATTGCAGATGTGTGCCTTTTTTTAGTACACTAATGACTTGTCAACAGAATACTAAAAGGAAAAGATAAATAAAAGGGCTCTGTTTTCATTCTTTCTATCTGTTGATACTCATCCATGAATCTATCTTGAAAATGAAGAACAGCAGGAGTAAATATCACAAAAAGAGGCCTATGGATGGCACGAGAGAAGGAATGATTAGATTTAATGGTTAAGCCTGCAATACATCTGTGCTGCCTACCGATGATATGTGTAACGTGAGATTCCTCTCCAGGCAGGAGCCTTTCTCTGGAGACTAGATTGCTCTCCACTGCCGTTCCTACGGGACAAAAATAGGTGGAATGAAGGGAGGATTGCAGAAGACTTTGCTGAAGCATTTCTTCATCTCCTCTCTTTGATGTTACTGTTGGACAGCTGTGTTAAAAGAACCAACTAAACACCCCCTCCCCCCCCCCCAACACACACAACTTGGACCTGATTTTTAAAAGAAAACTGCCTACTAATTAAATAGCTCTACTCAGTTTAAATGCTGAATAAAGTAATTCAGCTTGTTTTGCACAGTTAAATAAAATGTCCATTTTCATACTAGGAAAACTGGGAAAACAAATAAAAACTATGTAGTTGAATCTTTTAATGCAAATTCAGCAGATCTCTATTTTTAAACTTAGATATATGCACTGACTTTTTCAGTAACCCAGCACTTTAACTGCATTAACTCTGAAGTGTCAGGAATAGGTAATGTTATTGTACCAATTATTCAAAGCCTACCTCAGTAGAATATATATTTTAGTCTGCTTATGTGTATTCAGAGATGATTCAAAATGTGAATGACTAGAATAAAAATTACAAACATGAAATATGCAAAGTTCAGATGGAAAATATAAGTAAAATGTTTATAATTAGCTTTAAATTCCATTTTCACCGATTCTGAATGTGATCTACCATAATTAATGATTCTATTCTCTTAACCATAGTGAATTTAGTATATATTCTGCCATAGCTTGAAGTCCCTTCAGCAGGATTAGAATAAAGTCAGGTCAAAATCTGCTTTCTTTGTTCAGACAGAGCTAAGAATTAGGAAAAAGAAAGCGGATACTCAGCAGCCTGGAAATCACAAGCAAACTTCTTCATTCTTTTCCTTAGCCATTTCCCATCGCCTAAATGGCAGCTGACAGGCAACAGATGTCTTCTCAGTGATAAGGTCTGTGTCTTACATTCTAGTGCACTGTTCCTTATGGCAAATCATTGTCACCTGGGTCTTGCAGCAGTGCTGGAGTGGATACTGTACTACCTATGAAACTCGTTTCTGTTCCTATCCTTTTTCTTCAGCATTTAGGTTGTATTACTCAGGTGGGATATCTGTCTAGTTGACCAAAAAAAAAAAAAAAAAAAAAAAAAGGAAGAAAGTTATTCCTTTTTTGTTTTCTTTTAGGTCATTGACTTTTTTTGTAGTGGGAAAAATCACTCTTTTTAAGACTTTGCCAGTAAATCAGGCCAAATGATTTTGCAAAGCCAAATGCTTGGAAACATGGTCAGCTGATTAAGGCATTGGACTATGACTCATGAGATCTGGATTCAGTTCCTGGCACTATTTACTTCACCTTGGGCAAATCACTTTACTGCTCTTACCCTTGCAATTCCAAATGTGGAATAGCAATTGTCAGAATATTTCTTTTCTGCCTCTATGGGCCGCTAATGCCTCTTATTAACTCTACGTTTCTCAGACAATGATGTTTTTTATTCAGTGTGAAACTCCTTGACATACGTTGAAATTAACAAAAAATAATAATTACAAGAAATTCTTTTTTGCATCCTAAAAGTCAGTCTGAGGAGGCACTTTAAGTAAACAAATTGTGAAGAAAAAAACAAAGCTGTCCTTTAGAAAACCATCTATGTGCTTCCCCTTATTTCCATCAGTGCCTCTCTGGCAATGAAAGAAAGACATGTGTTGTTAGTAGTGGCAGTAATGGAGCTGCTGCTAGCTGCTCTCACTGATAAATACTGCTGCTGCCAAAGCACCTGCTGTGCCAACTTTCGGCGGGCGCCACGTGAGCCACCAGCCGAGCGCGGCTGCCCTGCTCCGGAGGGTGCCCTGGCCCGGACGGCCTGCCGGGCAGCGGCGTTTCCTCGCGCGGGCTGCGCGGGCTGCGGCAGCGTCTGTGAACGTGCACGCTTCCGAACCGTCAGCAGTGAGAAGCAGGGAATCACTTTTCAACCTTTGATCTTCCAAGCAGTCTTAATGGGCACGTAGCCAGACATTTTCATTAATGTAAGTAGCAGCTAACTAAACTGGCTAATAAGTTGTCTCTGTTTTTCACTCATTTTCAATCAACATAACTAATCAACATGCCAGAGAATGCAGAGTACTGTGCAAGCCCTTGAGAGGAGAAGCAGTTTTAATCATCGTGATTGTTCATCTGTTGATAAAAAAGGTGTCTTAAAATTAATGTAATGATAGCTTGTGATGCTGAATCTTTAATAGCGTATGGAAGGCTAATGTCTTCCACATTATATGCAGCGCAAAGAAGGGCATTGTAGGATATGTTCTGAATCACAAAAGTATGGAAGTAAAAATTCAGGGGATTCAAAGGCACAGCAGTGGACACATCCTATTCAGTTAGAAAGGTGAAATTAATACAGGACCAAATTCAAAATGAGATTAAAATGTCTAAGAATAGATGACAGCAATATATGAATTTCAGTTACAAGCAGATGCAAAGAGAAATAACATAGCTAATAAAGTCATATTTAGCCTCTATATCCTTTGGAGTTTATCAAAACATTTTATAAACCGGAATAAATACAGGCAAACCAGGTCACAATAGGATTAATATTATAATTTTCATTTTACATATGGAACAGCTGATACGCAGAGAAATTAAAACCAGTGTTACCAAAGCTGAGTGCCTTTGTCATCTACTTTAAAAAATCATTTTGATGCTCAAAAATCTGTTTATTTTTTGCTGAGAAGTCAAGGCCCCCAGACTCATGCAATCCAAGTGACTTAATTTTAGGAGTCTTTACTTTCAAAAATATAATTACTCATATGTAGGCAATAAGCCTTTGCAAAAATAGAAATGAAAAACATATAATTCCACCGTATTAGGCACCTTGGGCTCAATTTGTCTAAGTCAGTCACCATGGGCATCCTTTAGAGTTAAGGAATTTTCATTAATACTGTCAATGGAGTCTAAAGTATGATTCATCACATCCTAAAGTGATGTCTTAAACAAGCCAGATGAATTGCACCTTAAAAATGCTCATTTCTCTGCATTAATTATAAAGACAACATAGGATGAGTAGAGGATTTATAGATGCTGTAGTCCCAGTTCTGTGTCTCTGAAAACTCTCAGTGGCAACAGGATACTTTTAAAATGTTCTGCTTTAAATATAAAGCCAGCAGCAGCTACAAAGGAGTTCCATGCATATACAGTTATTTCTAATTTCCAATTTTACCTAGTGGGTAGTATCATAGGTGTTTACTAAATTTTTTTAGAAAAAAATATACATTCTTTCATGAAGCATGAGTATTTTTAAACTGTTTGTGATAGTCAATTATTGTTACCACTGCCAAAATTGTACATCTGAGAATCTGATCTGTAGTTTATTTGGTCAGATTTCTTCCTTAGTCTGAAAAAACACCACTGTGTCTTTACCACTGTTTGTGTTCGGTGGAGGTATTTTCTCTCATAAGTGTTGAAATCTCTGCTGTATATACAAAGGTCATCTAAAAATTAATTTCATAACTCTATTGTAGAGCAAGCCTCACTAACCTAGGTTATCTTTTTAATTATGATGAATTATTCTGTCTGTTGAGGTGAAAGACATTAATAAAATACAAATTTGGAAGTGCTTACAGAGAAGTTCATCTGTTTTTCTAAATCTTTTTCTGCTGGAAGTATTTACTACTGGCACAGGGATGAATTCTTGACTTTTACCTATAGTTCCTAAGCACACCTAGAAAGCCTTAGTCTCTCAGTACAAGTAAAAGGTGTCTCTGTAAACCAAGTAAATATTTTTCTTAGTTTTGCAAAATAAAAGCTGAAATAAAGGTAAGAATAAATTTGACCAAGCTTGTCCAAAGAGACAAGCTCTTCTTGTTTGTCTAAAGAGAGGTTTCTGGTGGAGTAGAAGTCTCATTCTAGCATTATAATCAGAATATCTGCTGCTGTTTTATCCCGTCACCGAGAAGATTGCAAGTTTTGCTGACCATATGGAACAGAAAACAACTCTTTTTCCATAGATCCAATGCTTAAGACACAGTAATGTTGAGAACAACCTTTTATTAAATAGAAATGATGCAAGAGAAAGGATAGGAGTTTCTGCAAAAGTGAAACTATTCTTGAAATTAACTGTCCATAAACTCTACCCGCATGATCTTTTGTAGGTAGACTCATTCATTTCATTCATACTTTGAAGCATTGAATTGCAAGACAGCTTTGATGTAAGGGCCATATAGCTAAATTATAATGAAATAAGTCCAGCTGAGAACTGACTTGTTGTTTTGTCTTCATTCCTGTATTAAAATGGTTAAATAACATCTATATTGAAAATGGATTTTATCTCAATTGTTGTATGGCGTGCATGAAGTGGTTCAGATATGTATGCAAAAAATACACCACAGACATACCCAAATTGTATCCCATGAAACTATCAGGAAGAAACTTTTGTTCTACTGAAACTGAAGCCGATTTCAAGTTGTTTTCTGCCTCTTGGAGCTTGAATCTTTTGTTATGGAAATATCCTAGTCATTTATGTCTAAGGTTTGCTTCCTATCAGCTTCACTGATTTTTTTTTAAATATGAGCTGAACTAGAAAGAGAAACGAGACAGGAGAGATTGATTATATAGTGCACAAGTTATAGAAATTTTGCAGTTAATAGGATTCTGCTATTCAAATTTATTTTGCAGATCAGATCAAGGAGAGGCTGAACTAGAATCTCCTGCACATTACTTACCTGTTACACAAATAGGAAAGTAAAAGAATGATCTATCTTAGTTGTATTATATGGACTCCAGTGTTGAATGAAGGTCTGTGGAGGAAGTATATGTATCCGAGTCATGCCAAGGTTTCTGGGATACAGGAGAGCCAGTAGTCTGGCAAATGTATTTCGAGAATCTGAACCTGTATGTCTCCAAATCTCACATGTGATACATCCCGAAAATCTCATTTACCAGTTGAAGAGGTTTTAAAAATGAAGTATTACAATCAAATATTACAAGAGAATAAACATTAAATATTATTATCTGGAAGATCAACAGTTCTAATATGCAGTAAATCAGTAAAGTGGCAAAAAAAGTTGGAATAAGTGCATAAATACACACATGTGTGTTTTTCTATCACTAAATGGGATTTCTGTGTTGACATATATTCTGTGGTCAGTTAGCACAGCAAGCTGGCTGCATCCAGCAGTGGTCTGCTGCCACTGCTGGCAAGTATTTGTATATGTTTGGTAGCCCGAGACCGAGAGAATGACCTTGTCATGGTTCTGCTGCTAATACTTTTCCTTTCCTGGCAATGAAATATTAGCTATTGATTTTTGTATTGCTGATTCTGGAAGCAGAGGGTGGGAGGATGGGAAGGCTTCTGTTATTTGTCCAGGGGAAATTTGAAAAAGAGTTTAATCAAGGAACTGATAACTTACGAGTGTGAGTTTAATATGAATAAGAGAAGAGTCAGACGTGAAGATATTTGCAATTCTCAGATGAGTGGGTATGATTCTGATATAGTAGTCACAGAGTGATGCTGAACAATTTAATCCTTCCTCTCTTTCATGAAGTAAGCAAGAACAACTAAAACAGTCATTAGCAGGTAAACAGTTAAAAATATTCCTTGTTGAAAACAAATGCTATAATTTTTGATTTCTTGAATACTTCACAGCTAAAGAAAGGAAAAAAATAAAATAAAATAATAAATATTTAAACTTCTGCATTTTTACCTGTTATAGGTCTTAGTCTTAGTTCACTAACTCAGACTTTAACTGGATTCTTCAACAAATTTAGAAGACTGAATTCCTATTTAAGATTACAGTGTGTAGCTTTAGAAACCCTTAGGAATTTATCTGTTTTTATCACAGATTAATTCTCCTCTCAATCTACTCTACAGAGCTGGTCAAAAGGTCATCTAAGTCAATGGAAGGGTATGAGTGCATTTCAAGAAGCTTTGGATCAACCCTGAAAAGCTTAGGAGTTGAAAGTATTTGTAAACAATATCTCAGTCAATAAAATATGTTTATTTTCTTGTGAAGCAGTCCAGGAAATCTTGGCACTCAAATACATATGCACTGGAAAAAAGTCTGTAGTCATACGGATAGGATATTCTCTGGGATGTGACTGACAAAAATTCAAATGCCTTTGGCAGGAAAAAAAAAAAAAAAAAAAAACACACTCCTGAATTTCCTGTCACTGGAGAAAATGCCTAATTAATAAATGACTGGGTGAAAGGAAGAGAAAGTTTCTTCTCTTGGTTGCTCTTGAAACATGATAGTCATGTTATAAAGTCATCTGTTGGATTGACTTTAATGGTGAATTTCTCAGACAATTTATTTTCAATGAATACCCCTAGGATTTAAGCATAGGAATTATTTAGGTGATTTAAGAAGATCATTTCTTTATTTATTGCAAAATTTAGCTTTTAAAATTTGGATTTGAAGATCTAAATTCTGCATTTTTCTCTATTCTTTCTTGCTATGTGTTTAAATATAAAAATTGGACAAGAAATTGTAATAATAATAATAATAATAATACAGTAGTTTCAGATCAGGTGCAATATAGGAGAAAACTCCTGTTATTCTAACTTACTTTTCTTTTATTCTGTGAGAAACATCTACAGACATCAGAGGAAACATTTTGTATTGCCCTCCAACTCTTTCTTTTTGGTAACACACCAAAAATGTGATGCAGTAATGACCCTGCACAAAGGAAAACAATGGTATGAGTTCAAGCTACTAAATTTTATGCAGTCACCAGCAGTGATTAAATTAGGAATGTATAAGTCTTAGGCTCCCCTAAAGTAAATGAAAACAGACAGGAATCAGCAGAGGGCTGTACAGCCCCTCAGATATCTGAATTGCCTTTTTCTCCTTGTCTAGAATAGTTATATTTATTGGTATTGGTGGCAAGTTTGGTTTCTATGAAGATCTGACCTAGCACCAATGAAAAAGAACTACTACACTTTAAAAAAAATACCACCAGCCTCCATCTTTTCTACAGAAAGCACCTTGAAAGACTAGACCACAAGTTTAGTTAAAGGTGTCAGGATCTACATTTTAATTCATACTGACGATCTAAAATTTGGTTCATATCCAGAGCTTGCATTACAATTGTTCAAAAAGTTTAGATAAAACTGTGCATGTAAGTTCCTTGGTAGATACAGCGATGAATGAGATGGAAAGAAACTCAATCCCTTTTAAAAAACAGGGGGAAATCCAGCCAATGAAAGTCATTCAACAGAGTTTAATGGTTGCTGGTTGCTCTGTAGCAGTGATAAATAAGACATATTTATATTGCAACTGGAAGAAATAACCTGAACCATCTGTCTAAGTTTGAGTTTGAAATCAAGTATAAGCCCTTGAGAGAAAAACCTAGGGCAGCATATAAAAATGTGTTTGTATGTGCAACACTAGACAGGAATTAAATCTTACATAAGGATTTATGAAGAACACGGTATAAACAAATACAATAGTACTAAGAAGCTAGTAGTGAACAAAGTAATGGTAAATTTTCAACCTGGGCATGCCTCTAGCTACGCGGTCTCAAAATATATAGCAGAAGTTGAATGGAATCAAAGACAAGAAGCTATTTAAAACAATAGAGAAAATTTTACATGAAATTGGAGGATTTTTACATAAAAATTTGGGGATTGTTTATATTTTAGAAGGGATAAGTAATGGATAAATAACTTATAGGAAATAATGAATGGGCTATAGACAATAAAACAGATGTTCTGCTATAATTTGTCCCATAATACAAGAAGGAGGACTAATCAATAAAAAAATGTAGTAGCATATTGCACACTATTCAACAGAAGTAATTCTGAACATAACATCCAATTAACTTGTAAATCTAATCATTGTAAGATACTCTTGATATCCAAAATCTTAGGAGTATTTGAAAAGATACAGAGATCTTTCACATCTAAAATAGACATATGTAAAAATAGAATAAATTTATGTTAGATAGTATAAATCACTGGCTTTTAGGATATAAGCCTATATCCCAAAAGATATGAATGCATGCTTATGGGTAAATCAAATATTTCTTACCCTCATGACGTTTATTGCTCTTGCTCTAAGCAACCTGATACTGGTCAACTTGTAAAAAGAATACAAGATCATGGGCCACTGGTTAAGCAGATACTGGAAATCTTTGCATCCTTTTTATATTTCACCTTGTAATTCTGACCTTATGAATAGAGAACTCCATGAGTTTTATGTTCTAAGAAATGATAGCTGATATAGTAGTTCTTCCAATTTATAGAGCAGATATATTCTAGTAGCATATGCTACTAGAAACAGAGCCAGCTCTGACATCTAATCAGTGTGAGAAAGCTCATTCTAACTTTGCTGCCAACAATTTACGTTAGATAACAGACGTGCCTTGACTTGATAGCAGGTGGATTAAAGGGTATAAACTGTGTTTTGTGCCTCTGTCTGTATTACTTATAGATTAGCTGATTTTAGGAATTCAGGAGAGATTGTGTCATACAGATTTAGTATCTGTGTGAGTTGAGTGCTTGAGAAAAAAGCCAGTTTGGTAGCTTTTGATTCTGAAATTCTCCAGTTAACTATAGGACAGATGGATGTGTGAAGATGGTCACGTCTGTTAAAGATTTATAACGTGTACGATGAAGGGCTGACCAAAGAGGGCAGGAGGTTGTCTTCTATTGTCCTGTTTTCTTTCAAAGCTGTTTATAGCTGTTCCTTCTTATTTTTATTTCTTGGTTCCCAAACATTACTGCTCATGAGACAAAAACAGAAGACTTGTATGTGATTTAATATCTCTACTGACTGGGGAGCTCAAGATCCAGCAAATCCTCAGGATGGGATTGGGGAAGAATACTGAGGAAGGGAGAAATGAAGAGGTACTGTTGCTGCCAGGTTGTGCTGTTTGTAGCTGTGTTTCTGTTTTGAGATGTACTTGGAAATAAGACCTAAGTCTTATTAGGTCTTAAGTCACACCTCCGGAACGCACTGTTATTTATATGCCAGACCTGCCATTCAAGTTATTCCGGTGTAATATAGGAAACTTCCCAGATTAGCCTTATCAAAATATTCCAGCCTTAATTTGGAAGATTGTCACTGTGAAAATGAAATGAAAGAAGACAAAATCAAAATATATTCCTGAAAATTATATGAAGTCTTTGACAGAACTTCTGGGATCTACATGTTCCTCTGGATGGAGAATTGCTTAGGAAGGTCACACAAAGGGAGTGAGGAAGGTCACACAAAGGGAGTGAGAGTAGGAACTGGAGAAGTATCTTCAGAAGGTTTAAAACTCACAGCTTCAGCTATGCCACATTTCCAGATGGTGTCATTGCTTGGAGTGGGCAGGAATTAAAGAGTCCCTCTAATAATAACTGTCCACTGAACCATGACTTAAACTCTGTCAGATACCCACCTGACAGGTACCTAAAACAACTTTGTTCTTGCTTCTACTGCCACTGTTCAGACTCCCTTATCCCTATCTGTTCTCCCTCGCTATTGAAGAGGTCTTGGAGAACAAGAGAAGTGAAGCAATAGGTTATGGCAACATATGATACCTTTTAAAAAAAATATATATGAAATACCAGAGTTAGAAGCCATTCACCTCCCCTGGGACTTCACACAATTCCTGTTATAACAAAAGAACAACTTCCATTTCACTTCCTCCATAGACTGGGATGAACAATGCGCTTAATCTGGTAGAACTTCATATAAGCGTGAGCCTTCATTACTTGGGTTTCTCATCTGAGGAAATATCTTGTAGAGCTAAGACAAAGAACCAGAAGTTAGCTCTGCCTGGGGAGACTGAAGAATATACTCCAAATATTTTGTTTTCCTGTCTATATTTTATGAAAACCAAATTTGAAATGACAGATGTAAAGAAGAAATATTATTTTGCTATGAGTCATACAGGCGACAACTTTCATTAAAATACAACATTATATCATCATTTCATCATTGTTAAATTGCATTCCAAAGAAATTGCCTTGATTTAAGTATGTCAGGTGAAGATATCACACTTACTTTAAGTCAGGACAGTTTCCATCTTCTCAGATAAAACTATTGTTATTTCAGTTATTATTATCCTAACTCATGAATGTATGATTTATAGAATATAGCACCTTGAAAAAGACAGGAAGATGGGATTTTTTGAATAGACATTTAAATCATAAACAACGGAAAACCTGTATCCTGAATAAAAAAATAACAAGAATAACCGGAAGAAAACTAATTTGTAAAGACAAATAGATATCAGTTCAGCATCACAAAATCAAGACTTCTGAGAATGCAGGAGTTTTTCCTAAAGGGAATTACCAATTAATCTCAAAAGAAGGGTTGTTTATCCTGAAACAAAAGAGTACCTAAATGCTATAATGCTATTTTTGGCAGTTTCTGGCTACTGTTACTTAATTTGTCGTTGTCATTTGTACATATAACAAAAGTAGCAGAGAGCTTGAGATGGAGTAAAATGTAGAATTATAGAATCATAGAATCAGTAAGGTTGGAAGGGACCTCTGGAGATCAGCTAGTCCAACCTCCCCACTCAACAGGGTCCCCTACAGCATGTTAGACAGGGTTGCATCCAGGCGGGCCTTGAAGATCTCCTGAGAAGGAGACTCCACAACCTCTCTGGGCAACCTGTGCCAGTGCTCTGTCACCCTCACAGTGAAGAAATTTCTGCTCACGGTCAGGTGGAACTTCTGTGCTTCAATTTCTGCCCATTGCCTCTTGTCCTGTCACACGGGACAACTGAAAAGAGTTTGTCCCTGTGCTCTTGACACCCTCCCTTCAGGTACTTGTACACAGTGATAAGATCCCCCCTCAGGCTTCTCTTCCCCAGGCTGCAGAGGCCCAGCTCTCGCAGCCGTTCCTCGTGGGCAGGTGCTCCAGCCCTCTGATCATCTTTGCAGCCCTCCGCTG
Source organism: Rhea pennata (assembly GCF_028389875.1). Classification (NCBI taxonomy): domain Eukaryota; kingdom Metazoa; phylum Chordata; class Aves; order Rheiformes; family Rheidae; genus Rhea; species Rhea pennata. Next base: position 14,012,757 of record NC_084664.1, read on the forward strand.
GACTCTCTCCAGTAGCTCCACGTCTCTTGTAATGCAGAGCCCAGAACTGGACACAGTACTCGAGATGAGACCTCACCGGGGCTGAGTAGAGGGGCAGGATCACCTCCCTCGACCTGCTGGCAACACTCTTCTAATGCACCCGGGATACCACTGGTCTTCTTGGCCATAAGGGCACATTGCTGGCTCATGTACTGAGATATGTTTTCTCTATTTTAATTCTTTAATTCATTTTTATTAATTAGCACCATAATTTTCTATCATAAACTCAGGATCAACTTTTATCAGAGAAAATATTCTCTAGGAACTATTCCAGGAGCGGAAATCACTGCAATGAATACATCTGTATGTATATATGGTGTTCTGAAAATCACACTGGGGAGTTAGCTGGGCATCTCTGTAAGACTATGGGCAAACTCTGGTATTTTTTACGGGCACAGGCTCTTATCATTTGCTGTACCTTTGACTTTGTCTCATCAAAGTTTTTCCAGGAAAGGTAATGCCTGTCTGTTGAACCAAATCCTGCTCCGTGTAACTAAACCGGTTTCAGTGTCTTTGCACACAGAGTAGACTGCGCTGCCAGCTTTCAAACACTGCTACTACTGTTTACTACTGTAAGTAGGCAAATGCTTGCTCTATTTATTAAACTTTCTAAAATACTAATAGCAGTTGTAGAAAAAGAAAGATTTATCTACCAATAAAAATCCAAAGATTACATTTACCAAATCCCCATTCTTTACTGTAATGAAATTTGTCTTTCAGCTTTTAAAATGCATTTATACAGCCAGAAATGTATTCTGGTCCACTGTCTTTGAGATGAATAACCACATTATTACTTGCCTGTCAAATCTAAGTAGGGTTGTTAATAATACACAGACAGCTACTAAAAATTCAAAACAGAGGAGGTTTCCTTTGGAGAAAATTGCAATTTTAACCTCTGATTTCCCTTCTGAATCAATTACTTGCTTTTATATACACCTTGCAATGCCTGATCTCCAGTCAGGAATGAAAGTGATCCCAAGAATTCAAAGATCTTCAAATCAGCCTATGGGAACACACTGCCAAAATTTTAGGTTTCCAAAAACTATAATCTACTGCCTATCCTCTACACACAAAGAAATAACCATACTAGAACACTAATTTGAAGGAAATGTGCTATTATATAAAGATATTTTGGAATCTTGTACTTCGAACATTATTTTTCTCTTAATCTGTTTTTGAAATCAGAAATTGAAAAACTAAACCCAGATTCATTGACAGTAATAAACAATCTTACTTTACTGCCTCTCTTAAAAAAAAAGAGAAGATACTCCACACTTATGACAGTCTGAAAGGAGAGCCACCCAACCTGAAACATAGCAATGTAGTCTTTTCTTTTCTCCCCTCCTAGTGTGAATTCTGTGCTGACACAATCAACATGTCTTCCTGGAAATTCTAATAGTTCAAAATTTGTCTAGAGTCAGAATAACACTTTTCCAGTATTTTTCTTAGTAGACAATGTGTAAAAAATAATATATATATATATATATATATATATGATTTTCATTTCAGGTCAGTTTGACTTCTGTTTCACTTATTTCTGAGATCCCTCTGGTCCTGTGAAGTGGCAGATCTATATCTGTAGCCTATTACAGTCTCCTAACTGGGTGATTTTTTCCTATGACTACAGATCTGTGATTCCCAGGATACAGTATAGATATTTTCTAAGCAATGTAAGTGTATTTGGGAGGTCCAGGCAACACAACATCATTACCAAACAGTGTCCTTCATATAGCCCTCTTGTGTTGCAGATCTCCTTTCCTGCAGGCTGTAGTTGGCCATCCTCATCAAACCAGGCTGATTAGCAATCAAGGAAGTACTGGCAAAAAAAGTTTGTGCCTGCTGACTGGATTGGTTTCTAGCTTTTACATATTTGATGGTCTGGAGCCATTAGAGGATCAAAATCTGAGAACTTTGCAGCTGTGTAATTCAACTCGTTCACTCATTATTTCCCTTGAGTCTCTATTCCTCCCCACAGCATTGAAAACCTACTGTTACAGCTTTTTACAAGGCTCCTGCAGTTCTGCACTCATCCTAAATCTCCATCTGAATTTTACTGTGGAACCCAGTTCACGGGCAATTCTTTAGGAAAGTCATTATAAAAGAAATAGGAGGCGATCTGTCAACAGAAATACTGTTAGTAGCCACCCTGAAGAACATAAAGATTGGATGAAAGCATGAAAAAAGGTTTAAGTTTTCTTTAACAAAATACTTTTATTTTTCCCTGTTATTTATTTGCCATGTCTGAAATAAAAATGTTTGACTTATATTTTTCTAACACAAAAACTGAAAGATTTCTGTAAAATCAAAATTTTTCAGTGAGACAACAAAAACACTGCTAGAAGACTACCTTCTCATGCTTGTTCAGCAATGCAGTAATCCTAACCACACTCACATTCACTCAATTTAACATCACATGCCAAATCAACCAAATACATATCTCACATTTGAGGTGTTTCATCATTATGTTTAAAAAAATCGTCCCAAAAGGTTCCGCTCATTATTAAATATTGCACTGGTATGGTCCTCATGAGTCTGTCTCCTCACCTCTGTGTTTGTCAGCTCTGGAAAACCTAATCACACTGCACAGCCAACTCACCTTCCACGAAAGTCAACACATAATTATGCAATCTGTTCATGCAGCGCAAATAACTCGGCATTCTGGGAGCCTACCAGTGCAACGGGAGACAATCTGCACTTTTGTGGAGATGTGAACACCTTCCTTAAGTGAATTCAAATTCTATGTGCTTCCGATGCCGCCATATGAGGCGGCAGTGGCAACATGCAAATATTTTTAAAATCATGTAACTGGCTTTGAGGTTGTAATATTATTTTTGACAGCTCTTCCCTTTCTGATATTACACTTGGTGAAGCCCAGCGTTCATCTGCATGACATGCGGCTTTTCAAACAAAAGCATCTGCCTTCTGTGGTATCATATGTTTCCAAGAAAACTGCTGCTTTCAAAGACTACAGCTCTCTCCACTCCCCCTCAACAACCCCCCTCATTCAGTCAAATTCCCTTAAAGTGTACAATGCTATTTATTTTTTCCCCCAAAGATGACGTATTGTGTTTTTTTTTTAAAAAAAAAAAGACACTCTTTTGACATAATTATGAGTTATCTGTTGAACATTTGTATTTTGAATACTTAATTTTCTATATTTTTAATCAGGTGACATCTACATGACCTGCTACTTTCTACAAATTCCAGATAAACACAGAGGCAACATCTTTGGTTAATCAAATACATGTTTTATGAAAAGTCTCAGTCTGATTGATAGTTGCAAGTGGACAGACAGTTACAAATACAGCAAGACAGAATGCAGTTGCCTTGTCGGATGGCTTTAGAGAAAGAAACAAAACCCCTCCATAGATATCCAACTATTGAAGTCTCTTTTTAATTAGTTATAAAAAGAAATAATTTGTTATACTTATATGTGTTCTGATCTATGCTTACATACATATGATTTTTATTTTTTATATGTGCTCATTTCTTCTTAAAGCATGTCAAGAAGAAATGTACTTTAACCTGCTGGAAATAACAAGGGAAGGACTGTTCAAACATCAAGGGATATAAAAAAAAAATTGTGGTGTAAGAGAATCTTAACCTCATGCAAGATTAATTTGAATAAATATGATTTTCTATAGCCACAATGTCATGATGACTCATCAGTCTCCCATAATTAATTTACAGTAATAAAATCAAGATAAGACTACATTTATGGGGAACGGAAGTAAATCTTCTTAGAAGAAGAGCAGTTCTAGAGAATCTTACAAATATAAGGAAGATGTATCATGCCCACAGGAAAAAAAAAGTATTGCTTAAAAGCACAAAATGGGGAGAAATGGCATCCAAAGCAGGAGAAGATTTAGAGTATAAAGATATTGAAATCAATTGTACAACAGCAAAAATCCAGCTATGCAAATAAAATGTTGTAAGTACAGTGGGAAAAAAAAAACGTAATAACCTTGAGCCCATCTTTCAATAACACTGCCAAAGGTCTATCAACACCTTCTTATTAGAGTTGGACCAAATATCTCTCCAGAGGTTTAAGCCCCTCTAAGTTTGTGATCTCGCTGAAATCGGCAATAAGATCCACAGCGATGAGGGAGCAGGAAAGCCAGCAGAGCTGAGGGAAACAGATGCTTGTACAAAAGACTGCTGCATTGACGCATCCTAAAATCACGGTGTGATTCCTCTTGGCATGAGACCACGGAGAGATCCAGAAAGTAACGGACAAAAACTGGGGGTGAGGGGGTGAAGAGATGATTTGGCTAAGACCCGATGGAGCTTGATCTTTCTTTTGTTCTAGCTGTAAATATACTGTTTAGGAAAGATATTAGAGAAAACACTGGAAATTAAATTCCTCCATTATTCCTAAGGAAGAACTAGTGTTTCCTAATGCTGATTGCATCCACAGGAAGCTTTCTGAGTGTAAGAAAATTATTTAAGTGGTTGAAAAAGCAAGCAATGAAAAATGTTTCCAAATTTTAATACAATTTTGATAATATTTCTTTATCAAAATGTTCATGGTTGTCAGAATGTTGATATCTAGAGCGAAAGTATTTTTTGCTGAGATTTTTTAAATCCCTTTTTCAATCAGTGGAGATACACAAGCAATTCTAGTGCCAAGTTTATATTGTCTTACAGGAGACATCAAAAACTGCTTAGCTAAAACCTACAAATTTCTGTTTCTTCCCATTAGGTGTAAAGATGTTTGATAGTGACCACCTTAGATATAAATGTCTTTCAAAATAATAGCATCCAAAGCTAGGCAAGGTATCACCCATCAAAACAAGCCAAAAAAACCTTTGTTTTCCTCTTAAACTGAACCACAATGGCAAAGTCAGAATTTAGGTCTACTCTAGCAAAGATGGAGCAGCAACAAATTGCCAGGTTCTTACTTTTGCTATACAAATTCAAAACAATAAAATTAAACAATATTTTCAATAAATTGGCATTTAAAATACACTGCTTTTACATACAATCCCATAGGTACTAATTCTTTTTGAAGCTTCCGCTATCATTATATTTAAGCCCACCAAGCTCAACAAAATTTGAATTTGAGCAAAAATCATTGTGGTTTTATCAACAGGGAAGCTATTTTACCTCTGATTCTTTTCACCAAAGTTTTCCTTCAGAATTTGCTTTCCATGTGAGGAATACCATTCTGTTCTTCTTAGAGAAATACTAAACTACTGTTTAGAAAGAGCGTTAGATACTTCAGATCCAGGTATGTTTTTGAACATCTCTCTTCACCTATTTACCCCTCCTATGCTTGAAACTTCCATTGGCTTCAATTAGAAGTCATTTTTTTGGAAAAGGAGATGGAAATAAAAATTTCTTGGCAAATAGAAAAGGTATTATACCTTGATTAGGATAAAGTAGGGATGCAAAAGGATAATGCAGATTTTGATATCCCTTTTTGCAAGAATTCAAGGAAAAGCTAATTGTTTTAGTCATGCTCCCTGAAGAAATGAGTTTTATGTGATGATATTGTCTGTCTGTCTAGCTCTCTGTTGCCATCCCTGGACCATTTTGTCCAGTCAGAACCAAATCCAACAGAGGTATAGGAGTCCCTAAGATTTGAAATTCCTGCAGGTTTTGTGAAAATCAATTCATGATTGTAGCAGAGGCTATAATTAGTATTCCCTTGAAGGAAAAGTCATTATAACCCAGTCCTTTATTCATTCCAGGAGGAAGCAGTCAGCTGGGCAGTCAGCACATGTGTGTTTGGGCAGTCAGGACGCGTACAGCTGTGAATCTGTCACAGCATATGCTGCCACTTGCCCAGCCAAATCCATGGGAGAAGCTTTATGTATACGTGTATTCACCACTGAAACTCTCCCCCTTCCCAGTAATGCCACAGGGTCAATATAGTTTGCTTATTTGTCATATCCTTTGGCCTGATGTTCTTCTTGATGAAGTTACATTTAACGTTTGCAAATAGGAGTTTGGAGGCTTAGTTGTGAAAGGAAGGAGGAAGCATGTTTTTGCATTATCATGAAAACATTATAGAAATGCAGAATCCAGCTGACACCACACTTCCTCACTGAGGGCAGTGCACTTGAATAGGCTAAATGCTTAAAATGCATGAAGTGAATACATAAAATATTTGAAGAGTTTTATCACCAGGCACATGGTGAAGGTCACTTCAGACAGAAAACATGGTTTGAAAAAGAATAGATTTGAAGACCAATATCTTTCACCTTTTTTTAATAAGCTGTTTTAGACAAAACTGACGTTCACAGGGTGAAGGGGAAGAGTTTCTGCATTGCTAAGAAATGAGCCACAATCCAGGATATTCGATAGGAAGGTAAGCTTGTCAGGCTGTCATAGAAGTAGCACCAGACTGTGCATACAGCCAGTTAGCCTTCTGTAAGCTGCTTAACTACCTTCTCTGCAGTGCTGTACATTTGAGATTAATGGTAGGCACAGGAAACTTAAGGGGAAGATTTACCAATGAACTGAAATTGCTGAATACATTATCCCATAAACAAAATGATATTCTATAAAGCTCCAAATTCCTGGAAGGCCTACACTAAAAACCAGGGAGAAAAAGAATTAAAATAAGCAGCCAAGAAAATAATTGCATTCTTTCATAAGTAATTTCTCAATCACTAGAAAATTTAACTTTTATAAGTGTTAAGTTGTAAATGAAAACAGTATTTCAACTGGGTAAGAGAGTAACAGAGATGAAAAAAATTTTTTTTTGTTAAAGAAAAATAACCTTCTGTTCCTCCTAAATAATCTTCTATTTCTCCTAGACCAAAAAAAGGGTCCTGAAAATTTCAGTAGTCTGAAATAATTCAGAGGTAGACCTAGCCAAGAATTCAGCTTCCTAGTGGCTAACAACTAGTGTTCTTTTTGGTAAGGCCAAAATCTAAGCCCTGAAGCTTCTGCCTTTTCCTGCAATCACCTAAAAAAGCCTAGGGCCATATATAAAAATATATTTAGGGAATTAACTCCTACATGCTTCTTAAGATTTAGGTATCTAAATATCTTTCTTGGATTCGACCTACGTTTCCACCAGGACAGCTACTAAGCACTTGATTGCCTGTGTATGGAATTATCCTCTTCTAGGCAATGCTGGATACCTAGCTTTCCTTCTTTGTAAATCTTATTCCTTCACCTGTCTTGCCTACAAATCCTCATCTGGGTGCTGTGTTCCTGTTACACTAAGAGGCAGCCTCATTCTGAAGGAAGAGGAAATCAGTGATACCCCCTTTTACTTCATATATCAGTATTTAGCACACTCAGTTAGGAAAAAAAGCAGTCAAATTCAAAACCCTCCTTTGAGCCTATTCTATACAAAAATCCCATTTTTAGGGCAATTTTCACATCTAACTTCCTTTGTCATTCCTGCTGAAGACGCTCCATTTGTATGAAGATAAAGAAACATTTGAGATTTCCGTGATACATAGAAAGTTTGATGGAGAAGGTAAGCTCACATTTTCCCAGGTAGTATAAAGAGTTGAACAAAGTCTTCTTTCATCCTGGGTGTTATAGCCCATTAAAATGCACTGTTTGAGGCGGAAAGGCAGACTAGGTATGACAGAGCAACTCAGGGGAGAAAGGTAAAGCAGATATTCAATGTAATAATCAATGTCACTTAACCAAAGCGAGCCGGCTGTGCACAGCTCCGCGCCGCGGCAGCTGGACGCACTCGGGCTCCCGAGCACCGCGGGCGCCAGGAGCCCCGGGCACCGCTCCGGCCCTCGCTCCGCCTGCACCCGGAGCAGCGTGCCCGGCAGGAGCACCTCGCCCCTCCGTTCGCCCCCGCCGCCTGCGCGGCTTTCCCGGGAGCCGGGTTCCCGGCCAGCAGGCCGGTCGGGCTTGTGCTGACTGCTCAGATTTACCGATCCGTGAGGGCTGCGCTGCGCAGGCAGCTTGGGCGTTTCCCGGGCAGGGGTGGTGTGTAGTAAGCACCAAACTGCCTTCACCCTTGGCGCCTTTAGCTCTCTGCTCCGACTGAACGACCTATATTTTTTTAGAACCTGGGAAGATGCTCATGGGTAGATTTTTGTCCTCATATTTCTTGGTGACATTTGCGCTTTTGGACTTCCAGCCGCAGTATGAACATTTGAGAAATTTAAAATATAACTGAAAAAAGTGTACAGAGTACAGTGCAAAGAGGCTCCATTTGTGAAACTGTACTCACAAAACCCCAAACTCCTCACGTGCTTATAAGATATAGCTTTGTAGTTAAGGATTTGGTGTTGAATGAAATTTGTTCTGTGCCAAGGGCAAGTGAGAACATTTTACATGTATCAGACATGGGATTATGTTTAATTGCTTTAGATCATCGATTCTGGCCCTCTGCTCTGCTGGGGAGCCATGAAGTTCATGCATCTACTTGCTAAAGCTGGATTTTTAGGGAATTAAATATGAATTTCTCTATATGCTAAAGTATTTATTTATTTACTTTGACATTTTTCAAATTAGCATAGATTTCTGCAAAGATTTCAGAAGATAACAGAGGGGTTGTGAAATATCGAGTGAAACTTTTTCAATTTTTAGCTATTCTTCACCAGTAAAGTTACAGTATTCCCCACACGAGAAATAATGAGTGAAACAGCACTGAAGGTTTCATGTTGATATGAATCTTCTGGAAGATAAAAGATTATGAGTAAGACACCCTGAAGGGATCCTCTCATTTTCTGCATAGAGAAGCATTGCAGAGAAACATATGTAAAATGCTATTACCCTACCAACTGCATAACAAACATTTCCTACAGTTGTTTGTCTTTGGAGTGTGAAGACTATTAAGTGGAATAAACTGAATTATCCTTCACTAATTCCACAATTCATTTTTCTAAATGCAACATTATATGTAAACTGAATCACAAAGACATGCCTTTAAAATATTAGTAAAGAGAAAAATCCCTTTGAGATTGTTAGTACTCTGGATTATGAAATCTCTGATTTTGTCCCAGAACTGTAAGGCTTCTTTGAGCTCTGGGCACTGTAGGGTCTTCTCAGATCACATTATGTAGATTTGTGGTGAAGTCCACAGAGAGTAGATGGACGTAGGTCTCATGGTTAAATTTTTTATTTATATTTATTAGAACTGAGGATTTTACTAGCCATATACATGATCAGTATCTCACAGGAACTGAGTCATATGTAAACATATCTTCGTTACATAACATAGTTTCAGCTAATAAAAAATTATTCTGGGAGCAGTGGTAATTTTAAATTCAGTGAAATTAGAATGATCGTGGAAATGATTTTAGCATCCAGTAGAACATTGTAAACTTGCATTACAAGTCAATCCTGTTAGAAATTTCCTGAAAAAAATATGTTTGATTAGTTTTTAATTAAAAAATCTTATTTGTAAAACTGAAATTGATTATAATGAAGGATTTGGTTTATTCATTTTAACAACACATATACAAATGGGGAAATGGGAAAATGGGAAAGCAAATACATTTTTGCAGTTTTTGCAGTTCCTGCAGTGTAATTTTCACGACAAATATATCTGATTTTACTACAACATTTCTTTAAGCTAATTTTATTAAAGGAAATAGTGCCCTAACTTCATATCCAACGTTTAAAAGCTATCAAAACAAACAATTTGAATGAACTGAATTGGTATTTATTTGGAGTTCTGGCTTGCAAAACCTGTGACGTGTCACTGTTTCAGGACAGGAACGTTTTTAACATTTCAGTTTTCCCTTCAGTTTATGCATCAGTTTCGAACCCCGTGACCCCAGTAAGTTTAGCAGAAGTTAAGAGGGGGGCAGATGCTTTCACAAGCATCGGCAGTCCGAGCAACACGCAGTGGAGAGAGCGCCCCGCTCCGAGGCCCACGGGCGCGTTGTGCGGAAGGCAGGGACCCCGGCGCCCCAGGTCCCTGGCGAAGCTTCGAAGGTGTGCCGGCAGCAAGCCCCTTCATTTCATAGGTTTTGATCTTTTGTAAAAATCCAGTATCTACTTTTGAGGCCTTTTTCTGATTTGAGAGCTAAAAGTTTTATATCATTAACGAAATTTAAATGAATTCATATTGCTGAAGCTGAGTAAAAAAAGATGTTTTTATTTAACTTACTTAAATTTATTATTTAATTTTTTAAACATTTTTCTATTCAAATCTGTAATTTCCATTCTTCTATTAGAGGTGATATATATTTCAAGGAAAAAAAAAAAAAAGAACATGAAAATCAATGGTCCATTTACTACCACTTCCTTAGGTAACCTGTGTTCCTAAAATAAGTAACTATTGAAGAAAATACTGAAACATCACAAATGGGAAACCAGCAGCACACAGTGCAGTGCAGCTTAGATGCTGAAAATAGGCCAGCACACTATCCCCAAAGCTAGCATGCAATATGTGTACAGTTAGTAGACTTTTCACTTGGGATTTACTGTCTGTTTTTGTATGTGGTGTCCCTAAAGCACACAATAATACAGCTGAAACTTTCTCGGGTAGGGGGGAACCTCTGGCTCTACCTTTCAAGGTTCAAGTCAGTAAATATTTTAAATTGGATGTTATTAGTTTCTTAAATCTTTGTGGTCATGCACTTCTTCACTATGGGACCTCAGAATAAATGTCAGGAATAATTAGTCGACATTTGGTGAAAATCCCCAAAGAAAGAAATGTTATTCTGTAAATCTCTCAGCAGGAATTTTAGAAATATTTCATTGTATTGCCCTTTTATTGCCCACAGCTGAGACTCTGACACCATTCTGCCTCAACCTGAGGTCTCAGGTTTGCTTTCTTTTCTTTTCTTTTCTTTTGGAAACATTAGGCATATAGAAATTACATTTTCTTGATGCTTTCATTTATTTTGTTCAGAGAATAGACCAGTCTCTGTTTCCACAAAAGTCGTTGGCAAAATGAGCATTGCTTACAAAGAAACCAAAAATGAACTGGATCAATTGGTCAGTCTGTAGATTTGATTTCTGCCTTGTGTGAAAACCAATCTTTTGCTTCAAAGAGAAATACACCTAAATAAAAATATCTATGGCTATCTCTTCACTGACTGAAAAAAAATAAGATGTCCTTTCCCCCCCTCCCCCCCCAAAAAAAGGAAAGAAAGAAATTCAATCCAATGAAAGCTCATATCCTGTAGTTATGTATATATTAAGCTTTCTGTTAACAGCATGAAGTAAAAATACAATTCTTTTTTAGGTGTGCATTTCATCTCAGTAGCAGTGATCGCCCTAGTCCAAATTCCTAGAACAACAGAAGAGTCAAAACTCCCAGACTACGTGCAAAACCAAAGTTCAAGCCTACCTACGGGGATTCAAACCCAAATACCTCACAGCACAGCTTAGGCAGAGACGAGCACTGCTAGGTACTGTTCAGGGAATAAGGTGTTTCATTTATTCTTGTTGACATCTTTTCACTATGTAGAAAGTATTAAGCATAGATTGGAGCAGGGATTAAAACTCTTCCAAGAAAAGTGGTCTACACATCAATTTAATGACTTACCCTTACTCTTTTTCTTTAGGTCAAGAACTGCTTAAGTGCCCAACTACTCCCGGCTTGATTCTGAGCAAGCCTGTGACCTGCAGCAAAAATCAAGATTTGTAAGAATTATTCTCCAGGCTCTTTTTTCAGTGTGATTTTCCATAGTGAAATCTAGTAGTCTGAGCTTTTTTTCTTTTTGGGGGGAGCACGGAAAGAATAATGAATGAACAAATATGTTACAATATAAAAAGGGGGCCTTCCCTCACAATTTTATATATCATACTGATTTCCTTAGCTTTTTAAACAAGTAGCTATAACGAAATGTTTCGTTTTGAAATTTACTTTGTATGTGTCTGTTTCTTACTTTGGGAAGAAAAAAAATGTTCTGCTCTTTTTTTTTATATTATTTATATTTGCTTTTAATCCAGTTCCCAAATCCCCACATTATTTACACATCCCTACCTTGTTCCCCATAAATTAGTAGGTTTAAGATACAGTTATTGCTTATTGGGCCTTTGTACAGAATTAAATTTCACCCACGGTCATAGTAAAATGTAAATAATATAAAGGACCACTTTCAGTCAGACCACAGAGGAAAAGAAAGAAAGGCATAAAAATCAGCAAGAAATAATAATATTAATAATAACATTGAAAATCCTCCTAGGAGATAGTAATCTGGTTTGGAGAAAAAATAATGTCTGTGACATTATGAGCTTTAAAATACGTATTTAGCACAAATGTTTTTATGATCAAAACTAAATATATGAAATTGTACCCATTGTGGAGATACAGATATGTGGATATAAAAACAGAATGTATAAGTATATAGACAATTTAGACAGCTTTAAAATCTGCCTCTGTCAGAATATGCCGTCTTTGCCTGTAAAATAATAATATTCCCTGGAAACATATATGATTCTGCAACAAGCTGTGAATGTTTGCTGAAAGGATGTGAGTTATAAAATAACCATCATGGATAAGGTGGCCAATAACCTCATTCCCAGATCCATTTCAAGCATTAATGGCCAGCCAAAAGCAAACCTTTTAATATCTGGTTATGTGCTCAAGTCAGGATGCTATTTATGATTTATTTTCTGCCAAGTGTGCGTTTCTCTCCTCTCTCTGACATATTGTGCATTTTTTGTAACTGTGACTGCAGAAGTTCCCTGCTGGAGTATTATTTATTTGCTTGTGCACCAGGCAATGATCATCCTAAGAAATCATTAATAGGCAGCTATGAAGAGGAACAACGCTGACCACTCAGTACCTGCAAACGCACGTAAAGCAGTGTACTGTGGAAGTGGAAAAGGGAACTTAGTACAGGCTGTTACTGAGGTCTGTGTTTCCTGAGAAGAGATTAAAATTTTGCCTTTGCATTTATTTTGATCTGCTTCAGAAAGCTGCAGAGACCCACATTTACGATAACTGAGGAAAAATATTTGTAAGAAATTTCTGCTAGCTTCATGATATGCCTGTTTTACCACTGGGATATGAATTATACACTTACCTCTTTCAAGTTGCTATTTTTACTTTAGCGTCTCCTCTCTCTACGTTAATATCCTTTCCCTATGTCTGCAATTGCAAGCCTAGGGCTGTTATCACAGCTCACAAACCTCCAGGAAAATACAAGAAGTAGCAGTAAGAGAGGTGGGGGCATCTAAATGGCACTTTTTTCTTTCCTAGTCTCTGGTGAAGAAGCAGGATTTGCTCCAGCGTGAGGAAGCGAGGGTGGCAGTGCCTTCCGGGGTCGCTGTGGTCAGACATCAGCGAAATGGGAACTACGTCTAACGGGGAAATTCGGTGCCGGGCAGAGCGGTAACGTCGGTTGTGTCAGTAGCACAGCAAGCAGAAGCCGTTCCTGCTCGTCTGAGAGCCTTCGCCCCTCCTCGGCGGCGGCGCAGGACGGGCGCCTTCCCGCGCCTGCCCGTCCTTCCCGCTGCCTGCTGCTCTCCTCTCCGCTGCGCCCTGCTTTGAAGGGTGAGAACAGGGTCTCCTCCCCTTTCCGAGCTTCAGGTTTAATTTTTGGATTCCAAATTGGATCTAAGCGGGTTAGGTAAATTCTGAATTTTAAATTTGAATACTCCTAAATACTCCCGAAATCAGCCACAGTCAGAACCAAGGCAGAACTCAGATCCTGTCAAAATAGCTCCGCCAGTGGGATACGGAGCCTTACCATAGCACTCATTCTTCCTTATTTTCAAGTCGAGTATGTCAGTGCTCTACAGGTTATGTGTATGTCTTCCGCCTTGCAGGTTTTGGTTTCATCTCTCTTCTGACTAAAAAAGAAAACAAATTCCCCATCCCTCCCATCAGAGTCACAGTTCTGAATCGAATTATTATCACAGCTACTCATGTGAAAATCTTCTTCATCATCTTTGTTTTGATTTACCTCCTGTTTGTGAGTGTGTGGAAATTTCACCTACAGCTGATGAGGCAAGAGACTTAACTTTCAGTCCATCCCAAACAGAAACATTCCTAAATGATTTGCCAGCACCTGTCCAAATTTTCTACCTATTTGATATTTTTTATTGCTAATTGTGACCTTGACTGTTGGATAATGTGCTACATCCGCCAAATATTGTATAACAGAATTACATTGCCTCTTGTATTGTACTCACTGAGCTACTTTAAGAATTTATAGAATAAATAGAATAAGAGGATTTTTTTTTATTGTCTGAGCTTCTGAAACTTTTTTCTGCAGAAATAAACTGTAAACTGTCATAAATAAAAAAAATTTCCAATTATTTTTAATTTATAAATGAAATAAAATTAATATTAAAAGTTTGATTTTTTTACTGGTCTGTGATTTCAAGCAGAAATTTTGAAGAATTTTGATATTTTTAAATAGTGACAGAATTGAACAGAAAACACAAGGTAGCTGAATTTATAATCTCTAAAAGCAAGGTGCCTACAGAAGGATAACCCAAGTGTTATTCTCTTCCTTGTGATATTTTAAACAGCAAATATCATAGGAAAGAAGAAGAAAAGTTATATAAAATACAAGCAGGGAGAACCCGAGACTGTTCTGGTTTTCAACAATGTAGTTATGAAAATATCCAAGTAGCCAATCTGCCAGAAAGAGGTACTGTGTGCCAGGCATCATGTTGAGCAAGCAAAGCCGGGTTTGAAACTAATGGTTTTGTGAGCGACTTGGCCATAACAGGCCCAGCGCACCTTGCCTCTTCTGATTTATCGTGATGCGTATTCCTGGATTGCTCTGGTTTTTTACAGGTGGCCACTAGATAGCTGTACATATTATGTCAAGTGCCTATAAAGCAGGGAATTATGATAGAAAAGCTGATAAAAATGGCAGCAAAGAAATCGAACAAGCTGAAAGACTCTACGTGGCTTGTCCTTCCCAAACAGATTTTTACAAGGAAAATTGAAAAGTGAAGAAAAGCCAACAATTTAAATATGTTGTTGTGAAATATTCCTCAAACTATTTCAAATAATAAAGATGTTCTAAGTATGGAACCTAAAATCTATAATGAAGCTGTACATTTAGAAAATACATATTAATATGTTAAAAAAAGCAAAACTCAGTAATATGTCTCAGCCATTTTCCTGCCTTTTTGGAGTACTGCTATCCCATGAAATGTATTCTTTCCCTGATCCCATATTAGCTCTAATATGCATATTTCATTATACATGTGCACTTTTCCTGTTAAGAAATCTTTGAGGATTTTATCTATTTTCCTGACTTTCCAGATGATCACAAGTTCTGTGAGATCAATATTTCCACACAGGCTGCCAGAGAAATCCTGGCCTTTGTTCCTTACACACGTGGGGATCAGTCCTGCAGCGAGTGAGAATGGACCTCCCACATCCACCCTACTGCTCAGGCCCTACGGTTCTCAGTAAAGCTGATGAATTTTTTTGTACATTTGGTTTACTCGTTCATGCAGATATTAATTATGCAGTGCATTTGGGTTAGGTCCAACATGTTCTGGATGTAGCTGTCCGACTGCGAATGTTTCACACAAATGGTTTGCGTGTGCGTGCAATAAATCCAAAGTATTTGGGGCATAACACTGATTGAAAAACTGCAAGTTGTCTGCTTAGCATGTAAGTTGTAGCTACAACGTGTCATGGATGTATCTAAATCCATCAGAGACCCCTTTTCCCTTGTTTTGTAAATGGAGTTCTTTCTTAGTAATCCTGCATCCTCTCTGCCTTGATTTTCTATGGGGATATAGACAGGACCAGACTGAACAAAAAATGTTATAGAGACTGCATTTATAAAGTATCTGAGAAACATTTATAACTTATAAAAGTCAGTTATAAATTTCTTTAGATTCCAGCTGCAATCTGGAGCAAATTTTAGATTGGAAGAAAAAAATGGAACTGTTCCAATTAGGATCCGAGCTGAGGAAGAAAAGCTGGATGTCGTAGGGGTTTGTGTGCACCCCTGGAAGGTAAGTGGTGCCAGGAAGGTGGATCCTGCAGAAAGCAGGGTACAGAATTACATCCCATGAGGCTGTTAAAACAATAATTCTGCTTAAAATGCAATCTCATGTAGTGATCTTCTTACTCAAACTTCCTTTAGTGTCACTTCTTGGTTGAGTAACTGCAGTCATCAGTGTTGCAATGTGGTGCTCAGACTGGGAATTTCAAAGAGCCTAAAGGAATTAGAGGCCTTTGAACTAACTTAGCTCCCTTAGGCTCAACTGCAAACCTCAGACTTAATCTTCTGTTTTACTACTTTCTTTAATCATGTCTACACTGTTTTTCCTCTTACTTGTGGGCATCAAAGGGATTCCCTCCCTCTTATCTGGAAAAGTGCCAAAATTGAGTCCCTAGTGGAATAAAAACTGTTCTGAAACTCATCTCCTGGGAGGCCCTGCTCATTCTGAGCACTGTGTGCACTTAAGTGACAGCTGTCATCCACCACCATTTGTACTCGAGAAATCCTGATATTACATGCAAACGCTTGACTGTGAAAGCTTATCAGGTACTTAGGCAGGAATCCTTTTTTTGCTCTTCCAGAGCTGATGTGTGCTGTTTATGTCTAACAACTATATTATCACGATTCTTGAGCAAAACAGCTGCAGAAATTAATTTTCATTTATCTCCCATTGGTTTTCTAGAGATCAGGTGATGCTACAATGTCTATTGCTTCTATCTTAGTGGGAAAAGAAGATTTAAATTTTGCTACAATTTGAGTTTTGGCTTTATAGAAAAATAAAAAATAATTCAAAGATGGAAGCTGTGATACAAAGTGCAATATTGTCCACTGTCAAAGTTAAGAGCCATTTTATGCTGCTAAGCTTAATTAATTTTTCAAGGACAGGACTAAAATATTAGACTGAAAGGTTGTGTTTACAGGCACTTGGTGCAAAAAATAGGAGAAGGGTGGAAGGATTCACAAATCATGCTCTGAATAGTTTTTTTTTCCTGAGTGTTTTATGGGAAAACAGAGGCCTTTTATAGATTTCCCCAGTATCCAGTCACCATCTCAACCAGTTCATTTTGTCTTGTGGTGGCTTGAGGCTGTTCAGCTGGCAGTTTTCTTTATAGCAGATCCAAAAGGGATTATCATGCATTAACCTTCCAGTGTGGGACCAGTGAGATCTGCCTGCTCTCTTTAATTTACCTGACCTTGCTGAACTCTCTCCATTCCCCCCTACTGCCATCCAACCCGGTCATGCCATACTGGTGCCGTATTTGGCCTCTAGGTATCAGCACAATATTGATTAATAAAGTGAGCGGGGGAATTAGCAACGCCTGGTTTCCTGTGTCCTACAGCTGGACTCCTTGGTGCTGGAGGAAGTTCATGGCCCTGCTGGATGGTGCTGCTCAGAAGGCAGGAGCTCCACTAGAAATCTCTGAGGAGTGGACTTTTTGGTAAGAAGTAAGCCTGCTCTGCAGTCTTGTATGGAGGACCATTAAAAATCCTTTTTCCTTTACTTGACCTTTATTTTTATGAAACAGGAAGAAAAGAGTCCTCCACTCTGCGCAGAAATTGACTGGTAAGTGCAAAGTTGTTAACAGGCAACGGGAAAACTGATGAATTGGCACATAGGTGCATGAGCACACGTATGCAGAATAGCATTGCAAAAAGAAACCACAATTAAAAAAAAGAGATTAAAATTCAAAGTTTGTAGGTGGGGGAAGGAGATACTTATTGACTCTTCCTGCCTCTCCATTTATCACCCCTTCACCAGCTCCTACACCTACTTGTGATTTATAAAGGTCAGGCTAAATCTCAACATATGCTTTTAATTCCAGGGCTCAAAGTAGCATTTCCCAAACTAGGAAATCTGGAAGCAAGCCTGCAATTGCAAATAGAAGCAGAGTCGTGAATGGAAAAGTTTGGGAGCTGTGGCATAAAGCTTACTCATTCCATCCAACCAGATTTTCAACAAGATGCTTGAGTATTCAGTTGTAAGTATTAATTGGTTCCTTACATAGAGGAGTTTCAGAGAAAAAGCAGCTTGCAGAGCTAAGATGCCTTTTGCGTTCTTCATCATATTAAAATTGAAATATTAAAAGCATTTAGTTCTTTTTTTTTCCTGTGCAGCAGTCCTTTTAACTTAATCTTTGTGGAAATCCTGCTATAAATAAGACTTATATCGTTACTCCCTTCCCCCTCCTCCCTGTGAATGTTACAGCTCTTTTACAAAATAGCCTCATGTGTAAAGACAAGTGCAAAGCTGTGTGACCTGATTAAAGGATGGAGCCCTATTATCAGCTATGTTGAAATTATTACCTAATATTTGGCTGAAATCCTGGCCTTGCAGCCAATAGCAAAAGCAGAGCCGGTGGGCAGTAGGGCTTCCTCTCCTGTTTATAATCTGCGGAGCGGGATTTCCACAGCGTGAAGGTGCTTGCCATAGGCACTGCTGCGTTTGCATTGTGCATAGGCTACGTACAACAGATAGTTCTAAGAAATTCCCCATTACTGCACTTTGGTTTGATGAATAAAATTAGCTTCCTGACGGTAACTCAGTCTACCCATCAGTGGCTGTTTGATTTTCTGCGGCATCAAAGTAGAAGAGGCTGGGAAGGATTTGTATAGGGAATGAGAAGGGAAAAAAAAAGGCATCAACCCATGGACTAATCCAGGGAGTGTGTTTCATGTGTAAACTTGCTTTCTTTCCTTCTTTCCTTCTTTCTTTCTTTCTTTCTTTCTTTTTTTTTTCTTTCTTTATTTTATGTTCTGTTGGCCTCCACTGAGGACTGCCCTCATAGGGGGAAGAGAAAAAAAAGATACCTGCTATATTAACCAGACTAGGAGTAAATGACTGATATGATGAAGTGATTTTGAGACCTTTATCATAGCACTGTCTACTCCTGTGACCTTTAAGTCTTGAATGGTTCCTTCTTCAATCATGCATCCAATTTGCAACAGTTTTATATTACTACTGTGCACACAGGTCCTGCGGATAATTATTATAATCACCTCAGATTTGCAAATGCTCTTTGGGGACTTGAACCCAGGTCTCTTGCTCCTACACAAATATAGAGGAAGAAGAAGGAGCAACTCCCTTAGTTCACAATAGCATTGGCAAGGAGTAGTTAACCTAAACCCTCAATTATGTGTAGAAAATCTACACATCCTGCACAATTAAGATTTCTTTTTCCCATGGAGCAGGTTCTAAATTTTTAAATAGTTTGATTGGAATTCTAAAAACAGCAAGAGAGAAGATTAATCGTGTTAATAATTAGAAAGCTGAATGTTACCATTTTTCCCCCATAGGACCTACCTCAACGTTATTTCTCTCATAGCTAACAGTAGTTATAGTCTGTGCATAAAGCACCTGATATACAAGTAAATTGACTAACAATTTATTAGAAATAATTGAAAAATTAATTTTTAACATTTAAAGTGAAGAGCTTAATTGTGTCCACCTCTTGATTTGCACTACAAAAAGGAAGGATGAAGGGGCAAGATAAATCAATTGGTCCCGTAAGAACTAGTATGGTCAACCTATCCTCTTGCTTTCCTCCTGAAATAAAGAAATATAACCGGTTCGAATGACAGTCCCTTCCTCTTGTAAGCCAATATACAGAATTAAATGCAGCACCTCTGGCAAATGAGGATATATAAGATTCTGTACTCCGCTTTCTGAATAAATCTGCCTATCACAGCTCAGTGCAGTTAGAATAACCCAGAATACGAGAGAAAAACTCCTTTTATTTCTTTCAGGAAGAAGGTGCCCCAAAGAGCTTTATTCATTCTTCTCCACATTCTTCCCCACAGCCTTCTGTGGGGAAGAAGAATTATCTTCTACCTAGCTATTGTTATCTAAATATATACTTAGAAATAGCCATTTTTATATCTATGAAAAGGAGGATTATGTAACTTATTGCACCCTGGCAAGGTAACAGGAGAGTAGAGTGCAGGATGACTGCAAGAATATTTATCAGAGAGTGGCCTCACGACCCTGTTTTTCAGAGCAGAAAGGTGAATCTGGTCTTCCTCTTCTCTGATGAATATGCTGATCCCTATCAAGAATTTCTTCCTAATTTTCTTTCTCTCTCTCTCTCTTTTTATTTTTTTTTCCTGTGCAGCAGTCCTTTCTCTCCACTTTAAGAATTTAATTAATTATACAAGGAGAAAAACTACCAAAAACAGAAAAATGGCAGAAGTGATCTACTTTTGCCTTTGCTGTCACCATAAGCAATGAGTGAGGCAGGAGTTCAGGGGAGCATTGCTAAGAGAACATATAACAAAATACTACACCACAATGAAGAAGAGTGAGGTATTAAAATTGCACACTAACAATAACTTGGTTATTTCTTCTCATTTCTGTGCTTTACTTCCATAGCATTATTTAAATGCACACAACTAAGCCTGTGTGTCTACGTGTGTACATTCATGTTCTACTTCTCCAAGTTTTTTTTTTGAGTGAAAGATAACTCCAGAGACAAAAATATTTTCCTGACTGAAAAATACTTTTAAAAGAATGAATCAAAAAACTATCCAGCAAATTTTCCCCTCAGTCAAACTCCCTCTGGGTTCAGTATTCAGTTCTCATATTATATTCTCCCTGAATATGTGTATTTCTCCACAAAAAGTACATTTGTATGAAGGAAAAGATTCATATAGTTGATACAGTATGAGATTAATAATTTTATTCCCCCTTTTGACCATTTTCTACTAAAACTATTGTAAATTTTGAAATAAAAAATCAGAAAAATAGCATTTTTTCTGACTATTTTCGTCAACTTGTTAACTTTTGCCCCATATTTTGAGTACAGGAATTAATTACTGCAGATCTTTTTGTT
Source organism: Rhea pennata (assembly GCF_028389875.1). Taxonomy (NCBI): domain Eukaryota; kingdom Metazoa; phylum Chordata; class Aves; order Rheiformes; family Rheidae; genus Rhea; species Rhea pennata. The sequence goes on from NC_084664.1 coordinate 14,033,437, forward strand.
TGAAAAAACATATATATTTTCTAGAAACTAGAGATTTCTAAAAAGAAAAAAATCTTTTGAAAACTTCCTAGGTATTTAATAAACATTAAAACAGCTAAAAACTGTGCAATAGCCTAATCATTATTAGTGTCTTTACCTTGCACTGTCAGTGGAGGTTGAATTTTGAAACAGTGTTACAGCAAAATGTTTGTGATGAGCAACAAGATACATTAAAAGGCAAACCAAAAGAAGCTCACAGTTCTACAATTTCTTCCTGACACCTTAATCTGTCTTGCACCTAATGAGGGGATTTTCTGATGGAAAATTCTATCTGAGATAACACACAGATTAAATTTAGTGATAAACTGTCGGGGGAGTTTAAATGCTAGTATATCTTTTTTTCTAGTCTGTGCATATCTTTTAAAATGCAGAGAGATTATGAGTCATACATTAACTTTCAGAGGAACTTGCATAATGAGATCCAGAAGTTTCCTATTTTTCCCTGCTTTCCCATATGGTAGATGTGGCTTCTGTAGTTACAGAACATGGGCTCAGTCTTAGTTTTTTTTTTTTTTTTTTTTTTTTTTTTTTTCTTGCAAACAATGGTTCTTTAGGCAAACTTTTTTTCTTGAGTCAAACCAGTGACAGTCTTAATCTTTTTCCTTTTTTTAATTTCAACATAAAAAATAGAGATGAAAAAAATCTTTGTCACGTGAATAAATTTTTGTCTTCTGATTATCACTATCCTTTTTATTCCAAATAATTGTCATATGAGTACCTTTTTGAGAAAACATGTTCTTCAGAGTATTTTATAGAAAATGACTGTCAGGTGCTGTAGATATGACTTAGCTACAAGACCCTTTAACAGTCCAAGAAATGCTGTTGTGATGGGAAGAACTGAGAAGAGTCAAATGACCAGACAGTCATTATGGTTGTGACTGGACAGTCAGCCTTACAAAATCATTTGTTTCACAAACTTATACAGAAGTTTCAAGTACTTAGCAGTTGCCATACTATATTTTAAAAATGTAACAAAAATGTTAATTATGAATTAACATCATCAAATATAATTGTACACGATCATCTTTATCAAAGCACTGCAAGTTAATGTCTCATATTAGCAGTTAATCACATACCTTAAATGGGGCCATGATGTATTTTTATGAAGTCTTTAATGTGACCTAGCAAAGAATGCAAATTGTGGAAGAAGAAGGAACATCAGCAAAACCATTTTTGCTGTTAATTTCAACAGAGGAAACTGAAAAACTGAAAGTGGTCTGTGCTTTTAAACAGATATTAACTCATTCACTGCAGTACAGAGATTTTCCTAGGCTGGATGCTGCACGTTACAAGGAAAAGTGGTTCAAAAGCTGTCAGAACAGCAGAGTGGGAAATTCAAAAAATATGTGGAAATAGTTTCAGGGTAACAGTTCAGGAGACACCTCATGAAAGAACATGGAGTCATTTCTCATACAGAAATTTGTAAACTCAGTAGGTGATTGTTACACCGTGTGTCTTTTTGCAGCCTTTGTAATCAAGGTTCAAAGACTGAATGGAGGAAAGGAAGACTTACCTCACTACCATAGAAGTAAGTGGTAATTTCATAATTCACTTCATTTTTGTCTTTCATCAGAAGAGAAGCAGGTTGTATATATATTTTTCTTTTAATAAAAGAACTGGAAAATTTTTAAAGAAACAAATTGTCTAAAACAAATGAGCAAAAATTATATTAGTCCACTTTGAAGTGGATTAGACCTTTCAGCTAACACATATGGAAGTGCTGGGGAGCCCAGAGGCCTTGGGCTACAGGAAGGATTGGTGCCAAGGCCAGGGCTAGGGTGACGACAGCCTCATACCTTATGTATGCCGTACGACACACCTACAGGAGGTATGCTCTGGTGAAGCCAATGAACCTAGTGAAGGGGTTGGGGGAGGAGGAGAGCAGATCATGTCACAGCAGGGAAGACAACTGGGAGATCAGCAACACATTTGCAGAGACCCTGTAGGTGCAGTAATCTCAGCCCAGGAGGGATAAGCAGTAGCTGTGATCAAGCGGAGGAAGGACATGAACACTCATGACTGTGTAAGCTGGAAGTCCGTGGCTTCTGGAATAAAGAAGACTGTTTCTCCACCTTCATGAGTACGTGCAGAAAAAGTATGGAGAGACCTGACATCAGGAGAGGAGGAATGAGATCTGTTGGGAAGGCATCCAGATGGTCATGCCTGATCCAGATTGTGGAGCCAGTGACACAGAGAGAAAGAGTAACAGCTGTTTCCTTCTAAGGGAGGGATGTCACCTAGACTTGCTGTCTTGGAAGGCTTTTCACTCATCTGGGGCCCAAATCTGGAATACTGTGAAACGGTTCATCCAGCATGTTGAGAGAACAGCTTCTCACAGCTTTCTTCTACAAGCTTCTTTTGGAGTACTGCAGCAGGTTTTGGCTCCCTCTCCCTGTAATAGAGACACATTGAAAAATTACAGAAAGTTCAACAGGGGCCAATGAGTTGGTCAATTGGCCAGAGAACAAGGCATAAGATGAGAGGCTGAAGGACCTGGGCTTGTTTAGCCTGAAAAAGAGAAGTCTAGGGGAGATCTAACTTTTCTTTATCTACCTGATGGGTGGATATAGAGAAGAGAGAGTCAGATTCTTCTCTGAGATGCACAGTCAAAGAATAATAGGCAAAGTTCACAAACTGTAGCAAGGGAAATTCTAACTAGATATAAGGGAAAGAAAAAAAAGAATAGAGAATGGCTAAGTACAGGAACACATTGCCCAGAGAGACTATGGGATCCACAGCTTTGGACATATTCAAAAGCTGACTGAGCAATTCTCTGAGCAACTTGATATAGCTTTGAAACTAAACCTGCTTTGAGCAGAAGGTTGGACAAGATGACCTCCAAAGGTCTCTGGTCTCTTCCAACATAAATTATTCTGTGATTCTATATTAAATTTATATTAAAACACTGCTGGAAATGGGGGATATTTTATATGCTTCTCTAAAACAGGAACAAAGCTGATGGTAATTAGTACTCCAGTTAGGGAGACAGAGGTTTCAGCATCTGAGTCTTTCGCTGACTTACTGACTAGTATATAGTGCCATGTGTAAGAGAGAACCCTCCTATGTATGAAAGCCTCAAATAATGCATATTAATACAAATCCAACACAGAGAAACCATATGTAAGCAAATGATTCACAAGATTCAAGCTTCTGTTCCCTGTTTCAATCACATTTGATTTATGAAAAATAAACAGTGGATCCAAAGCCATCCTAGCTGTCAGTGGTCCTTGTGAGGCAGTAAATATCATGAATTTTGAACTGTTTAAAAATCTTTCAAAACTGCTCAGCATGCAACTGCTTTTATAGTTACATGAGCCTTTAAAATGCACATTTCCTGAAAGGCAAGCAAGCGGGAATAATTACTATTCATTTTTTCCCCCTCGGCTTAGAGAGTTAAATTGCACTCAACAGTTATTTCTCCCTAGTGCATGATACAGCAGAAATCCTTCCAAAGCGAATACACTGCAATCACAGAGTTGGCTTCAACAGCAGAAGCACTAAAAGAAGTAATACAGATTAATGAATGGATGATGTAGATACACTTTGTCAGCACTGTTTGCTACAGGGATCTCCTTAAGCTCTGGAAATGAAGGCTTCCTCTGGAAGGTTTGTTTGCTCAGCCTGTGGTAGGTAATGAGGATCCATCCTTTTCTCTCCACTCCACCAGCTTCAGAAAGTTTGTGTTTTCTTTTTTAGCACAAAAAGGCTGGACGTTGCAAATAATAAAGTCCATGTGTCAAAAGACTTTATCATTGTCAGCAAGAAGCTTGCGATGTTTTCTTAAGAATCAACCCACACATTCATCTGTCTTTAATAAAATCAGATTTGTTTGTCCATATTAACTGATTTGCTGTGCTTGCCTTGGAGTAAGTATCATTTGTTGTTGTTTTTTTTTCAGTGGGATGAGCTGAGAAAACATGGGAGGAATTTGCCCAGAGGGTTGATGGGTCTCCGTGGAGTGAAAAATGTACTCAATGAAATGCATTTATACATACTGTCCTTGGCTTGCAGTGTTGCTTTCCAAGGGTAAGCTTGGCCTCTTGAGAAACAACTTATTTAGTAATTTTCCTTTCCATCTGATTTGCTAATTTATGGGAACAGAAATGTTGAAGCTTGTTGCAGAAACACAAGTCATCCTGCTAAAGAAAGCTGCTGTTTTCATGGGAGGATTGTGGGAAATGAGAGATCTTGAAGTTACAAAACACGTATACTCATATACAGTGAAATACTTAAACTTTCCAGATTTTAAAATATTATAAAATATTTTATAGTAAATTCTTAAGAAATTATAAAGAAAGTAGCACTTTGCAAAAGCTTAGAATAAACAGATGCAAAGAAAACAATCTTTACAGAAACCACCAGTAATTTAAAATAGTAAAAAAATAAACAAACGGATTCCATCACAAAGAAATAATTTAGCATAACACAAACAATTAGCCATTTAACTAAAAAATATATACTGGGTTAATCTCATCTCTCTGGCTGACCTATGAACTGACTGTGTATTCTTCTAGGTGAAAGCTTGAAATGACACATTTTTGTTCCTGCCATGCCCCCATCTTGCACTCTGGTCTCAGTAATCTAGTAATTAGTACAGTTATTTAAGGCCTATATGATATGAATTCAAATTTCTTCTGTCATGCAAAGTACCAGCAATTTAACCTCTGAGCTCCCAAGCTTCTCCACTAGCTTAAAAAAGTCATCTGACTTCTATTTTTCCTCTTAAATATCCTCTGTTTGCACAAAATATGATGACTTTCACCAGAGACAGAAAGCTAATACTGTCATGAACGGTCCCATATTTTTGCCCATATAATGGCTTTGTATTAAGTCTCCACTGTTTAATTAAGTGCTACGTTCATTAGAGTTGTATTTAAAGAGAAAGTACTATCACATCATCTTCACTCTTGATAAAGGGACCTCTTAGTCTAGGATTGCTCTGGCTACAAGTCAGATAGAAGTAGCTAAATGTCATTCTTAGGTATGAAGCAACTAGCTGCTGTCAATAGCTGCACCAAACTGTGAGTTTCTTAGGGCTAAACCATCAGTGAATTTTACTAGGGGCTGATTAGGAAAATTGGGAATTCTGATGTTTGTAGGACTGTGCCTGCAGACCATACCTAATACCTCTGTAGTTAGTAGCAAAACCTAAGAATTTAAGAGGTTTGGGTTCCAAATACCATAGCTAGGAGGCTTAAGATCATGCTCAATGATCAGGCCATGCACACAGCTGAACCAGGATTTATTCTAGGCCTGGCTTTGTTACAATACCATTTAAAATGCTTAATAGCACATAGCACAGATTCTGTATACACAGTGTATGATAACAGGCATTTTAAATTCTATATGAGTTAACAAATAAAAATAAACTGAATTGTGGCATTAGCTATAACTCCTCTCCCATCCAGTTAGTCTTTTTAAAACTTTGTTTCTTCTTTTGTTCTTTCCTTTCTAAATATACAGGTGAATGTCTACCTGCAATTGTCCTATTACCTACTCTCCAGCTGAAGACTCCTGTCTAATGAGTATTAGACATTCTGTAGCTTTAATTTACTGTATTACTGGTTATCCTGTAATTAGGCAACACATAGGATAAACCCATAAGCTATAGACTCCCTCAGTATGCATTAGTAAGAGTACTGGACCTGTTTTGATTAAACACATTCTTTAAAAATAGATGAGTTATTGGCCATAATGACTCAAGAACTATTTTAACTAAAACTACTCCTAAATAAAGAAGTTTGAAAAAAAATGTAAAATAAAAACTAGGGCTTAGTAAAAAAAAGTGAGAAAAGAAAAATGAAAAAAATGAGAGCTAGGTGAAGTACACAGATTGTAAACTGAAGTCTGCTTACAGCAGCTGCATTAGTGAACCCCTATTTTAACTCAAATAACGAGTAAAGTTCTGCTGTGAATATTACTACAGAACAATACTTAGCATTTTGAGCAGTGACAGTGCAAAGAGAAAGCACTTCTCAGATGTATCTGAGAAATTGAATGTAGACAAATCTGTATAAGAGCCGGCAACAGCTATAGGCCCTTTATCTTTGTGCAAAATGCAGCAACATATGACACATAAGTGTCTATACTTACACATGCAGAAGAGGATGGTTACAGAACCTCTTCAGAAAGCTACAAGATAGGTTCATATACATGTCTCCAAACTTGATTGACATCTATCAGAATGACTTTCTAGGAGTGTCTTATGGGGTCATATATGCAGGCAAACAGCTAGATGTTTCATGAAGAGCATACCCATAAATTTGAGATTTGCTTGTCTGTACATACTTGCAGCGTTTAGATTGCTGACGTATATTAATTCTCTTGTAGCATTCTTTTGTTTTGAAGACTCTTGGTCAGGCAGTGTTTGCCTAATTTTGAAACTTGCAGGGAGACTAGTCTCTATATGTCTATGGGGCATATCCGAAAGTCTATTGGTCACAGAAAGAAGTATGTTTCTCTTTTGGATTGGATCAATGATAGCTGAGAAATCCAGTGTGCTTCGCCATATGTACCAAGAAGAGAGGTGACTGAGTTTCAATTCCATCTAGATCAAATGGGACAGCAATATGCTGGCAAGCTAAGGGTGACTTCAAAAAAAAAAAAAAAAGAATGCCATATGCACAACCACAGACTCAGGGCTTTGATCACCATTCAGGAGAAAGCAAAGGTTAGCAGCTTCCAGAATGACAGCTCAGATTACAACCTCAGTTGGTTTAGCAATAGCGTTTCCTGAAATAAGTGGCCATGTAATATGATGTCAGACAGAAATCCAAGCTTTTGTACCTCATTCTAGGCAATGGGAAGTGGGTTAGAGAGGGTTATTTAGGCACAGGTAGCAGAGGAAGGAGAAGAAAAAAATAAATAACTAAAGCCAGCTACCAACTCTCAAGTTCAGCATGAGCAAATACTGATTGCTAGGTTTACCTAAGGCAGCTGCCAACTGTCATGTAGTGCTAGCTTTCAAATAGCACCTTGTTGCACATTCTGATTATTTTACTCTACATTTGTTTAGAAAAAAATGTGCTAAATCTAGTTACTGCTGAAGTGTAATTTCCTTGGAAGCCTGACACGAGATAATATTAGTTATCAGTCAGACTAGAAAGCCAAAGACTATTTCCATAATGCTTTTAGTTATATCCATTAGCAACCTGCTGCCCCTAATGCAAGATTTCATTTCATAAAGTGCTGCAAAGACGCATGCATACAATAAAACAGATCCTGGCCAAAGAATTCAGTCTAACTAGCCAAGGCAAAGACACAAATACTCTTCCTATACTTTCAGAGATGTCAGATCATCTAATTTGAACTCTTATATAACATAGCGTGTAATACCTCCACCTGCCAACCCCCTATGGGAACGTAAACCTTGAATGTCTGACCAAAACACTGTGCATGAAACGTGTTCAGTCTCGATAGGAAGCAGCTGGGTTCCTCTGCTTCCCTTATGTTTCTTTGTGCTCTTTTACAGGACCTTTAAAGAAAGAGGGGGAAAAAAGAGTGTGTGTGTGGAAATCAGATCTGTTAAGAGCTAAAAAGTAGCTTGAATGGATGATTAATTTCCTAAGAAGGAGGGACATTAATTTCCCTCACTATAAGAGTCATTATAGAGTCAAAGATAAATTTTGCAAATGCCGTTATGAATCTTGTGGTCTCTTTAGAGCACAAGAAATCTGATTACCAGTTTCACAAAGCGAGAGACATCAACCCATCACAGATGTGCCAAATTCAAAAATCATCCAAGTTAATAGGAAGATGTTCACTGATTTCCACAGGCTTTGAATCAGTCACTGGCCTTTGAAGTGGCTACTGAACATGCACATATAAGAGACAGAGCAAATTTTTCAGAGACACACAGAGACAGGAGGGTTGAGCTCAATCTTTTCATGCCCACACACTCTCCTCTCAAGCACCCTCGTAACTGAGTGTGCCAGTGCAAGCACTGTAAAAAACAGGTTCATGAACAGATTGTTATCCTTCCACATGTAGTGGATAGTGCATATATCAAATCTTCTCTATTTTGCAATCTCAGGAGGTACAGAAAGAAATAATTTACTTTGGATAATTTTCCTCTGAAAGGAAATATCTTTCCAGAACATTTCACACATTTCACATTTGCACAATTTCTTTTTTCTTTTCTTTTTTTTTTAATTAACATGTTCTTCATCTTGCTCGTGTATGTTTAGGGAAGAAGTAAGATTCAACCAGTTTGACATTTAAAACCAAATGTCTCAAGGTAAGCATAGGAACAGCTGTCAGTAAGAATTAGCAAGAGCCAGCACTTGAGACGAGGTTGGTATTTGACAGTGTTCATGAATACTACATTTTACACTGAAGATGTTACCTTTCAAACTTTAGGTTTCCCTTTTCTTTTTGAGCAATGTCTGGCCTCGCTCACCCTTCTAGTGTTTGAAGTGGTACAATATTTTATACATGACAAGCGTGAGGGAAGAACCTTATTATCATTCTCCCGTGTACATGGTGTAACATGAATTAATGTAAGGAGGGAAATACTCATCCATTTCATGAGGATGCCTGAAACATTTGCTGCCAAAATTCCCTGTCTGACATTTATTACTGACATTGAGAACATTTTTTATGCACTTATGAAAAAGCTTTCCAAAAACCACTGAAGTTTATGAATTGCTTGCAAATTTGCAGCTGATAAAACTGAATTTTCTATACCTTGTAGGGTTCATGTCACTAAGCTCCGTGTTTTTGGAACTAATTTTCCTTAGATTTAAATTGCCTTACATGGAAGTTCAGATTTACCCACAATGTTTTACGTGCTCGGTGACGTTTTACTGGTTCTATTATTACAGTGAGCAGTTTGGTCAGTACATGTTTATGTTGCTTGCAGAGCAACACAACACTGGAGGGGAAAACCCTTTGTAATTCATCAAAGTTTCCAAATTCCTGTTGTAGAAAGAGCAAATATTGTGTGAACCTTTAATGTAGTCTACTACATTAGTGTAGGAGAAAGCTTATCAGACCACATTATAATTACTATATCCATGGTAGTATTTAATTCTGTAGTGCACTAAACTCCTTAAACAAATTTTCACTGACTCAAAGGGAAACTGAATGTTGCCTTAATTTTCCCTCTGGTTGCTTAGTAGCCTATAGAATTGAACTCATTCCAGAGCAGTTGCTGGAATAACCCTAAAATAATGAGACTACAGACTCTGCTGTGCTCAGTGTCTCATATTAATTTATTCTGAACCTGTGCTATAGAAAATAAATAAGTATTTTAGAAAAAACTAAATAAAAATGCTGATTAAACTGCAATTCTGTTAAAATCTTATATAGAGAGAGGTTGTTTTACCTAGTTTTAACTGGATAAATCATGTGAAACATCAGAGCAGGATGGAGTGATAAATTTGTTTTTATATCAGAGTAAATCAACACAGAATATTGTTCTTCAAAAGGAAGGACTTCAGAACAAAAACTGGGAATTTTCTGTAATAAAAAGTTTCCAGCTGGAAAGGGAAGACTTATCAGGACTGATGTTTTCCAAAGCAACACATCAAATTATCAAAACTATTACAGTGAAATATTTCTTATATTCAGGATAACACTACTTCTGATCTTAGCCATGGTGAGAGAGTCATGCTTTGTACTAGTATAACCAGGATCCATTCCCTAGCCCTGAGGACAAATACAGTTTACTTCCATATGGCCAAATAATCTTCCCTGAAAATAGGATGGCCTTCTCCAAACCATATGTTGAGCACCAGGCTGTGCCAGGACACTGTCTGAGAAAATACCAACTATTGCACACAAAAGCTATGTGGTGAGTGTGCTATTAATTCATTAGTAGAGATGATCATGGATTTTCTGGTGTTATTGCATTAACAGGGATTATCTCTATTCAGATACTTCAGAATATTCAGATATACTTCAGTTACAAACACATTGTAAATATTATTTACTGAGTACATGCCTAGCTGTAGAAATATGCTTTGTAGCTATTATTTGTGAAAATGACAGAAAAATAAAAGGTAAAATTCTGAATCTGAGAGTCTTTCTTTACCATTCTTCTCCTCCCTTTTTTTTTCATTTCCTAAGCACTAAATGCCTGACAGCTTTCTTGAATTTTTGATAAGCAAAAGATAGACAATTACAGTAAAGCCAGAACTATTTGAATTTTGTGAAATGTGATTTAGTACTTTCTCTTTTCCAAAAGTATCCTAGAGCTTGTACTTCGATACCAGTCTGTGTTTTTTTCACACAGATCATACAGGAGCAAAGACACATGCACACATCCCAAAGTACGCACATTCCAAGGCATTTCCAAGTCAGTGTTTCCCTGTTACTGTGTTACTCTTTACATTGACTTGCTCTCTGCCTTCTTTATTCTGATACAGTTTTTGCTGGATAAAAATCTCTATCAAAATTGTTTCTTTTTCACTTCTATATTTTCCCACCTTTCAGCTTTTTCATCTTTTTTTTTTTTTTTTTTTTTCTCACTGACAGTTGTGTGTTGCTACTCACGCAGTCTTCACGTGTGCTCCAAAGTGTCTTTCAACAATTTCAATTGGAAAGGATGGGAAAGGTGTTTCTAGGGGAGTGCCAGGGAGTAGTACCAGACTAATGATACCAAAGTGAAGAGAGTATGTTAGTATTACTCTAAATGAATATTAATATTCATGTGTTATTTAGCAGAGAATCACACTCTGACCTAGGAGCAGAGAAACAGGAATCTATCGTGGTAAAACTCAGTGCTCGCCAATTGGCTTGGTTCAGCTAAGACATTGAAGGTATACACATCTCATCAACGTGACTAACTCGCATCCTTAAAGTTAAGGATGAAATCATAGAATCAGTAAGGTTGGAAGGGACCTCTGGAGATCATCTAGTCCAACCTCCCTGCTCAGCAGGGTCACCTAGAGCATGTTAGACAGGGTTGCATCCAGTCAAGCCTTGAAGATCTCCAGAGAAGGAGACTCCACAACCTCTCTGGGCAACCTGGTCCAGTGCTACATCACTCTCACAGGGAAGAAATTCCCCCTCACGTTCAGGCGGAACTTCCTGTGCTTCAATTTCTGCCCATTGCCTCTTGTCCTGTCACACGGGACAACTGAAAAGAGTTTGTCCCCGTCCCCTTGACACCCTCCCTTCAGGTACTTGTACACGTTGATAAGATCCCCCCTCAGTCTTCTCTTCCCCAGGCTGAACAGGTCCAGCTCTCGCAGCCATTCCTCGTAGGGCAGGTGCTCCAGCCCTCTGATCATCCTCATAGCCCTAATGATTTGCTGAAATGAGATCTAGATTATTCTGCTGAACAAACCTGTTGTGACAGGTCAGTCTCAGGAAATCTGATTTACACAGCTTTAAAAAAGCATTTTGTATTTAATTCATTTAACATTTACAGACACATTTGAATGTCCGTGCTTAGATGAGAAGTAAGGATAGTCTGCAACGTCTTCAAAACTTAAAGTACCTTCTAGCACTAGAGTCTAATAAATGTTTAACTTTACATTTTCCAAGGACGCTCTATGTTCAGTAGTTTCTATGGGTGTGATTTCATGACATGACAAATTAGGATGTTGTTTTTTCTCCTAGCCAGCTCCAGCTGGTAGTTTCCTGCTTCCATGCAGGTTTGCTGCTTCTTCAGCAGTGCTATGACAAAGGTTTTGAGAGGGCAGGATGCTGTAGACAGAATCACTAAAACCTCTGAGTTAAACTTGCAGAAACAATAAAAGGAAAAGACAAGGAATGTATTATGTTGGCTTTTCCACAAAAGCTAGTATCTCTTGAAGCTATACTCCAACTCAAATAGAGAATAAGCACATTGCATAGATAATGCTTCAAGTTTTGTTAAAGATAGCTAGTACTTTAAAGAACATTTAGGACAGAAGTGCCAGGTTTTCTGAATACCTAATTCTGTGGAGAATGAGGAAAGGGGAAAAATCTCTGAGAATCAAAAGAGAAGAAAAGATTTGTGAAATCTCTTTTACTTCCCATTCCTTTTCTGACAGTTTGTCTTTTTTAAGGTCATATCCTCCTAAATAATGTTGAAAGATATAAGGAAATATTCTTACAAAAGCACTTTCTAAATAAATCATGTTATTTTCCCCACTGTGAATGTTTTTTTCAAGTTGAAGCTGATACGTTTATACATTTTCAATAGGAAAATGAAATGAACTGTAAGCATATGCTTTCCTGTGTGCAGCACAAGCATAATTTCTACAGCAATTTCTGATAAGGATATACATCAGTGCATATCTGAGATCACTGTAGCTTCAAATATTTAAGTAACCCTCTGGGAAAGGTCATGCTTTTCCAAAATACAAATCTAGGACTCCCTCTCATGCACACAGCAACAGCAAATATTCTTCAATAGCTGTTTTGGGTCCCCTCCCCTCATCTTTTTAACGATTTACAAGAAACTAAATATCCTTATGTTATTATGGGATTTATGTTCTTCCAGTTTGCCACAATCATATGACTTAAAACGTGAAAGCGAGCTTTTAGCACTTTGTCTCCAGCTTGTTCAGTGCCAAGCACTTCTGTAGTTCGTTGGCCTCATCCTGAGCATTGCTGGTTGCTATGGAAGCAGCACAGCACAGCTGTTTGACGGACTGGGATATGCTAGGGAGATTATTTATCATTTAATACAGATGTATCGATGCTGTCATGTAAACATATACCATGTACAATTTCTTTGGAATTGAACGGTCATATATCTGTTCCTCTCTGGAAACTACAAGGATCATGACTTTGCCTGTTCCTATGAGGAAGTGAGAGAAGAAGAGATTTTGTACATCTGCTCCATTTCCCTCTGTGCTGTCACTGTTCCATACTCTTTTTTTTTATTTACTAGGACAATATTTCTCTGCATGCTTGCCACATTTACCAATAGATGATGAGAGAAGGGAAAAGACAGATGATGTAGATGGCCAGCCAGCAGAATCTGATCAGCAGCTGGGCAGAAAAGGACACTGGTTTACAAGGTGGCAACCGCGCATGGCGAGATCTGCCCACGCCGTGTGCCTGGAGCTGCGTAAGTTCAGATGCTGCAGTATCTTGGCGCAGGACAGACCAAGCACACACTGCTCACAGTACCAAGGCACTTTTCAGTCCATTGCAGAAGTTAGAACTTGGATGTGACCAAATCTGCTACATGCTAATCCTACAGCAAGTATTCCAAATTCAATTCTTCAAAAAAAGAATGAAGATGGCTTGAGCCTGATAAAGTATATTTCTTAAAAACCTCCAAGTGTAAAAAGTAAGTAGTGATTTTATTAATATCACATAGGATTCAGTTCATAATTTAAAACAACAAAATATGTGTCTTCATGTGATATTATTGAAAATATTTTCTTTGAAGTTCTGTGACATATCCTCTTCCCAGAGCTAGAAGAGCTCAAAAATAAAGCAGTATCTAGAATTTCTCCATTTGTAATTTAGGATAGGAATCATCTCATCCAACTTCATCTAAAAACTAGCTGTTTAGGCTAAGGATCTTTTTGGAGTTGCTGTAGTGAACTCTTTCTCAACTGGAAACAAGCTAGAACATTTCTTGAATTTGTTTCCACTTTCTTTAGATGCTTGTAAGGATCCTGTCTCATATCGTTGATTATAGACATGAGGCTTGAAGACTATTTTCAATAGGAGGTTATTTTTGTTATATAAATGAATCTGACTGTGAATTTGGTTGATTCCTCCTAATAGCTGTCAAGACAGAAGAGATTACATGGTCATATTTACTGACCTTACACGAAAAAAAACCTTTATTTTCAGGCTCTTCTGTGGAGCTGACTGGCTTATACACTATGAGGAAACCTAGCATTGAGCTAGTCATGATTAAGAAATAAAAATTACACAGTATTTGTTATCTTTATAGTAATAATTCTAGGACTGAGAAACAAGTGACATTTTGGTTTATGTTTGGGTAAAATCATCTACATGAAATCAATAATTAATTTCTGCCAGTTCTTTTTCTTCCCAGTGAAAGATGCCCCATCATTTAGTTTCAAAATAGTTGCTTCTGCAGAATAGGGGTGATTTACAGCTGACAAATTCATGTTGGAGAACCCACCACATAATGAGATTTCAGGGGGAATCACTCACATAATAGCCTGGCATATGGCCAGAACAGTGGGAATCTCTGGTTCTTATTGAAAACTGGATTGGATTTCTTGATAGTTTTTTCCTTTCTGACTTTTGTGAGGGACTTCTAACTAAAATCTGGAATGGCTTCAGCTTTCAGCATCTAAATGATTCCCAAAATAAAAGGGCATCTGTTCATGGCGTATCCCTTTACAATTTTTCTGACTATTGCAACGCTTAAATGTTACTCATGCATGGAATGTATTTTTTGGTGTTGTGACATAGCACGTGACTTAAAAAAAATGGCTGGATTGAAACTGTGAAAGATTGGCAAATAAAGTACATTTTCTGTATTTTATCTTTCAGAAAATTATGATTTCCTATAATCTCACACTCTTGAGCAGATGCTATCTATTTTTCTCTCCAGAGCCTTAGACTGTAACCAACAGGAGACAAAAAGTACGCAGAGGAAAATGTGAGAGACCACAAGGCTTTCTTAACATGTTTTAATATAAAAAAGCAGGAGAAGCTCCATTTCTGCACTACTTAAAACACTGGAAATAATAATTATGTAAATATAATTCTGAATTCTAATGACAATTGCTGGAACAATTTCCGCTACGAAAAAAAGTATTGCAATATTTACTTTTTGTCTTCTCTACTGCATATATTTGCCTTTCTGAGACATATGTATTTACTTATTTTTTTCATCATTGTAGCATGCTTATTATAATTGACGATAATGACACTTGTTTCTGTGATACAAGTAAATTGTAGCAATGCACAATTGAGTGCATTTACCTATGCGCATGTTTGCCTATGTCATACCCATAAATTCATTACTATATGTATTAAACCATCTTGTTTTTCATAACAATTCATATGTATCTTTCTATATATAATGTGTTGAAGGTTAAAATTCTGCCCAAGGTTTTCTTAGAAGAGCAATATTGTAAGAAATAGAAGGAAAAAAAAAAGAGGTTGTTGAAAAAGCAGTCAAAATATTTCATTTCAGGACACTTGAAGAAAGGCACAAAAAAACCAAAGAGGTTGATTCAGAGAATTATCAGCAAAGGTAGATACTAAAAAGTTGACTAAATAAAAAGATTACTTATGGGATTCTTAATGCTCAGTTGTTCTTTCTGACAGAAGAGTATGAATACACAACCTTTACCTCTTCAAATGTCCTAATTATTAAGATGCAGGAAAATCAAGAACAGCAAAGATCTTCCGCTGAGTATCTCCGTTTGGTGTTGTTCATTTTGGGTGAGCAATTAAATATTCTGTCAGCCCCCCAAGTATATCTTTCAAATGTGAAGGTCAGCAATATATTAACTGATAATATATTAGCACCTTGTTTTCTCCAGTGGAAAGAAAATTTAAAGCACAAAAGCTGCAATTGGAGGAAGTGAAGAAACCACATTGATAAGTGACCTGTGATCTGATAATTCAGATACTCACTTGAGAGGAAAGATCAAAATGTTCAAATCTCCAAGTCACTAGAATACAGAGAGGTTTATAGCCATGTTCCCCATCTCAAGAGAATATCTAAAGTATTCTGGTGAGTTATTTTCTCTCTGGTTTAATTAAAATTTAAATATTTTATACAGCTCCCACAAAAAGGACAAGGAACAGTTTTCCTGTTGCAGTGAAGCAGATGTGAATCCACACTGTGTAGCCAGAGAAATACGTGAATATGAGTCTTCTAATGACAGAATGTCTGTTTGTTCTCTTGAGCTCAATAGGATAATGAACGTCTGTCCATATATTTTCTCTGACTGGTGAATTCACCAGTGAATTCAATCAGAATTTGCAAAATCTTTGAGAATAATCAAAATAATATTTTTGTTAGGGCTTTTACTGAAACATTTCACTTGTTTTATCAAGAAGTGAATTAAACATACCATGAAAAACTATTATAGGGTTGCTTATCATCAGTCCAACATATTCTCCATGACTTCAGCTGGTTCTTCAAAAAGAAATTCAGCCTTACATACCAATAATATGTTTGAAAACTGCTGAACAGAGGCCTGTGCTGTCTGATTTATACAAACTGCCATTCTGAAACTCTTACTGCTATCTTCCATAATGTTTCAGATCTTTTACTTTTGACAACAATTTAAAGGTACATATTTTTTTCCTATGGATTAATCTCAATTTTTTCTCAAACCTATTCTAATTTAAACTTACTTAGCTAAAAGAACTCTTAACTTTACAATTTCAGTGATGCACATTCAGATCAAAAGATAGTACCGTTCTCTACTCAAAGATGACCCAGGTTTGAGTAATCTGTTGATACATTCAGCATTATCTTATCACCTACAATTTGATGCCAGATTTCATAGTAAGAATGCATATGTGCGTTCATCACTACTTGTATCATTTTTTTCTTCACTTAAAGAGAGTTTAGAAATAATTCTCTTTTAGGGGTATTAATATCTCATGGCTCTGAGGGACCATTTGTTTAAAATATGACCTTTTTGAGAGTTAAAAAAAACACAGGGAAGAGAAATGTAACATCATGTCAACAGCAGTTTTCATCATGTAAATCAGCAGAAGTCATTTGAAATGTTATTTTATATTGGATATTTTATTTTTAAATTCAAATTTTCTCTGTCATTTTTCTCTTAATCTCATTTTGAAAAAAAGAACTCTTTAAATTAGTTTAATATCTAGTAGTTCAGTTCCTAGATTAAAACAATTTAAATCCTTTAGCAGTGGACTTCTAAAATAATCCTTCATGTTTTGAGATGCTGGTGAACTCTTAAGCAAAATGATATCGCTGGTCATCATGTCTTCTATACAAATGTTAGTGCTGTTGAAAGTGTAACTGAGGTCAGGATATGGATCAAAATCCTTAGGGTGTAGAAAATATGTCAGACATGTCAGATGCTGTGCACTGCTACTATATTTTTATGTTTTTAGTTGCAGTTTTTCATTGTGATTATTGCGTAGTCTGCTTTCCTCTCTTTATACTGACTCCCCTTATGTTATGAATATGCTACGTATTATTTTGCACTTTGGCATACATTTTCATCATTTTCATACCCTCTATGTCAATGATGAAAATTCTAACAATTATCCATTACAAATGTGAACAGAGGTAAATTTTCATGTAGATCTCTTTTTCATCTGTACTTTTCTCTACTTTTTATTTCTCTACCTCAATAAAATATTAAGGATAAAAAAGCATTAAGAATAAAATTTTTCTTCTTCATAATTTTCTTTAATTTACTGGTTTTGTCTCCTTAAAAAGGAATCTGAATGAAATTTATTTGAAAGTATTGTTTATTTCTATGGTAATGATTATTTATTTGAAAGTATTGTTTATTTCTATGGTAATGATTTTATAAACAGTTTTAATGTTTTGTGATATAATTCTACAATGTGAAAATCCAGTTAAGTCTTGATTAGAGTGTTAAGTTACTGTATGTTTCAAAGGATGTATTACTCTTGTAATATAAAAGTCTAAAAAAGCTATATTCTGTTTTGGTTCCATTTAGGTCTGTTTTTATTATCTGTTTCATTTTCATGAATAGTCACTCTGCTTTATTTTGAGATTTAATCTTTCTCCTTATTTTTGATGAAAGAACTGTTTCATAAGCTGCTACGCTAACAAAAATTGATACATTCTAACTTTCAGAAGTCAAAATAAGCTGCAGAAATGTGCATTCCAATACCGTGAACTACCCTGCTTGCTTTGGAAATGCAAAACCTCATCAGCAGTGAATAGGGTCACTGTCAGCCCCTGCTAAAAGTCGGCAGGAATTTTGTCCTGAAATTCAGTTGGTGCATGAAATAGTACTAGGTGAAGAGGTCATGGTGAAATATGTTTCAGGCTTACTCCAATTCCAGTGTGATGAAGGCTGAGTATGTGAATTTAGGTCAGGAGTCTTTAGCATTTCTGTCAGACAGGCTTGTAAGCATATGCACTTCAGCAGGCCAGGGTGCTCATTCAGTGCCAGAAATTATCCCTCCTTTATGTGCTATGATATAAGATATATTCTAGCCTTTGCTTAACAGTAGAATGAAGATGCTGTCCTATTTCCAACCTATATGAAACCAGTTACACTTGCTGAAACACATAGTGCCTTTTCTCTTAAAACAGAGCTTTTATGATTCCTTCTAATCTTTAATAATTATTTTAATAATAAGGTGAAATAGATAAAGACATTCAGGTATAGTCAAAATATGATTTAAATTAAGAAATCCTAATAAGAACATTCAATAAAATAATCACATTATGATTAGTCATAATATTAGCAATAGCAATAACAGTGAAATATGATCCAATAATAGAAGACACCAAAGGAAGGTATAGTCCTTAAATTGAAGAGTTCATTCTCTCTCTCTCTCTCTCTTTTCTTTCAATTTCATACCTCAAATAGTCCATTTAAGCAATATAATAGCATGATCCGTTATGTGTTCTTTGGATGATATTGTAAGAATTTAGATTTAAGTGTGGGATTATAAACAATGTAGTAATTGTGCTTTCACATGGGAAAATAATAATACCCGATTATTAGATTTATTGAGAGATCCAGTGATGAAATTCCTGCTTCATTAAGATAAGTAGACTATTTTCTGGTGACTGCAGTAGAGCCAGAGAGCCAGAGAGTTTCAATGCACATCCTCAGTTTCTAATTCAGCATTTCTCTACTGAGTTCATTGATTCCAGGCCAAATCACACAAGCTAAAGTTCCCAGGCACTATTTTTACAATATCTTCTAAATGCAAAAGATGAAAATATCACAGAGAGGGTTAGAGTTTCTCATATTTTTCACAAGACTGTGACATGACTTTCTAAGGCATGTGTCATCCACACAGACATACACAGAAGATGTACTTAATTACTCTCAGGTAGATGAAACTGATTTACACTGTGTTTCATCAGTACTAATGATTTAAGAAGGGTTGGACCTGACTGGTTTGTGGAAGTCTACCTAGAAAACACAGGCGATAAAGAAAGCATCGTTTACATCAGGTAAGCGGCCTTGTCCCTGTCAATCTGAATTGGATAGCAGTCCCTTTTCCAGACATTGGGGCACATTTTATTGCTGGAGCTGGTCTTCACATGAAAATTAATACCAATGTCCTGGCTAAGTGTGGTACTACAGGTGCTTATTACAGAGGAGTAGGGGCATCAATCTAGCTGCTTTGGATGAATTCCCATATGAATAGCTTCATTCCTACTACATAAGAAGTTCTTGTATATGTTAATGAATTGTGTTCTGCTTCCTGTCCTGGAAACATTCTGGGCAATAGCTGTGGTACACTGTTGTATGAAATATTTTAGATCTCATTGCAGACAGAAGATATTGCATAATGTACAAATTGAAGCTTGGATATAGTATTATCAAGTTCCTTATGAAATTTTTCTGCTTTTGTTTATGTTTAAGCCTCTCCTCACCTCTCCTAGCTTTTAACTTCCTGATGAACTCTTGCTGGCAGCCACTTCACTTTACTTCCAGCCAGTAGATCAAACAAACTTCTTGGAGAATTGATGCTAATGCACAAGTAGAGCAGAAGGTGTGTATGCTAAGTAGAAACCCAGCCAGGTTTTTGTTGCTTTTTCTCCCTGTTCTCTCAGATGCTGACTAAAACTACATTCCTAAGACAGTTTGGACAGGTAATCCAACCTTGAACGTGTCATATGGCAAGAGCATACAATATTTTGTGCCAGATAATCTGTTGTGTTTGCCACAAGCATTTAGTTTTCTACGATGTTGATCTATCTCATCCTGAATGTAAAAAAAAAGTGTAAAAAAAGCCTACTATAGAAGACATTTGCTTTGAATAAGGAAAAAGAAAAATGCTTTTTTTTTTTTTTTTTTTTTTTTTAGGAAGAGAAAAGAGAAGAGAAGAGAAGAAAAAAGGAAAAAAAAGGAGAGAGAGAGTTCTGTTTCTGACAAGTGAGTACTTTCTACTAGGGCCTTCCTGGATAGCAAGATAGGACTAACTTCCCTTTGACCACTACAGAATAAATCTCTGGCCTCTTCAGGGCACAGTAACTGTTGTTCTGGCTTTTATGCAAGTAAGGTAGGAAAGAATATGCTTAGGGTCAGTACACTTAGGGGTTACAATTCTGAGAAATATGCTTCACCCCGTCATATCATCTTTGGGTTAGCTTGTCTAAACAGGATCTGTGCTTTGTTCAGGAGATAGGACATGCACAGGACAAAATTAAAGTTGCCTGGGCAATAGTTAACATGGCATATTCAGAGCTTAAAGTAAATAATCTCTGCACCAAATGAGCTGAATCTTGTTGAAATGCAATCATGTCATCTAAGTAATACTATTTTAATGTGGCTTTTTTATAAGCCTATTAGCTATACATCCTGCTGAATTGTATGAAATTGTACTCAAGGACAATAAATTTCAGAGCCCATCCAATCACCATATCCATCTAGTAAAGCACACTTTTTAATGTACATTTAACAAAATAATGATTTGAACAGTTGACTATTCCATTTTCTCCAGACAGACTGATGTGTCCATATCTCTTATAAATAAGAAAAGGTTCTGGCTGCAGGAGGTAAATGTACATCTTTTCTAGAGGAGTGATTTGTTCTCAATGTAATTTCTCTCTGGGATGCTCACAGAGCAGCAGTTTGACCTACTGTACATTGTTTCCTCTGCAGCCTTTTTGCCAGCTTCATCTGTTTTAATTTCAGAGCTAATGTCTTTCAATGTTCTTTTTATTGGAAGTAGTGCAGCACTAATGAACCAGTCTTCAAGCTAAGAGACAATGAAACGTAGTTCTGTTTTATCTTTGCAAAGATAATGCTATAGGCCAAACAAGCGATTTACTAATACCTTGAAATGTCCTGTTAATGGAAAAGGTTAGTTTTTTAAATAATAGATAGTAAAACATTGACCACTGTGTAATTAGCAACAGGCGCTTACAAGGCTCTTTTCAGGTCTGATTGACAATGTATGTTTTGAAAGGTTTTTGACAGATACATTTTGTAAGAAAAACTGATTTATCTTTCTAATACTAGAGAAGACCTGTTAACTCAAGTGTTATGTCAGCCACTAGTTAGGAATTCAAGGAAACAGTGATACATAGTCTAATCAAAGAACCGTTATTTGACCACTGCTAATAGGATAGCTGTGCCCTTGGCCCTTCCTGTTTATTACGAGCTTGTTTCATTCTCTCTTTTTCCCTGTGTCTGTTATTCACCAGGTGCCCATTAATCACTTCTCCCATCCTGCGTAGATTGCAGTGCAGATAGAGGCAGCTGCTCTAGCATAACTACTCTATAAGTGGACATGAACCTAGCAGGTTGCAAGGGCCAAGTATGATAATTTAAAAGGCCTCAAAGACTGCCAAAATTGTTAAGTAAAATAAAAAAAAAAAAAAAAAAAAAAAAAAGGAAGGAGAGTTGAGGATGGGGATACTGAATATGAGGACTCTCACCAGCAACGACTTCTCTAATAAGAATCTAGGTCTCTGAAGCCTATCTGAAACCCCAAATGGATGAACATTAAGATTATATCATTATAGCATAGTTTAATGCTTGTAAAAATTTCGCAGCAACTCTAGAAGCCACAATACGGAAACATTCTCTCACTGAGACTAATCAGCCTAGACAGTACACTGAGCTAACGCACATATTCCATTTCAAGGTATTCAGGCTAGTCTGGAGCTATTTGTGCTCCAGCCACCACAACTATCTGTGTGTTGACATACCCATAAGAGTCTCCTGAGAAGAAAAAAGAGTCTCAGTACTATGAATCAGTACATTACATTGATCAAAAGAAAAATCAAACAATAAGTAACAGAAAAGTAGAACAAATATTTAAAACAAGGGTGCTGTAGGGAGACCACTTCCAGTCTACACAAACCTTTGATTGATTTTGTTCAGTGGCTCACTGAACAGAAGAAACTGCCAAAAAAGGGGGGGGGAGGACATGGGTTGGCAGGAGGAGACAAACTATTAATATCTTTTAGCAAAACATGCTGGGAGAGAGGACAAGTTTTCTCTCTGAAGCTTTGGAGTGTTGTGAGATAGAAGAATAACAGTTGGGCAGCCACTTATGTGTACAGGAGCTGCTGTTTTGCCCCGTTTCTTCACTTCCATGAGAGAAAAGGCCAGCCAACAGAGCTCAGTAACGTTAGGCTCTGTGAGAAGGACTTACGTGCCTCACTGTAGGAAGGAAAAAGGGGAAAGTGGGAGTGAGTCCACTTTCAGTGTGGGAGTATGAAATGTGTAAGTAATATCAAGATTTGCTATTAAACTGAACTTTTCATGTCATGTTATGTTTCCATGATGGGTACGTGGTATATGTGTAGGAGTGACAGGACAGTCATGACATATCCTTCCGTCTGCGTTATCTGTCGTATTAAACGATGAAGCACTAGCTTAACAGAGATCATTTGTTTGGTCTGATATTAGGGGATACACTTTATATTAGGTCTTGAAGCTCCAGAGTTCATCGACGACACAAATCTATGCACTGAATGATAGTCCTTCTGAGCATCTTCGCAGGAGAATGTAAAAGTACACCACATATTCTCTCTTTGTAAAGCAAATCTAGTCTAGTGCATTTGCAATTAGATAGATTTAAATCATTTACAAGACACTGATGGCTTAATTCCTTATTTGCCCAGGTGACCCCCAGTCTTTCTGACAGGTATTTGTACTAAGCATGTTATACAAACCCATTCTTTTCTTTTTTAAAGCCAGTTTTGTTGGTAATAGTTTTTCCAAATCATTTGAGATCACGCTTCCAGGGAGTGAGTCAGTCAGTCAATCTTGATAGCTATCTTTAATAACTACAGATAGGATTTCTCAATATAATCCAGATGACAAAGAAAATAAAATACAAAAGATTGTATAGTTTTATGGGGAGAGAGTGGTAGATTTCATATGATTCTTTCTCTACGTTTGTTCCTACTGCTCTTGCTATCTATAGTAAAATTGTCACTGATTTCAGTAATGTAAAATTAATTGTTGTGTGATAATCACTTTGCTTCTGACCACGAATATCAGTGGGTATTTTGCCATCGCCTTTCAAAAATGACATATAGCACAGTGGGCAAAGATGGGGAGTGGAAGCCAGGACAAGTCAAATCCTGATCTTTGACTACACTGTCACAAAATTTTTAGACAAATCATTTTTGCTTGGAAGATAAAATAAAAGCTTTTCCCAGGAACATAATAGGAGGATTTTTTTTTTTTTTTTTTTTTTTTGGTCTATTTGTTTGTTGTTTGTGGGTTTTTTTTGGAAAAATGTTTTCAGATCCAGAAATGAAATTCTGGTCACAACAAAGGTTGAAAACTAGACTTACCTAATGGTCAAAACATAAGAGAGTAGGAGCCAGAGCTGGCTTCCTCAGCATTATAGAAAACTTCTTGTTTACAAAACTGTAAGCTATTTTGGTGCAGGCTACTCACTATTTGTATACACCTAGCTTCATGCTGATGCTAGAAGGTAAAATATTTTCATTGCTAAAGGCTCCCAAGATCTAAACGGTTGTTTTTGAAGCTTTTGTCCTATGTGCCTCACTTTTCTGATCTGCAAAAATGTATCCATTAATTAGATGATGTCTGTACATAAACTGAGTTTTCAAGCCTCAACTCTATTTAAAAAAATCTTTTTATTATAACTTTAGCATAGCTACCTTGATTTCACTAGGGCATCAGATGACATCAGATGAAAATCTCTCCCAGTATTTTCTCACCACTACTTAAAATATTTCCCTCATTCCCCACCCCTTTTTTAGTTTCCTTCCGTCCTTAATGTATAGCATAGCTTGCCTTTAAACTGGAAAAAGAATCCTTATAAAATTAAGTTAATCTTTTTTAAAAATTTTCTTTTTTAAAAGTTAAGAAATAAACTCTAATCTCTAAATAGATTTATAAAACTCAAAGTTTCATCAATCCCAATTCTATTTTTAATCTTATGTCATGTCAATATAGAAGTGATTGAATTCCAAGGGTGATTGACTTAGGATATATCAATTTTTGGTGGGAGCAGACAGAGTTAAAAATTGTTTATCAACAGCATGCATGTTTCTGAGAAATTGTGAGAGCACATGAAATACAGTAGGGAGTTAGCAGAGAAAAAAAATAGCTGAAATGCTACCCTACGTTTGCTTTCATATATGAAAGAAATTAAATTGTATCCAAATCAGGCATCCACGGAAAGCGGATGAGAAATTAGGAGGTGTGCAAAGTACAGCAGAAAGTGGTTTTTGAAAGGTTATAGCCTTTTAAAACTGCCAAGGCTCTTTGGACAGATTACACCTACCCAGGAGTACTGGAGGAAGTGGGGGATGAAACTGGCAAAGCATTAGCAGCATTTTCACAAGTTCGCTCAATTTTTATTCGCTTCAAGAGTCAGAGACAGATCTGAAGATTGGGAAAATGGGTCACACAGCTTCTTTACTTCAAAGAGATGAATAAGAGGAAGGGGTACAGACATGATAAAGTTGGTTCAGTCTTTTTGATAGTATTGTAAGAAGAGACTGAAAAATGTTATCAAGGTTTGAAAAAAAAAACCAGAAGAGACTTGAAGCACTGCAAAGGGTAAAATGTCACTCTGTTTGTTCAGCACTATTCAATTAAGGCCATCTCACATCTCTGCAGAGGAGAGCATTTCTGTGTGCTTAAACGTATTCACATTCTTCAAAATGATACAATTGTGGTAGATACGGAACATCAAAGAAGAGAAATCTGTACACACCCTGCTAATTTTTCTATATCAAAATTACATGCGCCTTAGAAGCTCCTTTGAGAGCATTCCACTGCGGAGTCCTGGAGAGGAACACACAAAATATGAGACACATTTTTGTAGTTCCTTCATCAAATTCAAAAAGGCTAAGCCGTTAAAAAATTAAACAAAATAAAAGATAAAAATAACAATCCCAATATATGCAGTATCAGGATGTGCTCACCTTTTTGCTTCTGCAGTGACTTGTAGCTTAGATTTGTCTGTTTTATCTCTTCATCAGTAGATAATTCAATTTGCCAAGAGCAAGAGGAGCTGTTTCAGATGTCCTACATGTAAACTCAAACTATATAGATATATATCTTTTTCGGAAGACAGAAATTCTACCCTTTTTATATGAAAGCCATGATTCCCTGAACAGCTGAGAAGTTTATGGTTTGCCTAATTCTTGACTAGTTGCCAGTTTTGCTAATGTTTCTAAATGATTTGTATACTGGCATGTGACACTGCCTATTTTGAAGTTTAGAGTAATGAGTGCATACCACGATGCAGGTCAATGCCAACTATAGACATCACTACCTGAATTCCATAAATGCTTACTAGTAAAGCTCATATAAGTAGAATATTTTTATATTTTTCTTTAAAGAGCTGCCTTCCTCTTATGTGTGGATAGTCACAATTCAATCCCACTGTGGTTTACTCTGACATCATTGATGCGACCCATCTTCTGCCACTGGAAATCTGGGAAGGCATGACTTCATGAAGTTTGATGGCTGCTTGGTGAAGCCAAAAGCTATCCTCAGATGAAGCAATACTAATCTGAGCTGGGCTCTTGAAACAGTGTTTATTTTTGCAAAATTACACAGAATGTTTGATGTTGGAAGGGACCTCTGGAGATCATCTAGTCCAACCCCCCTACTCAAGCAGGGTCACCTAAAGGACGTTAGGCAGGATTGCGTCCAGGTAGGTTTTGAATATCTCCAGGCAACCTCTCTGGGCAACCTCTTCCATTGCTCCATCATCTGCACAGGAAAAAAAATTTTCCTCATATTCAGGTCGAACTTCCTGTGTTTCGGTTCATGCCCGTTGCCTCTTGTCCTGTCGCTTGGCACCACTGAGAAGAATCCGGTCTATTCCTCTTGACACTCTTCCTTAAAGTATTTATAGACCCCTCTGATAAGATCCCTTCTCAGTCTTCTCTTCTCCATGCTAAGCAGGCCTAGCTCTCACAGCCTTTCCTCATAACAGAAATGCTCCAGTCCCCTAATTATCTTTGTAGCCCTGCACTGGACTCTCCCCAGT
The DNA here is from genome assembly GCF_028389875.1 of Rhea pennata. Taxonomy (NCBI): domain Eukaryota; kingdom Metazoa; phylum Chordata; class Aves; order Rheiformes; family Rheidae; genus Rhea; species Rhea pennata. Next base: position 14,059,510 of record NC_084664.1, read on the forward strand.
AACTCCATGTCTCTCTTGTCCTGGGGAGCCCAGAACTGGAAACAGTACTCCAGATGAGGCCTGCCCAGGGCTGAGTAGAGGGGCAGGATCACCTCCCTTGACCTGCTGGCAACAGTCTTCCTAATGCACTCCAGGAGACCATTGGCTTTCTTAGCCACAAAAGCACATTGCTGGTTCCTGGTCAGCTTGTCACCCACCAGCACTCCCAGGTCCTTCTTTGCAGAGTTGCTTTCCAACAGGTCAGCCCTCAGCCTGTACTGGTACCTGGAGTTATTCCTCCCTAAGTGTAGGACCTTACACTTGCCCTTGTTGAGCTTCATGACATGCCTCTCTGTCAAGCTCTCCAGTCTGTCCAAGTGTCTCTGACTGGCAGCACAGCCCTCATGTGTATCAGCCACTCCTCCTGGCTTGGTATCATCAGCAAACATGCTGAGGAGGCACTCTGTCCCTTCACTCAGGTCATTGAGGAAAACATTGAACAAAACTAGACCCAGTACTGACCCCTGGGGACACCACTAGCTACAGGCCTTCAACTAGATCTGCATCATTGATGACAACCCTCTGAGCACCACCTTTCAGCCATTCTCATCCACTTCACTGTCCACTCATCTAACCCACATTTGCTGAGCTTACTTATGAGGATATTATAGGAGACAGTGTCGAAAGCCTTGCTGAAGTCAAGGTACACAACATCCACTGCTCTCCCTTCATCTACCCAGCCAGTCATTCCATCATATAAGGCTATCAGAATGGTCAAGTATGATTTCCCCTTGGTGAATCCATACTGACTACTCCTGTTCACAGTCTTTTCCTCTGTATGCCTGGAGATGATGCCCAGAATGAGCCGTTCCATCACCTTTCCAGGGATGGAGGTGAGGCTGACTGGCCCGGTCCTCCTTCTTGCCCTTTTTGAAAACTGGAGTGACTTTAGCTTTCTTCCAGTCCTCAGGCACCTCTCCTGTTTTTCATGACCTTTCAAAGATGACAGAGAACAGGAGGGTGGCCTAGCAATAACATCCACCTGCACCCTCAGTACTTTTGGGTGCATCCCATTAGTGCTCATGGACTTCTGAGTGTTAAGTTTGCCTAAATGAACTCTAACCCAATCCTCCTCCACCAAAGGAAAGTTTTCTTTTTCTAGATTTTTCTCTCTTGTCCCTAGGGTCTGGGATTCCTGAGGGCTGACCTTAGCAAGAAAGATTGAAGCAAAGAAGTCATTCAGTAACTCTGCCTTCTCTATTTTTCGTCACCAGGTGAGCAGTGGGCCCACATTTTCCCTAGTATGCCTTTTGCTACTGATGTACTTGAAGAGTCTCTTCTTGTTGTCCTTTACATCCCTTGCCAGCTTCAATTCCAAATAGGCCTTAACCTTCCTTGTTTCATCCCTGCATACTCTGACAGTGTTCCTATATTCCTCCCAAGTGGCCTGTCCCTTCTTCCGCACTCTGTACTTCTTCTGCTTGTTTTTTTTCAAGGAGTTCCTTGCTCATCCATGCAGATCTCCTGCTCCTTTTGCTGGCTTCTTACTCATAAGGATGCAGAAGGGTTCAGGAATGAGCGGTCTACAGAATTACTATGACCTAGACCTTTTACTTTTTTTAAGGTAAAATTAGAATGCCATATCCTTTTACTCAGAGACAAGAAAATTTGCCAGAAACCACATGTAACGGCCTCATAACTCTTGTTGGTAAACTCAGTAACATATTTTGGGGGGTCCTTATTCCACACTCTTTATATATGTATTTAAGACTGCTGTCATTTACACTGAGTGTCATCTAATTTAACTTCAGGAACCTAAAAATTTGATGCCTAGTATGGGATAGATCTCTAGTTTTGTTATATAGTCCATAGAGACAGATAGTCACTGCCAAGGTGATTCATGCAGCTTTGGTGGGAAGTTATTCTCTTGTAGTTGGTATAGAATGAGAATGAGTCAACATCTTGAGGTCCTCATATCACTCACTGGAAGTGCCTCCATTATCTACAAAGTGATCAGGCAACGGGTTAAAATGAGGAGCACCTATTTTAGATATGTTAAGTTAGTGGAATGAACCTTACCCCTAGAATCATGAATATAATTTAACTGGTAGCTCCTTTGAAACTGCTATTTTTTTTTTAATAATAAATTCTTGTTTCTGATTTCTAATCCCATCAAATGGCTTCTGCAAACAATAAAAATCAGTTTTAACACATTAAAGAATCATAGTAACCATAGGGAAAAAAATGCAACGATTTGAAGGAATTAAATCCTTGTCCATCATCAGTGGTAATTAGAACTCAATCACAAACTTGGCTGTTTTATGAAACAAAATTACTTTGTGGTAAGTCAAAAGCACAAACCATTGTACAGTATTGAATGGTACAGTATTGAATGGAGCAACAACATTTTTTTTTCCCAGGAATAATAGCATATCTGGTCTTTCCAGTTATAGAAGGATGGAGACAGATTGTATAAATAAACTCTCCAAAGATGGAGGAAAAACTACAGAACAAGTGATTTCCTAAAGGAATTGTAAATACTCTCAGGAAACATAGAGGAAATGTTTGACCAAGCCTATAGACATAAGAATACTTATAAGAATCTAAAACTTTAAAAAAGTAACATTCAGGATTAAGATGGCAGTTGTTTTCTACAGTCTGTTCCTTCCTGAAAAATGATCAATTTTCAATGATTTCTTCTATCCAGTGGTTATTCAGAAAGGCTAAGGATGTACTAACCTAACAGTATGCTACTTTATACATATACCTATGGTAGCATTTACAGTCACTAATAATATTCTTGGATTTTAAGAAATTATCTAAAAAAAAATAAAACTAGCTCATAAGAAATATTTCTTTCCATAGAGCCATTACAATTTGTCAGTTTAAGTACATTCTTTTTGTGCTCGTCTTTATTTAGAATATGTTCTTGGAATTTACCTGTCTGCTGCTCAAACCCTTTATTTTTAATCTTTATTTTTAATGTTAATCCGTTTAAAGACTAAAAAAAAAAAAAAAAAAAAAAAAAAAAGAGCAGAAAAAAAGCAGTAACAGTGATCTTGAAAATTTAACCTGGAACTGTCAATCCCTGCTATTTCCTCGAGGACTAAACTGAAGCAAGGCTGGAGTTATTATACAAATTTTTTTTTCGAGTACAAATCCAATGTGGAATGCTCATAGTCTTCCTGTCTCTTCTACTTTGGATTAGAGCTAAATTTTCCATTTCCTTTTCCTTCCCTCCTCCTCAGAAATCTTTTCTTCTTTTGCAGAACCCTAAAACCTCTCAATGAATCCATTACTGCGGAATGAAGACCATTATTGATATTTTATGAGGCTGATGAATGTCTCTCACCATTTTGGCAAGAAAAAAAGAATAATGTTTATAGTATAATAATTATCAACTTTGCAAGTAATTAAAAAAGTAGATGTAGGTAAATCTTGACTAGACATGTGAAAAACAAGGAAAAGATTTCCCTTTATCAGACTGACATGAAGCCATGGTAGTCACATGTTGGAGTTATGAATATTTAATGTTGCATGGAAATAATTAATATTTAATACACTGAAATACTATATGACCCAAGTGTTTGGCATTTTTCTTTCAACATGAAATAATTAAAATGCTTAACTATTTCCTGAGAGTCTGACACTGATACCTTTACATTTTGCCATTCTCAGAGAACGCCAAACTCTTTGTACAGCCTTAGCCTCATATTTTCAGAAGTTACGTATGTAGATCTAATGTCAATAACGAAGTAAAAGCAGCTTGTCATGAGAAGCTGTTATAATATATGTACACAATTTGTCCTAAACAGGGGCCATTAACTAAAATAGCTAATTAGAGTAACTATTTTAAAAGGACAAATAGAAGTAACAAGGTTTTCTATGGTTTGGTTCTTTGTTTTCTTTTTCACTAAGAACCGACTTAGGATCATGCAGCACAAATATTTTTGTATAAATCAGACAGCTAATGCTGAATAATTTATGATAATAATGGCGACAATAACATTAGAAAGTATTTACAAAGATTACCTCCAGGAATCAGAGAAAAGACATGCTGAAATAGTCTTGCTCAGTCACATTTAAAGTGGGGTCTGTGCAAGGTCTGAACGAGCCGTTTACCTTTTTTAGGAGGGGACTAGATCTGTTGATCCAGATGATTCTTTCTTGTCCAGTGTTCATGACCAGTAGTATTATTTGACTGTATACTTGGCCTCACTGCTTTGTTTGTTCATACAAAAATGTATATTCTATGAACTAGTTCACTGATGAAATTACCATTTGTTTCTCTAATAAATAGATGAGGATTAGCTAGCGTCAAGGCAAAGTCAGATAATATACTTGAATCGGTCCCTTTCAGCTTTGGTTGGGTGGGAGCAATTCAAAATAGAGCAAATTAATTTGATTCTCATCCTGTGCACAGAGAAAACTATAGAAAACTTTAGCAAGCCTTGCTAATATCTGAATTTGTCATGAAACTCCAAATGAGATAATAACTTGTTTTGGCAATTTTTAACAGCACCAATTTAAACCTCTGGTATTTTGGTAGTTTACAATGTACCATTTCAGCACTCTAGAATTATTTCACTATGCACAAATCTGAGTAGCTTTAATGTATTACATATATATCACAGAATACAAATATACTCTTCAAACTCTTTGATTTAAATAGTTTCTTTCATGAATACATATATTACTGGTATTTAGTTTAGTAAAAGTTTAGTTTAGCCCAGTAAAAAAACTTTTTCTTATATTTAGTCTGTAAACAGTCTTTTTTTTATCTTACATTCTAATCATTATCTTAATTTTATTACTGAATAGGGAGAATTATACAATTTTTAAATGACCTACATTATTTTTAAAATAGAGATAAAACATAAATCAGAAACAGAGGCTAATATTTTCTCTGAGAAATGCATTCTATTGTATTGCCTTAAAAAAAGGGAGCATTTTCGCTATGTTCATAAAAATTACTCTGTGGAACTGAGCAATTTATTGAAACATTACTGAGTGATATTTTAAAGACCAAATTTCTAAATAGGATTTTGAATTTCATAGAGAAATTCAAAACTATTCAAAAGATAATCAGTAGTTAATAAATGACTTTTCAAGATGAAGAATTTCTTATTTATTAACAAATCATTGAATATAAACATTTTGAAAATGCATCAGATTGGTCACAAGTTATGCTCCATTTATTGTAGCATATAATTTTCTATTTTTTTTGGAGGAGGATCAATCAAAACTCTTAAAATATATGGCTATTCTAAAATTTAACACCCTCTGTAACATTCTAAAATGTAATGACAATGATACCTAGACACAGTTAATGTTCATTATCAGTTTGAAGAACTCAGAAGCTTGAATATCCCTATTTGCCAGCAATTTCCAAGCTTTGTAAATGGAGCATAGTCATTTTCCATCTTTTCCCATAATTATGTTAATATATAGATGTACTTTTAGAGAGCTAATTCCTAATGGGATCATTTGTGATAGGTAGGGTTAATCACCTTCTGGATCACCCCTGCCAGCTCTTTCTCAGGATTCCAGTGCTGGATGGGGCCTTTCAGAAAAGCTGCAATCTCTTTGAAATCTTCATTTAAAGAAAAAACGATCCCTTCTTATACAATCCCTTAAATCTCTATTCAGTGACATTTAGCTTACTCAATTAAGAAAAAGTTTGTTCATTTTATCAACATTTTGTCTAATTATACACTTTGTTTTTTTTAACTAACTTCCTATTTCTATTCCATATGCTTATTTTTGTCATCTTACATAAAAAACTACAGATAATTTAAATTCATGCAAAAGTTTTTAAAAAAATGTTGCTGGAAAACAATACCACCTAATTTGAAATTCCTTTGGTCTCCCATTTTGATCCATATCTTAGGATTTGCTAAAACGACGCTTCGGAAAGAACTACCTTATCAAACTCAACATCAGCAAAGTTGTCTTTTTCCATTACTGAGCAATCAACAAATTCTTCAAAGATCACATCATGGAGGCAGATAGTGGGAAGAATTGGACCATTTCTCATATAGTCAGCAAGAGAGTGTTGCTAATGAGCATTTAAAAGGCACGAGAGATCAAAGCCGCACATGCATTTATCCTAGAACATTTATCATTGCTGTTCTTTAATCGGTGCATAAATCAACAGATGAGCTAAACTTTGTTATACCTGAACTATTTTACAGATAGAAAAGGAAAATATCATTATGAAATCACTATTATAAACTTTTCTAAGGTCAATTTTGAATCTTTTCTCTTATACCCTCATTTCTTTAAATATTTTTTTAAAATCTTATCTTTATAAAATGTCATAACTGCATGTTCGGGCAATGCAATATGGTAATAGAAAGAGGTCTGAACTTAAGATTTTAATAATACTTAATCAATTTAGAAAGCCATAAAAAAATTTGTTAAAGAATATCCCTCTCTCCATTTTCCATCTTGATATCTTGCTGTCTCTCACTCACATCCTAAGAGAGTTGGTCTGCACACATTTAATGTTAGGCTATCTACAAAATGATTAAGCTATAACTAGTTAAATTTCTGATTATATGTATCTTGTAAGAATTTATTTACAACTACTTCAATAATTTTCCTAGTAAGGGCTAAATACAAGAATACTTATTAATGTTACATTTCTGTATTCCTTTCAGTGAATGATTGAAATAGTGTGTTGCAACAACTTTATGGAAAAATTAAATGGCTTTAAATATCTTTTTTTTTCTATCAAAAATATTAATTTAGTGAAAATGTTTTGAGGTAAAGCATGAATTTGGAGCAAAGTCTTTTTTTCAGAAATAGCTTATTTGAATAATTTCAAAAATAATTCAGAATTAAAAAATCCCATTTCTGTTGTAAAATCATATCAAATAGAAACTTTCTCACCTGGATTTGTAGAGACTGATCTGTACTGAACTTTGTTTTGCATAATTTCTTTCAAATTGTTTGCTTCCATGATTTGGAAGGGAAAATATTGAAATCTTGAGAATTCTTAGTAGAAAGGATGGTGCTTTGCTCATTTGACCTGTGGAGTCTGATCAGTTCCCATGAAAGATATTTAACTTTAAAAACACAAGAAACAACAGATAATGTTCAAGAGATATTGACCTATTTTGTCCACATTCCTGGTAGACTTCAAAGTGTTAAACAAGTAAGCTATGCTTCCTGGGAAATTTCTTTCTCATGTGTAACTTACTCATTGCACAGATAACAAATCCCGTCTTCCAAGCAATAAACCTATACCGAGCAGGATCAGCAAGGGTGGCTGGTCCCTCAGGGCCAGGGCTGAGGTGGTGGGCAGAGCCAGGCTGGCTTGTGGGGCCCAAGGACACCTCCTGCGCAGCAGTAACAAGCCAGTGGCCATCCAGGAGGTCTGATCAGGAGTGAAGAGAGATGAGGCTGGAGAGGAGCAGTGTGGTCCACGGGGCCCACCCAGGAGGCACAACCAGTGGTGAGCAAGTCCCAACTGCAGCCTGGGGTAGGACAACACACCTCGGCCTCAGCTTTGTCGAAGGAACTGGCAATGCCTTCGGGGCCTGGACACAAACAACTGCATAAAGATGCTTGTAAGGAGCCTGTGAAAATCTTTCCTTTCTTTGAAACAGGGGAAAATTTGAGCTGTGAGACCCAAGGTTCAGTGTTGGAGACGCTGTACTTGTTTAACTTGTCTAACACAACTTATTTGTTGTGTTAGAAATGTTTGACAACAACCAGCTGCCGATGGTATGCTGGTGAACTCTGTATAGCAACTTACCTCTTAGACTGCCATTTATATTCCACTGTTTTCTTCTTGTTCTAAACAACAGTCACAACCGAGTTCCATTTATAAGTTTGGGCTCTCTTCCTCTAAACATATAGCAGGTGAGGGTAGGAAGTTAATCATGTGTGTGAAGTTCTGCAGAAGTGTAAAACATCACCATGTTGTACTGCTCATGCTGTGCTATGCTTAGCTTTTAGCTTTTTTGGCATGCTCTTGCTTAGGCATCTACATCTTGCCTGGCTGCAAGAAATCATCAACTTTGAGTTTCTTGCTGTCTCAGATGGGATGGCAGGACTGGCAGTTGCTCGTAGATCAGACCTTTAGGAAGGTCTATTAGGGGCCACGCTGAGCCCAGCAATCTGGCCATGCCTGGAAGAGATGAATTTCAATTTCCACAGCTCTTCCCAGTTAGGTTATATAGGCACAAGGAGCAGATGTGAGCTGATTCTGCCTACGTTCAACCTGGTAAAACTGGAGCTTCCAACTTTGGTGCAAGCAGTTCGTATAATAACATTCCTGGGGTAATATGCCATGCCTCTCTGGAGGGTATTTTGGGCACATTGGCAAAGTGAGACTTATTTAACCAATGTGCAGTGTTCACACCAGGCAGACTGGCTTCCCACACAGGATACACCAAAACCTGTTTATGTCGTACATCTCGCCATGCCGATAGGCAAGTGGGACTATTCCCCTCATGTCTGTGCAAAATTCATTTATATAAGCTTTTAAAATCAGTCTATGCAAAGGGTTGATTTTCATTTGCAGACACTTTCACTGCAAAAACTGCAGGCATAAATCAAAAAGCTGCTTCTTTAAGTATTTTGCAGGGTACTTTCTTGGGAAAAAGCAGACTTGAGTTGTAAGTCTAGTCTCATTCTTGTGGTTAATTGCGTCCTGTGAGCCTGTCTACTGAACTCCGGATGCATATTTTATTATTGTTCTCTAAAGACTAAAAGATATTTCCAGAGGGCAGCAAACAGCACCTTGGAATCTAATATATGTAAAGGTTTTTCAATTTATTTGTATTAAAAGAAAAAAGGGGACATATGTGATAATTTAGTAGGCTCCAGAAGGCTTTTTACACTGCCAGTCAGGATCAGCCTCTTGAACTACAAACCACATTTCTGCCCACTCAAAATCTGCAAATACAAAAACCAGGAATCAAACAGGTGGATCAGTGCCAATATTCTCACAACGGTGCAAATTGCTCTGTCAGTATCAGCTTGGCTGAACTGGGTAGTTTCTGCCAGAGTTTAATACAAAAAGCTTCCCGAGCCAGGAAGATAGGCCAGTCCGTGAAAGCCTGAATCAACATTTTGGTAGCTTCATGTTACTGGTTTGCTTTGTGCTACTATGTATCTGCTTTACTCATTTCCCAATTCCCATCTTCGTTTTTCTAAATCCTTTCTGATCAGATTACATACAATTAAATTACTCCACTGAACAAATCATGTTCATAAATTTGTCTTATTGATTGTCCAGAACACAGTGCTTCAAGAACCCAGTGTGCTGCATGGCTCCTGTACAGCTCTGCAAGACAATAAGATCATTTATTCTAATGGATGACCTATTTATGATGGAAAAACAAATCTAATTTCAATTACTGTTCTAATTAGAATGACTCATGAAAACTGGAACTTATGTTTTAGTATAGGTCAAAAAACAACGAAGAATGATTATTATTCATTATGCAGCATCATTCTATTTGTAATTTACCAGTATAAATATCTTTTAGCTGATAGTTGGCTTTTTTTTTAGTTGGCTTTTATTTATAATAAATTTTCAAGAGTCACAAATAAATTTTCTGTATTCTACTTTTGTTATTCTTTTAGAGATGCCTGCAAAAATACATCAATATTATGATTGATAATAGTACTTGATAACAATACAAATAATTGATATAGATATTGGTAGTAAGCAACAATAAAAGAAAGAAAAAAGTAATTTGATACATGAGATTTCTCTTGATGAGGAAGACTTTCCACTAGCATGTTTTCTGCAAGATTTTTCAGTGGAGTAGAGTCCAAAGTGGCAGTGGCAGGAGCAGCCCTAGACAGAGGCAAAGCAAGCAGTTGCTCTGAATGGAAGATTTCTGGGTCAGTAGAGGTTGATATCTCCTTTGACATTTTTGCACTTGACCTGCAGAAAAGCTGAGTTATGACATGTGAGTTGTCAGCTGGTGATGATGCTAACGAGATAGAGTAAGAGTCAGTCCTAGAAATGGTAAGTATGTGCCCACTTCTTCCGTGTGACTCTCTATCAGAGCTTTTCAGCCTAGGCCCACATCGTTTCCCACCCGATTCTTGTCTGTGAGATTTCTACCTCTGTTTAGATCCCAGTTCCCGATCCTTGTCAAGGCAACACTTAACTGTTTAAATGCCTGTATGCTGCAGATAAGGCCTTTGTAAGCTTGAAGCCTCCCCTGTAATCCTGTGGGGTCCTAGTGAAAATGGTTCATTTCACAAAATAAGAACCAGTTTTCTGGTTAGTACGAATTGTTTGGACTCCCAGAGTGGCTCTTGATGATATGGTTTAGCTCAGTTGGTTAGAGCGTGGTGCTACTAATGCTAAGGTCATGGGTTTGTTCCCCGAATGGGCCACTTGCTTGGGGGTTGGACTAGATGATCTCCAGAGGTCCTTTCCAACCTTACCAATTTTCTATGATATCTCTGTGCCTTATTAATGACAGACATTGATTGTAAACCTCACAAAATAGGTCAACAACCAATAACACTTATTTCTTTAACTGAAAGAAAATAATCCAAGTTGTAGCCTTTGATAAGGCATAAATATTAATATTCAGACTATTTTATTTTTCTTGAAAAATATGAAGATCCTTTGGGGATTTTAAATGGCAGTTGCAAACTCTAAAGGTGGAAGGAATGCTCTCCATTTATAGTTCATTGACTGAGATATTTTCTCCCAGTAAACAGAGAATGAAGTGATACCCAGCTTTACCAGAGAAGCTCCTAAAGGTATGTCCTGTATTTCCAGTTTCTGTTCTGGACATCTGATGTGGAGGAAAGAAGTCTCTAGTCAAGTATTTTCTTGTCCTCATTTAGCTTCTCCTATAGTGCCAGTCTCTGGGTAAAACACTCCAGGATACATGAATCCTGAAAGGAAACATTATATCGAGGGGCTGAAACCTCAGGAGACACTATGAGAAGTGATGCATCCCAACATTTGATGATAGTGGTGCAGATCAGCCCAAACCTCAGCTCATAACTGTGTCAAGAAGCCTTAAATAAAGACTTTTTAGTCCACCTCCCTAGTGAAAGGGGATTTTACAAAAATACGAAAATAACCTTGCAAATATGCTAGTCAAATCAACAAAGTAGGAAAAGAAAATAAAATAAAAAAGAAAAGAAAGAAAAGAAAGAAAAGAAAAAAGAAAAAAAGAAAAAAGAAAGAAAAGAAAAAAGAAAGAAAGAAAAAATAGGAAAAAAGAAAAAAAGAAAAAAGAAAGAAAAGTAAAAAAAGAAAAAAGAAGAAAAGAAAAAAAAGAAAAGAAAAGAAAAGAAAAGAAAAGAAAAGAAAAGAAAAGAAAAGAAAAGAAAAGAAAAGAAAAGGAAAAGCGAAAAAGAAAAAAGAAAAAAGAAAAAAGAAAAAAAAGAAAAAAGAAAAAAGAAGAAAGAAAAAAGAAAATGTGTTTTCCTTTCTCTTCTTTCAGGAGAAATATCATAAATATGTGCAGAACATTGAGGTTTCCCCAGCAGGAATTATAAGTTAAGACAAGACTTATACTTCTGTGCTGTTAAGGATGTAGAAAAATACATATGAGTCTGAGTAAGGACTTATATATAATTACACTACAGTCAGATACAAAAAGTGAGTTTGCTGTAAGTAAGAAAATTCCAGTTTCATGAATCTCCTTTAGTACACAGTACTTCAGTTCACAGGCAAGTTGAAAACAGATCTTTCTGGTATATTAAGAAAAGACTTTGCTGAAAACTGCTATTCCTAAAACTTTCCGAGTTTTGGAAAGTTAATGCTCCTTTATTTTGTTATTTGGTTGGCTTAGTTTTGTTTTGTTTTGTCTTGGATAAGAGTGGAAAGCAAGGACAGAAATAGTGTAAGAAATTAATTACCACTCTATTCCTACTGTTTAGTAACAGATATTCTTGTAGGTTTTCCCAGTTTCTAAGCCATAGGAGCATGAATATTTTGGGATAACTAGTTTTAAAGAGAAAAATCTAACAGCTTGTTTAAACCCTATTAAAATCAATAGGAATCTGTCCAATAATTTCAATGGGAAAAAATCCTAATTATTCCAAGGAGATGAGAATTTGGGATAAACTATGAAAGGAGTGGAATTAATTATAAAGTAGAATTACTCCCTACATACACACTATAAGAATGTATAACAAAACTTACAATAAGGCCATTTTTTTTCAGTATTTCTTTTCAGCTCAACATTTAAGCCTGAATTGGCTGAACCAAATTAAGCAGTTTAGCTTCAGCGGTAGAACATTGCCAAGTGTTTCATGGAGACTCCTTGCCTGTGTCCATGTCACCACAGATTTCTAGTAACTTCCCATCCAAGTGTTAGTGATTCCCAGGACTGATTTAGAGTCAGTTCTGGAGAAAGTGTATTAAAACCAGTCCAATCGAGAATAAAAATATTTAACAAGAGTATAAAATAATAGCAGAAGTAAACTCCTATGGAGATTTATTTAGCAAAACAATATATAGATATCTGGTCTCTGGAATGGCAATTAAACTGTAGTTACTTTTGTATCGAACATGACACATGATAGAGCAGATCTTAGCTGTGATATCATACTTTCACATATGTCAAATTCCATTTGATGTCACTGAGAGGGAGGTACATGTTTAAATGGCAGCAATAGAGCTGAAATTAATTTTGCCTGTGGGGAAGTTGTTTTTCAAATAAATGTCTTTCATGATTAGAGACTTCCAATGTTCTTGGACAGTATCTTCCATGTAACTTTGTAAAATTAAGATAAAATATTTCCTTGTCATGCTAGCCATAGCTATTACAAATCCATAGTAAATAATTAGCATGAATGGTCAACAGGTGCCAAGCCATGAGCAATTTGGCAGTCAAGGGTTTCTGTGCTGAAGAAATATCTCTGGCTTAACATACTGGAAACTATTAATTTCTCATCAACTCTGAAACACCATTCAGACTTTGGTCAGTTAAAGATTTGATTTTAACTCTCGTAGAATATCTTTGTTTGACTCCACCATTATTTTCTGATCTACAAATTTATTTTAACTACTTAGCTGATGCTAATGTCTTTTAGATTTGCCGAGACACACCCTCTCCCATTGCTGGCCTCATTGTTATCTGGGCACAGATTCATCTTATTCTGGAAACATTCTTTTGCGCTTTCAGAGTTGTCTTAGCTTTTATTTATTGGGTTTTTTATTATTTTTATCATTCTTTGAGAATATGATAATATTCTCAATCATTTCAGTTCCCAAAGATTCTAAGTATAATAATTTCAAAAGACATCCAAAATAAGTGTGTGGAATCCCATTTACAAATGCATTTTTTCAATATTAATTTGGAATAGTACAAAGGCATAAAATTGTAGCGGGGAATCAATTCATACTGAAAATGGATGGAAAAGTATCCTTGTGTTGTGACTAATGTTCTTTCATTTTTGCTTTCACACTTTGTTGCAGTTTTGATTGAAATCAACAGGTTATTCTGCTGAGTTCAATGGGAACTGGATTACGTCTTCGGTTACCAGTGAACTTTCTCTGAATTTGCCATGTAAAAAAGCAGTTTCAGTCCTATTAGACCAATTTGTGTTTTCACAGAGTTAAAAACAAAATTCCTATCTATTCCAGAGGGACCAGGATTTGGCTCACACCATTACTAAGAATGAAATTCAGTATAAACACGGATGCAGCCGTGGAAGAGATAACAGAACATAATTTTAAAGTGTTTTTAAAACTAGCTGATTGTCTATGGAGAGTTAAAATAAAATGTTCGCCCTCACTTTGGCCAGGACTGATTATTTTCGAGCATAGTGATCATAATCTACACTCCTGACATCTAACATGTAGCTGTGTGCAGTACCACTTCCACAGCTATATAAATACTGAAGAAATGAATGTGCAACACAAAAGAAAGAAGCTAGACTCTCCGGGGCTCTGTTTCACTGTCCTTCATCACTAAAGGGTAGGGACAGTTTCCCAGGTCGTACTTAGGTTACAAATGGCTTGATTTTTCAAAAGAGTTAATGACCATCACTTCTACAAACAGAGCACTTGCTCTAGCATTAAAAAAAATAATTGGTAAGAAATTTATTTTTCATTTCTTCCTCCTCTTTGATCCTCTCTAAGTTGCTACCACAATTGGGAAAAATGTTCACCCCCACACATGAAAAATGTAGCTGTTAAACTGGAAGAAATTTAATGTTGTTCTCTAAACTTTTAACTTAATCTGAAATAAAAGAAAAATTAATTAGGCTATCTTTCTTAAAGGCCACCCTTCCAAAATGTTCTTAGTGCAGGCCAGTTTCTTTTCAAGCAATTTCTTTCCAGCTGGTTTCTGGACATACTTTACATCTTTATTACTCTCTTCAAAACTTTTCATTCCCAGTCAGTTTTCACCGGTATAAAATATAGAGATGTAATTAAGTAGCATCTTCATCAAATCATCATTTTATCAACATGTTATTTGGCTGAGGCAATAACTACATTGAACTGAAATTTTGCATAGTATTCCCCATGCGTGTGTAACCCATATAAATGGATACTTTAGCAACATGAAGAAAAGTCCAGCATGGTGACAAACAGTATTTATCTGAAATTATTCAGGGGAAAAGAAGATGCTACAGGAAGAATGATCATGCCTTAGAGGCGTAGCCCAAACTAGGTCTTTACACAATCCTCCCTAAATTCTTACGGCTTGCGTCGACGTTGTAGTTGTTGTTATGTCCTCTGTAGGCAGCTGCGCACTGGCGGCCCACGTGCTGATACTGCTCAGACAACCTGGAAGTCGGAAGGGGAAGGCAGGATGAGTCCTCCCCACGCGCTGCAGAGGAGCCTCCGAGAAGTCTGTGCTCTCCAGCGAGCACCAGGGCCTACAGGCCAAAAGGGGACGGAAATGTTTCCGGGTCCTGCTAATCTTCCTGCTCATTTTACACTCACATGCTGATGAGGAAGTATGTGGTCTTGAACAGAGAGACTCCCGAGCATTTTATTTATGCATTTTTGTCTCATTTTAAATCCATATTATTGTCTCAAGAAATGGATTTCAGCTGACACGAGTAAAATTTTTCAGTATGTGAAATCATTGTTGTTACTATAGGATAAACTAATCTTCTGAATAGTTTAGACACTTTCCTCTCTGCAAAATACTCATGGCTTTGCATTATTTTTACACATTTTTTTCCTTGTCCTATATATATACATTTTTTCATTCTTTGCTGGAATATATTCCTACTTTGGTTTCATGAACTCAAAAAGTTTTCTTGCATATGACCTATTTCTTAGTGCTCTGAATTGCTGCACCATAAGTATATCTCATACATCTCGTAAATACAACCATAAGTGTTTAAAATCATTAACCACACTCTCCAAAATCAGTAGGTTGACTTAAAAATCATAAATAGTTTCCAGCATAAGTACATCTGTGTTCCTTTAATTTACCCCTTGGTTTCTCAGCTTGTAATGTTAAACTGAGATCATATTTTCCATCTTTTCTCTCCTATAATAATGTAGTTTCAATTACCTTTTATTCACACAAGTCTATCTAAATTTTTATAAAAACTTCCCATTTTCCCATGAAATAATAAGAGCTGTTAACTCAGGATACAATACCTGGTCAGAATTAGCAGATAAAAGTTGTTTTCTGTGTTCATCTGCTGAACAAAAAGGTATACAAAAAGTAAAATCAAGTGGACTTTATTTCTTCAAGTTTGTCCTTGGTATTGTAGAGCAAGCAACTAGTGATGCCTTAAAGAAAAAAATGACCTAGAAGTCATCTCAAAGATCATATAATCCACCCCCTATTCTCAGCCAAGGCCAACATTCCCAAGAGATATTTTCCTAACCTTTTCTTGAAAGTGTCCTCTATAAGATAATCCAGCTATTATGTTCCAGTAGTCAATTTTCCTTACAGTCAGATTCTCTTTTCCTTAAAAGAGTTTCGCTCTCTCTTACTCTGATTTATGCTTACCTATTAACTTTTTGTACGTTAGGATTTCATCTTTAAAATGACAGCTGCAATTCTTTTTCTTTTTCCTTAAAGTCATGTTTGATCATTCTTGTAGTACCTCTTTAAACTCTTTGAGGTTCCTATTTTTCATTAAATGCACTGCCCAATACTAGACACAATGCTTCAGCAGGATCCTTTCCAGAGATGAATGGATTATTAATACTTCCTATTTCTATTTAGATGTGCCTGTGGATGTTTGCCTTTTGTGGCACAAGGATAATATGTTGCTTTTATTCAACTTGCAATCTCTTATATTCTTATTATGTTTTATGCAAAAGCACTACTTTAATCAGTTCTTCTTCTTTATGAATTTATGCTGATGGTTTTTCACTTGAGCTCAAACCTTTGCATTTTTTCTTTCAGAAGGAAAAAGAAGGAAAACCTATTTTTTTCAGAGTACTTCTACAACTTGTTACATCAGTTCAAATTCTAATTCAGTACTCTAACATGATGCCCACCACTTTTAAGTAAGTGTCGTCTGTAAATTAAATGAGCAGACTTCTTGTTCTGATATCCCAGTCATTAGTAAAAATTGAGCAGTATTCAGTTCAGTGATGACCCCAGAGGGACTCACAAAAATGAACCTATGATAGGTACACTCTCAGTACAAGTTTCTAACTGATTTTGCCTGTATCTGATAATAGATCTACATAGGCATCTTTTTTATTTTGATTTTGAGAAAGTCATACAGGACTTTTTGAAAACCTTTCTCAGACTAAAATACATGACAACTACCATTTCTCTTCCATCCTCATGGCTTGTTACTTGCTATAGAAACTGATTTTCGAGTGCTTGTTCTTGAGAGTCAGTGTTGACTATTTCACATTTCTTGCCATTTTCTAGGATTGGTGCTTACAAATATTATTTTACCTAGTATTTTTCCGTAATTAAAAATATGCTGGATGATCTATAATTGCATAACTCCTTCTCTTTCTCCTTTTTAAAGATACATGTTATGATCTGGACTCCTGTCTAAGAGTCTCTGCCATTTAACCTTTATTAGGAATCTTGAACTTTGGTACCCTGTATAATCTTCATATTATCTCACTGCAGAGAGATAGAAGATATCTATATGTTTGGGCTGAATACTAAGTCTAGACTATTAGTCAGCTAATCTAGACGTATGAGTTAAATACCTAAAGCTAGGGAGCAAAAGAATCTGGGCTTATGTTTATTCATTTCAAGTCTTTTGAAACATCATCCATCTTCCATGAGTTCTCAAAGTATAACCATTAATGTTTAGGTTACTTCTCTAATCAATCCGGAGCGGATTTCATAGGTTCAGTTGTTTTAAAAACACATGATTTGTTCTAGCCTGACTTTTTAACTCCTTATTTTTCATTATGTTAAATTCAACTGTATGCAGTTGAAATTTTACTGAAGTTTGATGTAAAAAAAGGCATTAAATACTTTATACTTAATGTTATTATCCATCAATAGTTTTGTCTGAGAAGCAGACTAACTTTCTTTCTTTCTTTCTGTCCTTTCACTACAATATGTTCATTCTTTCTTGTTATACTTTATATCTCTTTCTGGTTGTATATTGTTTTGTACTTTGGCTTTCTCATTTTTGTCCCTACAGGCTTTCTTCTGTAGTTATCTGAAGTCATTTGACCTACTTTTCTATATAATTTCTTTCGAAGTTTGTGACCATTAAAAAGCTGATGGTTTAAGCAAGTCAATCATTTAAAATGTTTTCAAGTTCTTCTCCACATTAGGATAACTGATGCTTGTGCACTACTAATATCATTTCCTCCAGGAATTGTCTGAATCGTAATAAGCCTGAAATGCCACCAACAAAATGAAATGAAAAGTCAAGGATGAGATTTTGATTACAGTGAGGTGTACTTTATGAAAGGATGCACAAAGGACACACACACAAAAAAAGTGTATGGTAAAACACCAGAGCCTGCAGAGTTCATTTTGGCAAGGCTGCTTCCAGGCACACAGACTTCTCACCATGTATGACTGGATTCTATATATGCTTAATAAATATTTTATTCCTACTGTTCTGTCTGTACAATCCATCCTTTGTTAATGAAACAGTTGTTTTCAAAAGCTCACCTGTTTATATCCAGCTACTTCTCATGCACAAGCAGACTGCTTTATACAGAGAAATGAGAAAGACATAAATATAGGTGTACCTTGATTTCATTTTGAGTGCAGTTATATTTGATATTACTGGAGTAAATCTAAATTCAAAGATACATAAGTATAAAACTAGTGCATTTGAAATTAGTTTCAGATATGTATTGTTATGATGCTGAACTGTTTGTTCATCATGCTGAATTTCTTCATGGATAGAGCATTAGGAATGCAATATACAATCTAGCAAAGAACAGTCATTAATAACACTCAATATACTTCACTCAAAAATTCCATTGGCAAAAGGTTTTGGTATAGCTTCAAGAATTTTAATATCTCTATCCTTTTAAGGAGTTCAGGTTGGTTAAGTACACTGTCATTTTTCTTAAGCTGTTTCTCTACGTATGACTTCAGACATAAAACATTATGATGTCCAAGGTATTATCTAATCCTTTGTCCTTCTTATATTGCATGATCAAAGACACTATGATATCAATGATGAGAGCAACTTGAGTTCTGCTTTATTTCACCTAAGTACAGAAAATGCCTTTTAAAAAGTGTCTGGTTTCAAAATCAGACAAAGGGTTAGGTCAGTGCTTCTAAACTGTCTTGATTTGTAAGGAAAAAGAATCTTCTCAAATGGCATGAAAT
Source organism: Rhea pennata (assembly GCF_028389875.1). Taxonomy (NCBI): domain Eukaryota; kingdom Metazoa; phylum Chordata; class Aves; order Rheiformes; family Rheidae; genus Rhea; species Rhea pennata. The sequence continues at coordinate 14,078,190 of NC_084664.1, forward strand.
TATCATCCGGACCTTAACACTTGATCTTAACACAGAGGCAGAGGGACTAAGTCTCCTTTTAAAATCAAATTTCTAGAGTCTGTCAGACATGTATTTTCAAGTTTTTAAAAAGAAGATATAAATCTACCCATCTGTCTAAGATGTTAAGCTCTATGTTGATAGATGTTTTCCAGACATTTCCAATTCTTTGTCCTTTGTTAAGTAGAAAATTAGACCATAGTGGTCTCTCTTCATCTTAAAATTTATATATGTAGTTTAAAATTTAGAAATAATAAGAGTAAAGATTACGGTCATGTCTTTTCCATAGAGTCAGAATATTGTAAAAAGACAAAAATACAAATGCAAATTCATGGGCTTTATACAGGATAGTATAAATAATTCCGGGTGTAATCCCCTAAGTGAATATAAGCGAGTGAAAGATGAGATTTGTGCACTGCTGTTACTTTTGCAGGGAAGCTTCCCAGGAAACTGGGAAAATATATATATTTTTTAATAACAGTGAAAAAAATAAAAGGATTTAACAAAATGAAAGTATCCACAACAAAGTGCCGCAGGCCCTGAAAGACAAAAGTGATTAGGCAACTTGCTGTTACTTCAGAGACCTGTGCTTAGCGCTTAGATCTCTCATCCAAAAGAGAGGGAAGCCTGAGTAGCAGACTATACCGTCAAGGCTGCTTTACCCTGTGTTGCATTTACAAAGAGCTTTACATTAGAGAGTCTCCAGATAAAGCCAGGAAAAAACAAATGTCTGTCTAACAGCTAGTCAAGTTCTCCCCTACTCTCCCTGGCAAAAATTTCCTGCTTCTGAGCAGTCTCTAGTCCTATCTGACCTAGTGGAGGGCTCCTACTCTTTAGACTCTTCTTCATCCTGATGGTTAGAAAGATGAGGATTAAAATTGTCTCAGGCTCAAGCTGACAAAAGATCATCCCCACAGCCTGCTCAAAGAGTGGTCTGTCCCCCCAGGGATGCAGCAGGAGCACCTCCTCCAGACGGCTTTTACAAAGCATTTCTCATTGCCAGAAATGCGGCTCCGGTGAGTGCTCAGACCCAGGGAAGAACTGGGATATCTGAATCCTATCTTGCCAGCACATCAGGGAGGAAAAAGAGTTCAAACAAACTGCTATACCAAGTGTCTTTTACCACCTGTTAGAGTAGTGGTTGGTGTTTGTGGGACTCCTTCAAGATACGCCCAACCCTCTCTGAGTATTACATGTAGGGTGTGCTCTATCTAATTTTAGATGTTTATTGTGGAGAGTTATTATTATGTCTGGCCTAACCTAGTTGCCTAGTTCCCTCTATAGCCAACTGAGAAGGAGATGCTACCAGAGGGTGATTTGTTCTTCCTAAATAAGAACATCTTCTGTAAGAACATGTGAGGCTGGTGGATGACTCTTCTCTGGGCTAACTATTCATGCCTGAAGAGTAATCCTGGATAAATATCCTCACCTGAACCCCCTAACTTTTAGATAGTTTAAAATTATGTGAAATTAATTTCACACAAACTTGCATATTCCAACAGGAATAGTCACCTAATTTTTATATCTGAATTGGATATCTGAGTGTCCCATCTAGGCACTCTAAATCTCACTCTGTCTGTCCTTAACGCAACAGTACCAGTTAAAATAATTACACTTTACTAGCATCTGCCTGAGCTGCCTAGTATACTTTATGTACAATTTGGATGTAAAAAATTAAAAAGGATTTGTATTGATCAAATTGAGTCTCTCAGCTTCCTTTTAAAGATAAAAACAGAGTTTGTTAGTCCAGTTGAAGGCCAGACTTCTTACAGTGTGAATCTAAATGCCTTAATAGACTTAGGCGCCAAAACATATTTTTGAATCTGCTTCAGCATCCTTTGACAATATATTTAAGTGACCCCATTTCCCTGAGGAAGATTTAATATACCCCAGGTTACAAAATGCTGCATGCTCTGAATAAATTTGACTGTAAATTCAGCTCCAATAAGTAGATTTGTCTTTCACCTTCAGCACGTGCCCTTTCTTAAGCTGCATAATTTCTAGATTTTCTCATTTCAATAAAAACAAACAAACAAAACAACTTTGCTCCTTCCGATCTGCTCTGTATTCATGAGGGCTGCAAGGGAAACCATTCAGAAAAAAAGTTCATGCTTTCACCTTCTTATGAACCCTTCAGAAAGCAGAAACACAATCATTTATTTATAAAGTCAGCGGAAAATTTTTCATGGCACCTCGGAGTTTGAATGAGTTACTGTGCAGTTAAATGCAAAAATAGTTGTGTTAGGTATCTCAGGTTAGCTAAATAGGTTTTTGTCTTGTTTATTTGTGTATATGGGTGAGAAGGAGGGAGTTACTATATATGGCAATTCTTGATCATTTATGATACAAAACAAAGTATGCTAAAGTCAAAAGAATTATTTATTTTCATGCCTACAGGATCAGGTCCACAAAGCCAAGAAAACAGTGTGGTCCAGATGCAAAAAGTTATTTAGGCACATAAAGCTGAATTTAATGCCTAAATATTTTGATTACAGATGCTTTTGAAAGGTTTTGAGACACTGATGTGAGAGTTTGACATCTACATATTTTTGGTGACCTAACTCTGACTTCCTTGATGCCATCATCAATCATCACTGATATTAAAATGTGCACTGAGAGCAAACTTTTTTGTTTCATGCACATTTCTAAAAGAGATGAGAATGTCACCTTCCATGTTAAGAAAATGAGAAATTTAAACAGCAAAATATGAGTAATATTACTATTATTGCTACTACTGTTACCTTCATAATGAGGCCTGGTTAGAAGCTGGAATAATACTGAGAGTATTCAAATAGTTTATTTTATTTTTTAGAATTCAAATTTCATTTCAAATAGACTAAAGGCATGAACATATGTCCTGCTTGGACACTCACAAAATGTGCATTGAAGAGGTTAGCTATAATCTGAGTAGCTGAATCAATACATGGTTCATGTCAGTAGATCCTGCTTGGCAAGCAAGCAACTCCTGATTCCAGCAACAGGGGTTTCAGAAATGTTTAGATCCCTCCCTAACTGGCAATAAATAACTTGTGGTTGTTAGAAGCACCTTCCCTGTCCATTGTGCCCTTCTAACAGGTAATGTGTCGTTAAGCATTGAAAGTAGGCCTAAATGTAAAGCCCAGACACAAACAAAAATGCTGACAAAGGAATAATGCAAAAAGCTGTTCCCTTCCAAATTGCCTGATGATGCAATTGGTTTCGAATTTTGATTACAGATCATCATCAAACCCTGGCAGTCATATGTACTGGATACATGTCTCAGACAAGCATTGGTTTAATGAGATTGTTGATTTTCAGGTAAATAATACAAAAAGACCTATTTAGGTTAACAATCGGGATGTTTGCCAAAAGGATATTTGGGAAGTAAAATCACTTCTAAAGCATTATGGGAATGCTTTGAAAAAGCGTGAAAGACAGTAACACTAATCTTAATTTTTAACTACTGGTATCTAAAGAGATAATGACAGCTTGCATAGCTAGATGGCTTACTCAGAAAGAGGAATCATAGATTTCCATGTAATTAAACTATGGAACGTTTTTAGCTTTAGCAAGTGTCAGTTGAGGGTTCTCGAAATAACTTTTAATTAAAACTCAAGATTTAAAAATTGAATACATTTCTTTCACTATGTTTTAATTACATGAAAAGGTAATGCTATTTGGTGATACATTGTAGTGCAGAAGAGCTAGACAATCAGACTGTTACCTGTCCAATATATAATGGTCATTTCAGATGCTTCAGTAAATTTGTCATTTATGTTTATTCATGAGATGAATGGAACTGCATCTTCTTAAGGTTCCTTTTCACAGTCAAAGGAACTATACTCTCCCATTAGCTTTCTTGTCAACTTTCAGTGAATGGGATATTAATAACTGGAGAATATTTGTATGGATGCACACATGTCAGGAAGAAAACAGGGAAAAGACACAAAGGTCCTGAATTTCCTTCTGCTTCCTACTTCAGTCTTTTATTCTTTCTTTTCTGCGTCCATAATTGAGTAGATACTAATGCAGGCAGCTGCAAGCTGAGACATTTAACTATGTGACTAAAGATCCCTTACTGTGTGATTATATGTCATAGAATCTTACATGGAAAAAAAAATATATATATATACACACACACAATTATGTATATATCATCATTGCCAAATGTGACTGCATATTACTGAACTAGATCATACAGAGGGCAAGGCAGAGCAGTGGGTGTGTATATTATTCATTTTGTCTCAAGGAGTCCAATTTTAGATATGTCTTATGTCTGTAAGAAAACAGGGTTCATTGTAGCAGTTTAAAATGGGCATGGTGGAACATGTGGAAGACCAGAATTAAAAAACTCCTGAAGTTTGTCCAGCATGTTCGAGATCAGTGTATTAGACTGGAATCACCCCAGCAAAACCCCAAATCCTGTGATCCCTGATTTGGGAAATCGATACCACCTCTTCAGTCCCCAGCAGACTGAATCATTTGTTGGGGTTCCCTATATACGTGTGTGCTCACAGGAGTGTTAGTTCAGGTCAGGCATGCACTGCTGTAATGAATTTCCCAGTTGTCTTGTCTTACCACATTTGGGTTCTCATCATGGAACAATTCTTAAAACCCAGGAATCTGATTCCTTTTAGATGGGAACTAAAGCAGGAAATTTCTCCGAGGGGGCACCTAATGGTAGCCAGCCCCTAGTAGGCCCTCATTTGCAGAACCAGACCAGAGCTAATATGAAGTGAAACCCCAAGATACATGCAGTCTGGATTGTACGTTCTCAGCAAGAACTGTTTTGTTCTCCAGAACTGCTCTTACTGTAATGTACTACTTGCTGATATAGGTATATCACTTCCTTCTCTCTATATATATATTGGTTGAACAAGAAAAGAAGAAATTTTCTAATTAGAAATGAGGAAATGAAAGAGACTAGTTTCCTAATTTAAGATATACAGTGAAGTATCTGAAATTACTTATAGTCATGTTGTTCATATGTCACATTCTGGAGAAATCTATGCAGTGATTTTAGGGATTATTTGCCCAAGTCAGAGTAGCCCTCAACAGTAGGTGGAAGACAGTTTCTGTTACCTGTTGCATTGCATTAGAGAGGGATCATATTCTGAATGCAGACTCATCTGTATATACTCCATCTCCCTCATGTTTCTTGAACCAATTCAAAATATATTTGGATTGCCTGGTGAAACTAAATATTGCTGCAGCAGAACTAATATGGACTATTTTCAGAACAATATATTTCCTAGAGAATCTGTGAAGCAGAGAACAGATCTTACCTTTGTTAGCCTTTAAATAGGAAATATTACACTGATGTAAAGAGGTCTTTTGTTGGGATGTTCATAAATTAAATTTAAAAACTCCCAAGCCCTAGTATATGTAACCTATGTTTCATAATCATTTGTTTAAATCTCTTTTTCTGGACCATTACACTAACAATCCTGATATATTACTAAAATTAAATATTAGATTTATTTTCATGCATTTTTATTCTCTTTGAAATGCATATTCCTTTTAATAATGTATGATGTGCTTAGGCCCTATTTGTGCAGAGATATTCGTGAAAATGACACCTTTGGAGCACATACAGGTGCAAATGCATTTCACTGCCACCTTTAAAATAAATATAACTCAGAGTTCTTCTGAAGAAACCCTTTAATTATGCATTACTTTTTATCTCATTATTTGTTTAAACATTCACAGTTTTTGCAGAGTTGACATTGAACCAGTGGTTTGTGTTTCTGTGTCCTGAAGGCATTGGTAATTCTAAAATACTTGGGAGATTTATGAACTGCAGCAAACAAGTTTTCTGAGTATCCTTTGAAGACCACACAAATTTATTAGCATGCCATTTTGACTTTTTAAAAATTAAGGAGAAAATAATAACATTTCTCATCCATCTACTAAGACAGAAATTGCATTTTCATCTTCTCTTGTAATACTTTTATGTCATATTTTTTTATTGATCATAGACTAGAATGGGAGGTTTCTTAGCAGGTTTTACGAAATATTCAAATCGGATATCATAATCTGTTCCAAAAATATGTTCTTTTTTTTTTTTTTTTTGATTTAGTGGGTTTTTTATGTATGCATGCTACTATTCCTGGGCCCAAACCTCTGATGAGTAAAATCACTCAGTATAATGCAATAAAGAGAAAATAACAAGATTTTTTATATACTGATGAAACTATTCCATTTTCTACCATCTGAGAACTTTGTCTGGTCTGTATATCCATTCCACCTGCTAGCTAAGGCCAAGTACCTTCTCCATCAGTTTTTTTAACGTGGAGCTCTGAAGCTTTGTCCACATTATTTATGAACTATGTTGCACTGAGGTAGTCTTATGGATAGCTAAAAAAAATGATTATCCCAATAATACTCAAAGAAGATTTGGGGAATTCTGTGGCTGTACCATGCCATGGCCTTGGCTCTGACCATGAACATGCCTAAGTGACATTTGAATTAATTGGGTCAAGCATGTGCTTGATTATCTTCTATAGTGAAGAACCAGGTAACACGTGTATAACATCAAGTCCAGGTTCTACTAGATTCTTTATTTCAGTATTGTTCTTAATAGGACAATAACAAGGTGAATCCTGGTCCTTTGAGACAATCAGTTTTTCCACTTAGCTAAGATTCAGGAAAAAAAAATGTCAGAACCCTAGCCAACGGATTTTGCTAGGTGCTTAGATTGCTCTGGATCTTTGAAATTTCCTATCCTTACTTACTTCTGATTGCCATTGTTGTTATTGTCAAGCGCACGCTTACACCAGGCATCTGTTTTTCTCATTAACTATGTACGGACTTTGCCTTTTGACCCTGCCGTAAAACCTAAGTACAAACCGAGGACTGTGGCTGCTTAAGAACAAGTTTATTTAATGAATTTGCTATAAGATTGAGAAGAACGGGAAAAGCTTGTCAAATATGTGAAATAACTGTTAAGAAAATGCGAGAAATTAGTACATATTACATTGCCTTTTATAGTAAAATTCACAGCAGAGTGCAAACTGAGGATTGATTATAAGAATACTTTCAAAGGCAGCAAGAATAGTTAGTTATGATTCTCATGGAAAGTTAATAAGTCTATTTTGCGCCGTCAGGAATTTCTTCAAAAGTAGCACAATTTGAGGTTCTCCATTTGGCTGTCAGTTATAATTCTCAGTTACTATGTTGCATTTTCCACCCAAGCCTCTAGAGTAATTTTATTTGTGAATTTCTTGTTTTTAATTCTAAAGTTCCCCCCATTTTTTTTTATTTGTCCATTGTATCCACCTCCTCAAGGCAAGAGGAAATAAATAAATAAATAAATACATACATACATGCATTGTAACATGCTATTCCTTCGTAATGAATTATCTTAAGTAATACTGGCATACTGGGGAGAGCCTTCCTTATTTTCTGAATTCTCATGCTTGACCATAATGATTCTTAAAAAAAAAAAAAGAGTATTCAAAACCGTTTTACATTTCATGCAGTTCCAAGAGGAGCAAAGCCAGATCATTTGAGCAGATGTTGCACAAGTAGAACACTCAAACTCTTGTCCCTGTTAATCTGGCTGGTCAGCCTTGCGTGCCTTTGGGATGCTTGGAAGGCTGCTGTTGTGTTTATTTCTTCTGATACAGTAGTTTACTCTGGGTATCTGTCATGCTATCTCTTTTGGCTGTCTTGTGACACCTATAATAGAGATCAGTGTATTCATTTTATTGCTTTTGACAGTCTTTATTCTTTTAAATTACTTCATTGGTCTTCTAGCTCATCCTTAACATGTCTGTTTTCCTGTTTTCTGTCAGCATGCCATGTCAAAATATCTATCAGATCTATCACTACTAAGACAGAAAAGCATTACAAATGTAAAAATCCACACCTGAAACTTATGCATCTTTACTTTACAACATCACAGAAAACAATCTACTAAATAGTAAATCTATCAGGTTGAAATTCAGTGCCTGAATGGAGGAGTTGTGTGTACCACTATTCAACATTTCTCTTGGAGTTGATCAGTGTCTTTAAAAAGCAGACCACCACTTACTTTTGGAATATTCAAAATACATTTTTGTCAATTGTAAGCAGTGTCATTGGTTATCATATTTTCTCTTGCTGTAAGCCATTTTGTACAGCTAAATGATTATTAATCAGAACAGAATGTTGAATGTTACTCTTCAATATCCTGTATAAATAGCTAACTGCTCTGTCATTATCAATATACCAATGATTTTTAAGTGCAGAATAATTTCAGTGGAAAATAGGGATAGAAGTCCAAGAAAGAATATCTGTCTGCTGTGGATTTATCCTCTTAGCGTTCGTATTGTCTGTCATTTCGCAGGCAAAATACTTGAAGCATTAACAAGGAAAAGGGATACATTTTTTCAAATGTCAACTTCGAATGTCAGTGTTTGAGCCCAGGCATACTTAAATGCCAAGCATCCTACGTATTAATTAATTATCCTAAGTGAATATGATATTTTTCTGGGATACATGGGAGAGCCAGGAAGAATTCAAGGCACTGAGAATCTGAAAAAAGATTTCAAGGAACCTTCTTGAGTAATGCAAAGGTGTAGTTTGGTTTATAGTATCTGGGGGATGACCACTCTAGGTTCCCCTTCTAATTAACAGGGAGAAATAGGTATTTCTAGGGCATTACCCATCTGATCTATTTTATTTGCCTACTTAGAATGAAATAAATAACACCCTAGACTCTAATGACTGTTGACTCCACACTGACTAGATCCCTACTGACTGTAAGGTAACAGAGTGAAGAGCCCAGATGCAAATGTAAATGAGCTGACATTCAGCCAGATGATTGAACTCAGGTGTGTTCTAGGTGGCTACCTTAATCAGAAGACAGGAGGACTTAGATCAGCAGATGGATGTGTTTGCATTGCTAGTCAGAATGTGATTCATCCTAACAACCCAGACACTTACTTATGATGTTGTGTATGGCATTTTTGAGGTGAGTATTCTTTTCCACTGACTATAGAGGAAGTAGGGTGATTAATTTAAACTTAGACAAATAACCTTTATGTGGCTAAAATAAAGAGAGGGGAATATCCCTCATATATTAAGTTGGGGATTCTGAATTGGTTTGGAAAACACTATTGTGAAGATTCGATCTATGTTACTCAGTCAAAAATATTTGCTTTGCAGAGGTGATGTACTACTTCAGAGACAGACTGAACATTCTTGATGACTGTGTTGATGATTTTTAAGCTTGAAATGCTAGAATGGAAGGTTAAGATGTTCACATCTTTGATTTGTAGATATCAGTCAACTATGGAGGTCAGTGGAAACATGGCATGATACAGTACAGGTGGAATTAAGTAATAAGAAACTTATATGTGACATCAGAATCATAGCATTATATTTTAGCATGAATGATCTGCCCTTCTTTCTTCTTTGGCCTCTTTCCACACAATTTTTTCCAGATATCACAATGAGTTCCTGGCCCCTGTTCTTGGCCAGCAGCAATGCTAGGCTGGCAGGCTCAAGTGTAGGCCCTCAAACTTGGAATGAGCTTTTCATCTTTGCCACCATTCTGGGTGAGATAAGCGATGTCTCTGTGTAAATTTGAGAAAGGATGCAAAGGGCTGGAAGAAAAGTGACCAGAACTTTAAAAATTTAGCTTCTATAGGGTTAGGCTGATTCTTCTGATTTATGTAATAACAATCTAGCATGAATAAGGACAACTGCTCAACAAAGGACAGCAAAGAACATTTCAAAACTATTGGTTACTCTGTTACTTATTGGCAACAGCTGCTTTGTAATGATGAGGGGAAAACATTCTGGTGCATTTAGATGCTTCTATTTAGTAATTGTGTCCTCTATATAGTAATTTCCAGGCTAAAAAGTTGTCATAAGAAACAATTTCCATGTGAAATTAATAAAGAACAGCTTCTTTTTGTAGATTTCTTTAGACTTGCACGTCTTATATTAGAAAAATCCAACTTGTTTAATCTAAGCAAACATGCTCAAAATTAACTACAGACTCAGTTGAAGAAATATATGCAATAGTTGTTGGGATTTTCAAATTATAGTGTTTTGATTCTTTGCAAGTTCATAAGCTAGAAATTACTACAATTTAATTACAAAATTTTTGTAGAGTTACAAATACTATATTCTGTTAAGTAAATAACAGTGAGTCAAATTATATTTTCTTCTTATTCAAAGCATGGAAAGCTAGATCCAATGTGAGCATATATTTGCAGACCAGAGAGTAACAAAATGGAAATAAAATGGCTTGTTAGTATCAGCTTGTGCTATTTTTCACAAGAAACTGAATATTCAGAATATAGATTTAATTTGATTTAAATTTCTTAGCTGATTTTAGTATTATTTCTTAGCTATATGCAAGTGCCACATTTCTTAGAGTAAATCCTCACAGTTACATTCAATTTCATAGAAGGACAAGAAAAAAATATTAAACTATTGCTCGTAAATATAAAATAAAACATTGATTTTACTAAATTTTATAAGTAATATTTACCGCATAACAAATATAAAACTTTCCTAAATCAGAGTCAGGCAGTTCATATTCACTTTCAGGTATGTGAAGAATTAGGATGAGGAACTTATATAAGTATGTGTGCTTTGCTGCCATTCAGAGAGACCTGGACACGCTGGAGAGTTGGGTGGAGAGGAACCTCATGAGGTTCAACAAGGGCAAGTGCAGAGCCCTGCACCTAGGGAAAAATAACCCTAGGTACCAGTACAAGCTGGGCGCTGACCTTCTGGAGAGCAGCTCTGCAGAGAAGGACCTGGGAGCGCTGGTGGATGACAGGTTGACCATGAGCCAGCAATGTGCCCTTGTGGCCAAGAAGGCCAATGGTCTCCTGGGGTGCATTAGGAAGACTGTTGCCAGCAGGTCGAGGGAGGTGATCCTGCCCCTCTACTCAGCCCTGGGCAGGCCTCATCTGGAGTACTGTTTCCAGTTCTGGGCTCCCCAGTACAGGAGAAACATGGAGCTACTGGAGAGAGTCCAGCGTACTCTCTCTATGCTACAAAGATGATGAGAGGGCTGGAGCACCTGCCCTCTGAGGAACGGCTGCGAGAGCTGGGCCTGTTCAGCCTGGGGAAGAGAAGACTGAGGGGGGATCTTATCAATGTGTACAAGTACCTGAAGGGAGGGTGTCAAGGGGATGGGGACAAACTCTTTTCAGTTGTCCCATGTGACAGGACAAGAGGCAATGGGCAGAAATTGAAGCACAGGAAGTTCCGCCTGAACGTGAGGGGGAATTTCTTCACTGTGAGAGTGATGTAGCACTGGGACAGGTTGCCCAGAGAGGTTGTGGAGTCTCCTCCTCAGGAGATCTTCAAGGCTTGACTGGATGCAACCCTGTCTAACATGCTCTAGGTGACCCTGCTGGAGTGGGGAGATGTCCTGCAGAGGTCCCTTCCAATCTTGCTGATTCTATGATATATGTGTGTGTGTGTGTATATATATACACAATATTTTGATAGAAATAAAAAACATACGTGTCATATTTTTCCACAAAGCTGTTGGCTCTTTACAAGCAAACTTCAAATGCATAATGCTTTGGATAAGCCATACCACTTTTCTAGTAGTAAACCTAAGTTTTCCATTCAGAATTCTTGTTGCGGTACTTAGTGTACATGTGTGTGCTAAGAAAGTTATAGTGCATGTGCCTCATGCTCCCATTCCTCCCATTACTTCTCAAGCTCTATTAGTAAATGAAAAGCTAGGCAGCTCGTAAAAAAAAAAATCTAACCTGTTGTCCATATCAATATCTATTTTCTATAGCCTTTATTATTCTGTCTTCAATCTTTGCAGACAATTGTAATTCTTTTGTTGTTACAATTTATTATAAAAAATTCTATACTTAAATATGAAGTATACTACTAAGAAAAATCCTTATTTATTTGATTTAGCATACACATTCAGAAAACAATTGTAATTTGTTGCTTTGTCTAAAATTCTTTTTGAGCATGATACCTACGTGGATATGTTGATATCTGGGTCTAGATCCACAGAGAGACTCAAGCAAAAAGTGCCTTTCTAAATGACTTAAATCCAACTTGAATTTACATTGGTATGAAGAAATAAATAATTTTTGGTTGGTAAAATGAGGAGAGAGGGAAAGAATGGTAGCCAGAATAGGCAGAAAGTATGTGACTATGTAATTCACTGGGTAAGATATTAGGAAGACGAAATATTCAAATCCTTGTAATAATAAATATTAAATCTGATATATGAGGTAGAAAAAATACAAGAGGAAACACTTCTTAATAAAGTCTTAAATAGTTTGTATTCTGTGGATTAAACTGCTAGCCTAGGACATTGGAAATTTGGATTCAAATTCCTGTTTCAAAGCAAATGGAATGAGAATTTGAAGTGCAGGACAATTGTAAATACCTCCTAAATAATTTCTTTATTTCTTATTAACAGTTAGAATGCACTGAAGTAGAAAATAAGGAGATGTTCGCTTTCATTTTCTGCAGTGGTAAATATGACCCAGCTTAAGCTTTTGACAAAAGGAAAAGTCCATAACTGATAGTTTTAATCAAAGAAAGTTGCCAGCATGGACCAGGAGCTTCTATTCATCTCTGAGGGGGGAAAAACCTGGGAATGCACAAGTGGCTGTCAAATAGCATGCTGGAAATCCCTCTGTGACCTGTAAGATGCTCCCTTTGTTGGAGAAAGTCCTTGAATCCAGTTTGGCTTCAGGGTGCTTAAGGGTTAGTTGTTCAAACCTCTCCTCCAAATTTATTAGCCTTTGTTTCAGCAATACTGACCATTAACTTCTCAAAATGCTCTTATAGGTATTGTAAGGGCTCAACATTCCTGAATCACAGAATGACGGAGGTTGTAAGGGACCTCTGGAGATCATCTAGTCCAACCCCCCTACTCAAGCAGGGTCACCTAGAACATGTTAGATAGGATCGCATCCAGGTGATTTTGATATCTCAAGAGAAGGAGACTCCACAGCCTCTCCGGCAACCTCTTCCAGTGTTCTGTCATCCACACAGGAAATAAATTTTTCCTCATATTCAGGTGGAACTTCCTGTGTTTCACTACCCATTGCCTCTTATCCTGTCGCTTGGCACCACTGAGAAGAATCTGGTCTATTCCTCTTGATACTCTTCCTTAAGGTATTTATAGATGCCCTCTGGTAAGATCCTTCTCAGTCTTCTCTTCTCCAGGCTAAACAGGACCAGCTCTCGCAGCTTTTCCTCATAACAGAAATGTGCCAGTCCCCTAATCATTTTCATAGCCCTTCACTGGACTCTCTCCAGTAGCTCTTGCCTCTTGTCCTGGGGAGCTCAGAACTGGAAACAGTACTCCAGATGAGGCCTGCCCAGGGCTGAGTAGAGGGGCAGGATCACCTCCCTCGACCTGCTGGCAACAGTCTTCCTAATGCACTCCAGGATACCATTGGCCTTCTTGGCCACAAGGGCACATTGCTTGCTCACGGTCAGCTTGTCCACCAGCGTTTCCAGGTCCTTCTCTGCAGAGCTGCTCTCCAGAAGGTCAGCCCTCAGCTTGTCCTGGTGCCTAGGGTTATTTCTCCCTAGATGCAGGACCTTGCACTTGCCCCTGTTGAACCCCATGAGGTTCCTCTCCGCCCAGCTCTCCAGCCTGTCCAGGTCTCTCTGACTGGCAGCACAGCCCTCAGGTGTGTCAGCCACTCCTCCTGACTTGGTATCATCAGCAAACAGGCTGAGAAGGCACTCTGTCCCTTCACCCAGGTCTTTGACGAATAGGTTGAACAAAACTAGAAAAGTGAACTACTATTCAAGTTTCTTGATTTAGACCCTGTACTTTCAAAATGTTTATGTTTCAATGGGATATTTTAATTAATAAGGTAATACTAAAAAAGAGCATAAAAGCTATGCATTTTTATATTAGTTTAGGTGATCTCTAATCTCGTGTATTGCCAGTTTTATAACTAAGTCCTGGGAAAAAATAACTTTACCTTTGTAAGAAATAATCCTCTTCATGACTTATTGACCAATACTACCATATAAAATCAAGATTCTAAAGGTTTTTGTGGTTTTATTACTGATAAATTAGGAATATTTCCAAAGATTGGGATAAACTAAAGAATGCAACTATAAATTTTTAGGGTCAAATACAAGGAATGTTTTGTTTTGAACATGATTCAGACAATCTTAATGTGCTTTTGTGTTCTTCAGCTCTTTAAAGCCCAAGCTATCAGTAATTCAAAGTATATGTCTAATATGTATTTACACCCTCTATATTTGGAAGGTGTAACATATTTCATTTTCTTAGCTGTTTGAACTGTTGAATACTCTAAAGCAAACTTATAAAAGTTCACATTCTTGACGCTGTATAGAACGACTGTTAGGTGTAAAATTATCCCAAGGCATTTTTGTTTCAGCAGTACAATTAATAGTTCATTTTCCATTTGCCTACCAAAATAAGTTCTTTACTCTGGAGAAATACAGGTAGCGAAGTTGCCTATATTTCTACCCTGACATAATGTACGTTTTGTTGATAATGAAGAAAATAGGAATACAGAGGAAAAAACACATGTAAAGATACTAATACCCTATCTTCAAAGAAGAGAGGTGGGACTTATAGGTCTGGGAAACTCTTTTTTGTTCTCTGTAGGGCAAGTGACATACACTGGACTTCATGATAAGCTGCTGCATTGCACATTCCCAGCCCCTTGAAAGGGGAAATTAAGAATGTATTATAATGAGCTGTATAATATTCATACCTGTGCCGCTGGGAAATTTGTTAGTATCAACAGATGTAGGACGAAGTGCAAGTCAAAATCTACTGCCTGAAATAGTCCAAATGTTCTATTTTACTTCCAAGACCTCCTACAAAATCATGTTTCTTGAATTTAACTAGTTTCATATTAGAGTAATAATAAGAAAAATAAGAGAGGTGAAAAATCTGTATTTTTGCAAGTAAAACTGATCCAGACTCAATACTTACTTACACATGTATTAATGTACGAATAGAATTTGATCTATTGAATGTTTCATTAAAGTGTTGACAGCAAAGCATCAGAGATACAATTGCTGAGATTATATATGAAGCAGTTATGCCAGCATAGAGTAAATAAATAACAGATTACTCAATCTTTTTCTCTATTTTCAGTCTCTTTGTCTCTCTCACTCTTCTAACAGAATACACTACAAAAATTAGCTCATGTTTTTGCAAAGAAAACACAAGAGCTGAGGTTCTGATTGCTCTGTGAGATTGTACTGTAATTATTTATATAGACCCACCTGTATAGCTGAGCAAAAATGTCAAGCAAATCTATCTCCAATAGTCTTTACTAGACTTAATGGGTATTTCCTAACTTAAAAAAAAATCTCATATAGAGACAGTAATCCATAAGGCGAAACAAAACCCAGAGTGAAAGTCAATGGCTTCATCAACTTACAAGTAGTATTATTAAACAGTTTGCAAACAACTGATAAGCCTAATAAACATTATTTGAAAAATTTTAATGAATCAAAACATTCTTTTCCTGTAAATAATTGTTATATTATGCTACTATAAAGATATTTCTCTGTTTCAGTACATCATCTTACAGCTAGTAGAACAAAATGGGGAATTAGGCCAAGTTCATATATTTTCCAAATTAGGATTATCAGGACTATGATTGATTAATTGGAAAAGGACTACATTTACAACTAAATATTTTGACAATGAATAATTTATCCAGGTTTACTTTTAGCATATTGGTAAAGCAAGCTTCATTTCACATACTGCACAATAAATTCTCTTTAAAGGAATTCATGAGACCAAAAAATTGCAAACATAAAAATCAATTGCTCATTTCCATATAAAATTTGAAGACTTGTATACAATAAATTTCAGATGTACTCCTAAAATATGTGATTGTCTAGGAATAATATAGGTTCTATTATTCCAAGGAAGAAAACACTGCTAATTTTCCTAGAAGCAAGTTCTTCGTGTTAATTTATTCATTCGATAATCCTCAACTCCAAGAAAATGGTTCTCTGTGAAAACAGACAAAAATATTGAATAACTTAAACTTGTCCCTGTGATTTAAAGAAACAGATATCCTGTAAAAGGATCAAAAGATAAGTTATCTTAATTTATGAACTTTACAGTCATGAGTCATGTCCTATTATGATTATTATATTTATGAGGGCTAAATGACTGCTAAAATAAATAATAGAACTAAGAGTTCAAAATGCATGATGAGAATGCAACATAAAACCTTCAAAACATACTGAAACCACAACAAAATATTTATTTTTTTAATTCACAATAATTTTCAATAGCAACACTGATGTGTAAAAATATGCAATATTGATTTCAGTTAAAACCTTAATTATGACCAGCAGAGTCTAGAGTTTAGATTTATTTTTCTCTAGAGTTCAAATAAATGGAGGTAATGTGTTCTCTCTTGAGACAAATAGAGCTGAGACGCTGATGAGAAGAGAAGCAGAAGGACTGACTTGTCACAGACTATTCATGGATGTGACATTATCACAAAAAGAGGCAAGGGAATTGAACCCTTTGTGTATCTGGTTGGTTATGTGACACTGAATATCAATCAGTGATGAAAAAATTGTACCAAGTTTCAAAGCAAAACTCTTTATTACATGTTAGCTATAGAAACAATAGTAGAAAATTATTTTCCTTCCAAAGTTAGCAAAGCCCTTTTCACTCTAATGGCCTAATGTGAATTGACAGTGAAATATATCCCCAGAGAACCAAAGCACTATGCTGTAAGTGAAGACAGCACAAATCCATTATTCCTGACATAAATGCCAGTTTATAGATTTCAATAAGAAACAGGAATTTCTTTTTTTAAGACTTCTGTAGGGTTTTAACTAGTGTAGATTTAGATTTGGATAATGGCTTCTTCTCTGTTTCTATTTTCCCTCTAGTAAAAAACACTGATAATATAATTGCCATGTCACATATTTCATCACCTGAAAAGAAAGAAAATAGAGGACTATGGTTTGAATTTAGTGGTGATGTACATTACTAGAGCTGTGTAAATGCTTAAACCTCTGACAGAAACAATACTTGTTCACCCTTTCCAACCACACAGTGTCAGAATCTTTAAACCAAGCCACGACTGCTAATTTGGTTTATCTTGAAGATTTGCTGATCAGTCGTACAGCTGTGACTTTATTGCATATCTGGGTTATTCCCTTTGTGTTTGTTGCATTATATTTTTGTAAATCAAAATTTTCAAGTTTCCACTCATTGGTAAACAAATTAATTTTTACATGACTACGCAGCAAACTACATATGCGACTACTGTGATGGTGTACCTGTTCCACAATTCAACAAATGAGTGAGACATATGGGATGATACATTGGGGCTATCAGGGGTTTTAGCACCATGGCCAGTCTTCCTCTCCTAGAATCCCTTGCTAAGGAACTGTGAAGGGAACTCTAACCTGCTTTTTTGGCATGTGAGTTGGAAAAGACCTTACGGCCACTGAAGAGTTAGGTAGTCACTTTTTGCTGAAAGAAGCCCGCTAAGATTCCTTTCATGCTCTTTGGCTGTTATTACTATTCCTTTCCTCATGTAGGGTCTACACAAGAAAATTTGTTTCTGTGCTTAAGTCTCACCCACGGAAAATTAAAATCTGAATGATGAAGTGTTGTGATAGTGCTGGACAAGATCTGACTTCATTGAGAGAGAGGTCTATCTACACTACCTGGAACAACAACAACAAACTTCTTATAGTAATTTATATACATGTTTCAATGAGCCATTTACAATCCTCCCTTATAAATGCAATATCTTAACAATATAGAAACTTCCTAGGCTTGTTTTCTGCAAAGGAGGAGATGCACTATGAATTTCTTAAAAGAGAGAAAGCTGGATAGGCCCTTGCTCATCTCAATATGTATATTGACATATTTGAGGTGAGATCACTATAATCATACTGATTTACATCAGCTGGCCTTGCTAATACACTTGTCCTTTTATTTATACCCACTGAGGTACTCAGCATGAGCATTTCAGTCATCTAAACTTTTATTCAATTATGTATGCCTCTAAGTTCTTGTTTGTTTCTAGCTAGCAAAAGTGCCATTTCATTTAACATGGTTTGCCTTTTGAAAAAGTGAACCATTTTTGATGGATGTGAAAGAAAGAAGTGCACACAGATGAGCTTTTTTTTCCAACTTCATATTTCTTAAAAACAACTGAACAGATTTTTCCTTCTCTTTTAACCTTGCATAAAGAATATGTTTGAGGTCAACAAAGTAAGGAAACTTCTAGCCACAAGGGCATGTTTTCATAAAATTATGAACAAATGAAAATGGAAGGCTAGGTAAAATTGTTATAGGCATATAGGTTTGTATAACTACTAATGGCATAAAAGCCATTATACTTTTATTAAATATGATTTCATACATTAGCTACTGGCCTGATGGGTCAAATATTTATTTTCTAGGAGTCCCACCTGTTTCTAGCTACCAGCCAAAAGAACTGAATAATAAAATGTACATTATACAAAGTCATAAGGTACAGAACAATATTTTTCAGGATGTTTGCCGTTCTGTTAACAAGAACAGATAAATAGACCCACCGCTGGCCAATGTGTTTTTTACTAGTGGAATTTTTATCCAATAATCTGCTATCTATTTGCTGTGTTAAAGAACTCTATAAAAGCTATGTTTACATGCTACCTTCCATTGCCAACTTTTAAATGGCCAAATCCTTGTGGATTTCGGCAATCTCTTTCTTGTTGTGACTAAGGTGCTGCAGTAAATAATACATGATAATGCTGACCGGGAAAAAAAAAAAAGATTGAGACAGCACAGCCTGTAAAACAAAGATACGTTGCTATCTCTTCCATAATAAAATAGCAAATTTTCAGCTCATGCACCACACAGCAGAGCTGTCTTAATAAAAGGAGTTTACAGCGAATCCAATAACGTCGCGTATAAGGAACATTCCTCTTTGTACTCTGCCTTCCCCCCTGCCCCAAGATGATGTTATGATGTTATAGAAATTGTGGTTTCTGGTAACCTGTATTTGATGTATTCTTACTGTTTCAGACAATTATTCTGCAATTACGTATGTAAAACTTAATCCAGTAACTGTATGAGATTAAGCTATGGCTATATATGGCTACATGGGGCACAATCAGTAGGCTGCAGACACGCAGCTTGTATCCTGATAATCTTGAGAGTTTCGCAGATGTGAGCAAAAGAAAAGCTCAAAGTAGAATTCTGAAAGACATTTGGTTGCATTTGCATGTGCACACATGTGACGTCCATTTCCACTGCGTTAAAATTTCAAGGTACCACAGAGTAGAAAAAGCCTCGTGAAGTAGAATCTTTAAATAGGTAGATTGCCTAGAGTTTAGAAATTGAGTGAACAACATATTTTACAGTAACATGCTCTACGAAGCACATTTCTTTCTAGTTTCTGTGACCTCAAGGCACCACAAGCATTGAATAAGCTGTAGTTATATTTCCCAGTGATGTAAAAAGGGAGTATTACATTTCTGTAGATCATTATTTAAAAGTATGTTTCTCCTTTCTTTATGTTTTCCTGCTTTATTGAGATCATGTAAAGACCTCTGCTTTAGTCATTTTGAGTCATAATCACAAACTGTACTGTCTTCTGTGCTTTGGCAGTGAAAATGTGTCTGGGTTTCCGCAGTGACCTACCAAACAGATTTTTTTTTCCTCCTCCCATACCCCGTACACGCTTGCGAAGGAATTCCTGTGGTGTGGGGCGGCAGCTAAGCGCCGTTCGCGCGCTCGCAGGCGCAGATGTCGCCTCTTGGGTCTACGCTTGTCTCGCTTTCCAGCCGCCGAGCAGTTGTAGCCCCAAGGCCACTCTCCAGCCTTCTAGTACGCAGTCAGAGCGGCATAGCACAGGCTTGCTTTGTTTTTTTCTTTCAGTGCATCTGAGAATTTTTCAAAGGAAGGAGTAAAGGAAGCGGAAGGAAAAGAAAAGAAGAGAAAGGGGAAGGAGAAGGGAATAAAGAAAAAGAAAGAAGTAAAGGAAGAGAAACAGGCCTTAGTAAAACAACCAAAGTGTCCCACTGCAGTTTTGTAAAAGCACCAAGGAGGAAAACCCTGATCTATTCATAACGGGTACTGTCTGAAAAGTTTTAGTTACAACGCTATGAAGTAACACAGGATTTTTGAGCTTTTGGAACACAACCTTATGTGAAGCTGCGGATTTGATCAAGAAATACCACAATATGAATTGTAATTTGATTTCTCCTTGGACAGTTAGTGGTGTACATGAATGACAGAGGAGAATACATTTAAATCATCTCACTTCTTTGAGAAATGTTACCATGGCAAGCATTTAATCATAACAGCTGTAGCTCCTGCTTCTGCCAACATGACATTCATATGACCATACAGATCAGCACAGGCCATTTCCTGCGGCAATATTTTATTCTATAACCAAACCAGAAAGAAAACTACCTGGAACACAGTTGAAGGATATAGGAATGGTGTTATTTTGAACAAAATTTTACCCTATAGCATACTTCTTAGGAGCTTGTTAATAGAGCTTTCTCATGTATTGTAACATAACACAGGAAATCCAGTGGTTCATGAAGGAGAAATGCAACTATATAGCCGAGCATATGGGGGTTAGGGGGACTGATAGCTTGGCTACTATGCTTGTACTACAAAAGAGAAGATGAAGTCATGAAGTCATTGCTTCTTCATGAAAAGCAATATGCCAGACACAAGTAAAAAGTGAGCCTGACTCTCCCAAAGCACCTTGACATATTCGCTTTGTCTACAGAAGACAAAAGAGAGGTTCAGAACAGAACAAGGGTATTTCCATTTTCAGCTTGACAGTATTCTCATAATGAAGAGCTGGCGAGAGGGAGAAGCGAGAGGATTTCTCTGCATTTGATTGTGATTGTACTCTCTCTACTAATAAATCCTCCTCGGTTCATAAAGATTCTTCTAAAGAGCAATTTGATTTGTCTTTGAAAAGCACTGGAGTGCATCAAATGTCATTAGTTCTTTAAATGTGTTCATGGGTTGTTGCAGGCCTGAAGCTTTATGCAAAGACTCTAGTCTCCTGGCACACACTTTCCCTTTGCAAGCTTCCAAACCAAGATATTCCCATGTGCTTTCACAGTAGCACACAGGCCTTTAACCGATTCTCAGTATGAGTACCAAGGCACAGGAGGTCGGGCTCTGGGATCCTTATACTTCATCACATTATATTTTAATGGTTTCTTCTAGAGAAGGCAAACCTTGAAGCAGTCGCTTTAAACTATACAAAGCAAAACTTATACTAAGCAGAATTAGCCATAATAAATCAGTGGTATCATATTTTGTGTTTATTTAACTAAATCTCCCTGTTTCATTCAGGCTAAAGTCTTCACGAAATATCTGATCCTCTCTAACTTTAGCTATCACATTTTCTCTCATTCTATTTACCTACTTTTCTTCCTTCATCCCCCCTCCCATCTCACTCCTTCAGGCTCTCCCATAATCCAGTAAAGTATCTCCTACGTTTTCACCTTCTTTCTTATATTACTTGAGTAGTGTCAGCTATTCTCCTGTACTGAATAATTCAAACTTTGCAGTTTCTTCTTTAAATCTATCTACCTATCCATTTCTCTATGTATCTACTCTACGTCACTTTTTCTATATTCCATCCTTCTAGTATTTCCTTTCTCTTAGTTGCTCCATTAGGAAGTGATTGCCCTGATCTTACAAAGGAGTTATTTATTCAGGACAGCCCTTTTCCAACATGCCTTTTTAGAAATGGTGCAATAATTAAAGAAGTACAAGAGGAAATCTGGCAACTAGATTCAGTGCCACTCTGCATTGCTTGGGAAATGGCATGCTTATCTTGAGTGGGATGAGCCTAAATCATGGTCTGTTAGAGACAATTCAGGCAGTATGTAAGTTTGATATCAACCACTTTTGTAGAAAAGTACCTGCTAATCATGCTGATTTGTTTCAAATAAAGTGCAATGGAATTTTTTTTTTTCCATATGGACAGCTTAGGGTCAGGAAATTAAACATTTTTTCAATAATCATCTTGGCTGAAAGCAAACTGTAATCTAATAATCGGAAAGGGAGAATCATGTTTTAAAAAGCTATCCCTCAGGTAAGGAAGATTTGCCAAAATTGACCTCATATTACACTAACAATAAGAGAAGAACTTTAACAGGCATCTTCTTAATTTTACAAACAATACTTTAAAATTAGGGGATAATTCCACTGACTCACTATGTTCCTATAACCTTTCTGATCATCTTACATTATCAATCTATTATTATTAGAGTCCTCCTATGAAGCAAGGACACATTATCCTGATTTTAATGAAATATATATCCTAATTTTGTAGATTTCCTAAGTCTATTGAATCCTTATTTCACTGACAAATTCTTTAAAGCATTCTTCCTGACTTAAAAAAAGCCCCTATGTTGTGGAATATTGTTTTAAATGAGGGCAGAACCAACATTAACACTATACATACTTGGCAAAAAAATGCCAATGACTTAAATCAGGAAGCTACATATATAGGCCTGCAATACAGAGCTTTGGGGACTCAGCCTTGCACCCCTGCGAAGGTGAAGACAAAGGCATTTCATCTTTAAAATACGTTACTGCCAGGATTATTACTGAGAAGCGTTATAGATGGCTATATTTCTCCTCTCGCTCTTCTGCAGTATCCAGTTCAGAGTCTGACTACTGCATGAGTGATGGTGATTTTTGATACCTAGAGCAGATAATAGTACATCATTTATATGAGGCTCTAAAGGCTGACAGAATTCTCACTTGTAGTGATTTTAGAACACTTTGAAGAGACTTGTTGTGTCAAACTCACTAGCACTTAGGACAGCAACACATTTCACAGCCTCTGCTATTAAGGTGACAGAAGAAGGAAGGAAAATCCCAACAAAGAAAGTATGTTCCAGTAAGTGATACTAAAAACTCTCCTATATATCTCACTTCTCAAGGAAAGAGTATAACTCACAGAGCTTTGCATAATTTCTTGATAAATAAAAATGACCTGTGTCTAGCTTTTACTTAATGTCAAATCCAAGAGGGGAGCTAATAGCCCAAGAAGCTGATTACACAAATAATCATTTTCTGAAGACACAAGGAGAACAAAAGATACTTCAAAACTTGCTGCCAAGAACAATACACCTAGCTTCACACATTTAAATGCAGTTGACTATACTGTAAGTTGGTTTTATAGCCAATTCAGTTGTAAGGTATGGTTAATCTAATACGTTGTAGGCATTTACTTTAAGAAAGATAAATTATATCTTAAAAGGGACTTATTATCCTGACCTGATCTTCAATAGCCACAAAGAGAGCCTAGGGTGACTACATTTTAGATGTCTACATTTATTCAGACAAATGCTACCTCTGCTTACTGCTGAAGTCATTGTGTATCCAGGTTACATATATTTCTTAGGTCTATTAGTAAGAAGACATGTTCTTCTGTCATTTTCTGTACACAGACCCATTGCCTATGGCTCCTCAGTTCATACTGAAAGTGAAAAGCAAGAGCAGTCCCCAGCACTTGAATGTGGCACCTGACATTTCGCGTTTCACTGTTGAAATCTTGCAGGATTTTGGCTTTCAGCTCATACGAATGAGTAATCTTTATCTGATCCCACCTCCACCACCAGCATACTCAAACAGTGAATAAATACAAATTTCAGAAGGACAAAGATACTTCCAAGTATTCCTTTCCTATATGACATGAATTTCTTTGATTACTGTCTCATTCCCTGTTGTCACCAAAGTTTGTCATTTTTTTTCTTTCAAAAAAAACCCTGGGATATCTTGAGTTTCTTTGTGAATATTGCTTGTAAGTGCTTTTTTTAATAATATGTGTTTTGATGTTCATTTTTTGTATGCTGTATAGAGCTATAAATGACTTATTTGTGTGTGCTTGTGCGTGCGTGCGTGTGTGCGTGCATGTGTTCTCTTTCTCTGTCAGTGAAGGACTGTTAGGAAACAGAATGTTGTGTTCTTGAGAATTTTGCCAAATATAGTTTCAAGAATATGGTTTTCTTAGTTTATTTCAGAGACACAGTAGACAAGGATACTTTCTTCTCGTTTAAGCTTTTTGAAGTCCTGTTTAGATGGGTACAATTAAAGGCCCTTCTGTGGCCTTGGGCAAAATATTGCTCTGGATCTGAGCTCTTCTTTGATTAGGAGATACTAAAGTTTCTTCTGATTGCCTCTGGAACAAGACTCAGTACTTCTCTAGTTTAGGATTTAGTATAGTTTAGGATTCAGAATATTGTTCAAATAATTCCTTCCTTCATTTGATTCTTCAGGTACAACTGTATTATAAACTACGATTTCTATCCTGCATATGCTGCAGGAACACTCTAAGTTCTTCCAAATCCTGTCCCAGTGCCTGGTGCCTTACCAAAGCTCGTCATCTCCTGCTGAAGTATAGGATACCTGATGTGTGGCGGAAAAGCCTTGCTGCCGCTCTTCCTAATATCAGACACCACGTACAACAGAGAGGAGGGTTTGCCCATGAGATCATCTTGTATTGCAATCAAGAGCCTAACTTTTCTTCTTCGTAGGTTTCTTGATAAATGGGTCCTATCAAATATTTTCATTATAAAGAAAGGCTACTTTAAAATTCTGCATACAAATAAATTTTATTTAAATCCTTTACTGTGTCTGCCTTAACTTTTTTAAGTTCTGCTGTCCCTTCACCCCAAATACATTATATATAGCTTCTCTATACTCATCTTCTAATATTTTTGCATATACTTCAATAGAAAAGCTTTTACTTTTAATGTAAATCCCCTTCTATTTTTGTACTAACATTTTAAAATAGTAGAGCCTGGTCTATCCAAATGAATTATATTTTTAGCCTAACTACTGTTTTTTTTTGTTTACAAAATATCTAAAAATAAAATCTAAAGCTAATAAAATCTAATATCTAAAATATCTAAAAATAAAAACAAATATTTTGGCAGTAAGTCTATGTAGGTCTGTTTTTAGTATCTGTAATTTTAAACTGAGAATTTGGCCTACCAAAGAGCCTTAGAGACTACTCAGAAATTTGGTATTACAAGATCTTGTGCTTTTACTACAAGTTTGGCAGGACTTTCAGTAAAATCAGAAAATTCATCTTGACTTCCACAGGGTCTAATACTTTTTTGTACTTTTGATATTTTTGTAAAGCCCTAGATTCTAGCATTAAGAAGTTATAAATGAAAATCAGCTTTTATTTTTAAGATTTTATTTTTTTAACAGATCAAATGGTTAGAAAGAATTACAAAATACAGAAACAGGCAAAAAAACACAAATATCTCAAGATCAAAATAACAAACCCATTCCCCAATAAAGAAATAGAATGCATTGAGAGGGAGAGGGGGAAGAGTTGCATTAATTTCAGTCAATATCTCATTTTTGAAACCTGACAGAAAATTTTGGAATGCTTATGGTTCTCAAATCCATACTCTGAAATGTAAGTAAGTCTTTCATCTTTGATTTTATTTCACTTTCTTTCTTATTTTGAAGTATACATTTCATTTTATTAATGTGCATAAGGTATTTACTGTATCTCCCCAGCCTTTTCTTTCCTAAGTAATTCTGTTTTTTATTGCCTTCTTACCTTTTTATTGATTTCCCTGTTCTTATTTTCACTTTTTTTTTTTTTTAATTTATAGATGACTCCTTGTTCAAGTGACATTGGTTTATAGAGTAAAAAAGATGAGAGGGGATAATAGGGCTTTTCAGTGGTCATCTCATCTAAGCTAGTTTGTTATCTGCACAAATAGATCACTAGCAGCATATTGACTGAAATGTTTAAGCTTCAGGAGTTTCATCTTGCAACATGCAAATTAATCGAAGTTTGTGACTGATGTAGCAGGTGGAGAATCAGAATTTGGATTGTTACCATATTCCACAAATCTACAAAGTGTTTGAATTTCTGCTCCATTTCATGTATTTATAAATTACTTTGTTATTTTTCTGCAATAATTTCAATAAATTTTAGGTTTTAGCTCTTTAATGATCTTTCCATTGAGTAATCATATATCTTTTTGAAAGATGCAAGAACTCCTTTCACACCACTCTGAATTCATCTGCTTGTTGATATTTCCACAAATAATTGCCAGTGTGACATCTCATTTTTGACTACATTGTCCAACTACTGAAATATCAATAATAGCTTTTCCATGAGCGCCTGCTTGATAAGCACATTCAATTTGAAAATTTTGTGAGTATTCATGGAAATAAGATCTGAGATAAGCTTAGTTCTGGTTCTTAGACTACTAGCCAAACTGAAGGTGGGTCTCTCTGAAACATATCAGTTTCTTTAGGTAACATTTCAATGAATAAAGAACATTACTAAAGTGTCTGCAGAAACTCAAGGTGCTCATACTGTAGCAGAAAGTATATCTCCAGAAGTCTTTATATGTTAAGATTAGCTATCCTTGGACCATTATAGCACTTCTCGGGTCAAATTTCCCCCAGAAGATCCTACCTTTATGTCTGCTTCAGCCCCTGTATCTTTTTTTCCTCTACAAAACTCTAGCATTTGAATAATCACACACTGGAATCTACATAAGAAAAACACTTTTGGTATTTGCCAAAAAGATTTTTTCTCTTTTAATACTACCTGCCAACCAGATATATACAATGTTTATTAAGAATCTAATTCTTAAGAGGATAAGAAAACTGTGGAGACAAAATATATTTACTTAAGTGGAATTGCCAATTTGTTCTGGACACATAGGGGCAAAGCTCTGGTTATAGCTAAGGAACATTTAAGTCTCATGCACTTCATAAACCATCATAAGGTTTTCCAAGCTACTGCCTTCAAAAGTCATGGATCTTCTTGTCCGGTTTTGGTAATAGCTGTATTCTTGTCTCTTTCCCATGTTACACTTTTCTGAAAACACATTATTGACCTGGAGAACAATCATTCTAACAACATTTATATTTCTTAACTCCGCTATAGCTTCTTTCTCCCTTTGACAATAACGAGTTGGCTTCTGGTATCATCTCTCCATCTTCCATGTAAACAACAAGGAAAATGATTAATTTTGGTCTCTACTAAATGTTCTCTTTAATAAATAATCTTTTCTTTCTCTTAGAAGTCCTGGTTTCTCATTCTGTGACTTCTTGTTCTTTGTTTACATTAACAATATCCTATTATTTATCTTGACCTCTTATGTAATCATCCTGTTCTACTACTTTTGCTTTTCTTATCAGATATTAACTTTTCTTGCCTTGTTTCAGTGACCTCTTAATCCTTCTCCAACATGTGTGATGTTTTACCTCTTTAATTGCCTCATCGCCTCCTTAATTTCTTGCTCTTTTTTTTTTTTTTTGATGAATCATGATTTTTATTATGAAATGTATTTATCTTCTCTGTGTGTAATCCAATTTTTCAAATAAGGTATGCAGATTCTCTGGTATGTACAACTTTGAGAAATAAGGAAATAAGGATCTTAAAAGTTGATGTGTTCTAATATATAGCATTAACTTTACTTTCTAGATTAAAAAAGCATATTCTCCTAAATGCTGAACTACATATAAACACACATAAATGTATAAAAATGTACTCTAGAATTTTTGGGGCATATGCTAGTGAACAGAGTCCAGTACCTGATAACTTAGATAGACCAAATCCAATATTTTGGGAGCTTCCTGAAGACTCAGAGAGAAAAGCTTGCCCAGCTATTAAAATCTATGGACAGGAAAGCCAGAACTGATGTTTTAGACGTTACTCATGCCTCTGCAATTCTTCTTCTCCTGACTTATGGGAGTAAAGACAACAGCTGTGGTCACAGATGGGATGTGCTTGTCAGTAGTAGGACTCTCAAATGCACAAACCTAGAATCAATCACCTCTGCTACGGCAGTCTAGGACAGTTGGTAATGTTGAAGTTTATTCTTGAAACTGTTGTAGAAATATGCAGAAACTGTTGTAGAAATATGCAAAGGGCAGAATATGTCGTCTCTTGACCTGAAGACAGGTATTTTTCAATAGTATATGTGCATTCTTTTAATGAACCTTGGGATCTTTACTATGAGGCCTACAATACACCTCTGAAGCAAATATATCGATCTGTTAGAGGCCATGGGATTTCATTAATGTACTGGTGTCAGTACATCAGTCTAAAGCTTATTTGTGCAGAACATTGAGAATAAAATATTTTAATGATTCTGAACAATCAGAAGACTATTAAAAAAAAATATAAATGTTTAATATTTATTTAGATCCAAGTTTGTAGGAAAATCAGTTTTCAATTAGGAAGGCATTTAAGCATCTGCTTTAAGTTAGGCAAATATATTCTTGAATGGGACCCTGTTCCAAACCAAGACTTTTAACTCTGGTTCTGATCTACTTATTCCAATGGTATTAGTCATAAACCTGAATGTGACTCAACATAATATAAACCAACCAACATGAATAAAAAGCTGAAAACATGCAACAGTATTTGAAAGGTTTAGATTATTGCTCTATTCTGGAACCATCACATATGAACATCTCCTCATGAATTTATTCTTTTGCTTCCTCCAGCTTCCTTCCCTTGCTCTGTCATGTCCCTTCTCAGCTAAGAGCATAACTACTTCAACAGCAAAAGCAAAGCTAAATCAAAATCTAAGGAGAAGTGGACAAATAACATATCACTTCAATACACCCTTGTTCTCATAAACAGTGGTAAATGTACAGTAGGATTGTCCAGGAGAGGAAAAGAGTTAAAAGACTGTCTTGTACTAGCCACTTATTTAGCCTTATCTAAAGTTTTTGTTGATCACTGGATTAGATATATTGCTAATTAATTGTTTTGAAATATCTGAATTAATGTTTATTTCTTCATTTTTGTTTCCAATTTATTAGAAATATGCAAGGATAGTGATCCCTTCTGCTTCGGGAATTTTGTTGAATGTAAGGGAAAAGGTCAACAAGACATCATGAAAAAATATGCTGATCTAGACAATTCTTGCAGCTGGCCATATCTTTTAGGAAGAAACACAGGAGAGATTTCTATTTTTAGAGGTTCAAAATAACTTTTTTCCTGTCCTTCAGCAGTTTACTTTTCCGAGGCCTACATTTTTCTTTCATCTGAGAATGGCACAGACTCTACTATAGTTGTTATGTATTGACCTAAAAAAGACATTCTTGCCTACTTTTTATTTGATTCATGAATGATGTAGTTCAGCTAATTGTGATTTGACTTTCTTTTTTTCGAATATGCTTGATGTAAAAGTTTCAAATTAGGAGTTTTTGAGAGCTCATATAGCAAGTGTTAAATATAAGAATGTAAGAATAAGAATAGCATTGGTTCCAGAATTTGTTCATGCAAATCTGCTAGTAATTTGTGATTATATATCTGGCTTCCTATTTCCTGATATAGTAGTAGATTATTCCTGGGTCTTTCATTCATGACAACACCCTCAGCTCTATATTTCTATTGCTTGTCCACCAACTCACAGTACTGAGAGAACTCAACATTGAACAGAAGGTAGAAGGTGTCTTTTTTTGTTGTTGTTTTGTTTACTAAAGAAAATGGAGATAAAATATAATCACATATCTCTGTCATTATAGCCAGAAGATGGTATATGTATTGTCTGTTGTTTATCCCAAGTTTTGAAAATTTCCCTGCTTTGATGTGGTTTGATGCATTTTAGCTCGTAACCTTTTTCTTTTAGAAAGGATGTTAGCAGATAAATTGAACTTCCATCATTTTGTTCTGCTCCTTCTTCACTCCCCTCCCTATTGTTTGATTTTCCTATGTATAACACCATTTCTTCAGAGGAAGATAAGTGGAGGATATGTTTGCTTTTTAATCTTCCTTTGCCATATAATTAGAGGGTGTATAGAAGCTAAGCAAAGAAAAACAAAGAAGATATTGTACCCGTAGAAAAGTTTTATTCAGGTACTTAAAGGCACTGAGAGAGTATGGCCAAGATCTTGCTAACATTTTCCATCACTTTTTATTGACCTCAATTTTGAATGAGAAAACACCACCCAGATGTACTGTCTGTTACGTATCCCAAAATAAACAATGTTGGTTACCACATGCTCAGGGGATTCACTTACCTTTGTAACAGAAAGCAATGGAATAGCAAGTGCAGAAGAATGTTCATGGTTCTGTTAATCTTTCCTTCTGAAAGGCTATGACTACAGCCATGATACCTGATTATACAGTCTTCTGCTGCTAGTGCTATGAAAAGCCCCTACACAGAGCTGTATTTGTTCTATCTGATTCTTATCTATGTTGACATTTTTTAACCCAGTAGATGTTGTTGTTTCTGACTAGATGCTATCTTTATACTAAAGTCCTCAGCAGGGAGTGGTATAGGTCTACAGCCCCAGGAGAAGAAAGGCAATTTCTTCAGAAGTCTGCTCATAGAGCATTGAACTTGAGTTTGGGAAGGCTTCTAGCCAACGGTCTAGCCTAGGATTTAAGCAACAGAAGTAGAACAGTGGTTGAGTTAAGGGGCCCACGTTCAGAAGATCTAGACTAAGCAAGCAGCCTTCCTGACTCCATCTGAAATGGAGTAGTAACCAAATATGTGAGTAAATATTCCTATAAGTAAATAAAGTTCTACTTTACACTTGAGCTGATCATCTAAATATCCTCCTTGTGTTTTATATCTATGAGCTCTTCTGTAAAGCCTTTGAAGGTCCTAAGTTGTTAGGAATGTTCTGAATACACCTGACTGCACAATGCTGTTTACATTTGGCATAATAGCATCTTGCTTAGAGAGTTTTTGTAACAAATCGAAAATCTGATACAAAAGGGAAATATGAGCTTTCTTTCTTAGGTTATGAAGAATGAAAATTATACCTCCCTCTTCTGAGAGCATATTACAAAGTGTGGTTCGGGACATATTTCACTCCTTTATTGAGGCTGTGTAACTTCAACTTGCATAGCAAGACTGAGGTGATACCAATGACTCAGAAACAGTCATCACACCTTTGTAGCATTGTCAGCACACCTTGAACTCAGAAGCAGTTCCTGGATCTGATCAGATACTCCCCTGAGACCTGTAAATCTCATCATGTCACAGTAGAGCCTCAGTCCAGATAGACTTGGGAACCAGGCCAACAGAAACTGCAGGTAATGCAACAAAAAGAAGTGCAAAGTTCTGCACCTAGGGCAGAATAACCCTGCAGAAGAGCAGCGGCTGAGAAAAGGTTACTGTCCTGTGGAAAATGTTTCCATCGTGTTCTTTATGGAGAAGGCTCTCCCAAACACCAGAATGGCACCTCACCTGTCTCACCCCTGGCAGCTCCAGAGCATGTGATGTGATGTTATATTGCATGTGCGCATCACAGCTGTAGCTTTTCAGCAAGTCTGGGCAGGACACAGCACAACACATCACTGTCCTTTGGTTACTATGTTCTGCTTTGTACTTTGCAGGCATGCCTTTGTGTACTGTTTAAGTATTTTATGCTGAATGAAATAACTGCAATAGAAGACAGTGATGGAAATTTCCCCAAATCACACTCTCATCATCTAGATGTTACAATCTTCTTCTAAGAGCTTGAGAGTCATTGATTTAAACATCTTCTCTAGATAAACAGAGAAAATGTGTATACTCAGTATACTCCTGTATCCACAGGTGGGTGTCTCTTGGTTCCTCATTCAGACATACTTCCCTTTGCATAGGATATACACTTATCCAGGGAACAGGTAAAACTGACCCTCTCAGCCTAATCATTTTCATTTGTGGAATGAAAAGCTGTGGTTCTTGCTTCTGCTCTCCCCGAAGTCATTCCAAGAAAAGTAAAACATACTTTGAAGGAGATACCAAGATAACTTCCCCAAACAGACTATAGCATAGCAAAAAGAACACATTTTTTGAGAGAAGAGGGGGAATTAACCCCTCAGACAAAAAAGAACTGAATTTTAGCAGTCCTGCACCTGAATGTATTCTTTCAGTTCTGAACTGCTGCATAAAAGAATGGCACCGCTCACTGCCTCTGGCATCTTTGCAAATACAACTTTAAAAAATACAGAAACTTTTTCTGAAATTCTGTCAATCTGTTTCACTAAAGAAAAACAAAAGAAAGAAAAAAAGGAATTCTCAGTCTATTATTTGGGCCACCTTATTTGACACAGGAAACAAGTTCAGCTATCATGCTCAGCAACCCTGGGAACAGGAATACACAAGGAAGGCAATTTCTATGCTGCCCTCTCCAAGCATATTGCATACTGAAGACTGCCAAACTCATTCAATGCATAATATGAACATGTGCCAACACACAAATTCATAAGCAGCAGTATTTATTACTCCTGCTAATATTTTAAACAGGCAAAGAAAAGGATGAAATAACCAGGACGAGCATTCCTCCTTCACCCATAATAGTGGCATCACTGGGTCAGAGATGATATACTCTTGCAAATATCAAAGGTTCCCTATGTTTTTTCTTTCTATGTATGTTTTTATGGTACAGAGATTATTTTCACCTCCAAGGATATCAGTCCAGCACTTTCCCCACATGTTATATTAAATCTACTTATTCCTGTAGAAGAAATGTTTACTTCCATTAATAACACTTTTGCCAATACAGCTAGGGCTTTTAGTAGGGTGTTATCAAAACACACACATTTAATATTTGTTCTCTTAGCTAACTCACTGAATGAAAGGCAACACTTCTATTTTTTTCTTTTTTTTCCCCTTGCTGGGTGTTGCCTAGCAATATATTACACTGACTTTGAACGAATGTGTAATAGTAAATATTATGGTTTCATCTAACATTTCGACTATGAAAATAAACTGCATAAAATGGAGTTCACGTAAAGATAGCGGGGTCAAAGACCATTGGAGTAGGCATTCTGCATCTATTAAAATACACTACCCATAGACAGTCATTATTTATTGGAATATGTTATGAGTCATGGCAATTCATAACACTACGGTCTCTGGAAAATTCCATTTTCCACTCTGAGTTGACATTAGACTTACAGTATATACATTTTGATTTACTGAGACATAAATGTATCCCACCAGTTATAGGAGAGTTGTTTCTTATCCTTCCTAAAATTGAGAGATACTTCTTATTTCCAGGAAAATAAATAAGGTCATTTGGAATGAAGCATTTACAATTCTTTACAGGGTAGTTAAAATGAATAAGGATGTATATGAAAGCTTGTTTGACTGTCTATTTAGTTTCATGTTAAAAATTTTAGTCTTATCATTCATGATTTATGTACAACATGTACTGCCACTTGCTGGTCTGTTCTATAAATACCTTCGTAATTTGAATTAAGATAATGTGTTATCTGTTCTTGGTAGATGTATTACAGTTTTGTACTGACTTAAAGTTCCACCAAACCATAAAGCTTTTTTGCATTTCAGATTTAGCTAAAAATATTCTCCCATTAAAACAGCAATCATCATTAAAAAATAGCTCCCTGATTCTGCTGATTAATTTTTCAATAACAAGCAAGTTTTCTGAAAAGTTACAATTAAAAATATTTTTAGAGAAAACCTGACAAATTTTTAAGAATCTAGAGAAGCAATTACCTTGCATAAAAATCTACAGTACAAAATTAGAGGGAGGAGGAAGTAATTTCAAATAATATACATATATATTTTAATATATACACATACATAAGCATATTGCCAGAGGCAACACAGTGATTTGCTAAAAAAGTTTTAAATGAGTAGATTTGAGATCTCTTCACTACTTCCCGTACAAATTTTCATGCTGCTATAAATAGATTGTTTTTTTCTGAACACTGTTTCTGGTTAATTAGGTCTCAGACCTTTTCATCTTCTTTGGCTTCTGTGTTCCCACTGAAGTAAATGAGAGTACCATGTTTATGAAATGTAAGATTAAGAGTTGTAATGTGCAGCTAATGTACAGACGGACAGTTTTAGTCATATGAGTAACTTGAGTCTTGTGCTCAGTTTTGGCTGCTGCGAAAGGGGAAGGGAATAACCTGTTCTTCATGTCCATGAAATATGGAACAAAAAAATAATGGGCTCAAGTTGCAGTGAGAGGTATAGGCTGTACCTACCAGGAAACAGTGAATCACTGGCAGAGAATGTATGGAAGTGCCATCACTGGAGCTCTTCAGGAATAGGTTAGACAGGAACGACCATCAGGAATGACAGGTATTTACAGGGCAATAAGAGGTGGTCACTTTGTGTTTTCAGTCAGTCAAGCTAAGTATCCCATAAACTTTCTAAGACCACCTAAGGACTATATAACATTTTTAAAAATAAAGCCATAGAATATCTTGTATGTTTTTCCATATTAATTTTATTTACAACTCCCCTAAAAGCTATGCTATTATATTTTTCCTATTTTCTTTAATTGATTACTTGGGTGTATCAGGAGGTCTCTGTTTTTTGTTTGTTTGTTTGTTTTTTAATTATTTTAACCATTTCTTATGTTCAGTGGTCCATCTATTGGTAGCCACCAGACTAGAGAATGTCCTGAAGGTCTCTGTCCTCTTGTTTGCAATAGATAGTACTCATAAAAACTGTCTTTTCCATATCCTTTTAAAACTCTGTTTAAAACTCAATAGTAAAAATACAAACTATAATTTTAAGCCTGAAAACAAGCCGCTGGCTGCAACAGCCAAGTACTGCCATAGTTTAGGAAACCTAGATACAACTCTTTAAAGTTTTAGAACGATTTTTAACTGTATAATGATGCTCAAAGAAAGCTGTAATAACACATATTTTTAAAATTGGGTATGCAACCATCCTTAGAACCCCAGAAGCAGAGGGAAAAGCCTGCGTAGGCCAACAAGGTTTTTTGAATACAAAAGAGCATGAAGTCTCTCTAAGGAAAATGAAACCGTCTGCCTTCTCTTAAATAATCTATATACTAGCCAAGAATTTCTTCTGATTATCACCTTTTTAACACTTCTTTTATGACTTTACTGTTTATGAACATATTACAGTAAACTGTTCTTTCCATTTACAGAATAAATAAATAAAAAAAAAAAAGCAAGGAAACTGCACACATCACTGGAAAGATATAATGGGGCCTGAGGACATGTATTTGTTGGCAATACAGAGCTTATGTGTCAAGCAATTAAATATAGTTCAGCTGACAGTAACTGCAGAGGCAGTCATAAAATACTGGTGATGGACTTAAATTGCAAATAATAGCAGGCTACAGGCTGTCAGAGATGACCACTGGATAGTAATCACCATTGAAATACCATCCTGGAGCCCTTTAAATAAAGAGCAGCGGTAGATTATAAAAAGGCTGGGGGAAGGGGAAGGAGGAACTTGTAACAGTCTGTTCTGATGTGTCAGGCAAGACAGAAATAATTAACTCCGAACTACCTGTCTGCTCTGTACAAGGATTGTGTTGTTCAGCGCACACAACTCTCTCTTTGCCCTTGTGAGCGTCGCAGAAATATACAGGAACAACTCTACGAAGCAGCTCCAGAGCCTTCTGGAGCCAACTGACTCATAATCAGCTCAGCGGTTTGGCTCAGATCCTTCACGCATTAAAGGCTAGACCGGACTTTCGGACAAAGCTGAACGTGACGGCCTGTCAGATAACTGCCTCAGCTCCCAGCATCCTGAATAATAAACTTTTGCTCCCCTTTTGTTCCATACTTCGCAAAAAAAAAAAAAAAAAAAAAAAAAGACAAGCGTATATACGTCATTTGCTAAGTAGGATACGAAGACGTATTTGCTCGTTCCCCACTCTTCACTATTCCCCTGTCAATGTTCCCCTGATCCACATCCTCATATTTAGTGGATAAAGGAGATCAATACGGCTGAGACATTTTTTTAGCTCATCAGTCAAGAAGATGGAAGGGCCTCATGGGCTATGTCGCTGTATCAATTTACAGAGACAAGAAACTTTCCCACTCCCTCCATAAGAAAAGGAGTTTTGTTCTGTTCGCAACAGACTGCCATGTTGTTTCTGTGTAAAGCAGTGAAAGGTGACTTGATTCTCACCTACATGGCTATGTACAGTGAATGTCTTATTTTTTATACTTTTTAATTAGCCTCTGAATTGAGATATTTGTGAAATAATTCCCGATAAAGTGTCACTTCTCACTTCAAGCACTTAACACAACTTCCAGTCATTCAAAACTGGAGGTCATTTCTGGACCTCAGAAAAAGATGAGGTCCAGATTCAGGTTCTGGATTAGATTATTGCCTCTATAACCTTTACAGCTGAAGGTAAAAGACAGAGTATGTATTCTTTTTTTTTCTTTTTTTTTTCCTGACATAAATATAAATATAGTATCTCCCTTAGTACTAGCTAAATTACTTTCTAGAGGTGTTTATTTCTCTGCAAAGACCACACGGACTCCTGGATGCCAAGCCTGGGGGAAGAGCACATCTTTTAGTGCACACGAGTTAGGTGAAACAGATTCCACCAACAGGCTGCTGGCACCATAAGTCAGAGCACTAGTGGCCAGTCCCAGACTGACACTGCTTTCTGAAAGGAGCTGTAAGAAGTGACAGCTCTCTGGTGAGACACAAGACTTGTATCTGAGCAACTACAAAGTGAGACAGAGTGATCTGGGAGTTGAAAGAAAAAAGAGGAAAATAAGAATCATCCATTTTATATAGAATATTACATCATTTCTTTTCAAACCAACATTCATGTGATCCTCCCTCCCACAGGGTAAATTGCAAATGGATTCTCTAAAGGTGCTACTCAAAAATGCAGTAAAAATGTTCTAATACTTATCTAACAGTACTATCCCTCTTTTTTATTATTACTCTTAAAAAAAAATCTTTGTAAGAGGAAAGTTTCTTGAGAGATTTTGATTGCATCTGAATTCAGTAAATATCAAAACAATGCAAAATTTTTACTTTGTTAAGATTTCAGTGCTATCTACTTAGAATCCTGTACAAAATGAAAGAGAAACAGGGCAGAAAAGAAGTTTCTAACTAATTAAGGATGTCAATTTGTTTGAAACGCCCTTTGGTTTACTGTAGGTTTTAGGTCTAGCTATGTTTGTTCACCATTAAGGATTCCTTTTTATAAGCAAACATCTTCTAAAATATCTCAGAAGTGAACTGTCAAGTTAGCCATTTCTGTCATCAGTGACTGTTGCTATCTATTTCCTTCCTAAAGCCAGTTTGGCAGTATTAATCTTTGTAAAACAAAGGAAAAACAAACCAAACTCAGATAAATGCTCAAGTGTTAATAATGGCTAAAAGCAATGTAGAGGCAACATTATTGACAGCCCAAAAGAACTAATGAAGGGGTTTGTGATTGAGATGTAAATGAGCGTTGTGTGTGTGTGTGTGTGTGTGTGTGTGTGTGTGTGTGTGTTTTTTTCCCCTCCTTACTTCTGTTGTTCTGTTGTTCAGTATTTTGTGAACAGAATTAGCTAGGAACATTTTGAGAAACATAGGTGAGAGGATGGTTATTGACTGTGGTTAGTCCTTTTGCCTCCATGCATGTGGTCCTTTAAGACTCAAACTTTAGTTTTCAGGATGAGTGGTAACTGACCTGTGTGATGATTTAAAGAGTAACATTATTAATTATGAAAACATTTACTATATTTAAACGAATTTGTAGTAAGACATTGATGGCAATGTCTATTTCCATATCTTGGTATATTTCCAATAGTTCCAGCAGGTACTGATTAAGTCCTTCAGAGTCTGTGCAAGAAGGAAGAGAGAAAGAAAAACAGTAAGCTGTAAATAGCAGCTGGTCAAGTCTACGCAATATTTCTACACTGATATTTTGCATCAAACCTGAGTTCACATTAAATACATTGCACTAAGCAAGCTCTCTATATCATATTCTGTAGCTCATATCAAAACCATTTATATTTTTCTATATGCAAAATGGAGTGTCTCTAGGAATTGATCCACCAGATATTTCTGTACTTTTCTCTTCTTACGAGCTACAGAAGGAGGAAACGTCATTCAGAAAGGCTGTGACAGGGAAGGTAGGATCCCAGGTCCTGGACATGCTGTCCCACCAGAGCTACCTGTCTGTACTGAGTTCATACATTTTCCCCTTCTGTTCATACAGAAAGGGGAAATCTGAGAAACATCTTCATATCATAGCAACGCAGCAAAGCTTCCGAGGTCTTGCTTCTAGGGGAGTCAAGTGATGGCGTTTGCAATATAGATGATCAGTCATGAGATTTAACACAGCTTCCAGACCAGACAGAGCTAGCCTTAATTAGAAGATAATCAGAAACAGTGGTGAGCAAAACTGAAAATACAGACTAACTAGAAACAAGATTCCTACTTTCTAAAATAATCTCAGTTGTCAGCATTTGTTTTATTTACAGTCTAGCATGTAGAAAATGCCTTAAAAACAGACAAACAAGGAAGGGACATCAGTCCAGAACAGCCAACAGCCAAGTCTGAAGATAGTCCTGTGAATTTAAAAGGCTTAGGCTCAGTCTAATTTTCAACATGATTTTGAAACCATTTCACATACAGCTCAAATAAATGATCAATATTTAAAGAATTTGGGTCCATAATTTTGGACTCTTTTTCTATTAAAAGAATGCATCTAGAATGAAAGAAAGAGAAAGAAAGAGAAAGAAAGAGAAAGAAAGAGAAAGAAAGAGAAAGAAAGAGAAAGAAAGAGAAAGAAAGAGAAAGAAAGAGAAAAGAAAAGAAGAAAGAAGAAGAAAGAAGAAGAAAAGAAAAAAGAAAAAAAGAAAAAAAGAAAAAAGAAAAAAGAAAAAAAGAAAAAGAAAAAAGAAAAAAGAAAAAAGAAAAAGAGAAAAAAGAAAAGAAAGAAAAAAAGAAAAAAGAAAAAAGAAAAAAGAGAAAAGAGAAAAGAGAAAAAAAGAGAAAAGAGAAAAGAGAAAAGAGAAAAGAGAAAAGAGAAAAGAGAAAAGAGAAAAGGAAAAAAATAAAAATAAAAAAGAAAAGAAAAAAAGAAAGAAGAAAAGAAATAAAAAAAAAAGAAACTCCTTTCCACCTTGAATTATTGAATTATTGGAAGATACTCTGGTTTTGTGTCAAATATTTTGATGTGTTTATGAATTTTCAGAATTTGCAGTTATCTGAGTGGTCAAGTGTATTGGAATCCAAGCATTATTGACTGCAAAGTTTAGGTGAGACCATTAACTCCTAGGCATACAAATAACTCATATGAACAATCCTTTTAAAGTAGCAAAAATTATTAAAAAGAGAGAGAGAGAGAGAGAGAGAGAGAATGTACTCTTCTTACTGATAGAAATGTTCTAGGAAAGTTTACTCTCTTATCTATGACTCTACAATTTGTCTACATGTCTGAGACAAATTTTAGTTCTATTTTTATATAATCCCTTGGTAAATGACTGGACAGAGTGACTGCACCTGGTCAACACTTGAACTTATTACTACTTTTTAGGCAGCATTTTACAGCTTGCAACATGAAAATATTTTCTTTCATTTCTCCTTAACAATCCTACAATTCAAAATACATCTTTATCACAAAACTCATTGCTACTAAAAAACAAACACGTTCTTCATTCTAGTCTACTCTTATCATTGAAGTTTAGTGATAGTGGCACTGTTTTTAGATGTACTGCCAGTGGACTCTCATAAATTAGTGGCTGGTAATACCACTCTTCCTTTGTTATTTAACTGTGCCAAATACTGTGTTCTGCAGCACAAGCATGCATTATAGTGAAAACCTCTTATAAATATTCCACCAAATTTTATCTTCTGAGAAAGATCTTGAGCTTGGCTGAATTCATTTTAAAGGTTTTTAGTAGTGAAATTATGTAAAGGGCACATTCTGGATAGCCAAAATACAAGAAATACTATTCTTGAAATTATTATATAAAAAAAACGTGTAGTGAGAGGCAATGTTTAAATATCGTTAACTGAAGCAATGAAAAGACTTGGCTTTTATCTCTAGGAATTTTGAAGTATGCTTCCTTTCTTACATTATTTCTTTTAATAGTCTTCTTCCTCTGTGGAAAAATATCTCCAAACAATGTTTATAATTGACTAGTCTTCTCAATAGTAATATAAAATGCTTAATAGATGCTTTTATTGCAGAGGTACAAATATAACATGGAAGAATCTCTTTTCATAGCCCGAGATTCATATTCCGCCAAATATATTTTGCAGTGGGAACAGAACAGCTTAGCAGATATCAGGCTACCATTTGGAGAAAATAAGAGGATGAACTGGGAGAAATTCTGGAAGGAAGGGAGAAACTTTGCTAATGATAATCTAATTGCCTTTAGAGCACTCAGAAATAGTGCAAGTATACCCAGAAGTGCTTCTGCACGAGTTTTCACTTGGGAATAAGTAAGGAATTTCACCAGCTGAACAAGCCGCAGGTAACAGGAATACTGACTTTCTGAGGACACAAAGGTATGTACATATGAGAGCACCTGTGTAACACAAAAAAAGGTTTTCTCTTACCTGATGCACATGCTGAACCTCTTCTAAATTCCTCCCTCCACTTCCTTGGATTTATCTTTTATTCTGTTTTAAAAGCAAAAAAGAAACTGTAAAACACAGCTTCAACTTTCTCTTTTGTGTTGCCTCTGGCTTTACTTCCATTTGCCTGTAAGAGATAATCAAATTCTCTTAAACCTTTAGATCTTTCTGATAAGAGGATGAGTCAGCATGAAAGCTCTATATCTTTGTGAAAGACCCTTAGAAACAGACACGAAGAAACAGATCATATTTGCAGATTTTATTAGATTTCATTGTTATAGCAAAGTAAAATGTCTGTGTTTCTTTCAAACCATTGTCACTATGGTTTTATGCTGATAATCTGTATTTTTGTATATCTATCAGCACTTTCATAATGAATTCTGCCAGGTATAATTTGAAGTTTATGGCAACTTCCTTGAAAATCTATATGGATGTATCTTGGAGCTACTGATGTTTAGCTTGAGTCAGTTTTGCATTTTAAAAGTCTTATTGAACCCTAGAAAACGTATGAGTTCCTTCTCTGTTTGTGATGGAGCTTGAAGCTGTCAGCAAGCACAGTTCCTTTGGTACTCCTTGAAGAATGCATCACAACCTCAAAAACTGACAGGGAGAATGGGCATACCTTCCACAGTCACTCCCAGCAATCTATTCCGAAAGATTTTAAGTTACCTCAAGGACAACCTTACTTGGTGAATATACTGAGAGAGGTATGGTGCCAAAAATATCCATCTTCTTTTACCACCTGTGATTTAACAGCAGCAGGTGCCTCAGCTGCATCCACTTCATTTCACAGTGGGGAGAAATTAAATTCACTTTAGCTGAGAACAACCAGATCTCACATACGTAATTCTGCGTAAACTGTGTAATTGATCACTTTGCACCTTTAGAATTTGGTAGGAGTTACTTCCTAGCTCTTTGTTTTCAGTATTTATGTTTAGATATAATCTATCCTAGCCTTACAAAGGGAGTTGATTTTGGCTACCTGGATGTAAAGATGTGCCAGACCATGATTTTCTTTTAATTGGTATGCCAGTGTGGTTCTCTATGTTAACTTGAGTTTTTTAAAAATACACACATTACTCTTTCCTCCTGCTTTCTAATAATTTAGCTGAATTCATCTATTTTACTTCAATGTCCAGACACTCATGATAGGAAGCAACTTATCTGTGAGTGGGCTAACTTATAATTGCTTGGTTTCATGCAGCTTCCTAAATAATTTTGTACTACCCTCAGCCAGAAATGGAGAGCTGGATTAGAAGGACCACAGATCTGATCTAGCATATGAAAATTGCCAGGTTTATTTATATCTGTAGTCAAAGATTTAGGCTTTAAATAATTTAC
This sequence comes from Rhea pennata, assembly GCF_028389875.1. NCBI lineage: Eukaryota > Metazoa > Chordata > Aves > Rheiformes > Rheidae > Rhea > Rhea pennata. The sequence goes on from NC_084664.1 coordinate 14,119,776, forward strand.
CCCGGCATAGATACAGCTACTTTCAGAAACTGATGTATTTCAGGCGGGCACTGGCTCCCCACACAAGGCTGCTGCAGGCTCCCATCCCTCCCCACTCAGCGTGTGCCCCACTCACCAAACACACATTTCCTTTAAGCATTGGGTGGAACTGGACAGAAATCGCTGAGAAGAAACACTACAGGAATAGATTTGTCAAACCAGAAGACAGCTCTAAGGAGCAGCCATATATCTAAATCATTTTTTTCATTTGATCTACATTAGATGACTGATGTGCTTTATAAGCTCTAGCCAGATACAGTAAAATTCATTTGGTTATATTCTTAGTTGGAAATGTCTGATTTATATCATTTAGGGTGATTTCCAATCTTCTATTCACTAGGACAGTAGGTATCTGCCAGTATCTTTCCAAAGCTACAATACTTACAGATTGTGGACACAGTGTTAAAAAGGAAAAAGACCAGTCCCAATTGCTGGGTCTTCACATAATCTCAGGAGCAATTTAGAATTCATTTATTATCAATAAAATTAAGATGCTCTATGCCTAATCTGTTCCATAAAAGGCAACATTGCAATAAGCACAGAAGAGGATTCAGGATTTTAGATGAGTAAAATATCAGCATAACAGCCATACACCAGAGTGAGTTAACCTTTGGAGGTCAAACAGTGAATAAATGAAACAATTCCTAGAAACAATTTAGCCCTTTTCCCTACAAACTTACAAGGAATGAATGAGAGCAACATTTACATTTTCAAATTCTTACTTTTCAAGACGCAGCATGCTTCTTTTTCACGCTTTCAAATGCACAACCTTCTCCTTTGTATGCTGCTGTCACGGTGTGATTTGCTCTAGGTTTATGCCTCAAGCTTCATCTCTCTGGCCATGTGTGCAAAGCCTCACTATGGATTTTAAAGCTAATCTCACTTCTTTTTCCTCCCTCAGATATGAACACCATTATTTAGTTGTAATGCCAGGCTTTGATTTCCCTCCTTTAATAGCTTTCTAAACAGGATTGCTTTGTTTTTCCTGATAGCAAAATGATGAGAATTGCAATCTATCTATCTATATGTGAATATGTATATATATATATATGTATGTGTAGGTATATGGGTATATATGAAAATATATACATACAGCTGTACAAGCAAATATATATATGTATACACACACACACATATATAAACGTGTATATATATATATATATAAGCAGATATACACACTTATGACCAACAGTCATTTGGAAATGAACGACTATGCTTTAAAGTTGGAGGGCTGGCACTTTTCTAATAAATAAATCCTGGGACACATCATATTGTGGTGGCAGAGGAAGAAAAACACCTGAAAGTTCTGCTAATGGCACAGTAATGGACCATTTACAGGTGCAAACGCATTGATTTGTAAAATGAAGTTATTCTTGCCTACTAAGTGTTTCCTAGAGCTTGAGTTATCTGACTAAACATAAAAAAAACCCAACAAAAAACAAAAAACAAAAAAAAAAAAAAAAGCCCCACAAGTTCTAGTCACGTTTGACTCGCATATTCAGACCTCTTTCGATCCAGTGTAAAGTACTCACAGTTTTGGCTGATAAGTACTGTATAATCTATGTGACTGATAAGCTAACAGAGAAACTGTCCAAAATGGAAATAGATGACTGCCAGTCAAACACAGATAACTAATGTCATAGAGAATGAAGCAGAGTCCAACAAAACGTGCCAGTTGGATCCTATCCTACTGCTAACTTAACGACAGAGGCCTCACTGTATCTCAGATATTTTCTTTTATTTTTTTCCCATCAGAACAATACCTTTCTACATGTTACTTTTACTACCCTCTAAGATGATTTACACAATTACTTCATACAGATTAAAGCTGTGTGATTCTCTATCTTGTTGATTTATTTGGACAGATCCTTCAACATTTATATCATCAGTATGGATTTTCACTTTGTGGTTTAGGATGGCTTCTCTTCTATTTTTTTTCGTTCATTTTGTTTTGTTTTTGTTTTTCAAAAATGTGACAAAAAGCCAGAAAAGTCTGTTCTAGGGAGAAGAGGATAAAATATGTGTGAAGCGTTTTTTATAGTTTTGACCATCAGCATTCTCTTGCTTCTGGACTCAGGCTTATGTCCAACACTGGCAGTGAAGAAGGCTGTTTAATTATACACTTAACATTAGGCACATCTTGAATTCCCTGGACATTCAAAATTAGAAATGTATTTAAGCATATTCTTGATGAGGACATTGAAATTCTCTTTTCACATTTGGAATTCTGCAGTCAGTCTTTGTGTTTATCCAAGATATCATTCCTATTCATTCACTTACTAATCTTTGGATATTAGTATTTCCTAGATTTAGCAGAGGGGTGCAACTGTATGAGAAACTGAAAAAGCCATGCAAATTTTGCTTCAATTTCAATGAAGAGCATACATGACAGTATACTCTTCAAATTATTTTATATTTGTTGATTTATCATTTCTATCACTGGGACAAAGATGAAAAACACTTTCAATTTAGTGAAAAATGTGAAAAATAATCAAAAAAAGGAAAAAAAAAACTTTATGGATTATGTTATTCATCTGAAAATTCCTGATACTAACAGAAAGAAAGATTACAATAATTACAGGCAGTTCAGTTTTAAGCACTGAAAGGTTAGAATTCATACTGGAGTCGCATATAAACTTCTTGGCAAAGTTTTGTTCAAATTACTTAACCAGTAGATTGATTTTTAAATACAGGTGTGTTCATTTGAAAACACTTCCTGTGGCTGAAATCTGTTTCTCGGATGGATAGATATCTAGAGTGGGATTCATCTGACCCCACAGGGATAACTCATCATAATGAATGCCTTCACCCTTGATCAGATGGTCTTTAGCTAACAGTTACTTTGTCGGGTCTGTCGGGAGCCTGATATGAACTAGCCCAGACTTCTACAGAGTAGATATCTAAAAAAAAGGACTCATTGTTATTTATTTATTTGTTTTAAAAAGCTTATAATTTTTACTTAATGGTACATTTCTATGCTGTTAGATTTTATTTCAGTTTTTGGGTTCTAATAAGGTAAAACTCTAAGAGAGTTAACCTTCTAGAAGTCAGAACGCTAATCATCGGGGCTGCCTCTTTACTCAATAGGACTAAGAGAGGTAGACATGGCTTCTGGGGTCGTTCCTCTCCTTCTATATCAAGCACTGAGGAAACCCTTGTGACCAGCAGAGAATAGATGCCAAACTTCCACCCTAAGTAGCTAATAATATAATTAGGTAAATAATTATCTAACAGCTATTGTGAATGTCACAGGGAATAAATCCCTAATTTTTTGGTAATTTGATAATCTTTACTTCTCTATTTACTATTTTCAGAGTGGATTTGACTTTCTGTTATATATATATATATATATATATGTATATATATATTTAAGACATTGCACTAAACATGATATTGTCATATTCTCCTGTCTGGCAGCTGATTTACTGAGAGTTATAAATGTTTCACTAGTATACTCATATTTCTAGTGAATCGGAAAGTGTGCACGCTGCGTAACTAATGGCAGCAGTTTTGCTCTCTCACTCCCTGCTGGATGCCAGCCCAGGAGCAAACAGCATCAGGTGCCAAGTTTCAGGAACATGTTCCCGAGTTCAAAAATCTCTCCTACACCTGTCCATTGCTATTACAATTCACAACATGCATTTCTTCTTCCAGCTGTCCTCCACCATGCTGGCGTATATGGCTTTGCGAAGTAGCCCACAGTTAGTTTTTTTGGTTACTTCAGTAGAAGGCACAATGGCAAGACATTTATTTTAGCTTTTTGTGTCTCTGCGGTTAACTCTGCTCTCTGAGAATCTAGGAGCTTTGCAGTTATGATTACTTGCTCCCTACTTACAGAGGGAAATAGGGGGATAATTCGGAATTCTTTATGGAGCACAGCACTGAGTTGACCACACTGGTTAGTGAGGATCCAACAGTGGCACTTGGGTGCTTAAAAATAATTATCTATCTCTGTGCCACTAAAACATACAACTGACTTCATTCTTTAGTACCAGCAGAGCTCTAGGAGAAGCTCTGGCTGGTTAACCCTTCTTTTACTTAAGTGCTGCTCCATCCTCAGGGTTTTCTTTGAAATATCAATTAATAAATTCAGTGAAAGGTACACAAAGCAAGAAGGGCAGCGAATTTTGTTCCATATAAAAGCATCATCAGAAATTAGTGAAGATTCCAGTCTGATTTGGAATTTTTGCTGGAATAATGGAGTAAAATTTGGGATTTGTGGGTTAAAATTGGCCCTAGTTCATTTTTATTTTCTTCAGTTATCTACCAATATAATGCTCTGTGTGTACATCTATACATCTTATTATAAACATCTATTTTAACAGAGTTTAAAAAGTCAGTCTTGTTGCCCACCACAGATAGGGGACGTTAAGAGTAGGTTTGCTTTGAAAGAGAAAGGGGGATAAAAGATTTGATATTATCCTTTCAGTTTAAAACCTTTGAAATTGTTCCTGTATGTGGAAAGCATGGAGGTGAATTCTGCAAGCGTGCATTAGGCTTTGTACCAGATAACAGGATTAACCCAGGATTTCAGCTCTGGCTTTCTACCAGGCACAAAAGCCTGAAATCCTATGCAACGTGGAAAAAAAAAAAAAAAAAATCCTACATCTGTCCTGCAGGAACGACAGCAGCAGGCTAATGTGCTAGAGCTTTCTCCCTAAGAAATATTTTCTCACCACTCTATAGATCACTGTATTCATAGATTTCCACAGTGAGAGAAGACCTTATAATCACTTCATCTGTGAGGTGAGTATACTGTTTATACCGTAGAGACAACGGGGTTTCAGCTGGGAATCCTCAGCTCAGGTACCAAGAGCTTCCAGTGGGGCTGACGTGCAGAGCTGCCCTCCCTGCCGCCGCAGCCCGGCAGCCCGGCGCGGAGGAGGAGGAGGAGGAGGAGGAGGAGGAGGAGGAGAGCAGGTGGAGCAAAGGCCCAGCCACATTCCCGTGTCGCCTGCTTTCCAGGCACCCTGCCCCGCTAGTAACATCTGTATTTCAGAAGGAGAGGTGGTACTTAAATAAGCATAAAGCATAAATAAATACAACTCTTCCTTGGAGTTTGCTTGGAAGAGAGATATTCACCAATTTTTCCACTCCTGTGAAAATTTTGTACCCCTTTTTATTTTGATTTGGTCTGGCTTCAGCTTCCAGCCTCTGAAACTTGTCCCAGCCACTTGGAAATTCAGAGAAGGAGAGATAAGAGAGAGCAACTCTCAAGTGACCTAGAGGCATTATGTTAAATTCAGTTCTTACTTACATCAATTTCTGCTCTCTTAAGAGGAACATAGCCACTCCGAAAACAACTCAGAACAGTGTTTTGTCCATGGTTTACATAAGTATAGATGCTTTCTGCTTCTTAAATTTCCAGACCATCTAAATGCTGATATTTGAAAAAAGGTCACTCTTCTGCCTTCCAAAACCTGACATTTTGCTCCCTGTCACCCAACATCATGATATTCTTTATTACATTAAGCTATTACAATCAAATGTTCTGCCATGAACGTATGAGGTGTCTCAGATCCCAGAAACTCTTTCTTCTTTATTGCTCCATGAGTGATGTGCATGTGTTCTATCATCTCATTTATTTATTTGTTTATTTATTTATTTATCAGTTTGGTAATAACTGCAATATAAGGCTGCAATGTAATACAGGTAATAACTGCAATATAATACAGTTGTCAATGGTATAAAGAGTGCTATATATATTTTAAATGTACTATGCCATACAATATTTTTATAACATTGATTAACTACAGATGGGCCATCCACAGGCAGAGGACTAATGATGAATCTCTGTATCACTTAAACTAAATGTAGAAGGCCTAAGTGTGAAAATCCTGTCAGACTTATTGTATAAGAAAGTTTTTTAGTATAAGAGAATAGCTTCCTTAATACATTGTGAAATAGTCATATATTTCTTAATGCATATTTATGTACCATCTCAGACTGAAATATTTTATGGGGAAGGAGAAGACTAGTGCTATGTGAGTAGTGCTACCAAAAGATATTATCCCTGAAAAGCTATTTGTTTCAAGTATGCTAGGGGTTGCTTAGGGAGAGATATATTTGATTCTCTTGTGTAGAATAGAATATAATGCTTCCAGCTATTGAGCCAATAAAATTGCAGTTTTGTGTAATAAAAAGTATCTGTGATTTTAAGCTCAGTTTGGTTAGTAGATTGGTGTAAAAAAAAAAAAAAAAAAAAAGAAAGAAAAAAGAAAAAATTGAGGAAATCAGATCATTTCATTTGATTTTAAGGAAAAGTCTAGCTAAAATTAATCAAAAAGAAGAAAGGAGGGAAGGAGAATATCAGTAAAACCAAACACATGTTGGTTTTCATCAAAGAAATAAATTTGGGATGTGTGTGGGGAGGTTCTTAGAGTTTTTGAGTTTTCGTGGTAGAGCAGTCAAAATAATTTCATTGTTATAGTTTGGATCAAGACAAAATAACATTTTGTTTTGATTTCCTTCTTGTTCATCTGTCAAAACTGCTCACCATATACAGTGCGCAGGGATTGCTCTCCACCTCTGTAATAATACACAGCGGTCGGGGACACCTCGCAAAGGTCTGTCACCCTGAAGGTCTCAGCGCTGCAAGGGTTTCCGTCAGCTCTCCTGGCATCCAGTGTAGCTCCAGATCAGGAGTTCTTTGGAGCAGCAGGGCTGACTGGCTTGGGCATAGCACTGTTCCAGGGTTTTCACGTTTTCAGTTGCAGCTAGGGTTTGTCACTCTCTCCCCACCGCTCCAGCACCCTTCAGTGAGGGTTATGCTATGGGTGGCACCGCCTCTGCCTGATCCTGGCCTGCTGCTGTTGTACTTGGCTGTGCAGACACACCAGTTACAGAGACACCTAAAGATATGCCCATCTGGAGACAGTCAGATTTCTGCTCTGTGATCTTCCAAGTCATGGGGATGTGAACACAAGTGTTGCTCCAGTATGGTCCCTGAGCAGAAGAAGGTCTTCTCCTTTAATTCACAGAACATCAAATCAGGGAATAGCTATTTTCCTACAATTCAGGTAAAGCTATCACAATATTTATAAGTTTCTACAGAAATGATTAGTGCTGTGAGTCCTGTTCAAAATACCCAAACGTTAAGCATTATTCCTTCCACATCATCCTGATTATGGGTTGCCAAGTTCTCCATACGTTTAGCTTAATATATACTTAATATTTAAAATGAAGAAATTCAGAGCTGCAGAGAAAAAAAAATATAAGAACAGTAAGCACGGTGGAACCCAGTCTTAAGTATCTGATATAATCCTTCAAAGCACCTCAGTCCATGAGATTTCTATCATTTCAATTCTGCTCCTCTTTTGAAGTGAGATTGATAACTACCTCAAATCCCATGGACTTCTGTGAATTTCTCAAATATGTACCAGGATAAGGTGATCAAATTCATTCCCATTGGTGACCCAGGACAAGATGAAAACCAAGATATTTAAGTATGAAAGGACTGAGCATTAATCTACCACAACTCTCAGCTTCGCCTACCAATACTTGCTTTTTGATACAATAAGGATTCAAAGATCCAATAAACTGCATAACAAATAGAGACTCTGAAAGAAAGGCTATCTGGATTCAAATGGATAAAATGTTCCGCTACAAATTACAAGACACATCTGCTACTATAATTTCTGTCAATCAAATCATCCTAAAGAAAACAGTCAGTATCAAACAAGATTCAGTAGTAAATGGGCCATATTCTTCTGTGGTTTGTTCCACTGAGGTTAATGGAGTTGAAAGGGGAATGGGCTTAGCCTTCTATAAATAAAACGTGATAGAGAAACAGTATCCCATCTGGAAAATAAATAGAGGAAATGGAGGAAAATGCTAATCTAACACATCCATGGTTCCAATTTCTCCTTTGGTATCTGCACTATCTAATGAGCAGCTGCATGAAGTTATCGTTGGTTTTCAGGAAAAGAGTCCTATTTCGGGGCAGGCCACAGGTCCGAGCACCAGCACAGTTCTGAAAGACTCTCTTCCAGCTCATTAATTTCCCTTGATCTTACTGTCCTTTCCTCACTTAATAGATTTCTCTTTCCTTCTGTAAGAGGAATGGTGTCCCAGGGAAACATTTCTCTTTAATGCACCCTGTGGCTTAGTTTTTTCAGGCATTTCCTGGTCTCCCAAGGAAAATATTTCCCATAGACCTTTTACTCATACTACAATAACATATTCCCTTATGAGCTCTGAATCATTATCCTTTAAATATACATTTTCTGATCCCTTTGTTCTACTTTCCCATAGAATGATGAAGAGACTGTAATTCTAAAGTTTGCCTTCTTTTATTTTTAGTAACTCTTTCTATAGACTCACCTAAATTTTATGTTTTTCTTTACATTTTATTCTCTGTATTCCTACCCCATACAAATACCTCTCTTGTATCCTGTCATTGTTCTTTTAAATAATAACAGAATGATATTTGTATAAATCTAAAACTATGCATTTATATATGTACATACAAAATTCACAGCTTTTGTCTGTTAGATGTCATGCAGGTGGTGTCTGTCTTATTATTTCTCTTTTCTGTTTATCTATGTATAATTATATATGTATATACACATACATATATATATATATGTATATACATATATATAAAACAAAATTAGGAAAAGAGTGTAGTATGACCATTAAATGCTTACAGTGTATTCTAAGTTTATGGTCTGGAGATTATGCAAGGGAGAAATACACATAAACTGGCATATTGAACTTTAACCTTACAGTGAAATCTTATGAAATTTAATGAAGCATGGAAAAATATGACTTTGCCCAAATGTTTGAGTAAGTGAATAAGCAAATTCCACTCCTGGAGGAATTCTACAAAGAGGTCCAGCCTCTGAACATGAAATTCCAGAGAGGACTTTTGATTTCAAAGGTATTCAATTCTAAAATCTGAGAGAAACGGAAGGTGTGACAGATATTCTGCATTTCTGACACTGTGAATGGTATTCACCTCATTTAACTGCAGAGGTTTACAACGCAGACACCTATAGCTCAGCTTGTCCTCCTGTGATCCATATGATCAGTAGAGAAGAATATGCATTTCTCTTTTAGGGAACAATTCATCTAACCTAGTGTAGCTATCTACCTTATGGTGAGATTGATTTTGCTTCAGCTTTTATTGACTGTATTTCCTAGATCTGTGTTGACTATAAAAGAAATCCGTACTGACTAGCTCAGATTTAATAAAAATGAGTCTCATCACTGACTTATCATTCCAGGCTGTCTCATATGCAGAAGAATGGCGTTGGAGGAAAAGTTGGAAATAAAGCCAGGACGGCCTGCCTAGGCAGTGCAAGAAACAAGTCTGATGATTCACCAGGTGCATTTTCTCATCTGAATCAGCCTTGACTATGTGCTTAGGGAATGTTGAGATGAAGATAGTGGTATTTTCAGGTTAATTTTAATCATGGTTTCTGACCACATCTATCTAAAACCATGGGACAATTTTATTTTGGAAAAGTGGTGATCTTAACATCAGTGAAGCTATGATAAAGATTATATTTGATATAACCAAATCCTTCTCTCCCCCTTCATGGATGAATATGACATGACATCCATTTCCTGTCCTATTCTGTTCTATAGTGATTTGTTATTGTTCAGGAATCCAGTAGGATTTCAGAACTAAAAAGCTTTGCAAGATTCAAGAGATTAGAATATAATTGCCAAACTTAGTTTACCAGTTTTGAGATTTCAGGAAAGTTAATTTCTGAACCTGAAGTGTTTATTATTCTCAATGAGTCAGACAAGGAATCCTGAAAAATGATCTCTCCCACCTCACCCCACACCCCAGTTGTGACAATTTGGATTTGAACTTTGGGAATCCAACCATTTTCTGCAAAGCAGTTCAATACATTCAAATATTACAACCCCCATGTGTTATAATACCCTTGAGAGTTGTCCAGTTTGAAACTAAATGAATTTCATAATTCAGGTCTCATGAGCTAAGAGGTGTTTGGGTTGGTCTGGTTCACATCTGGATTCAGTGAACACACAGCTTTCTTTTGTCTGGACTCAGTCACATTACTTTATGGATATGAACACTATAGAAATAACAACTAGCAGATTTCCCTTCAACTAGCAGTAATAAATCAATCATTTCCAGGAGGAAAACCAGCTTTTAAGTCATTTCTCTCACTCAAGTTTAATCTGTTGTGGAGTTTTGCTTACATTCATACAGTAGGAAAAAGATACAAGGCAACACACGCACTCTTCTACATAATTTGCCTTTTTGAATTAATTGTGGGCTTCTTTATTTCCTCTGTATGAGGTTGATACCTTAGGAGCCATCACTCTGAGGAAGAAAGGAGAGAAGCAACAGTTTTGTATGACCGTAAGCACCCGAGAGTTTCTGTTCTTTGTTTTGTTCTGTTTCCAAGGTAGCTTAGGTTGTAATTTGGCTTTGCCACGCAGCCCATACCCATTCAAGCTGATCTTTTGCAGAACAGCTGCACCGTGCCCATTTTTTACTTGTCATGGGATGTGGCATCACACCAGGCACGGACTAAACAGACACTTGAAGCTGGACGTGTGGTACGTTGCTTACCGTGCTCAGATAGTACGCCTGGGTAAGGACCTAGGGACCATACAGCCCACTATGATTAAAGACCTGCACACTTACCACCTATTTACAGATGATTAAAAACAGAACAAAAAGAAATAGGGGAAAAAGCTTACCCCAAACAGCTTGAAGCTCTGTCCAGACAACTACTGTGTTTCCATACTGACAGATTAAATTATAATTAGAGAGGGTCCAATTAACGCTTGTTATCCTTGCTAAATTCATTACTGATTAGTCACACTAACACCATCACAGAAAGCCACAGACTTATTTTAACAGAAATTAAGAAGTAGAGTTAACATTCTTTTCCGTTGAAATCAAAGATAGTTTTACTTTGGCCTGACAGATGCATACAGCACTGTGCCCAGAAACACCACTTTAACAAAAGCTACAAAGCTTACTTTTGCTCACTTGTATAATTATTGCCTAACTGTATGTATGAACTACATTGTTTGATACACTGAAATAAAAATTTTATAGGCTTCCTAAGTAGATCTTTTTTTTTTTTTTTTTTTTTTTTTCCCAAAATCCACACCATTACTTACTATCATATTGCATGGTTATATTACGGTTCCACCTGAAGCTTACATATTATTACGAACCAGGAACAATTCTAGAAAACAATTCAAACTTACCAAAATATCAACAAAAAGATTGTGTTTTGTTTTTTGTTTGGTTGATTGTTTTTTAATGAACAAACAAGATTATGGTAACTCCCTGGGTAACAGGATACTTTCTGTATAGCAATATCTTACAATGCAATTCATAAGCATGTTAGGTGTGAATCTATCTAACTCCATTTCCACACACCTAGGACACCATTGCTCTGGAAATCACCACTGGTGACCAGTGTTTTACTACCCGAGGAGCTGAGCTGTGCACTGGAGGGACAGCAGCTCCTCAGAGGCCTGAGGGGAGAGAAAACTCCCTTGGAAGCCAAAGAGTAACTGAGAGTCTTATATGGAGAGACTATGGTAAATCTTGGGCTATGGTTATGCTCCTCTTGCAGTGGCTCCCCAGAAAACTTACTTGCAATTAACTGCAACTAGCAATGTTTCCTTGCATCTGCACACCTTTTTGCTGTGCAAAAACAGCACTTGATAGGGAGCAGCTGAGGCTCCCAGTACGGCTGCTGGGGACTCAGACAGCAGACCATGCTGCCGTCTCTCCAGCCACCCTAGACCATGTACCTCCTTACAGCGGGCAGCTTGTCCTGTGCTCGGAGAGCTTCAAACTTGGACATTTGTGTGCTGTCATCGAGGTCATGTCCTTCACTGGCCTTGTTCTCCTGAAGTCTGATTAATTGCATGAGCTTGCAATTCTTCTGTGTCATTTTAGTGTAGAAAATGCCAACTGAAGATGTCTGTTAATCAAACATCTTTAGAATGGGTTTTAGGGAACTGCTCCCATGTGTAATTGGTTCATTTTACACTGCCTTTCTGCAGAATGCCACAGGCTCCCAGTTGTGGCTCTGCTCAGCAGACAGTTATCACCGTCGCAGAAACTGCCTGAGAAGAGCAGCACAACAAAATCTGTCGTGTGTTCGTGCTGCGTTGCCTCCAGTAATACCAGAGCGAGGTTCATTTGTGATTCCTCTTTCAGCGACTTTTCTGAGCTATGCTGGTATTTGTGAAAACACTCTCAGTAATTCATCATTTCCTTATCAACAGTTACAGGAAAGAAAACTTCATCATCCTTGCAGCATGCTGGACAACAGGTATGGAATAATGTGTTAGCCTATTTTTTTTTTCTTTTTTTCTTCCTTTTTTTTTTAATTTAATTCAAGGCAAGATCTCCTTGTCCTTTGAAAACCAGAAGTATCTAAACCCCCCACTACATGGGCAGTGTGAACACGTGGACTCTCAGCTGCATGTCACCTTCAAAGTATTGTTTCTGTGTACTATGGTAAATAAACAGCATCCAGTGTAGATGCAGTTTCTCTTCTATATTTAAGATGAGGAAAAGCTTGTGTGATCTGGTTGTGCAAAGAAAAATAAAATGGTTAAAGAGAGACTGCTGCTTCCCAGAAAGGACTGGAAAGATCACATTGTTTAACAAAGCCGTTTTTGCGGTCAGCATTACTTCTGCGCTTCCCGAGAAGAATTCATCCAGACAGATCCATATAATCTGAAGTGTGAGTCATAGACATAATTTTTAGACAGAGTGAGATTTGATCGTCCTCCCCCACACCTCATGCTTTATAGTAAAAGCTGAGCTGATCCAACAAACATTGCTTTTCACGTAACCCAAACTGAAACTAACATGCTTCAGAGGAGAAGGTTATAGTTTATTTTGAGCCTGCTGTGTCATTCAGACTTGGCCTGAGATTTACCCGTATAATAGCAGCCTTGGCAGTAAGTCCCAATGGCAGTTTTTCAGGTTAGAGAGACATCACTCAAGTATAAAAACACAATCAGCATTTCAGAGCCAAAGAGCCAACACAAAATAAGCCTCACTTTTTTCCCAGGTATTTTTTTTTCATTTGGTTAATTAACTTTATTTTCCTTTGATTTGTTTTCAGACAACAGAAAAATATTTTTTTAAAAAAAGTTCTCCTCTGAGTAGGGCTATTGATGTTAAAAGAGAAAGCAAATTGCTTATTATTTTCTGCAAAGAACTTCAAAAAGCAGCAGCTGAAGGAAAACACTGAGCTAATGGTATTCTTTCAAAGCTGACACTATCATCTTTCAACTTTCTATTAATTTTAAGAGTATTGGAAAACTCTAATTATTAGCTGTGAGCAAAAAAAAACAACATTTTTTAAAGGTATAAGCAAAAAAACCCCAACCTTACGAGCTGCCTTCCAAGCCCAGCACTGTTACGTATCCAGCCTGTCCTATTGCCATCAAGTGGGAGAAGTGGGCCCATGTCCCATAACTTGGCTAGGAGTTAGACTCTTGCATGACAGCTGGTCATCCTTGACTGCTTTTAAAGTCCATGGAGATAGTAGGCTCTTCTAGACGGTGGCTTATCCACACTACCTCTGAGGCCAGTCTTAGTAGGGTAAGATGAACTGGCTTTTGAATTCCGCTTTGAATATAGAGGAGGACTAAGATGTCTGGCTTAGACATTTCAGACACTGATACTAGGGCAAACAAATCTCACCCTGGTTGTTTACCCCTGTGTTCTCTCATGTCCCTAATAGTTTCTGCTATAAAGTTTGTTTTTTAAGTCCATCTATAGGGAAGCTTGATTTTAGCTCTGGTGATAACATTCAGCAATGCCTCCCATCAGACAAGAAATAGTGTTACTTTGTACATAAACTTCACGTTACAATAAATGTCAGAGTTGGACTCCAATACCTGAGAACATCCATAGCTGGTATTAAAGTGGGTTGCTTTTAAGTAAAGCTTCTGTGTATTATCTCTAAGCTTAACTGCCTAATTACGCCCACATTTTTCAGAGTTCTTGCACCATCTTCTGCTGACAAATGTTGTTAAAAATAAAAAAGAAAGAAAAAGAAACGAAAAAAAATCAATCAATTGCTTCAGACATAAACTTTGTAGTTCATTACTTCTGAAGGCCTAGTAAGAGTTTATTCTTTTGTGTTTTCAGAATCTATTCATCAAGGTCTAGTAGTACTTGTTTTCTTTCACCTGTTGACTGTGGTTTACTTTAGTAATTTAACTCTGTGTCTATTGCAATTGTTCGTGAAGAGCTTATGTACTGCAGAAGATGGTAGCCTGTATTTTGGATTATCATCTCTGTTGCAGTTACATTTGATAGAGGCACTTAACAAAAAAGTGAGCAGTAACAGAAATGTAGTTTCTACAGAAAGAAAAAAATTTTCAGCGCTTACTCAATGAAACGCTGCTGGAGTGAAAAGGCCTGGGAAATTTAAGTGTTTCCAATAGAGTGAACATACAGGAAATCTAAATTCTCAAGACTCAATTTTTGAACAAAAAGCTAATAAAATAATCTGTATATCAGATTGTCTAATGTTCAGAGTGGAAATCTCTCTTGAAAGAGAAAAAGAAAAGACAAAGAGAAATCTCTCTGGAAAGAGTGCCTGACTGATGAGCCCTGTTCAGAGGTGCAGGCTTGGATAAAGCAGAAGAATCTAAAATGACCAATTTAATAAACAGCAGACTTTTAAATTAGCCTCTAAACTGCCTGAGATTCCTTGGAAAAAAAAACAAAACCGTGAACTCTGGAATCTTCCTCAAAAGTATTTTAAAGTGAATAAAAGATGTCTATCAGAGTATAGAAGTCTCCTCAAGGGGCTTGGAAAACTGCTTTTTGAATATAAATGTAAGGAACATTCAGGATACCATTCAAATAATAAAAATTACTTTGGAAGCACAATTTTAGGCTTATGAAAGATTTTTTAATTCATTTTAATGCAGGAAGTTTATTTACCTTCAGCAGTTTGTCTTCTAACTTTAACATATTTGAACATTGCTCTCACGTGCAACCAAATAGCATCTGCTAATTTTAGGAGAGTATTCCAAAGCTGTTATTTTTTTCTAAACTTAAGGTTAAAATCAGATTATGATTTTCTTTCAATTTGTGTGAAGCAAGAATTTAAAGAAGACAAATCTGTCTTAACTCATGCTACACTAATATTAATAAGAAATTAAACATTTTCATAAGAGCTTTTTCTTTTTTTCCCATTTTTTATCTTTTTTATTAAACATAAAATAAATACCCAGTGCCTATGTCCAGCTTTTGATATATAACACCATGCACCTATTACAGGGCAAAAGGATGTTTTGCATTTTTTTGTTAGTAATAGTTTTGTTGACTATAAATTATGTTTGACTACAATAGCGTAAATAAATGTCATTCTACCACTTAGTCACCTGATTCCCTATCAAATGTATCTATTCAGTTTACATAAATATGCACATGAATATGCAAATGTAAATAAGTACATGTAGATGTAATTTTTTTCTTCTTATAAACCATAGATTAATGGTAACTCACGTTTGTGTCAGCAGCAACTAGATATTTTATAGGTAAACTTTTCAGTAGTGTCTTTTGGATTTACCAGCAAAAGCTTCATTCTGGGTGGATAGTTCCTAAAAGACAGAAGGTAACTACATTGCACAGGAGTTCATATCTTTGCAGTTCCATTTAATAAGTACTTTGGATTTTTGAAACAGTACAGTCCTGATAGTGCAGTTCTAAATACAAGTTAATTTGCCTTACTGAGAAGATCTGTAGCAGAAAAATAGAAGTGTAGAATAATAAAATTGGTCCAAGGACAAGCTGATCTTGTCCATCCCTCTGGCCTTCCCTATAGATGCTTTTCTAACTTTTTCTTAAGGACTTACAGCAAGAAAGTTCCACAAGCGCCACGCATTTCAAGTTAGTAAATTTGCACCTGGTGCTTTGCTTACATTGGAAGATATTCCTGATCTCTAAAATAGGTCTTACTTTATGTAATCTAATTCCATGAAATTGTCACTCTTTGTACCTTAGACATTGAGAATAAATTCTTCCATTCTTCTTTTGTAGCAGAATTTTTTGTAGTTGTATTTGATGTCTAAAGCCTATCTCCCTCAGTCTTCTGTCACTTAAACTCCACAGTTCCAGTTCTTCCTCGTATTTCCTCTCCCAATCATATTTAGTACACCTCATTGTTCTCCTCTGGGTTGTCTCCACTGGATCTGCATCTTCCTCAAAAGGCAGTACCCAAACCAGCGCTGAGTATCCAGCTGAAGCCTCACCAGTGCTGAGCAGAGCACAAGGATTACTTCATCCGTCCTACAGGCACTAGGAAATCTGGGCTGGGTGCTGACATGGCTGTTCCACTTCCAGTTCCAGGATTATCTCATTTGCAACTAGCTCGGATATCTCTGTCTGATACCATGCTGCAAGATAGGCAAAATCCCTTCAGTGTTTTGTAAATCTTTCCATTGGTCTAAATGAAGACGGGGTTTGAGATTTGAATTATCCAGATGTTGCCACCAGTTTTCAAAACTGAACTAACAATCCCCGATTAAAAATCAAACCAAATCCAAAAAAAAAAAAAAAAAAAAAAAAAAAAAAAAGAGAGAGAGAGAATAAGGAGAATAAGGTTCTTACACAACAGTAACACAAAGCAAATATTAAGGTTGAAAAAAGGAAGGAATATTGTGCTGTGAAGTATCTCAGAAGTGAGGTTACTATACAATCTTAGTCCGGCCTATCTGTATGTGCGTGTCTGTAGCAGATTTAAATTAAATCTTATTCTTTTCCAAATCTAAATCAGGAATGAGGTATTATTAAGTATTTTTCTTCTATTCTTTGGATGCAATGTGGCTCTAGATCTTATTTAGTGCATCATAGACAAACTCCAAAAGACATATAAGGTCATTGTAACTATTTCTGTGGTCTTTTGTAAGAAGAGTTGATATACTTTACACAAGAGGTGATTTTTGCTTCACACTACCCCTGAGAGTTTGGTGGGGCTAGTATTCCTGTATTATGAATGGAGAGCTGGGGTACAGATAAACATAAATGTGGTCAAGTGTACACACTTACTAAAAGCTACACTTTTTAGAAAACTTTTCAAATGTATGTGACTTCATTTACACCTGTAAGTGCTCAGAGTTTTGGAAAAATCTGGCCCCATCTGTCTGAGGTTGGACAATCAGAAAATGAATAATGTGCAGTAGTGTCCATTGGTGAAAAATTTGGTTTAAGTGAATTGCTTGGCTTCGTCAGCAGTGCCATTGATACAGAGAACTAGATTCTAACAGTATTCATCTGTGTTAGTGATGAAACCGTCTTTTACGATACGTCTCTTGCTACATTTACTACATAACTTTGGACTTCTATATTTAATAAGCAAGAAACCAATTTGCAACATGCTCATTCACTGCATGATCCTAATTCATTTCCCAAACACTATTTATCATCACACTGAAGGAAGCAGGTTCTTATGAAAAAAAAAGGCTATGTGATAAAGTCAATACAGATTATCCTAATATGTCAGCACAATGAAGGGGCAATCTAGCTTGGGACCACCTGTTTCTTCAATATAAGTATGCTTTCAATATCATATGTGTACTGTCCACATTCAATTTACCTAATTTTAGATATCTAAAAGGCATCTAAATCTGAACCAGCCGTATTGGATGCTAGGATTCTTTCAGTTAATAGAAATCTAGCTAACTTGTCCCCACAGCCTAGGAGGAATTGAGAAGCCCTGTCAGAGTGCTTATTTCTCTCCGTGTACTATAAAGGTAGAGTGAGTGGCTTATTCCAACTTAGATGTGTGGTACTTAGACATTTTGAGTTAGGTAAAATGAACCTCATATGTCATTTTGTTCCTGAAAAATAGAACTGCTGTGATATGAAATCACATTGACCTTCAATGTGTATGTGAACATACCAGGATTCAGATTTTCACAAAGATCTGAACAGAACTGACTTGAATTAAAACTTGTCCTCATCTATTTGCACCAGCATCTTGATTAGGCGGATAAAAACACCTGCCAGTGGGATCATAGTTCACTGATGAAAGCAGAGGATCATTAAAATAGTGGTTTTGAACAGCATTTTTGCCTAGTGGTTATGCAAACCTCTGCTTGGGTGCCCACAGCTAGGTCCTGCTCCACCCACTCCGATACTCCAAGCACTGCAGCTGCCTCCTAGCTCCTGCACTTCCTTCACGGTTTCTGCTCACCAGCCTCTCATAGCTTTGCCTGGTCCCATCAACTCTCAGTTTCTCCCTATCTCTCCCTGTTTTTTACTGTCCAGGTGACTTTGCCCAACCTTCCTCTTATCCAATGCAACTTCCATGATTTAACTCTTTGCTAAAGCTATTGAGAGCTCTGTAAATCATCTCCCCAAACACCACACAGTTTTGCTTCTATCTGGAAATAGGGAAGAGCTCAAATACTGTTTTTCTGTACATCACAGACAGAATCCTTATGGCATTTGGTGATTAAAGGAGTTCTTTGGACCGTGTCCTTCCTGAGATATCTAAGGTCCACAGGATTGATTCTTTTGGATTGTTTTTTTATCAGCGTGACTAATATTTGCCACCAGCCTTTGCAGCTTTCCTTGCAAGAAAGGTCTACCATCCCACTTTCAGTTCCCAGATTATGGGGGTCTTAAAACAGCATCACTTTTTTAAAAGCTTTTCTTTACATGGGCACAGCAATCTTTCCCCTAATATCAATCTATGAAACAGCTGAATACTTTTCTTTTTAATGTCTTCCAAAAAAAATGCATCCTTTAGCAGAAAATTGACTTGGTCAATCTCACTTTTTATTTCATAAAGTTATAACCACCTGAAATCAGGGCCAGGTAACCTTATCTGTTTTGCTGTACTGGTTGCAGTTAAAGAAATGATCATTAGAAGTGAAATATATTTGCTGCATTTATCTATTCATAAATTGCACTGTGACAGGGATAGACACAGAGCGCATCCTGATGGAGGGTAGGGAGCTATAAGACATTTCCCAGGGTTATGCGGGAACATACACGTCCCATGACTAATGAGGGCTGGGAGAGCTGCAGAACCATCATCCTCTTTTCCTCATTTGCTCATTAGTTATCCTGTATCTCTGTGGAGGGAAAAAACAAAGGAAATTTTAACACCATCTCACTCTAATGTTTTATAAAGCACTTTGAAACACCAACAGGGTTCCTCGATAAGTAAATATTGTTATACTTTTGCAAATGTTTTCTACAAAACATATGTTGTAGAAAAGATTAAAGACAATAAAAAATGGCATAAATAAATGGACAATTCTTTCAGAATTTTGGTATAGACCTATGTAAAGGACCATTTCAGTATAATCTGACTTGGGTTCTTTATTCCAGTACACATTTTCTACAGCTCTCTCTTAAGTTTCAGTAATCTATAATGCTGCAAATGCACAGAATCCTACTGACACCTAACTTTCATGTGTGATGGTGATTGTACTCACTTGAGTTTATTACAATACAATGGTGTTGAACTGCAAACACCAATGGTTTATACTGCTTCAAATTTTATATAACACATTTCATATGTGTTATGTTTCACATTTCATTAGAATTAATAGAAACAAATAAAGTAGGCTTATAAAAAATCATGCAAATGGAAGGAGAAACAGACTATATGTTGTGAGCTTTGGCAAAAGAAATGAAAATATAGAGGGCGAAGATAATTCTAAAAACATTCTACAGGTCCTAATTAACCTGTAAAACATAAAAGTGATGTAGCTCAGGAGAAAGAGCTCTCCTTTATACTTGTTTTTCAACTAGAAGATTTCTCACTTTTATTTATATGTAATGTCTACTCACACACACATATACATATAACTGCGTATATGTGTGTATATAGATAGATAGATATAGATAAAGATAAAGATAAAGATAAAGATAAAGATAAAGATAAAGATAAAGATATACATATACATCCTGCAAAGTTTTGCTAAGAATGCTTTGCTAGTTACTACAGTAATGAAAGAACTAGACACAATTTCAGCAAATGAAGAAAATGTTGTTTCATTATTGAGGAATCTGTGATAATTGAAGTGATTACATATACTGAGAAATTTACCTTATCCATTATTTTTCACTAAAAATCTTTTCAATATTTGCAAGGAATGGCTATGTTTTATTTATTCTTTCCCTGAATTACTGTTCAAGAGAGAAAGTGTTTGAGAAAGTGGGTGTACTTATTCACTGCATTTTTCAAATTGTCAAACACTGCCTGCAGCAGAGGATGTCAGCTCCTTTTCAAAGAGTGTGTAAGTCTCAATGAATATATACATTACTTCTGGGGCTTATCCTTTACAGGGGAACAAAGATTTGTACATCTTTATAGGTTACATGCTTCTCCAACTTAGAAATGCCCTGTTAGATTATGCGCAATTCACTAATGCTCAGTAGAGGTTTAAGTATGGATCCAAAAATTCCCTATGAGTTGTTGTGCCTGAATTATTAGTTAGTGCCCTTCTAGTTTTGAAATCTTCTATATGTTTAATGAAAAAGCTCGAGTGCATTCATAATATACATTTATGGTAAATATAGCCTGTAGACTTGCACATGTTTTGGAAAAGCTCTTGGCCTTGACTTGAAAATGAATGGTTATGAAAGGACATAATTTGAGCAAAATGCCAAGTCTTTTCATTTCTTTCCTACTTGGGAGTGAATGGCAAACTTATTTTGGAGTGAATTAGTAGTGTGATGCCATTACATGGGAATGCAGAGTCTGTTAATCATCCTTCACAGGTCTCCAAGCATTCTCTGTAAAACTATTGTTGAGAATGAAAAATTATTACTCATCTACCTTGAAGGCTTCACAGCTGTAATAAATGTAGAGTGTCAGCTACTTCACTTCTAAGGGAATTATTTTGTGCTTCCTGCAATTTCTTCAAAATGAATAAAGTTATAAAGAAATATGGATATAAATGAGTTGCATGTTTTAGCTCAGATTGTCATACTAAATTCTACCACTCCATAAATAATGAATTAAAGAGCTGGAATAGTAAAGAATTAAACAGCCAACAGTATTTTTGCCTCTGTACTGAGAGTTTCCTTAGTTCTACAGAAGTGACTCAGTGACTGACAACCAACAAATCTGTACTGCCTGTTGAGAAATAATATAGATATTGAACATGTTTTATACAAGTTCCCTTTTCAAAGGTTAGTCAAAGTAACTGATGCAGAATGAACTGATTTATCACAAGTAGGAAGATGCCAGATTCATAGATTAGTTCCTGAGGTAGAAGTTGTTTAACTGACAGCAAAGCCAAAGGTTTCCATAGCTCAGTGCCTCTTTCTTGCCTAATTTTTGCTACAGTGTTGTGGAATATTCAGTTTCTACGAGGACGTTGGCTCAGCTCTGCCCCAATACAAAGAGGCTGCTCCTGTTAGGCTCAAGGTGAGCTGAGGCCTTGTGTCGAGTTGTAGAACCTGGATGACTGAGCAAAATCCATCCCACAAATAGGCAAAAATCACTCCCATAGACTTCAGCTTGTCTCAGTGACATTTTCTGATGATGTAATTTCTTACTAGTCTCACGCGTACTGCCACCAACTTCACAGCATTACTACCAATTAACATGACACTTCACAACATGTCTGTGTCTTCAATTCACTGAGTTTCTGAATGAATAATAGTAGTAGATTATAGTTGGTCAAATACTAAAGAAAGATTTTTCAGAAATATTCATTTGACTTCTTAGTAGGGATTTCTTTCAGCTATTCCTGGTTAGAAATTTTATTTCTTGCCCTTCAGAAAAACATAGGTTATTAAAATGGAAAAAATAAAAGCTGAAAAATAAGCATTTTCTGTCAAACACATTTTCATTTTAAAATAATTGTGTGCCAGGAACTCCATGACAATATTCTCCTGATACATAATTCTCAACCAGACTGCATCTCCTGCAATGTATCACAGTGTTTTGCCCTTACTGAGCCACTATTGTTTATATATTTTGCTGTGGTGAACAATTCAGAGAAGGGAATGGAGACATGACACAATTACTGTTCCTTAAAGCACTACAGTGGCAATTCTGTAATGTTTCATTTCATAATCAAAAATAACGTAGTTTTTCAGTACTTACTATTTTCAGGGGGGAAAAAAAGAAAAAAATATATATATTTCCAAAAGAATAAAAGTTTCTGAAATCCCAATTCTACTCAAAAGCCATTTTCCACAGCAATTTTGTCAGGCACATAGAAATGCACTATTCCGTTCTTATTTCATTCAACAATTGCAGATATAATGGGTATATGTATTCATTTTCATTAATGTTTATAAAATGAATGTTTGACATAGAAATACTTCTATTAAAGTATTTATCAATTACGATTTTAAAAAGACTATTTTATTTTGTTGATAAATAGAAAGAAGGGTAGCAGAAATAGTATCACAAAACATCTATATGTTCACACTGCATAAATCATAAGTAACCAAGGCTGTCACAGAAGTGAACTCTTCATGAACTTCATAAGCTTAAATAGCTCTTCTAAACTACTTGCAGTATACCTACCAGTAACAAAAGCATGAGCACAATTCAGGATTTGTCTAAATGACTGCAGACTGTCATGAAGATTACTTTCTTCTGTATATCATAACCATTTATTCTGCAGGAGATAGAAGAAATAATTTTGCCAATGTGCAGAAAAGATAGAAGTGTTAGGATCATGGTATCATAATTCTGTCATGTATACCTGTTGCCTGTAAAATACCCACTCTATAGGAGGATTTCACAGGTATTTCATGCTTATAGTGCAGGCATCTGGCAAACAGATATTAAAAAGTGAACTTCATACCTATTGTGATTACATGTTCTAGTTTGAAGCAGGATACACATTGTAAGTCACAACGGAAGGAAAGAGGAAGCTGTCATTCCATCCAAAGACAACAGAAGCACTGGATGAAAAGGTCATAGAATCAGAATGGTAAGGTTGGAAGAGACCTCTGGAGATCATCTAGTCCAACCCTCAGCATAGCCCATATGGGGATTGAACCCGCAATCTTGGCATTAGCAGCACCATGCTCTAACCAACTGAGCTAAACTGGTCAGGGAGGCTATGGCAGAAGAAGGAATAATCCTACACATTCCTACAAGAAGACTAGTAGGATAATATTGAGATGGCAGACACAAGCTACTTGGAATATGTTCTAATCAGAAGATCTGTTCATTAAACTTACTTAACCTTTAAATATATTTTACCAAATTCTACCAGTTGGTAGAAGTGTCCATAACTGCAACTGTAGAATTGAAGAAAATTACACTTCAGTTATTTAATTCTTATGTCCGTGTTCAGATACAGTATAGAATTCATATAGATTATGTTGGCAGGAGAATGATCAATTAAAATATTGCAAAGAGTTATTTTTAGTTCTTGGCAAATTTAATAACATATTGTCAAGATAAGGTATAATAGAAAGTGTCCATTACAGTAAAGCTTATATTCTGCCTGCATAGAAGAAGGTGCTAATAAAGAACTTACAGGAAAAAGCTTTCTTTGTATTATAGCTAACCACAAAATACCTTCTCATGAATTTTATACAATCTCAGTTTACTGTACAAGATGACAACAATCTTTGGATCACTAAACTTTTCCTGTGAGAACTCTAACCACAAGATGCCAAAACCTTCTCCCACTTTCCAGCCAAAGAAATCTCACTTGTCTTTTGCACATTGGCTGAGACCACAATAAACCAGCTCGTCATCCTCAGCCGTTCAGAACAGACTATTGTTTCATCATGCAGGCAATCACCCTGGCAAATGAATAGGGAATTGAACCATAATCTTCCTCTTTCTGGGAGAATACTCTAACTGCTCAGATTTTGTACAAAAGTGGCTTCATCGCCACCACAGGAATTTTCTGTGCATGTGGAATCCACCTACTGAACATCGGGTTCTGGGTTTTTCTCTTGGGGCCATCTGCCTGAAATCCTTGTGAAACCCCACCTGATAAAAAGCCCTGTCAGTTAGTAGAAATGAGGAGAATTTTCAGCTTTGCTTTTCACAGATAAAAATTGGACGAATTAGATGTGTGGGGAACACGTCATTCATTGAGGGAAGAGAAAGTCTGAGAAGCAGAACTGTTTAATTGGGTTGTAGCTGCTTAGAAGTGCATTGCGGAAGAAGACAGAAACAAAATGGGTTGAAGAACACGTCCATTCTTTACAAAAGGTGTCAGTGGCTTGAGCTTGACCACACACGATAGAACAAGATCACCTGTCTCAGCTATTTATTTTCTTTATCTTTCAGATCTCTCAGTTTTCAGGTTAGCTTAAACTAGAATGTAGGTTTAGAAAGCATAGCCACAGAGAAAACTCTCTACTATTATTGGTAACTGGAGTACGGTTTCTAAGCGCTGCTCAGCATGAAGGGACAGTGAATTGGGAATAGTGGAGCGTGGGAAGCAAGAAGATCCAAAATTCCCTAGGGTGTTACTTTTGCATTGTTTTTGTTTGTTTTTCAGAGCAAACCGACTTTCTTTGCAATACGTCAGCTTGTTTCAGGTCCAGAATTCACAGTATTCTGCAAACTCTCCAGCTTGGAAAACCTCAGAAACATTGGGACTGATCCTTTTCTCATGACGCTATCTTTGTTGATGCACTCATGGCCTCTGAGTAACACTGCTCATTCAACAAGACGGAAGTAGAGGAGATGCAAGCCATTGTTTTAGATAGAAACCTTGATATTTGCTTAGCATCAGAATGTTTACATTTTCCTAAGGATGGATGTATGGCTGAGAAAGAGAAGTTAATAGTTTGTCACCAACACAAACACACTTGTAAAATGAAGCATAACATACATTTCACATACATCGTGGTTTAGACATCTGAAAAAGATTATTTTTGGATGCTTCCTCCATTCATACTAAAAATTATTTGGTCCTTTAAGGGGTAGTTTATCGTTTTACAGACTTTGAGTAGCCTCTCCACCCTTCAGGCATCTTGCACACTGAGGTTGAACAAGGACAAGAATATGCTTTACTGGGCTTTGCTCCAATGTGGGTTTTTCTATAGCTCTCATTCAGTTTAGAAAATGCCACTTTGAATTCTGTGAATTTTAAGGTGTAGAATTTTGAAGGCAAGGCACTTGGAGCCGAGTCCAAAGCTTGCTGAAATCACTGGAAAGAAGTTTTCACTCAGACCCTTTTATGTACCTAATTCTGACACAAGCATAATCCTATTGATTTTGAAGGAGCTGTTAAAATGTTTAAAATTAGGCTTGGGCTTACTCAGTTGAGGCTTATGAAGGCAGAACACATATACTGGAAGGAATTTTTCCATTAACATCAAACATTTTTGCATTCCCCCTTTATAAAAAGGAAAGGAAGAAAAGAATTGAGTAACTCTTAGTCTGACTTTCCTCCTGTGGTTTGTTTTGTTTTTCAGAGACATTCCAGAAATGTATTCCAGATGTTTTCAAATCCTTGTAACTTATTTTCCATACTATATATAACTTTTCCTATCATATCTGTTCTCTCTCTCTCTCTGTTTCTTTCACTGGTTTCTGTCTCCCTAGCATTTTCTCCTTATTGTCTTGATATATTTTTTTTTTAATTCCAAGCTCCAGAGGAGTACATTTGTATTCTTTCAAAGATCCTACTTGAAAACATGCATTACCTACTAGAAGACATATTGTTACACACATTAATATTTCTTCCTTTGTGAAGTTTTTAACTGAATAATAACATTTAGTTGTGTTAGCAGGATTTTAACAGTAGCAAAGGATATCAACTTCCTACTCTCTAAACAATAAATAGGTTTTTGAATATCAAATTGGCGTGGCATTTAGGCACACACTCTTTCTGATAAAACACAAACTATAGTTTTATATAGTTCTCACAATGTAAAATATATCTACAAATGTTTATCCTTTGTCTAATTAAAAGCCAGTTGCTTAGAAATTCTCTGAGTAAAGGTTGCTTCAGCATTATTTGGCAATTTTGTTGTGTGAAAACATTGCTGTCATGAAAAAGAAAGTGGCTCTCAAGCCCTCAGAAGGAGAAAGTCATTTTAATGAAATCCAGGATATTTTTCCAATTGTTCAGATGAACTTGGTCAACATTCCATTCTCCGCATGAACTAAACACGTGAAGTTTCACCCGGCTCCTCGGGAGCTGCTGCTTGGCAGTGATGTTTATTCACTCCTTCCTGAGGTTACAGTCCTGCTCCACAGAGCTGATGGGAATCTGCCACTCTCCAGTGTTATTACTGGAAGAAAAGTGTATGGGAACGGGCCAGAACTCCACTGGGGGTTCCAGATGCTCACTGAGAAGAAACAGATTTTTCACAGCCCCAGAGTACCTACTCAGGACTTGTTAAAACTCTCTTTATTTGGAGTGGTGATATTTTTTCTTGGTTGACTAAGTAAAAATAGCTCACAGCAGTACTTACAACAATATCTGAGCTCCCTTTTTATTTAAAAGGCAGACAGCCAAATCTAATACAGTGTAAATCAGAGCAACATTTACTCACATCAACCAGGGATCCTACCTATCACATTCTAACAAATGCAGATGGTAAATGTTCACAATATACATATTTTAAAAGCTTTAAAAAAGTTGAAGTAAACATATCATCAAGCTTTTCCCTGCAATTGAGGACTGCCAGAATCCTGAAGAACACAGATCTAAGAATAACAAATGATATGATGTAGTGAATTGTTTTGGCTCATTAGAGAGGGGTTCTAACTTTTTGAAAGTCATAGGAATTTTTGGCATTGTTTTTAATATGCTTATCCTGTTAGAGAGGAAGATGATGAAGATACAATCTGAACTTTCACCAAGTTCAAGGTTGTTTGGGGTCTGGGATTTAATTATTATTAATTATATTTTATTTCAAAAGCATATGAAGGGTTCAGCTGAGATCAGGAATCTACTGTAGTGGGTTTTGTACACATGTGGAACTCTTCCCCAAAAAGTTTTAGAATCAGTTAAAACAAAATGCAAGAAAAATTCTCAAATATGTATTCTTAAGAAAATAGATTTATTAAAATTCTAGATATATAGCATATATATATAGGTATATATATTGTATAGATGAAAAACTGAGATAAAGTTATTTGTCAAAGGCCAAATAAATGTCTATTAGAGAATTGTAGGGGTTTTTTTTGTTTATTTGTTTGCTTTTAGCTTTTTAATAACAAAACTTCCTCTACCTTCTGATTTAACCCTGATCTTTCATGAAATCCAGAAGGGAACACTTGATTAAAAAGGAGTAAATATTGAGCAGTTTCAAAATAGAATAGCTTTGCCATGACTCGTCTAAAGCATAGTAAATACACTTCTGTAAGGAGTAGTACACCACTCTGGAAGCATGCCACCATTATGAGTTTACTTCTGAAGAAAAGAAACAAGTTGTCTTTGTGCTAGGATTGAAATGTTCCAATATCAGAGCCAGCATTTGTAATGTTTGGAAAGAGAGGGAGGAGAAAGGAGAGAAGGAAAGAAGACATTTATTTTGCAAACTCTGTTCAAATTGAGAGCTCCAGAAAACAAAAAAAAAAAAAAAAAAAGAGGGCTTAGGTGGTAGACAGGATGTACCATGAATAACAATGTATCCTGTGGATATTTACTACCAAATGATGTTTAACAGAGAGGAAAGTGGGAGTCACTACAGAAAGCAATTCCCATCCAATTTCTTAACATGTAAATCAGGAGCACAGCAAGGCCTTTTATGGGAGTCTTGCTGAAACAATAGGTTTCCGTGTGCCAGATGATGACATCAGGGCTCACAAAGAAGGAGGAAGCGGACTGTGAGTGCAGGCTGCCTTGCCAAGAGCTTTGTTTTGTTTCCAAAGGGGGGGGGGGGGGGGAGTAGCAAAGTAGTATTTTTTCTCAAGAATATAATATTACACAGAGCAATCAAAAAAAACCTTTCAAAACAGTTGCCATCTAACTATTGCAATGCACTTTGCTGCTCTTTTCTGTGCTTTCAATAGCACTTGTGAAAAAAATCAAAGCTCATTTTACACTCACTGTAGCCAAGAAACTGAAAACAAACACGAATGCATACACACACATACTCACACAAACACGCCCAGAGAGATGAACCTAAGACATCTTCCTTGTGAGCTAAGTTGTTGGGGTTTTTTCAAAGTATCTTACAGTGCTAACTCCCACTGTATTTTGCAGAAAACCAAATTCTGAAACATAATCCCTCTTCAAATGAACTAATATATAAACAGAAAGTTTGATGATTATATCTTCTAAGAAACCTGGAATTGATAGGTTACTTTAAAAAAGTTCACAATCCTGAAGCAATCATGTAACAATAACACATCTCCTAATTAGAGTGGGGTCTAATTGATCTCAAGGCTGGCAATGAATCTGAGAAAATTGTCTCTTTTTTTTTTTTTTTTCCTGAATCTTGCACATAGCACCAATAAATTAAACCGTTCAAATAAATAAATAGCTGGAAGTTTTCAAGGTTTCTTATTCATTGAAATGAAAAGAAGTTTTGCTAATAAATCTATAAGAGCAGTCGCTTCTCTCCTGCCTTTTTTTTTTTTTTTTTTTTTTTTTGTGTGTGTGTGTGTTATGTGCTGTGTTTTATCAAGCTGTATCATATACTGGACTAGATAATCTCCAGAGGTCCCTTCCAACCTCGACCATGCTGTGATTCTGTGAGAGGCCATGGGCACAAGCTGAAACACAGGAAGTTCTATTTGAATATGAGGAAAAAATTCTTTACTGTGAAGGTGACTGAACACTGGAATAGGTTGTCCAGAGAGGCTGTCAAGTCTTCATCCCTGATAATGTTCAAAAAACATCTGGACATAATCCTGGGCAGCCTGTTCTAGGTGACTGGCTTGAGCAGAGAAGTTGGACCAGATGATCTCCAGAGGTGCCCTCCAACTTCTACCAGTCTTGATTCTGTGATTCTGTGAAAGCGTTGTAAAGATCAATGCTGTGCTTGCTGCTGTTCAGTTCTCAGTCAGAGCTTGGAATGGACAAAGAGAAAATGAAACTAAATACACTCATAAATCTTATCAGAATGTCTCAGAAGTGTACATAAGGTTTTTTTCTCTTCCTGAATGTATTAATAAAAAGTGAAAGTATTAATTAAAAAAAACACTATCTTTAATTCTCTTATTTATTTATTTATTATTCTGTCTGTGTCTTATTCAACCCACTCTGAAGGTCAGAAAACACTGAGGTATGTGGAGAAATATGAAACTTTTAGAGGTTTTTCTAGGAGCTAGGTTTTGTTCAAAGCCTTCTGTTACAGAAAGCTGATACTCAGGGAGAGATCCAAAATTATGCTTTATAAGCAAAAGAGTAACTCTAGAGGAATTTATGTCTTTGCTCAGGAGAGAAAGAGAGAGAGAGAGAGAGAGAGAGAGAGATTCAAAAACATCCCTTCCGATCCACTTCTGTGCCTGAGAGGCTATTGGTGCTCAAACATCCTTAAGCAACTGCATTTGTGCTACTGCTTTTACACAATATTAATGATTTAATAGAGTAAGTATGAACTATACTCCTTGCAATCTGTGATTTTTAGGATGTGTTTAATGCATGCATAAAATTAAAAGATGCCACTGAATTTGTCAAAGAGGACTAGAGAAGAAGGTTGTCTTATCCGTTTTTATGCATTATGGCTTACTGGCTAGGTTGCCTGGAACAATCAGGTGTAATAAATCTGCCTCAGGCAGAGGAGAGTTGGGTTTATATCCCCCACACCTCAGGATAAATGCTCAACTAGTAGGCTAACAAAAAAGAAAGATCTGCTGATCTCCTACCACTCTGTATTTCTACTGAATCTGGGTCATTGTGAACTGAAGACTGCGGAAGCAGAAAAGGAGGAGGCATGATGGAGCACGGTTCTGTAGCTTAGTGGTTAGTCTTGAGCCGTCAGGAGGAAGTTTAGGCTCTATTCCAGGACAATTCATGTGTTCTGTCTTTGGTAGCCAGTGGATAAGAAGCAAAAACAACACAAAAATAAGTACAAGCAACTAATCTGCCCTCCCCAACTGAGCCACTAGTACTAGGCTGCTATTAGTCTACTCTTATGCCAGGCCCAAAGTTTATGAATATGAATTATCAGTATGCTGAGATAGTAGAACAGTCTCTAGCCTTACCACATGGCATAAAAAGAATATACCTTTATTTATGAAAACCCATTATTAGCTAAAACAGACCCTATTATAATTATCAGAAAAAGACTTGCATATCTTTTCTCCAAAAGTACTTTTTTTTTTCCAAAGTGCATAGTTTGCAAATTAAGAATAAACCTAGGAGTGTTGATGCAATACTTGGTAGAAAACTCAATAAAAAGGTGGTGAGGCAATATACATCAACAGAGTCTTTAAAAAAATATCTGGGCTTGAAATATCAGCTGCTGCATTTGCTAAGGATGGAGATGAGAGATCAACAGGTGAAGGGAAAAATAAGGATTTTAGTAGTTACTTGACAGAAAAGCATATATCTAGTACTGTTATCAGATATAGAAGGGATATCAGATATATGAAAGAATATCCTTCATAATTAGTGGGGTTTTGTCAAAGGCCTTATGATGATCACTGTAAGTCATACAAAAATATGTAAAAGTAACTGGAAATTTTAAAAATAGGCTGAATTTTTAAGTAGCTTAAAGCAAACAGCACAATAGAGGAAATCGTTAAGGTGTGCCTGTATGCCAAACTGAGCAGAAGGATTGAAATTGATATACAGGCAAATGGCCACCTGGATGAGCATCAGCTTAGATTTGATTTGGTTGGGTTAAAAATTAACACGAAAGACTAAACAGAAAAACTACTGTGAACTTGCTCACAATTATTTTTCTAAACTATATTGCAAAATTCCACTGAAAGATTGTGAATAGGGAATAAAAGTCTTTTTCATTAGACATGGCACAGCTAAAACTACAATGTCTGAAAGTACAGTTTGGGCGTGAATTTAAGCAATTTGCAAAGAAGTAGAATTTTGATGTGTCAGCTGAAATCACTACTCTATACAGTCTAATGACTTAGTATAAAACAGTGTTAAAAAATGCCTTGTAAAAAGATTCAAAGTCAAACTCAGAGCCATATTTAATGATGTTAAATTAGAGAACAGCATCAATGAATCATAAATTGAGACCTGTTGGTATTTTATTCAGTAGAAACTTGGAAAAAAAGGATGCTAAAAGTGTTAGAAATTGATGTTACAGCCTCTGGGTACTTCCAGATTTATGAAAAAATGAACAAGGCATTGTAAAATGATCCATTTAATGAGAGGTCCTAGGAGTAACCCATCCAGGGGAGATAACAGCATGGCTTCTCCAGTGGAGAGCAGAGATATTTTGAACAACAGTGGTATCCAAAGATACCTCCAGACACGTGAGAGTATCACTTCAGACAGATACAGACAGGAGAGATGGGTGACAGCCTTCCCCACATCTCCGAGCAAAAGGAGATAAACGAGCGGCCTGGGTTTGAGTTGCTTCGTTTTGTCTTGTGCGTGTGTGTGCGCGTGTGTGTGCGCGTGTGCTTTCAGACAGCAACCACAGCAGATTGAGATGGCTGAGCATCAGAGCATGATACAACCAGAACCGATGGATTTGTCACTGTCTGACAACAGCAGTCTTGAAGGAGGACAGGCCTATAAAATAGTGCTGGAAACCTTAACAGTGTGCATACATTGCAGAAAAGTTAGTGAGAAATTTACGTTTATGTGTACTTAAAATTATGTATCTTGTTGATTGCTAATTGCTATTGTTATTATTATTAGCTGAGGAAAGAAGATGCAGACAGCTATATCTTTAAGAGGTTCTTGAAAAAAAAAACTAATACTGGTTGTTATGACACGCAGAGATTTACATTATGCAATGCAGAACAGTTAAAATTTACACACTGAATATAAAAAACCTCTCTGGGGCTCCTTGGCTGTGAATGATTTTTGAATAACAAAATGTGGGTCAGATAATTTGAGATTCGGATTTGCTGTGCTATCTCACTTTCCCGTGTATTTTCTCCTACCATCTCTATTCAGAAAGAAACCAACATCTTTGGAAAGAGCTCTCATGGATGACTGGATGATTTAAATCAAGGTTTGTGTATACATTCTAGAGTCTCTGTATATGCAACACCGTTTTCACTTGAGAACTTTGTAAAGTGTGAACATCAAGGTAAGTAGCACTACCCACTGTGAAGGAAAGTGCATTTGCATCCTGTACATCCAGTGCATTATTCTCACTATATATATATATATTTTAAATGTTTGCAGTCATTTTGAGTTTAAATTTCTGTAGGGATAGAGCTTCCAATCCATTTGCTCCCCTCTATATAGTAACTTAACTTTAAATAGTAATACATTTTCTCTATTAAATTTCTGTAGAAATGATGAAAACTGAAATTGCTTTACCTGAATGTTAACTATAGTAGATACTGATTTCACAGTTATCCATAAATACACAAAATATGAGGGCTCATTCCTGAATTCAGTGAGCATCAATAGTGCCAATTCACTGAAATGTGCCAGGGAGGATCAAACCCCACGTATCTATTAGCACTATAGAAGTTTTGTGATTAATAAATTACTACTTCCATTTATACTAAGATAAGCTAGACTTCATTCTTCTTTTCATTTCAGAGACATATTTGGGGATAACTAGTTTATTAATAAATTGTTATATGCTATGAATGGAATGAATAAAAAGATATTATTTTCTCTATCAAATAAATTAAAAGAAAGATCTTCAAAATTTAGATATTGAAGTTCTGACCAGGCCAGATCTGTATCTGATATAATGTGATGTAAAACTAACATGAATTATTTTATTGTATACTTACCCACAGCAGAGTTATTTCCTTGGAAACTTTGTAGGAGGGCAGTGGAAACAGAGACAGCTGAACTGTCCCAGAGTCATTGTCATTGGAGATTTTCCTGGACATTTGTTAGGAAAACTCTAAACAGGATACAGTATTCTGCAAGCCTAGAAGCTGTATTTTAAAACCTTCTGTGACATAGTTCACTGATTTCACAGAGTTGAATTATGATAATAAACTAAACTGGACACAAAAGGGCAATTCCCTGTCTGGGGAGAGCAGGGAATATTAACAATTTACATCATCTTGGAGCATATCAGTATGCACGCACACACTCTGTGTTTTCGGTAACTTGAAATAATTACTTTGGCAGTTACTCTTCCTGCTGAGTGTGAGTTTTCTGAAACTCATTTACTGAAGGCTATGGTTTTTTGGATTTCCATAGATAGTAGGGATAATTCTACCTTACCAAAAACAGCAGCAACTGGCTGTCTTACAAGTTTTTGAAAAGCTGAAATAAATCTCTCCTGTCTGCTTTCAGATGGACTTTGGGCTGAATTTACTTTATTTTTCTACCTCTGACCTCACTAATTCAGTTTGCTCAGAACTTGCTCAGTGTTGGCTCTGAATACACACGGGGAGTTGCAAGCTTGCTCAGTTGCAAAGCTTGCTGCTTGTGATTTTTCTCTTCAGGGGTACTCTACTACTGCGCTCTGGCAAATGGCAAATCTTGCTCATTTCAGTCCAAGCAGATGTGCCACACGCTGATGGATAATGTAAACAACTTACTATATAAGGTGAGTGGTTTAAAATGTAGTTAAGCACAGGACGCTAAGGTTAAACTGCAGCATTTGAAATCTATTTCCGAAGAAATAAGCAAAGGAGCAAAATGATCAAAGTCACACCAAAAACCAAAGGCAGATCTAGGAATGAGGCTTACGTTTTCTGAGTCTCCTTCTCAGCAGATTGTTAATCAGATCAATATGTCGAATGACAGACTGCATTTGAGATCTGAACCCCAAGTACATTTGCCAAAACCTTGACAGTGTCACAGCTGTGATATACCAAGACTTTGTCAAGAGACTGTGTACCTCTTGTTCCAGTCCATAAGGCATCCCAAACACACACATGGAAGCATCACCATAATTCCCCTTAGACAGTGACATGAGGTTACAGAATGGCCTAATAAGTGGTCTCACTAATCTTCAACCAAAATAAGGAATAGCCCTATGCTAAACCATATTACCTCTTGCTACTCTTGCTGTCTCGTAATGGTTCTTATGAAAGAGCAAAGGTAGGATGTCATGCTTATGTCTAATCAGTTCAAGGAGACATAGACCCACAGTGCATTAGTTCCTAGTTAAATAATATTGAACTACTCTTTCATCACTCCACTACAGAAAAAGTAGGTTTCTGTTTCAACAAGTCTAGCACCTTTCCTGACAGAAAAATGTATATTAGTAAATAATTCTCAAACCACAAAATGAAGGAATTGATCTCACACACAGGTGGTGATCCAAGTTCCTCAAAAGCCTTTTGAGGTACCTTTTCTGATTTCCTATAATTTTAAAAGAAATAAAAGTCTACACTCTGTATTTCTTTTTCTTTAGGTAAACATATTTTTATTCTACCATAAAGAACTTTCCGCTTGCCACTTTTACCTGCTGTGAACAGCAGCCTATCAAAAAAATAAAACCTTAAAGGTCACACTGGAAGCAGGGTGTATATTGAAGTTTCAGATGCAACTCTCAGAGACTGCGAAGTGCTTCATTCAGATTCATAAAAGCTACAGCAGCTTGAGAGGAACTTCAATTTGTTGACATTAAATCATTCTTCAACATTTCAAATGATTACCTGAAAGGCAGGTTTTCTCTTTCAATGTTAACAATGAAGCCTAGATCAAGCCAATTAAGTTTTACCAATAGAGTAAGACTGCTTGAATTTTCAAATGTAAAAGGGGAGAATTTAAAAGTCACTTTTAAGAAAGGAAAGAAAAGAATCCCGCTTGATATAAGACATTAAGTTTACACTTCCCTCTGTTTTTGAATAGTTGTGTAGATATGTCTCTGATTCTCTGGGGCAGGGTGATTTGTCTGGTGATTTATTTTGTATAAATGCAGTGACTACACAATAAACAGGCAGCTCTGTAAGTGAATTTATGAATGCATTCCCTTCGTCTCAGAAGCAGCTGTGATTTGTGTATTTTATCTGAATTAGCTCTGAAGTGACTAGCACAGAAGTGTGACAGCAGGGAGCTCAGGGCACTGATTCTCTTTGCCTCTTAGCTCATTCCACCTATAGGGTAGGCATCGTCCCGTGCAGTGTTTGCCTTCGTGTACTTGAAGATTCGTTCCTGGCTGAGACCTCACGTGCTCTTCTCCCACAGGATGAGGCAGGCAAGTCCTAAAGACCCTGTGACCACAGCAGCGTAGTCTAAAACACTAGCAAATATTTTCTGAATTTTTTGCCCACATGTGTGAAAGAATAGGATCTGCTGAATGATGGATCGCCTTCACAGCTGGCCTTTTTTCTGGCTATCCCCTCTGCTAATGTTGTGAAGGTGTTTCCATAGGATTGGTGCAGTGCATCATGGAAAAAAATACACAAATATCTTCTCAAATCCTATACTGTCTTAAATAGCCTACACAAGTGACATTACTAAAATTTTGCTGGCAGCAGGAGGGAGAGGATCAGGCATTGAAGGGAATAGCATAAATTGTACAGGATAGTATTATTTAAGAGTAATTCAAGTAGAAGTGAGTATTGAAGTGAGTATTTGACTTCTATTGACTTAATACTCAGTGTCTAATTTTAATTTTATCTTCCACTGTAATAATTAAAATCTCAAATGCGTTAAAAAAGGATTAGCATGATTAGAAAAGAATCATAAATTATAATAAATAAATAATATAAATATATATATTTATATATTTATTTAAAAATGTTCTTCCCTTACCAACAGTGTTATTAATATATAGCATAAGGAAAGTGATTCCATAGCCTAATCTCAGCAAACCTACCAAAAAGCAAGATATCTTAGATCACTGTTCCTAGGACTACTGCTGGCTGTGGACTCTTTATTAGCAACAGGATTCCAGGACAGTTTAAACAGTAAGATGGGCATGGCCTCAGTCTGGGACATAGAATCACATTAAAGATCTCTCTCATGGCTTTTCTCTGCATATGTCTAAATATTTACCTTCATCTCAGGTACATACGACAGCCAAATTGAAGTAAAGATTACAAAGTGCTCAGGTCCTAGGAAGAAAGTTTGGCTGCTTTTTCCAACAATTCCATTCTTTCATTACTGTGACCCTGTCTTATAGCTTTCATCTGACTTGGACTATTGGACTACTGTCTGTAGATACCTCTCTATCAGCATTTTAATTCAGATCTGGAACAGCAGATCTTCCCATGTCCTCTCCAACCCTCTCTGTGGGTTTGAACTGGATTCCTGCCATGTAAAGCTAAATACGAAGGTGTGGCACAGAAGTGTGCTTCATTTAACTGAAACACTGGTAGGCGTTTGGTCTATGGGACTAGATTAGAATCACCTTTAAGAAATCTCTTACAAAATTTGCGTGAAGTAGCTATAAGGGCCTCTGGACCAACTGTTATATGGTGCACATATTCTGTTGCTGCTTGTAAACACAGAGAATGATACCATAGTCAGTGTTTCAGAAAATGATCCTAAAGTCCAGGCAAACAACACTATATTGGATAGTTTGTAATTGCTTGGGATTTTCCTAGCAAAAGAAAGCAAGCTTTTTTGCTTGCCTTTGCATGATGCTTTCAAATGGTCATTTGATGCAGTCATTTATTTCATCCAGCTACATCAAGTGGACAGAAAAAGCAACATTTCCAAATGGAAACAGCAGGGATGGGGATAAAGGAAGGAGAGTCAAATAGCAAAATGCCTTAAAAGTAATAAACTTTCCTCATTGAGCCGTAACAAAAGCCCCCTTCAATGTCCAACAGCTCATACCACAAGACTGCTAGGATATGAATAATGTACCCTTTCAAGCAAACAGACTACATATGATTCTTGGAAATAGATTTTGTCAACAGTTTTCATAGGGACAGGACAAGGTGAGATTTGTCTACACTCTCTATTCCTGCCAACGTTCTGCTCATAGCTTCTCACCCTATACCCAGGGATTAAAGCCAGAGAAAGAAGAATGAAATGAAGAAAGATAAGAAAAAAAAAACAGTGACTTTGATATTGCTTGAGTGTTCTTTTCCTTCATGTGTTCAAGAAAATCAAGTGCCACAAAAAATAGATGAAGAATTAAAAACGCAGCAGTAAAAGGCATTAGATGAAAGACTTCTTGATCTTTTTGACTCTACTGTATGCGTAGAAAGTAACATTCCATCTCTCCTTGCTTAATACAAAGACACAGTAAGCAAAAGACTGGCCCTGAAGCAAAATCCTCCTTTACTGTATGTTTTATAAAGCTTCATCAAGTACGGTCACAGAGAAGAGATCAGACTTTGTACACAGAGCTGAGAAATTTCTTGCTTTCCATGGCAGTAGCTAATATATTTAGCATTTAACTGTTTGTGGTCTTCTCTGACCTTATCTACATGTCACGTCCACAATGATTAATACAGTGGTGTATTAAAGGTATCACCTACAAGTATATTTGAGTAGAACTGAAGCACCTAAGGAGTAGCATGGGCCAGACTTGCCCTTCTTAGTTCCTCTTGCAGCTCTAGGAAAAATCCTGTCTTAAGTTATCTGTTCATAAAAAGAAACAGCATGCTGCAGTGGAAGGAGAACTCTACAAGCTCTGGTTTTCAAATCTCTTCTTATCTGTTCAAGATGCATATGTATTTATAAAAAAAAATATCTCTGGACGACTCTGCCAGCTGGCACATCAGACTTGAGACTTGTCGAAGTCTTCCAGAAGTTATACAGAAAAAAAAATATATAGAAAAAAAAGTTTTAGATCTTCCTGTTTGCTAAGATAACCTTCAAAAGGTGAAAAGGTGTAAACTGCTGCAGTTGAGGCCATTCTACTTTGTGGACAGCCTGTTTCTGATAAATAAATTAAAAAAAAAAAAAGTTCTAAAAAGTATAAACTGCTTTTTTCCATCTTGATGGCATATTAACTAGGAACTTCAGTTGTGGTCAGTCTATACTATTACTGTATATTTTCTCAGTCTTAAAAAGAACTCTTGGCTTTTTATGAAAAAGTACAGAGAAGGAAGAGGAACTATCACATTATAAAGACCTGCATAATCTTCAAAGGATACTGTTTCATATTTATATTTTTTCTCACAGACAAAGTTTGTGTAATGTAGGCTAGAGTTTGAGACAGTGCTTTTTTTTCTTGTTTGTTTTTTGGAACCCTTTATTTTCCCACCAATTTAACTTTAGGGCACCATTTAAAGGATAATCCACATTAGTGTCTTTCCTTAAGCCAAATGAATATTCACACCTGGAAACAAAAGAACATAGAGGATTAACCCAGAAACAGTCTATTAAATGATGTATGATGAAGAAATATGGAAAGGTATGAATAGTTATGAATGAGCTGTTCGGCTTCTCAATGTAATTGAGAAATGTTGTTTAAATTAGTCAGAGATCTATTGCTACAATTTTTAAAAGGTGAAGTTATATAAGATAGGACAGAAAAGTACAGATGTACCTCCTGGCTGTTAAAGGAGACTAACAGTAGAAATTGTTATTTTGGGTGGCAGGGAACAAACACAGTAGATTATTTTTGCCATAAAAATTCAAGCTCACTGGATGCCAAAACATGCATCCATTTATCCAGAGCATAGAATCAGAGTAGTCTATAAAGTTGTATTAAAAACTAATATAGGTCCATTTCAAGGCTATAGATATGATTTGTTAGTGGTCAGTACCAATTTAACATATGTTCAATTGGACCAAAAATGCGAAGACTCAAAGAATGACTTCAGAACAATTCAAAGGGCAGTAGCTGGCTGCTACATGGCTTTTGCTATAGAATCATAAAGTCAAATAATCATGTCTTTCTTAAAAAATTCAGCATTATCTTAAACAAATCCTTCATTTTGTCTCAGCAATTTCTCGATCTGTATAAGGCGAATGATGTTGCTCATAGCGTGGTCAGACTGGATTTGTTTGGTTTGTAAATGTGACCTGAAACTCTTTGAAAAAAAATAGCTTATAGCACTAGGCTTTCTATATGCTTGGTATATTTAAGTTGTGTCTATAGTCAAGTATTATCCACAGACATAGTCACTAGGATATGATTTGGCAAGCTGATCTGCACTGAGATCTATTTAGATAAGTATGGAAGGTCGTTATGTACACAGTGTTGCTTAACACTGGTGTAGCTTGTTCCACATAACTCACTTGGTGATTCCACCTCACCTCACCTATCAGTGGGAATCTATAGCATGAGAATGTTATTTGCCTTCTTTCTTACATAAGTAGCTTGCTACACTTTAACAGGATCGTTTTGACTCCCATTTGAATCTTTCTGTAAAATTCCTGCAGCTACTGTTTGAATCTTCTTAAGGAGAAAGAGCAGAGAGGAAGGATGAGAGCAGCAGTGGTTGTTATACTGAGCAATGGAGCACACTGCAAATATTCTTCACCTGTTCGTTCTTTACTCAGTCTGCGTTGGCATTGAAAATAATTGTATTAACATAGGATGGTTTTTAGCTAGTAAAACATCTTTTCATTCACATCTCTTCGTTCATGGCTCAAGCCTTGGAATGTGGTCTGGGCTGCAGCACTGCAACTAGGAGAATACTTTGCTGAACGTGAGGGATTTACAGTAAAGTATCTTTCACTCTAGGATGGAGTAATCCAGAGGCAGCAAACTACAATTTTGAGTGGCATAAGGAGACCTGGATCCTGAATTTGGCATTTTCAGTCGGTTGTATCTCTGAACTGCAGTTGAAAAGGAGCATGATGACAGTGTCACACACCATGCAGGGGGGTCTGAATAAGTCTGCAATAACCCCTGAGTGTTCATTAATTCATACACAGAGCTTTTTGTATAAATTAGGCAGCAGCCTAATTTTTAGTCCAAGTTCATGTGTTCAGTTGCTCCACGCAATGCACGCCCCAGGCCAGGCCCTCTGCTCTGCCTTCCCTGTGGCACATGCTGAGACCTTAGGCTATGGCTGAGCCTTTATGCAGACCCTGCAGTGAAGTCTGCAGGTTTCACCTCTTCGCCTATTTACTTTAAAAATCCAATGGCTGCAATGCTATCAGTCATCCCAAACAAAGCACATATTAATACCCCCTTAGCCCTCCTTGATTGCCACGTGTGCTCCCACTCCAGGCAGGTTACCCATCCTGTGACTGTTCTATCTTTCCACTGATTTTCAGGTTTCCTTTCAGCACTGCCTATGAAATAAAGAATATGTAGTAAATTGAAGCTTTTCTTCTTTCTCTACTTGTAAAGAAGATACTTACACTGTTCTTCAATGTCTAAAGAGAACATGACCATCTTTAAAAACAGCCAACAAATTTATTGTATTCTTTTTTCCTTATGTACAAAACTATGGCTTTATTTCACTCACAGAAGTTGGAATGTTGTCTTTCTCTCTCTCTTCTTCTTCTTCTTTTTTTTTTTTTTTTTTTTTTTTTCCCTGCAGCTCTCTGGCGGAATAAGGAAAAAATTAATCTCCAGTATAAATAAAGATTTTATTTGGGTGACTTTCAGGAATCAGACAACTCATCTTTAGTATACAACAAAGAAAAGCTAGAAAAATGTCTAGATAAAGACTCTAAAAAAAAAAAAAGATGACAGATTCTTTCTGAGGGATAATGTGGTTAGGATTTTAAAAGCATAATATATGTCTATCTTCTGTTTCACCTTCATTGACTTTGTTCTTCCTGCACTAACCCAGAACTCTCTGGTTCATTTGGTAGTTGATATGAGATTTTACTTTGCAGTCTCTATATAAAAGAAAATGAAACTATTACAAGGGGATAGATAGACCTTTTATATCTCTAAATGTTTTACAGATGCTTTCTTTAATGAAGAAAAGCACTGTTTCCTTGTTTCCTTTGATTATTTTTCTTTAAATAGCTCCTTGCACCTGCAGATCTAAAAGCACTAAAATAAGGAATAAAATAGTCATACTCTAAGTTTGTGAATCAAAAACAAACAGAAGGTTATAAAGTCACTTGCAAAGCAATGCAAAAAACAAATGTCCAGTTGTGAAATAAGATGTAGCATGTTATCAGCTGCAACACCCTGAAAAATATTTCATTTCTTTGCTGTTAGCTGGACACTGCAGTGCTGGGCTCTATTCATTCACTGTATATTTCTACAATTTATAAAATGTAGAACTGGGATGTTTAGGTGCTAATACAATACTAAAAAATAATAATCATAATGATTATATTTGGTGACATTGGGTGTTAAAGTTTTATTTTTTAATATCTTTTAGATATTTTTGCCTAAATTCATCATTATAAGTATTTTTTAGTTGTCCTAGGAGGAAAGATAGATCA
Source organism: Rhea pennata (assembly GCF_028389875.1). Classification (NCBI taxonomy): domain Eukaryota; kingdom Metazoa; phylum Chordata; class Aves; order Rheiformes; family Rheidae; genus Rhea; species Rhea pennata. Next base: position 14,160,999 of record NC_084664.1, read on the forward strand.
GTTTGTTAGGACACAGGAAAAGTCTGTGTCTGCTACAGACTTCCCATGGCACCACCTGAAGTGTGCTACGTGCAGTGAAGATGTTCCTGCCTCACAGACTGTATGTCTAAGTGTCTTTCCTACAGGAAAGGTCTTGCTTGGTGTGGGGGTAGGATATGGGCAGGATGGTTATCCTTTTCCAGGAGCAAGATGCACTTCTGATGCAGTTCAGTCCGGTGACTAAAGTGCATCAGTGAGCTGGCAAGGTCCTTTAATGCACTTTCACTCAGCTTTCCATCACTAAAAGTAGAAAATTATACTCCTACTTCCAGTAAGTAGGACCATGAGTGTTTATAAAGAACAGCAGTGGATCTAAAATAAAAAGATCTAAAAAAATATTTTTAGAAACATTGTCAAATATTTTAAATCAATATATGGAGTGTTCATAGAAAATCCTTTTTAAATTCATAATTTCTATCACAATTCTAAGAGGTACACTCAGTCAAGAAGTGGAAACATTATGTCTCCTTAAGATCTTATAAAAACAAGTTAAGTTTCAGTTATGACTATTACAAATACAAACTGGCAACACAAAGCTGGCAAAATAAATAAATAAAAAATTCTCCCCACCTCCTTGCAAAATCCTATACTGATTTTATACAAGTACAGATTTTACATCTTCTGAAACTTTTCTTGGCTAGATACCCATGAACAAATTTGTGGAAGCTGTAATTAGTTTTGATGACCTGCAGGAAGGATGGACAGAGAGATGGAAGGAAGGGATAGAGGGAAGGAAGAAGGAAGGAAGATGTAGAGAGAGGCAGGGAAGCAGGTTGTGCTGAATTTAGAAAATCAATGTTTTATGCTAGTTCATTAATGTTATACTAATAAATATGATAAATAACAATTATAGAAGAAAACAAAGAACATCTGTGAATAAAAATCTGTGAAGGAAAAGAGGAGAAATTTGTTCCCTTTTATCTTCACTGTTAATAGATACCTCATCTCTCCTGTTACCTCTTTCAGTCCTCTGTCACGGAAAGAGCAGCTGGATGAAATGACAGTGCCTTAAGGTATGGATGGAACAACTTGCCTTGCAGTGTGTATTCTCCTCAGTTTAGGTAGTATAACTGTCCCTGAATACAGTAGCTGATCTGACTGACACAACAGTACCTAAAAACTAAAGACGAGTAATTGCTGCCCAAAGGCATCACCAATTAAAACATTGGCGGTAATTACTCCTGAACGTAAAAATTCCATAATTCCTCCAGGAATATCTTTCCAATCAAACAATTAAAAATCACACATACCAGGTGGATTTTCTTCTTCTTCTTCTGTTAGGTTTGGTTTGACAGAAAAGGGGAAGCTTCCCACAGTATTTCCCTCTTTTCTCAGATGTTCACATTCTCTTTTATCTCCATTTCCCCTTTTCAGTCTTTTCCTCTCTCTCTCTCTCTCTCTTTTTATTTATTTTTTTCTTTTCTTCTGTGTATGCACACAGGTTTGTTAACAGTTCACCTGGCCAAATGTTTTCCTACACACAAAGGCAATGCAGCTAGCGGCTGCAGGTGGACAGAAAGCAGCTGTCCGCTGATTCTCCATTTTTTAATCTAAAATAGCAAACATGCAAATTTACTTTATTAGAATTTATATTTCTTTGGTCAACTTAAGGTCTCATTTTCTCCTTATATATCTGTTAATGAGGACTGCAAAGCTACCTGAAACTGTGGCATATCCATATTACAAAATACTAGGTTCACAGTCTGCAGCTAAGGTCCATCTAATATACAGCTTGTTGATGCATTCATCTGATTTTTCTCCCCTTTTTTTTGTAGGAAATAGAATACATATTACACTTCCACATAGTCAAACTCAACATACTGCAGAATAAAAAATACTTCAAAGAGACCAAATTTTTAATGAGGTCTGTAAAAAGCAGAGTGAATCACCAGGCAAGCACGTATCAAATAGCTCCCCTAACTCCGCTGCTGGTATTCAGACCTCCGTGGCCATCAGGAGCAAGAGTCTCACGGAGCCTGAAACGCAGCTCCCCTCACCACCACCACCTGAAATCAAGCCTCTAGCATGCCCCTATTTCAGCCTGTCTCAGCACTACAATAAAGTAGTTTTAATTAAGAGGATATAGTTTGGTGTTTCAGTGAAGAAGGATGAATTTAAGCACTTGTGAACTTTATGCACTTGCTTATCTCATGTCAAGACCCCAGTGCTTCGTTCTTCGCTGGAGAGCCTGCAGGAGACTGGTGGAAGCAACGACGATGTTTAAAATCATCATTGCAGTTAACTTTAATGAGTCATCAGCAGCACTTCTTTAAACCTATCACATTGACCTTTCTCTGCACCTTTTTTCTTTTTGCATTAACAGCATTTTTACTTAATACCATGTTGAGAAAGCTACAGAGAAGGATTTTAAAGCTTTCCTTTTAATTCCAACAATGAAATACATTTATTTCACTTCTAAAACCTGCTGACAGTATAAAACGTGTGACTAAAGTGAAAAAAGACACTTTGTCAAGATGGCACCTTGACAGTGCATATGTATGAGCCTACCCTAGTGATTTCCTTGTCATGTTTGCTTAGTTTAACAGTCAGAGCAAGGTTCTCTCTCCTATTTGTTTGCTTAGTTATTCCCAGTCCTAGAAGGCCAACAAAGTGACTAATTCTTGAGGAGTATGAAAAATATAAACTAATCCAGCACATAATAATGCCGATCATACCAAAATCTGACATACCTAGGGACAAAAGTATGATTTTCTCTTTGATTTTGAGATGACTTTTGATACAGAGATAACTTGATTTCAGTGTTAGAACATTTGCACTCAAAGTAAAACAAATGAGGTATAGGCAGAAGCTGAGAAAAAGAAAGAAAGGAAAAGAATGAGGAAAAAATATGACAAATAAGTAAGAAAAATAGAAAAATAGAAATAGGCCCAAAATAGAAAATAATGTGTCATACAGCAGATTTTAGTGTTATCGGTGTAAAATTATATTCTGAAATTTTCTCTGCAGTTGCTAAGCATCCTGTGATTTTCTAATTTGTGATTTGTGCAAACCTTTTTTAGCCAGAATTTTGCATGTAAGAAACATATGTACAGCTGTACTGAAATACTTCATAAATTCATCTCTTTGCCAAATTGTTCTTGTAAAACTCAAAAAGATAACACTTCATTTCAGCTTTTTTTAAACAAAATGTTTTGGTTTTAATCAATATGAAATGTTATTTTGATACCTGTACATTCACTGATGGGCCTTTTTTTGGGGGGGTGGGGGGAGGAGCTGCCAGTGAACAGAAACCCTGTTATTAAGATAGCTCTATTTGTAACAAATACATATTCAATTGAAAAAAAAAATACAGTTAAGCCAATTATTTGTGTTTATACTTTCATGAGCAGTTTTCTGAGGGGCTGATTCTTTCTTTGTGTATAATTTTAATCTAGAACATATTTTTGCTGCTTTTCAGACATTAATTTAATAGCATTACACATTTCAGAGAAGGAGAAAAAAATAGTGTAAAACTTTGTGAATCTGACATCTCAATAATCTTGAATCTAGTTATAGGTGCTTGCAAAACCATTCATGCACCAGTCATTTATTACTTACTATTTTGAAGGATCAAAAGGACATAAAGGGAATTATGTTATCTCTTCCTAAATGTCAGCTAAAAATATATAAAAAAACAATGTGTGATGATGTACTTTTGTGCATTTGTACTTGTTCACATGTTCACGTATGCTTTGACATATGTGGTATTTCTGCTTCACATTTTTATTGACTTTTTAAAAAATTTCTTTAGCAGAGTTTGAAATAGGATTGGGGTGAAAAATGAGTCATTATGGGGGTTTTGTTTTTTGTTGTTGTTTTTTTTTTTTTTCCCCAGGCCATTCTAGCTTTTGAGCAGTTTTCTTTCGCAAATGCTAATTAATTTCTCATTACCAGCTTTTCATTGATACCTATTCCTTTTGTGGTCTTTAGATAACCCCACAGTCTTTTCTCGGTTTGGGGGCCTGCCTGTTAACCTGAAATTTCAGGTGACGCTAGTGATTATGGATTTCTTTGGTTCTAAAATTTATGAGAGGTCTACTCAGACCCCTGGCTTCCTTCACGCAGCTCTGAAGAAGTGAAATAAGAAATTTGAAAGAAGCCTGATGTTTTCAAACTCTTATCGCTAACTCGTGGCCCTGTAGGTGCTTGGCCTCTCTGATAAGATCCGAGCTTTCCAGTGGTCACGCTGAGTGTCCTGAGCCATCCTCAGTGCCAGTGATGTGAGTGAGACACCTGTGGTTTGAGAAACATCTCCGAGAAGGCCGTTAAGCCGAGTCCTGCCTGCAGTCTCATGTATTTTGCGTTTCTCTCTGTGCAGCCACGTTACAGCCCCTCCTCCAATGCACAGTCTGGGAAGGATGGCAAATGGATCATCTGACAAGGCGCAGGAGCCAAGGGCTTGGAGCCCGGGCTACCTAAAAGCAACGGTTTTGCGAACGGCTTTCACCGGGCGTCCACGGCTAGAAAGCTCCCAGCTTCAGCGCAGTGGCAGCCTTTCCTCCGCGCTTCCACAGGGATCAAGTGGGAGGTTTTACTATCACAAACATTTCTGGGACATGCTTGAGAGTCTCAAACATAGGCGATTATCTAAAGATATCCTCATTTACTCTTCACGGAATTCTTTTTCCAGCAGGCAATTCCCCAGATTTATCTGTACAAATATGGCAGCAGCACATCTTATATGACACTTTCCCCTCTGACTAGAGACGTGTGAGCTAAAGTGAGCCTTTTAACAGACTACTTTCTTAAAGATTTATAACAGTCTCAACACAAGCATCAGCCTGCTTATTAAAGTGCAGTTGTGAGAGGGAGGAGTCAAGGAACAAACAGATTATGATTAAATTGTAATTATACTGACAAGCATAAGATAAGTTTTTAAGTCAGAAATAAGGGTTTATTGAACTCTTTTACAGTGAAAAAAATGGAGTAACCTTCTCTAAGCAGTCAGTAGTTTCCATGCAAAGTATCAAAGATATCTGATTTGTGAAAGGGAAGATTTTAATTTATATCCTTTCATATAATACGTTTCACTATTTACTGGTGAGAAATCATAAATTTCTCACTTTGTTGTAATGCACAATGCCCAGAGAGCAAGAAGGCAGAGTATAATATCACTTGCACTGCAACTATTGCAAAAATGTCATTTTAAAATTTCTGTTTATTAATGTTATTTGTCATAAGTTTTATTCTAATTAGCCATAACATGTGTCTGCCTTTCTTGCTCTGTGCTGACTAATAGATAGCACTCTTGAAAATGGAAGGTGATGCATGAAAAGAGGTGTATTGGGGCTGGTCTGTGAGGTGCATCCTGTATGATCAATTACTGGATTCAGGATTTCTAAAAAGTGTTTTATACTAGCCCTTCCACATTTATCTAAACAACATGGCCATATCTCTCATCTTGTTAAGATTCAAATGTGCAAGACCTATCATGGCTTTTAGTTAACTTTTCAAAATGTTTAACTTCATCTGGTTTTGCACTGAAGCAGACCAGGGTTTGGATTCTCCCATCCAAGCTCCCGCTGTATGTAACATAAGAGCTTGCAGAGCTTATTCTTCCACCCTAATAGCTGAGTTGTGCAAAGGTGCTCCCATGTTCTCATTAGCTGTATCTAGCAGACCCAGGCTATTCGAGCTAATTAGGTACATGTGCTTGTTGCCCAAAACGGAGCGGAAGCGAGGCCCCGGCGCGGCCACATCACCAGTTTTGGTGTCTCAGATGTGCGAGGACAGTAAGCGCCGCCGGAGGAGCACTGCCGAATACGAGCGGAGGCAGCTCCTTCAGCCCCATCGGTGAGATCCGCAGAGCACGTCTGCCTGTGCCATCTGCCGGGGACCAAAAGGTAAACGTAGAACAATAGTCTAGCGACCAGAAAGATCTGCGTAAACGCAGATTTCAGACATTTCTTAACACTTCAGCTTACAGTAAATTTTCAATCAAATTAAATCAACACAATAATGTAATAATGTAGTGGGACTAAACATATCTAGATATTAGATTTATTATAGTTCATTATTGTTTACTACAGGGCAAAAGTTGAAATATCAATGTGATTTTCACCAAGATTTTATTATTATTCATCATTAATCATTACATTTCTAGCTCTTTTCATTTAATGCTGAATATATCAAACAAAGTTTTTAAGAGTGAGATACAGCATCACAATCTCTTTCTTTCAAAAATGTTTCAGTCTGCTCTGTAGGTAGCCAAGAATGCTTAAAAACATTTCTATGCAATGAATTGGTACACAAATTTTCAAATTTCAACGTTGAAAAACAAGCAGTTAAATTCAAAGTGAACAGGCTCTGCAATTTCCACTGTTTCCAATTAACAGATGAGTTACTTAGGATCTGGGAGTAACTAAGGAGAAAATCCTGACTACTGAGTTCCTGAGGAGGATGACAGAAATCAGGCTTGTAAGATATGTGGATACCTTGGGAAAATTTTGTTTTAGTAATTGCCTTTAGTTGCCCAAGCTTGAGGACATTAACTCATAATAGCCATTTTCTAAGCAAAGCATTCAGAATCTGTAACATAGCATTTGGCTGACTCAAGTTGTCTCTGTAACAGAAACTGGCTTCCCCACTACCCCGTGACTTACCATCACAGTGGTAAACACTCTCCAGAACCCTTTTGAAAGGGATGATTCATCCCTGGGGTATTTTTAGGAATTTGTTAACTTGCATTTAGCTTAGTGTGCTAGTAGCCAATAAACAGAGCGAAGACAAGCTTTGAGTAGTCACACATAAACCATTTTGAATGCTATAATTGTACTACATTATCTTGGTCTGTAGACTGAGTCATCTGCTGGTTAAGCAGAATGGAAAAACAGCATAAGACTGTTGCTACAACAGGGAGTTTGATAAAATGCGAAAGAAATCAGCGCTAGTGACTGGATTATATTTATCTTCCAAGGATTACACCTGCTTGTTCTAAGTGCAACTTGCAATACATAGTGGGTTTCATGAAGTTACTGAAGACTTATATATAAGTATTACCAGAATCTAAGTGCCAGTATTGGAGAAAAATACAATGTAATATACTAACATACCTTTTTGAACAACTTTGACTTCAGACAGTACCCAGTCTATGTCTTATATTTCACTCTCTCTGAAAGAAGAATGAAACACAGCATGCACTGCCTATTGTATGTGGCTCAGGACCCATTTTTTTGCTCACACTTGGAAATATGCCCAAAGGGGACGGGAGCAGGAAAGGAAAGAAGGAGCAGGAAAAGAAAAGAGCAAGAGAGTAAGAGAGAAAGAGAATTTATTAGTAGCTGAACTTGAGTAGTTGAAGCAAAGTGCAAATCAGAAATAGGTTTTGCGGCAGATAGCATAAGAAGCAGGTAATAAATAAATGAGATTTCACACCATCCTTGGGACTGTGAAATAGAAACCAGCTTTTGGCAGCCAGAGTGGGGGAATGCCACTTCACAGGGAATAGAAAGCGATGAGTTACAGGAACTTGGCACGCTGATCGGCTCATCTTATCCTCTCACTCAGAGCAATAAGACCCTGGCATCCTAGTTTACGCAAATATCAGGAACACGTTCTTCACCAAAGCGTGTATGTACGAGAAGCCAGTGACACAGTCTGTCATGTTCATCTATGGAGAGTTCTTCTTCAGTGCGTGTCATTCAGCTATCCGGCTATACTCAGTGTAGTGAATTGAGCCTGTGAAGTAAACATTTAGCTGTTTGGAAAATACATTTTTTTTTTTTTTTGCATATTTCATTGAAGAATGCTGAATCAGTAAAAGTAAAATATTTTTCAGAGATCATAGTGAAGTTGCAGGATAATATAGATAGGATTTTGATGTATCTGCTCATACTAAAAATGTCTTAGAACTTCCTAATTACCTGCCAGCCTACCTCCTGACTCCTTTAGCACCTGATTAATGAATAAATAAATAGGTGAGAGAACAAAGACCCACAGAGCCCTATCTGCTTTACAGCTTGCCTGAAGGTTTCCAGCACTTTCACATTCACAAGTCAACAGATGGACTCATGTGGATTTAGGAGCCTGGAATCTCTGCAAGTTTCACAGTTGAGGCCTTGGCTCTGTAGTGACCATATTTTCTAGCTGCTCAGATAACATTGCTCTCTCTCTCTTCACTTTGGACTTGATTAAATATTCATTGAGCCAAAATGAGACTGCCTCTATGGCTGGTAGTTTAGGACAGTCATCTGATTTAGAATAGAGATTTGAATCCAAGCTGATGGATGCCTTCATACTGAAATACTAATTGGCACAGGAATTAGAATTCAGATGACCGTTCTAATTATCAGCCTATATAGCAAATTTTAATGCCTTAATGAATATTTTATTATACAATACAAAACGAAACAGAACAACACAAGCAACAGAAGAAGCCACCTATCTCAGTTGCCTAGCTTGATAGCTCTCTCAGGAGACATATGGGTTTAAATCCTTTTTGGCTGCAGGAACCGGAACAGAAGCTAGGACCATAAATCCTGTACTGTATTTGATGTTTAGGCAATAACACGGTCCTTGTTATGCCTAGAACTTTATTATGGGTGTTTTAGTACAAATATGTGAATAGTTTTGCTTCTCACAACATCACATTCTTCAGATAATTTGCTCTTAGCTCAAGAAACAAGATACAATGCAGAGTTACCAGATCTCTTCTAGATTATATCAGAAATCAAAAGGTGGTGACAACTTTGTAATGCAATGATGAGTCAGAAAAGTCTTGCAATTCAACTCCAGCAGTCCTTACTTACATATTTTAAAGCATTAAAAAATGTTAAACTGTTGAGACGTTGAGTACAATGAGAGTGAACCAACATTCATCTGTGAATACACTTGCAGCTAATGCCCCCTCAGATCTGTGTTCTCCAGATCTATGTCAGCTTGACAGAGGTTATGTAGGAATCCCATTACTAGTTTTACTGTTACCTCTCTCTCCATTGTGAATAAGACAACATACATTAAAAGAATGCTTCTTGAAAGACATTTGAATGTTAATGGTGGATACTAAAATGAGAAGAAAGAGTACTATGACAAATGTGAGAGGTTTGCTAGTTTTCCATTCCTTTCTCTACAAAGTTATTCCATTAATTTGCATAAGACAAACAAATTTTCTTGGCATGGTATCATCCAAGGAGTCACTAACTAGTATGAGACTGGATGCTTTTCAGTAATTTTATCTGAAACATTCTCTGTCAAAATTAGCAAAACACAATTGTTACCGTCTGTTGAAGAAGCAACAAATGAAAGCTGTGCTGCTGCCTGATGTTCCTGTTGGGATATCTTCAGCATAAACTCAACTTCAATCTGCCTGTTAGAGCATGAGACAGAGGTGTAAGGATAACAAAATGAAAGAAAAAAAAAGGGGGGAAAAAATAGACAGGAGTAAAATGTTAACCACCACAGAAGAAATAAAAATGCAGGAATCCAGGAAATATTTGCTAGTATGAAATGAAAGCCTGACACCCAAAGGCTAAAACATAACCACTGCAAAACTAAGGACAGTAACTACATTGCTGAACTCACTTCAGTGAGGGTTTTTTTTGTGAATTTTCTTTCTTCAAGGAAAATGATTGCCTTGTTTTCCTCTATAGCAACAATCCCAAAGAAAAGGAATTTAACATAAAGTTAGGGTGTAGTTCTGTCACTAAAGCCAGTTTGTTTACCACATATAACCCTATATTTTAGTAGAAGCACCCCTTAAATATTCATATTTCTGACTAGTGCATACATGCTCCTGCATGTCTATATATCCCTGAAAAGTCCTACATCCCGTTCCCTGGTGTCTTAACCATAATCATTTTTTAGAATACTGTAACATCTGCAGAAAGACCAAATGAGAATTCCACAATGGGGAAGTGTGGAAAAAGGTGCAGTTTCCCTCACCACGTTAACCTTCTCCTGATGGGGTCTGCTGCGTCTGATTATTCTGTGGCTGTTCTTGATAAAGTTTCTTGTCTACCTGGCATGGGCACTGTGACAGAGAATGTATTAAAATGAATCACAGCTTGTTTCCGTGAAGTTAGCTCTTGTTATACTCTATTGATAGTTAATAGTAATTAAAATGTCACCAAACAGCAGTTCACAAAAACTATTTAAGATTAAGATTAAACTTAGATAAGATTCCAAATGTAAAAAGTACAACAGAAGTTTCACTCCAAATTCTCCCATCTATCTTAGGAACAAGGTCAATTTGGACCTTACTGAAATTATCACTCTAGACCACAAAAATTTGCAACATGGCAATTAAGCTTGATCTCAAATAAAAATGATGAAGCTGGTTTTCTGGAGGAGCCTGATGTCTCAAAATGTTCACTCATTCATGCAGTGATGCTACACCTGACACTATAGCCACAGGTTTAGTTGGCTGGCTGCCTGCTTCTTGACTTGTAATCCAGCTGATTTATTGTACTACATAGCTCTTTGACTGGCTGTTGCTAAAGTAAGCATGGATTGCTGGTCTATTTGCATTCCTTCTGGTTTTCGTCATTTAACTATATGACTTTATATGTACTTATGTGCCCCCTTTTGCTTTCTCTCCACTGTGTCTTACTTTAACAACATCTTTAAATCAACAATAAAAAATGGTCGACATCCCCTTGTTTAATCCAAATCTCCTCCGTTCCCTTGTGTGTCTGTAACATAACCAGTCCGGCCAATTTTTTCCATCTACACCCACGGTCATTTCCAAAATGAGATCATAATTCATTCCATGGTGCTTTTATTCTGAACATTAATTTATGTTTCAATAGCTCCATGACTGGCACCTACTCTTACAAGTCTGAAGAACAATTTACAGAGGGATTTCCTTTTAGATCCCTGTTATTTATGAGCTGCATGACATAAGCATGTAAAGCTCTTTTAAAGAGATAATGGGGCTTTTAGTGAATTTCCCAATTAATTGGTTCTAAAACATTTCTGGTGCTAATGCAGTTGCAATTATTTTGTAGTGGCCTGGTTTCAACACTTCCAGTTGCTACCTCTCCCACTGTGCTGTGGCCAGGAAGGAAAGGGAGGAAAAAAAACAAAGAGAGAGAGAGAGAGAGAGGAGAGCTTACATCTGCATTTGTTTATAACTGGGGACCAACTTCAGAATTTGCTGTTAGTTGCAAAACTCATTTTCTCAAAGAAAGGGAACAAGTGCTTTTAAAAAGCAGTCACAGTGTGTAGGAGGCTGTTCTAATTAGCAAGGACTATTAACACTTATCATTACACTTTAGAAACTGGTGACCTTTAAAATGGCTTTAACATAAAAAAACTGACTTCACAGAGGTATTTCTGTTATTATTTTTAATACCCTTCGAGAAAATATTGAATACCTTCTTCCTGATTTTGCAAATAAAAAGGAGTATTAGATCATAGCAGCATAATGCTGTTTTCTAGTTTGTCCTTTATTTCTTTTCTAATACTGTTTAATATTTGCTTTGCTTTTTAATTGTAGTGAGCCTTTAGCCAACATTTCCACAGAATTTACTACTAAACTTCACTCTAGAGGAGTACTGGTAAGCCAGTACTACATGTTAAAAATGAGGATCGTTCCTCTTGGATATATTACTTTACATTTATCTATACTTAACCTCATCTTCCATTTTGTCAGTCTGGTATTCAGTACAGCCAGGACTTGCCTAGGTCCTTCTGTAATGCTACATGGTCACCTTGCATTCTTTACAGCCATGAATGACTTAGATTTCTCAGCAGATTTTGACACTTTAGCTAATTGCCCTTTCCAGATCATTTATAGATACGTTAACAGCACAATCACTGAAGTATTCTGTTGTGCTCTGTGATTTCACTCCATTCATAACAATGACCACGTACTAAATCTTCTGTTTTCTGTTTCTTAACCATATATTTATCAATATGAGCATCTACTTAATGGCCATTTAATTTTCAAAAAAAAAAAAAAAAAAAAAAAAAAAGAACTTTTATCCAAGTGAATATTTGAAATGCAGTTTAGAGATTCAAATATATTTTATGAACCAGCTCTGCCTTCTCCATATGACTGTTGATCTCACTAGAGAGCTCTAGAAGGTTTGTTAGTTATGATTAACCTATATAAGAGCCATGCTTGATCTCCTCTAATATATGACATATGTCATACTAAGTCTATTATTTATTACAGATTGCCTGATTTGTGTCGTATGGATGTCAGAATTACACATCAGCATTTCTCCAGATTTACCCTGAAATCATTCTTAAAATTTGGCATCATATTAACCAGCTTCCCATCCTCTGAGAGTTGAGCAGTTCTAATTGAAAGATTTCATACCACAGTTAATAGCTCAGGCATTGTATCCTTGAATTCTTTTCAGGACTCTGGGTGAATAACATATGGTTCTGGCAGTTTACTCTATAACCCCTTCTTCTGTAGCTTCAGTGTGAATTATATCCTCAATGTCCTTAAAGAAGCAGAAAGAATCAGCTTTAAGAACCTTGCTACACTCTTCCAAAGGGAACACAACTTTTCCTTTTTTCTTTTCTTTCTTTTTTTTTTTTTTTTTTTTAATAGTTTCTTTCGGTGTAGAGATTTTGCATATCTAAGCACTATCATCTATATATAGAAGGAATAATGAAAATGAATTATGCATAAGGTCAGGCTCAGAGAAATAACTGGTAAAAGAACGTCAATGGTCAGATGCTTTGATGAGTAATACTTTGGTTGTTGATAAAAGAGGGACAGGTGGACAATCAGTATACACTAACTTTCAAAGCTGCTTGGGAGGATCTTGTTCTTCTGAACATGACCACACATAACAGTTGTCTGATCCATTACATTATATGTGATGCTTGTCTTTCTTACATTGATCTGTAAGAATCCCAGATGAAGTAACCGCATTGAAGCAACAAAATAAGCAGGATTAAAACAGCAGTATTAATTTAGGATATGACAAAGGCTGAGGATTCCATATGCTTTAAGAGTTTATTCTAATTTGTTATTTAGTTCTCAGCAATAGGAGACAAAGATATATGGAATGCAGATCTGACTCTTAAGAATATACTGATATTATTACTGGAACTTTCAATTTTTTTCCACAATGCTAACACTATAAATGCGCAATACTTTAAAATGATTCATCTACTCTCACAAAAAGAAAGTGTAATTGTGATTTTTTTCAATAAAAAAGGAAGGAGGACCATAGATATTTCGACCTGCATGACTGGCCAGCTTGGTCCCTAGAAAGGGGTTTTGAAGGATGAATACATTCAGTATTATCACTATCCCAGCATGCCAGGGAGGTAGGGGAGAAGATCTGTTACTGTTCCTTGGCTAGAAGGATAAAGACTTCTAAAAGCATCTGGAAGGAGCTCAGTGTCTATATGTCCAGGAGAGGCAAAGCTGACCTGCAAAGTATGTCAGCCAGGAGGAGGTTGTTATCATTACCATGGCTGTAAGTGCAGTGAGGAATGCTGAGTTGTTTACATTCCTTTTGCATGTAGCTGGCTCACATTTGTGGTGTCCTCCCTTTAGCAATTACCTTCTCTAATTCCTGCAGTGAATCACATACAGGGTGAACTGCAATTGGTGCTTATTTTACACTCAGGTGCTGATAAGAGTGTCTTTCTGTTTGCTTCAGCTTCTGTTTCATAAACAACCTCACTGACCCATTTCCCCAGTACTGTGGCTAATAAGCAAAGGCTTTACAAGGATTAATATTGTTAAACTGGAATTAACTTGCAATGTGCTTTCGCAGTTATGTTGAAGTACCAATATATTACACGAAGTTGCTTGCATTGCTCATTAATTTTTCATCATGGACTTTTAGAACATGCTTATTTCAGGGTTTAAACTATTTTCTGAAGAAAGACTGTATTTCACTTACTTTGGGGATGTGTATAGTGGAAAAATTAATGAGCTCACCTCCTCATTTAATTCTATCTTCAATAGAGAGAATTAGGTATTTTAAAATACATCTAATGACTTGTGCTCTAGAAATGCTTTATTGTATCCTATACCTAGAAGAGAAGTCTAAATGACCAGCCCAGCTGCAGATATCTATAATGTTTATGTCAATATTAAGCAAAATGAGACCTGCCATGACCGTCTGGAGTAAAAGATATCCTGCCTAGGGCAGTTTTTTTAAATCTGCAGATTGCAGGGCATCTGGTGCTTTCTCCTACGGTAGCTTGATGCTGGTCATGGGAGGGAGAAGAAAGATATTGGCTGCGTGGATTATAGTTCTCCAGCAGTACGGGAATTCCCGCATTGCTACTGTGGAACATTCTATCAACTAAGCACAAGTTTTCCAACAAAATAAATAAATAAAAATGATGACAATTTTGAGTAATAAAAACACCTTTAATTTTAAGACAAGACTGGTGTTTGATTCTGTTTTCATTGCAAAGCACTCCAGACCCTGAAAACAAGTAAAATCAGAGAGATAAAGGAATAATATGCAATAACAACTCAGAAATCCAGGGACTTGTCAGGTGCACCTTAGACACAGTCTGTTTTCATTACACAATCTTGAAATAGGAGATGAGATTAAAAGGCATAAGTTCTTAACGTTATGTTAAATTTGAGCTGACATTATTTTGCACAGAAAATGTTCAGGAAAAGGAACAGGTTTCGTGGCTTGTCAGCCATATAACTTTCTGATCTGTGGTATCAGGAGGAGGAGAAATTTTCTAAAAGAGTCTGATCCTCATGCTGTAGAGATACAGAATGTAAACTCTGTCATGAGTTTAATCTAATGCAGACCTGTTCTGCTCTTGGAACAACTGCATTGTGAACAACATGATTTATCTTTTATGGAACGCATTCATAAAGTAGTATTCTTTTAGCAATGTATTCATAGATGGCTAAGTCTGATATCAAAGTTCAGGCTAAATATTACAGCCTTTGCTTTCCTCCATATTCTTTCTTGAGTCAAGAAATTTTGAGTCACATCTGGAGCAAGGACCAAAGGGAAAAATACATGATTGTATTAATGTCTTTTTACAAAGCTGACTGCAAGAGGTAGAGGTGAATAGTGTGTCAAGATCTGTTCACATTCTTAGCAATATGAAAGTAGTGACATTTGCATAACAACACACCACTGCTATCTGGAAGGAATTATAGATTAAACAGAACCTATCCACATTATAACCCATAAAAAAACAAGAAAAGGTTCTTCTCACAATTGTTTACATAAAAACACTTTATTTTTCATAATTTAAACAGACTTTACATTTTTAAAAAACATAGTGAAAATAATGAGATTACTCATATTAATTGAGAGCCATTTATTTCTAAAGATGTCAGTATTCATCTTTGTTAACATATACCAATACCAGTATTCATGCACACTCTTTTGTTGTTGCTTACACAGCTCTGTACTTGGTGATGTTAGTCTATATTAATGCATATTGCAAATCCAGACCTTTGTGACCAAAACCAAATTTTGTCCCTAAACTTCCATTAACTGTCAGTTGGTGTATCAAAATATTACATTTCAAAAAAATCCATTTCACTATAAAGTTCACAACATAATTTCTTCCTGAAGGAATGAATATATAACCAATATTTGTATAAAAACCATAAGACTGCTCTCCCTGTACATTCATTTTGAGTCTTGAGGTAGTAATTCTATGAAGAAGTTTCATTATTATGGTTAAGTTTCATGGCTCATTGTAGATACACAATCAATAGGCAAGCTATATTGTTGATTTTGCAGGTTTTTTGCATGTCATATTCACTGTAAAAACTGAAACTACCTTCATAAAGAAACTGTAAATCCATAATTGGAACAATCTATGTAATAGTACCTGTGGTAGGAGGAACAAATGGCATTTGGACTGAATTTGAGTACCTCAGCTGAACCCAGTTGTGGGCTGAAAACCTACATGGCAGGAACTTATCTATTCCTTCCTTGTTTAAAACAAACATTTTTCTGTGTTCAGCAATATACAGCAAAGTATAATTCTTTGTCTCAAGAGAAGATCAAATAATAAGGAAGTAAAAAGAATTACTCAACTTTCCTTCATTTATCTTTCAAAGAATGAATGAGATATGGTTACAGACATATGACAGATTTGCTACAACATAGCATGTAAAGAGATAGTAGGTATGAAGTAGTCAAGAGTAATCTACGCCATGAATAATTTCAAAGATAAATTTAAGCTGGAAAGTATTTTTTTTTGTAATATATTTTTATTTTCTTAAGGATTTTATTGCCCGATCATCTGATTTCATTCTTGGTGGCTTTGTGTTCACTTCCTGGAGATTCATGGTACTGTAGTCCTTCTTATTAGCACTGGTGATTAGCACTAGTCTTATTAGTGACAGGTGTTCAGCACTGTATAAGAAAACCAGCTGCTCTGCTGCGCACCCTTCCTTCCTAATTATGAGACTAGCTATACCCATATTTAGACTAAAAAAAAAAGAATATTTATAGAAGAAATGGAATCGAGTCCTCTCCTGATACTTGTAGCTCCATAAAACATTTCTATGTCACTCTCCCTGGCTTTGTTCCCTGACCCTGTTCCCTACCCGCCCTAGCAGCATTGCTGTCAGCCGTGCCGTTTAGGGACTACCTCTGGAGGTGCCACGAGGAGACATACGTTTACAATCTTTGGCGTCAGTCACTACGTCCTCTGCGATTCTATTATTCATGGAAGTGAGAATTGGTAACATCAGTTACTTTTAGATCATTTTCCCTTATTTCTCTCTCTCTCTTTCTCACATCGTGATTCTTTAAATCTGCTCCATATGAAGTGTGGGTCTTGTTTGTTTTAGTCGTCTTAAAAATTATCTGAGAACACATATTAATTTTCTCTCTATCAATCAGACTTATTATAAAGCAAGTTTCAGTAACTGTAACTCAGTTTCAAGCTGTATTAGTATTGGCTATTGACTGCTTAATCACAAATTTGTTTATTTCTTGGGATATCTAGACAAGAAAAGGGATTAAAATAATTTCTAAATGTGTTAACCACAGTGAAGTTTCCTGCCCTGAAATTTGCTAGTGCTGGAAGAAAATATGATGTGTAACATTGGTGCTCTACATCATTTGCATTTGCTGGTTACAGCATTCATGCAGAACTTTTAGTTAGCTTCCAGAGAATAAGCCTAACTCATTTAGTATGACTAGGAAGGGAGCTCTTAGAATAAGACAAGAGAAGTACAAGCATGTGAAAATCTATTTGTCTGTGACATAGCCCAAGGGGCTCTGAGCTGCCTATTAGGAATCCATTCTGTGCCAGTCTCCACTATGAAGAGCTAGAGACCCCTAAAGAAATGTTCATCCATGGTAATTGGACTGCCATGGTTTAGTATTGTGTCATTAATTATATAATCACATTTGATTAAAAATCCCTACAGTATCATGCTGCACTTTATCTGGTCTTTTGGATGAAACCAAAAAGAGAACAAAAAGTAGAAGAAAACTTACTGTGCATTAGTAATTGAGAAATTACGTTAATAGCCTAGTACTGCCTCTCACAGCAACTAGAATACTGTTCTGTTACAATACTAGAAAATATCATTGTTTCAAGCAGAATCTTAAGCTTAACATTTTGACCTCAACCACTTAGAGCCTTTTGCTAATGTTGGCCCCTGATCTGTAGAAAGAACTGCTCATTGCTTTTAATGGGCAATTCTTTATAGCCTAATTGACAAATTTTCTGTGTAAATGCCAAGCATTTCTGGTGGAAAGAAAAATAGATCCTGTTCACTGTTCATCTGTATCTGCATCAGTAGCTCAAAAATGACCATGGCAAAGTCAGGACATTGGCGCGATATAGCTGTTAGCACACTTCAGCTTCATTTTGATCTCTGAATACAATCAAAGATAGCAAGATTCAAGGGATGTTTTCAGTGTGGAAACCCAGCCTGGAGTGGAAAGGGGTTTGAGCCCTATGGAAGTAAGCTGAACTGTAGCACCTGCCCTCAGGGCTGCAAAATATCTCCATTTCATTTACTAGTGCAGACACAGGTTGGAAGGCTGATCAGGACAGAATCCCAGCCCCAGGTATTCCTTCAGCAGGTCTCAATTTCAGATCTTGAGAAGGCAACTCTCAGCTGAACGGGAAGGGAGTCCTCTTTCACTAGCTATGACTAGTTTTTCATGATAGAAGTAGCCTTTGACTGCTTTGACATAATTAATGCTAAAGGTCAATGACTAAATTCTAGCTCTGTAGCACAACTCTCTTTAGAGCAACTAAAATTACTTCCTCAGAATGGGGTGAACATACTCAAGCCAGCTCAGGAGAATAGTCCTGTGGTCTCAAGGCAGTTTCCAAGGCATTCCTGTTAAAGGTTTGAGGCACTAGCTGACCTGGGGTAGGGTCTTTCTTGATGATTTGACTTTGTGGTTTTTCACATTGTTGGGACCCTGGCTGTGTTTAGTTTACAAATATAGACATATCTTAAGTCTTAAGTTAACTCTTAAGTCTTGGCTTCTTTTCACATCGATATATAGATTGTAACCGATTCATAAGTGGAAGTAGATTATTACCAACAATACTATAATTAGTAGAAAATGTTTGAGATCGTCCCTGCGTTCCAGAAAGTTCAGGGAAGCATTGCCTCTAGAAAAATGAGAGGTCCTTTAGGCCACTCTGCAGCTAATTGTATATTTATTTAAACAGCATTTATTAGCACTAATGTATTATTGTCACATTACTGCTTGGATGAGAAAGAGTATCTTATACACCTCAGTAAACACTACCAGCTTTCATTGTATATCAACTTAAAGGTTGTACTTTGAGGTAGTGATAAGGAAATGTAAATAAATAAAGGAGAGTTAATTCTCCATGAGATTACTGCTTGTATCACAGGCTGACTGATTTTAATAAAGTTCATATTTTAAGAAAATACTCCAAAATGTGCTCTCTGTGCTAGCAATATATCAGCCTCCACTCATTCGGCCAAAGCCAAATAAAAAGAGGAAAATCAGTGTTACTGTTGAATTCCATTTCATGCCTTATGTTAGAGATTTGTAAAACTGTCGCTTGCTGACTCGGAGATAAGTGAAATAACAATGAATTCAGCTTGAGGCAAGATGCTTTTCAAGCAAACCTGTCAGGAGACAGAAAGACACTTCAGAGTAATTCATTCTTGCACTATATCTCAAGTGACTGGTGAAGAAATCTGGCATATCTGAAACGCAAATACCATTAACTTACTGTACAGAAATCCCCCCCACACACATACACACCCCATGCATTGAATTGCTCATTTATAGAAAAGTGTAAACTATGGAGTGAGCATAGGAACCAGAATGCAGAGCTAACTGACAGGAAAAAAGGGTCCATACCTGTTAAGCGCTTTCTAGAGTTTGCACAATCCAGAATACAGTCGAATATCAGAGTTAATCCATTCTCTGTACTTTTACAAAATGCCAAGAAAACAGTCTGGGGGATCAAGTGTAAATGAACCGTGAATCTAGAAATGAAAATAGAACTCACCAATTCGAAAATAATTTGGATAGAAGCAACCAGAAATATGCAGAATCAGCTTGCAGAATTGTACCTACAAATAAGCAATTCAGTCACCAAATCATTTTTTTCCCCAAGAGTAAAAAACCTTTAGCCAGTATCCAGACTAGATTTAGAGCTTCCACTAGAGCAACGTCTTCTGTCTCATTAAGGCAGTAGGAAATCACAGACATAGCTGTAGCACCAAGTCTTTTCTACTTCAGATATATGTAATGGCATGTTTTTTATTTCCTTATTTTTGGAAGAAATGTGAGATATTTATGACAGCAAAATATATAACAAAGAAAGGAAAATGCCTTTTTTTTTTTTTTTTTTTTTTTTTTAATCATGACAATATTATGGATTCTGAGTGTCTGCAAAATGCTCTAATAATGAGGGGAAATCACCAGTGACCTTAATGAAGACAATTCACAATAACAACATTTCCTCTAATAATTCCAATGGAGATGAATCAGCCACTGATATTACACTACTTGGAACCATTTTCCCTGTGAGTTTTATTTAACAAAAATAAATAAAAAAAATATGAGGAATATTTAGACACTACCTCTGCTTGCTCTGAGTGGAAGAGCAACAGCAGGATGGGGTAAAATGTGCCTTTGTATCTGATGAGTCACCATCTCTCCTTGTGATAGCTTTGGAATGCTAGTTTGTATTTTTAAATGCAACCTGTATTTAAAACTTTATCTACAGCACATTAAAAACCCCTATGTTTGCAGCTGAATATCTGCTCCAGATGAATGACCTGAGCAGTGGCAAGAGCAATGTCCTGCTGGCCAGAAGAGGAGCTCTTTGGTAAAATATTAATGATACACTATAGAGCTTCTTGGTTTAGTCTTAAAATAACTGTACTCCTGGCAATTTTAATTCTCTTTTCTATAGAATATAAGTAGTGGATAACAAGAAGGGGCAAATCCCAAACAAACAAACAAAGTGAAAAATGCAAACTAGATCTAAGGGAAGCAAAAGGAAAAAATTGTGCTACACATAGAATGGTTACCAATAATGACTAGTTTCTGCTATGTCTTTAATATATAGGTGGAACTGATAGGCAAGTAGGGCAGGTAAGAGAGTGGGATTGGTCATTAAGAATTAATCTTTCCAGGAGAACAGCATGGATCTGCTCTAAACCAGGACTGATGAGATTTTCCTGGCTCTGTTACTGTATTGCTCTACAACATAGTTGAAAATAATTAATCCCAGTGTACTTCATTCAGCACCCCTCCCCAAACCTCTCCCTTCTCATACGTGAGGATATTGGTATCCATCTTCTGCTGAGTTCCTTTGAAATCTGTGGGTAAAAATAATAAGGTAAAGCTTAACTATAATAAGTATTATTAGTATTTGCTTTGATTGGCAAGTCTTTTATTAGCATTTTTGATCTTTTTATCAGCTACAAATACTAGCAAGGAGAATTTCCATGGAAAATACCTGGGAACCTTCTCTGCCAAGATGGAAAAAGAGCAATGTTCATTCTGCAATTTGAGCCTAATGTTCCCAACTCAGAAACCAGTGCAGTAAGGAGTCTAAAAGCTCTGAACATGACTGTAAGATTCTTACTCTGAGGGACCTGTGCTTCACTGGAGTTCAACAGCTGTATAAGAAAGAAACAGTAAGTTTTTGGTTATCTTAGGTAAGAACGAATTAGAAGACCAAAAGAAGCAGTGGCTGTGGGTGAGGGTGGAGGGGAAGCTCAGAGAGCTGAAATAAGAGGGAAAGACTTGAAATATAAAATTAAATTAAATTAAATTAAATTAAAGACTATCTAATGAGGAAGAGATCTTCCCCCTCAAAAAGCTTGTATGACTGAAAAGGAAAAACAGGAGAGCTAAGCTTTGCGACTTGAATGGAGGAAGAAGAGGAAGTAATAAAAAGCACCAGAAGGTGAGAGAAAATTAAAAAAAAAAGGAATTGATGAGACAAACAAAATATTAAAAGTGTTGTAGAAGAACAATAAAGGTGAGATAAAAATTCTGGAAACTCTTATAAGATGAGATAAGATAAGATGAGATATCATATAAAATGATCCAATAGTGTATCAATAATCTATCAATACCCTGCTTTCCCCCAGGAAAAAAAAAATAATAAATACATCTAATTGACTAAACAGAAAAAGAATGGTGAGATCTCAAATCTCAGGCTCATCTTTACCTTACTAAAATATCTTTTTATTATGGTGTACATGGCTGCATTCTGAATAAAGAAGATGTTTCTCATCACACTGAATCTCAGAATTTATTAAGTATGAAGAAATAGTACCTAAAGAGTTTACTTTCTAAAAAAATAAAGTTTTTTAAAATTATCAAAGAAATAAGAACAAATATGCCTTCAATTCTTCTTCATTTTGTTTCTAATATCTAAGTGGATTGTGAGGCTGGAAGAATACTTTTGTTCCCAGTATTCAGATGAAACTGACTGTTCAGGCTTATGCTGTGCTGTTTCTGCTCATTTTATGTTAAAGAATTCAAACCAGCAGAGAAAAAACAAACAAACATAACAAAACAAAACAAAACAGCAGTAGCAACAGCAACAAAACAACCTGTTGCAGCCATGTGTGCAGACTGCAGTGAGGCATGGGTGCTGGGTCTACCTGAGTCTGAACAATTTATCAGGGAGGGCAAGGAAAATCAACTTTTTCATCAGGAATGCACAGAGCTTTCTAGAGAAAAAAAGAGGTTGTTTAAACAAATACATATCTTCTCCTCTTTGAAATTGCCCTACCTTAGACTTCTCCACTGTTTCACTAGAGTTAAGCTGGAAGAGATTTGTGTATACCTCAACAGCAGATAGAGGAAAAGCTTCATGAACCATATCGTAATAACTTGTACATTATTCTTCCTGCTGCAAAAATCCTTTCATGATGAGAGAAACTGTACTCAAGAAGATTATAACAGTTTTACAAGAATTAAATACCTACAGGTATTTGATCTACATAAATTAGATATGGCTGGGGAAAAAGGTATTTCTAATAGGCTTTTTTGAGATATCTGCTAGACTTCTTTGTCAGGATGGGAAGCTATATTAAATTCTATACATATTTCCCCAAGGGGTCATTCTATTAGACAAGTTTAAGAAAATCAAGATCTAATTAGACTTTGAATGATATATTCAAAGGAAAGAGCCTGTCTGGGGCCATTATTATGTTTGAACCAGTATTTCATAACCTATGAACAGTTTCAGGCTGGATATAGTCTTGATTCCTTACAACACCTAATGTTGTCTTGCTTGTTCTTTCAAGCAGCAGCTTCAGAATAATTCAACAAATCTGTTACTTGCTCAGTAAGTTATAGTACCTTGATACAACAGGTAATACAACTTTAGTTAATACATTAGTTTTAGCAATGGACAGGTCCTACAATAAATGGAAAATTCTAGTTATTTTTGTACAATGCAGATTCTGCCAAGAGAGTTTAAAGAAATGCAAGACATCGGTATAAGAAAAATATCTCAAATTACTGAGCAGCAAATGCATTTGGCAAACATAGTAAGCGAAGCAATGGAAGATAAAGTAGGAGAGAATTGCTTATATGTTTTTCCTAAATCAAGAATGAAGGGGAGATAGGCTTCCTGAAAGTCTCCTAGCAGTGATAAAAGAAGAAAAGAGAAGAAAAAGAAGATGAAAGAGCAAGGGGTTAGTGTTGGCCTTTAAAAGTCATGATGATTAAGGACACAAAATGTTTTTGAGCAATATTCAAAGCATAAGACAGTGTGGTAACAGAACTATGATTATTCAGGAATTTGTAATATCAGGAATTTAGACAAGGTTGCTTAGGGCTTTGCCAAGATAGGTCTTGAAATCCTCCAGAGATGCAGAATACCAAAAAAAAAGACCTCTGTAGTCCAGGATAATATTATGAGGAAATATCACATTACTCTTTCTCTATTCCCTAAATATCTGGTGTTGGCCCTCTGCTATACCAGAGAGACATAAATAAGGGCTAGCTGGATGTTTTCAATTGATACACGCTAGTATTCTTAAATCCTTCTAAATTTGATTCAAGAAAGTGGAGAGAAATTTGGTAAAAATATTGTAGCAGAAAGCAAAATGGATCATACTGATAGCTCTTCAAAGCAATAATATTATGGAAACAAGTACAGAGGAAAGTAGGAGATCAACATAGTGAACTCTTGAGCTTTAAATTTCCTTTGAGCACAAGAAGGAAGTATATGGTAAGTAAAATGCAAGTCAGGTTACTAAGGAGAAGTATAAACCTAAAGGGACAAAACAAAAATAAGGCCTAATTTCAAAAGACATTTAGTTTAGTCAAGGAATAATAGCAATAATAATAATAATAATAACAATAATAACTGTTCTAGAACTATTAGCTGCATGATGAAGACCAAGGAAAGAGTTTGTCTGCTGTTTATGAAAGCAAGCATGTCAAGAGATAGTACTGGCAAGTCTGAAGAGGCAAACAGAAAAGTTGGAAAGCTTTTTGCTGAATCCCTGGAAAAATATCCCCCATTTTTCCTGATGTATTTGTTTAGGAACTGAAGCAAATGGTTTAATTTATTCCTGCTTCATCGAGGAATTCCTAGTTTCTTCTCCTTTTGCTTTCAGTCAGCAGTTTTTTCCTACGGCTCTGCTAAACCACATACTTTCACATGGTATCATGACTGCAAGACTGCATGCAGTAGCCCAAGCCTGAAAGCTGGATGAAAACTCCATAATATGTGGTTAAAACTGGCTCACTGCAATGTTACCATAAAAACTAAGTATACGTACAAAGGGATGGATGCATGCATGCATGGTTGGTTGGTTGGACGGATAATAGTTATATACCTATAGATATTTGTCTTTCATCCACCGTACTGGAGGGGACTGAGTAGGACAAAGGTGGCAATCTAGAGATCTGATGGAATAGCTGTCTCTGTCACCAAATAACCTTCCTAACATCCTAAAACGTCTTTCAGAGAGTTTGTAAGATCAAGTTCACGAAGAGTGGCACCTGAAGCCACTCTACGATATTACTGGTAAAGATCCAGTGTAAAGTCCAGATGAGACCAGGGCCTATCTGCTTCCCAGAATTGTTCATGTGCACAAAAAGTATATTTTCTGAAGACGTTTGGAGTGAGTTGTGTATTTCATATGATCTGATCTTCAGCAGCTGGGACTGTTGATTTCTTGCCATTATATATTGGCTTTAAAAAGAAGAAAGCATTTTCTTTTCAGTAAGAAAGGCTTTTGTAAAGCTGAATCATAGAAATACTGCAGTCAATTCAATTGTTATGTTATTTTCTACTCACATACCTGAGCAAATTACATTCTTATCTTGCATGGTGTAATGTTCCAGTCTGTACTCATTCTTACATTGTTAAATATATTGTTAACAGAAAAACAGATTGGATTTTTATACAAAAGACTAATGCTGTAGTAAATGCAATTCAATCTATTGTTGTATTCTGTGGAACTCCAGAGTAAAGAACCAAAATTCCAAGTGTAGTATTCCTAATTGTAAATAATGCTGTTCTTCTGAGTAATTGATTTTACTACTAACAAAAAGAAGAGGATAAAAGTTATTCCCACGTCAATCATTCTATGAAAGGGCAGATTTTAATTATTAGTTGTAAAACTTGTTTACATGTGCTAAAACATCAGATCTCATTTGATTTTTCTTTTAAAAGATAAAGCAATGTAAGAAAATAATTTAATATACAAAAACATTACTCTCCTGTATGAGGGAAAGACAACAGCAGCTAAATTTGATTCAGACATGTCCAGCACTTACCCTTTTGACATTTTATTTCAAATCCATTTTTCTGTATGAATCAGGAAGGGAAAGCAAAAAGAGGATGGGGAAAGGGAGATGAATGGAAAAGTGGAAACGACTTGCTGTCTTTTTATTAAAAGAAATTTCAGACTGAAAAATGGAAAGACTTCCAGGATTACCAGATGGATGGAATTAAGCCCTCAAAAAATATATATTTTTTTTTTCTTAAAGGTACTAGACACAACATTACCACCATTTTAGTATCACTGGTCATTGGGCAGATTCTCTGGCTTGATCTGTTGCTCTTGTCCTCCTCAACTGAGGCACAGAGAACAAGATTTGTGCTGGAGCTACATGGCCAGGAAAAACTACCGTTGAGAGGTCTCAGTAAAACGCACAAACGGAACGTCTGGCTCCGTCCCGCCTCCTCGCAGGAGAGCGTGCCGGGGAGGACAGTGGGAAGGAGCGGCTGGGACGCAGCGGGCCCGGCCCGGCCCCGCCGGCTGCCGAGACCTGGAGCCACGCAAAAGCTCTTAGGCAGAGCTCTGCGGTATTCCTTGGAAGTGATAAATAACGTGCTCTGATCCAAAAACTTGATTGCCGTTTAACTCAAAAAATGTATCTTCAGCTGGCTTTCCTGATGGGTGTGGACAGCATGCGTATGAAGTTTTAAATACAAAAGGAGTGTCATCTTTAAAGGGGAAAGTCAAAAACGCAAAATCAGGAAAAGCCAAAAGTTACTTAGGTGTGTTCAATGTCCTGTGTATGTACGGTATATGTTAAATTATAAATAGTAAAACACGGAATTTTATAGCCGAGAAGAACTGCATATGGAGTAAGAAAGACCAAGGTAATGCACCAAAACCCCCAACCATTTATTTCCTGGCCCTTAAATGCTAGATTTCTAATTCTTGATCTTACACTCTTACTTTCTTTGCATTTAATTCTCTCAGTGCTTTTAAGGGAATTGGAAGCAAGAAGGTGAAATAGCTGTATCAGTTTACTACAGAGGAACATAATAGTTATTCTTTTCTGAATGAAACGTATCCCTCAGAGGTTAAAGAAGGAGTAAATGATTCAGGGTACTGTACTATGGACTGCAAGGGATAAAATCATCCAGAGTATAACCAGAAGAATAGCAGAACTAACCTTTGGGGATTCACATTAAAAAAAAAAAAAAAAAATCCTACTATGTACAAATAAATTAGGCATCCTTCATTTACAGTTATTACCAAATGTATACTTTATGAAAGGCAGCATTAAGCAAGTCCTTTGTATCATTAAGGCTATGTAATTTTCTTACATTAAAAAAGAAAAAAAAAAAGTGAGTTTTGCACATGCATCCAGAACTATAGGCTTTTAAACAGTCCTAAATTCCATAAACACTGAACTGACTTTCTCTTTATGGAACAAGATTGTTTTACATCTCTTCTGAGATCTACAGACTGAAGTAAGTTTACAATGCCTAAATTTATACTCTTCAGTAAGTCCAAATATCTCAAGACAAGAGTCTAAAAACACTATAAACACTATAAAAAAGTATAAAGAATATTTTGCTAAAGTGAAACAATGCCATATAGAAACCATATATATGACTTTTTATACAAAAGCAATTAGGTAAAATCATGAAAGACTGGCATTGGGGAACAAAAGGAAAATAAATGCATAAAAATAGGAACTACTCGAGCTGTGCGAAAGCTCTTAAATTTTGAATTAAAGGTTAAAAAAGAAACAGTAAATATTAACAATAATTTTTATTATTTTTGGTGGGCTTTGAACCCTGAATGTCAACTACTTCTAGCAATGCCTGAAATTTGAAATTCTGATGATGATGCTTTGATTTTATTTCTTATTACCATACATTTTCCAGATTCGTATTATTGGCAAGTGATAAAGTCAGTAAAAGCTATGAATTTCTTCTAAATATGGTGGTACAATTTTTTGGCCTGTCTGTTTTATTTCACCAGCAGTTGTAGGAAACTATTTTAGGAAGTCACTGAATTTAAATAATACCAAAGGTGCTATTTGGCTTGGTTTCTTAAGGCACTAAAAACATGTTAACCATGGTGGTTGCAAATATTGAATTCATGAAAGTAGAGAGCCAAGTGAGTATAGAAATTCTGTGAAGGAAAAGGTTTTCATCTCTGTTAAGTACTAAAAATCTTACTATAAACTAATAGAAAACCAAGCTTCACTTGTCCAGTTGCTAACAGATCTGCTATTTCTTTCATTGCAAAACTTTTTTGAATTAATGTATGATTTTAGCTGTTTAATAGGGGCACACAAAGATAAAAATATTTGGTGTTTTCTTTTAGTATCTAAAAGAGGCTGTGTGTTCTTTTGCTTGATTTTTTTTCATCTAGTATAAATTATTAGAATGTCTGTTATAGCATAAGAATTTTAGTTTATCTGAATCATGTAAGGCGGGAATGATTTCTATATTAAGTAGTATAGCTCAAGGGAACATGTAAATTTATTTGATGAGAAGATCTAGCTCATTGTGGCCTACATAGATAGATTGAATTTGTCAGAATTTAATGTGACACAGATGGAGAACTGAATCCAGGACATCTCTTATCACCTGAAGTGTGTTTACAATAGGCACTACTGATTTTTATTAATAGATCAGATAAAGCTATAAAGAAGTCTGCAATATTATGAATATTCATGGAAAGAATGAATCAATGTCATCAGCAGAGTGTCAATGAGGAATGGCTTAATAACTGTCCATGCTTATACAGTTTATTCAATATCTTAAAAAAAATTCATTCACTTGTTATGAGTTGTCAGTTTTACCATACCATAGTATAGTTAAACTAATAAGAAAGATTAGAACTAATTTTGTAAATTCTTAAACATTTAGCAATATAAAATTCTTTTCAACCTTTATCTGAAAATCTAAAAAATCCCCCCCCCCCCCCAAATTAGTCCTCATGGACTCACCAATATGTCCTTCTTAAATCTGTTTCCTAGGTAACTACTAGACTGCTATAGATCTAACTTACAATGTAGTAGGAAATAAAACCTGCAGCGTCTCCTCTTAAAATCTGTGACAAAGATTCCTGCAGCAAGAGTAGTGCTCTGCAATATGCTCCACAATATGCACCGATTGGTAGCACTTAAAAATAACTATCTTGGAGCCTTAAAATTTATTTTTCTTAACTTTATTTGGTTTGTCTGTTCTTTTTGAGAATTGTTCAAATTGTTATGCAGCATGAGAGGAAGACTATGCAGCCAACTGCTATTGCTTGCATAAACTCAGTGGGATGAATTCCACTCAAGGAAAGGAGTACTGGCAAAAAAGAAACCTAAATATCCAAGTCTCACAAACACGAATGTGTCCCGTAAACCAAGAAATATTTTCAACAGAACTCACTGTTAAAGGGTTTTGGAAAGTTGAAGGATAGTTAAGAATACAGACATTTTTATGCATCGAGCTGAATGAAAATGACAGGTTTATTTGGGAGTTACAAAGCTCCAAGATGGAGTCATCTCTCTCACAGGTTACTTTACTTCTCCATGCCTATGCTCTTCATCTTTAAGTTCAGGATTCATACTTCTGTGAACCATCTGAAATTTATGAAAAATATACTTTACAGTAGAGGTGATTAATTTTAGTGATATAAAATGAAACCTGTATTGTTGCTGGTCAATAGTTTTCTGATTGCAGTGCTAGGAAATAAGGCCACTTGACTGTGCAATACAATGATACCTAAGTCTACGTACAGGTTCAATCTTAGACTAGGGCAATTTGGAGCAATTCTCCCCTTAGCTCTTTGGGTTCATCTTCTACTGACTTCATTAAAAATTGCACCTGGAAGCTAAGTGAAGAAAATAGCAGTTATCAGAAATGCATAAACATAGTCACACATTAAAATTCACAGAACAAAGTATTATTTGTTCCGCTGAGGACTTGTCAATAACCGTTTTATCAAAATTCCATGCTGAAATTTCATCCTGAATGATGCACACTGGTGAACTAGAGGAATATCTCAACCCATTTTAAAGTCCTGCTGAATGAATCCTGCTGAATCTGTGTGATCAGCCGAAATGCTGAGCACTGACAAATTGGCCTAATTGTGCTTGTCAAAGTTGGGGCAGATGGATGCTTTGAAGGACAGACATGGTAAGAAATACTTAGGAAATAATCCTAATAAGAAAGATTTTTGGGTTTTTTTAAACCCATGCAGAATGCAGCCTGTAGTTTCTACTTCCTAGCTTTTACTAGGAGAGCTGGACAAAATCATAGTATTTGTGAAACCAGATGATATCTTTGCTCCCTTGAGTATCGCTTTGTCTTTTATTGTGTCATGATGAGAGCTGTGTGATAATATTTGCATTCAGAGCAAAGCCACTACATTTTTTGGCTTTTCTCCAGTTCCACTTAAGCACAAACATTTCTGGAATTTTGCCAGACATATTTTTGTGCTCATTCTCAGTCATCAAAAGCAGTTTTTCCAGACTGGTTTTCTTAAAGTCTTTTGTCCAATTAAAGGTACCTGCTACGCATTAGAGTGTAATCGTATGGTGCATACCAGTATCTTGGTAATTATCAGATGGAATTTGCAACTGGAATGCTGCTGGCTTGTGACTGACATCAAGGCTTGCATATCTCCCCACCTCTTCTGTCTGAACAGGTATTTTAACAAAAATGCAAAGGTCACATTTTTGTGCATTTCATTTTGCTACTGATTGGCAGCATTCCAACTTTTACCAGCTTACTTGCAGGAAGCCATGGTTTGGATGCCTGCTTATTACAGATAGGCTTGCTGTAGCCAGTCCCATGGGGTCAGCTCTTCATTCAAACACTAACCTGTGTCCGCTATTGTATTTCAGGCACAGTGAGCAGGCTTTGTAAAGTCCCATCCTGTCCTTTTCCTGTGCCTAAATAGGGGAGAAGGTGGAAGGAAACAGCCTTGTTCTGATTTCCCATATATTGGTCACTGGCCAGTTGATCTGTGTGAGCAGCAAGTACCTTTGGCATTGGGCTAGTGGGTGCTCTTTTTTTCACTACACTTGCACTTCAGGTGCAAGTGACACAGTCCAAATACTCCAAAGTTACAAAATTTCAGTACAAGATGGGGATAGTGAAGAGCTTAACAGGTTGCTTTTCTGAAGCACACTATTGTAAATTTGCAAGGACTTTCTATTTGCATTTTCAAGTAGTTATAATGAGTAGACATTGCCTGAACAATATGTAAGCTACTTTCATAGAATTGTCTTTGTCATAGGATGGACCTGGCAATTGAACAGAGTTGGAAATCTGGAGATTAGTGCACACAAGAAGATACAGCACTCAGTTAAAAAAAAAAAAAATCAAAAAAAAAATCACTAGAAATGAATACTGTAGTGTAGAAAAATCAAGGCTTATGTTGCTTTTGAGTCTGACTTTTGAGTGTTGATATTAATCTGGATCTTCCATATCAATAATTTCCCAATACGCTACCTTTTTCTCAAGTGACACCACAAGCAAATTGTCAAAGAAAGCTAGAGAATTAAAAGATTTTGAAACATTGAGGCAGTTATATATTTAAAAAGATACTTTATTTTCCATTCAGCTTTTGTTCACAACACCATGACAATCAGACTTCAGTTTACACTACCTAGACCCAATCTCATTTTATGTTCATCTAAGCACAAGTCCATCCACATTTATGAAAGCTGCTGTGGGACTTACAAAAGTCTCCTATATTCTTTTCCCATTTATTTCAGGCAATACATGAAACATATGAGGGTACATAACATTAATCTATAAATATTTGAACCTCAAGATGAGAAAGGAATTATTTAAGGTGGCTATAATCCTCTTAACAAGGAATACTATAAGAAACCCCTGAAAGAAACTGGGCTGAAGATAAGAACTGCTTGGTGATAAAAGCTTATGAAATAATCCTTCCTAAAAAATAGCATATATTAGCAAAAATGGAAGGATTATGTATAGACAGTATATGTCACAGAGTATGCCATAGGTGGACTAGCCTTACTGAGTTCCACTTGTAAAACTTGTTATTGACTATTAAAATATAAATGAGAATCTTGTACTTCTTAGTCATCATATGAGATTTTTAAAATCTAGGCTACACAAAATACTAGAAATGGTTCTATTTTGTTAAATCATTAAGAAAATGGCTGATTATAATTCTTTTCATCTCTAGGTCTTTCTGTGATACACATAGACAACAGATCTAATATTGTTTTAAGAAATTACAATTCATAGAAAAAAATAGAAATGCTAAAAAGAACACAGATATCTCTAGCTCCAAGAGGGGCCTTTTGCTCATATTTTCTATGTGTATTTTTTGAGCATCAGGTTTCATTCCAAGGCTGTATAGGGACATCAAATAAGGTTCTTCATGAGAGTAAATTGCCTTTTCAGTGTCTTAAAATTGTATTCCTTGAAACTTGTCTTGACTTCAACTCAGACTTTTCAATACTGTGTTTTCTAATATTTTAATATAAAAAATATTTAAAATAATGAAGAACTACTACCTGCTTTTTGGATTTTTCAGAAAAATTGAATTTTGAAAAGAAAAGATTTTTATTTGCAGAAATTTTTGTTCCCCAAAAGTTTATGTTTGAGGGATTTTTCTGAATCTATTTCTTATGGACTTTTAGCTCTAATTCAAATTTACCAGTAATTTCAGAGCTGAACTGGGCTTCCTACAGTTTGACAAAATGGATCAGGCAGCATCTACCCCTTGAAGCAGCTCAAATTCAGTACTGTGACACTGGTCAACATGAATCAGAAATGTACTAGTAAGATCTGTACTGTCTTTCCGAGTCCTTCCCCTACCTCATTTTCCTATAACATAGGTATATTCTGGAACTACATTTAATTGATTTGTAATATTCCTTTCTGATTACCAGGTTGAAAATTTACCCTTAAGAATTTTGCAATTATTTTTCACTTTGCTTCCCCCTAAACCAGGTGCAATGAACTGCATACTTTGTAAGGGGAAAAAAATGGGTCAGTTAGCTCCTCATTAATTTTCAAATAGTTTTCAGCATCATATGTAATGAGTAGATAGAAAAAATGTGCTATATATCAAATTAGTCAGTAGATGCCATATATGCTCCCCCTTCGCCCCCAGACCATATGCTAACTTGCAGTGCAGATTGCGATTAAATAAAGAACAGAGTCCTACTGTAAATAGGCAAAGCTGTGGGTTTAGTTTTGTTGAATCATCACATCCTTTGTGCTCCGTTTGATTTTTCATGCATGTCTTCTTCCTTCTTCTCTATTTCACGATGAGTCTCCCGAAAGCACGTGCCTCGTGAGGCTGCGTTGCCAACTTACTATTCTCTATGGGCTGCTGTAGCAGTATAAGTTTGGGGGAGGGGGACTCCTTTTGCCCCCTTCGTAATTAGGTAATGGAGCTTGTCAGGGAATTAGCCAACAATTTTCACTTGTTCTTATCTTGCCTTTGCTTTTGAAAACTTTCTTAATACCAGATTTAAAAATTCTGTCCTTAACTGATGTGCGGCACACATTTTTAACAGTTCAGGTATTAAAATTTTAAGAGCTCATTAGGGACTTTTTCTTAACACAGTGAATTTATATCTTGTCATTCACTTATATGAAGCACATGTGCCCACCGATGATCCTGTGGTAGAATAATTATTCCACATTTAATAACTTACATAACCTTGCATTCAGCAATTCAAGGTAAGGCTATTTTTATATAATTCAGTATCTTGCTAGAGTTAGAATACATTATATAAGATTATTCTAGTTGAAGAAGCTATAGAACACCACAAACCAGATAAAAAATAGTAGAGAGATATTGTCAAAGGGGATCAAAGAAATGGTCTATCTACTCTTGTCTTCTGTTATGCCAGATGTTTCAGAGCTAGTCATAGAAATGCTGAAAAGAGAATTTATCTTCTTTACTATTTCCAAAGAAGTCTGTCTGCAAAGCTTGGTAATTCATTAATATTATTTTCTGTTGGCGTGTCATATGAGTCATTTTGACGTAGATCCCACCACCAAAGCTGATGGAAGATCCTCCTTAAAAACAAACATAATCTGAATCAGTTCCAGAGGTATGCTTCAATTTTTACTTTGGCTTCCACAGAAACAATTATACTGAGAAAAAGTCTGCAAGAAACTGAAATAATTGTATTTACAATTAAAGAGAAATCAAAGATCAATAATAAACCTGCATAATATGTTTCATAGAATATTTCATGGAAGATTTGGGTCCTCTGCATGAAAACATAAAATGTTCACATAAAAGAAATTAATCACTGCCTCGAGAAAGTTATTACCTAAGACAGGAAAAATACTGCATTAATCTGCAAAATCTTTCATATAATGTGGCTGTTAATGAAAAAAATCAAGGCTAGCACTCCAGGGCATTAGTTTACTGTGAAACCTTCCAAACAGCAATGTTTCATGCTCAGTCTCTTTACTCTGACTCATCAGACCACTGCATTTACAAAATTCAGATTTCAAAAATCAGGTTGAATTCTCAGTTCACTTTATTTATCTGTTTGTCTGTCTTCTAGCAAAAGCTAAGGAAAAAGCTCAGCTCTTTCCTTACAGAGGTGATCTTAGAGTCATTTCTGCTTTTTTTTTTTTCCACACTGTTTTGTCTTCACTCTGCTAGACGTAAGGGATGAATTCATCTTCATACAGGAAACTATTTAATGTGCAAACTTTAGAGTAAAGGACGTGGATCGAAAAAAGTAGGAAAGCATTTGAAGGAAAAGCCAAAATAGGAGGAGCTTGAAACTGTAAAGAAGAATGCGAAGTAATTTGGGAGAATAAAAAC
This sequence comes from Rhea pennata, assembly GCF_028389875.1. Classification (NCBI taxonomy): domain Eukaryota; kingdom Metazoa; phylum Chordata; class Aves; order Rheiformes; family Rheidae; genus Rhea; species Rhea pennata. Next base: position 14,194,933 of record NC_084664.1, read on the forward strand.
CATTTAAATTAAAAGAAATCTTCAGCACCAGTTTCTAGAACTCATACAGCAAGGAAACGCTCCTCAGGAGCATATTCTTGGGAAACGCAGGACAAGGGTGTAAACAGCTTCTCATCGTCGGCAGGGCAAGGAAATAACAGCAGGAAGCGGGCTGCCTCCCCGCCGCTGCTGGCGGTCTGAGGGGTTTGCTATGGGGCAGGATATGGGATTTAAGGAACATGCTACTTAAGAATTGTATGAAGGTTACAGAGCCATTCTAAAACTATTTAATGTCTCTCTTTAAGTTTCATCTATTTCAATATTTAATAGTAGGCAATGACTTTCTGTCAGGGTTTTATCATCTCTGCCACGACTTTAACCTTTTATATCAAAGCTGATTTTATCCATGGGGCTTGTGTTTGTGTTTTAGACAACTAAAAGCAAGCACAATTCTGATCTTATTTAAAAAGGGGTCGTCTGAATTGTAGTCGTGTTTGTGTTTTAGACAACTAAAAGCAAGCACAATTCTGATCTTATTTAAAAAGGGGTCATCTGAATTGTAGTCTTTGCTGCCTTTAAAGTAAGGAGAGGTAAATTGGAAAGCATGAGAAGTCAGATTCTATTCATATGAAAAGTAAAGTCTGCTTACTTACATATGTTCAAAGAAGCCATTGACTTAAGGTATTCTCTCTCTTACAGTCATTAGTAAGCAAATTAAATTTTACCCGTTTATCCCTTCATGGTAATGTCATATACAATAAATATCTACATAAACTAACCACAATAAAAAAAAAAAAAATCTTTAACTGCTGTTCTTCATGGCTGAAAATTCACAATATTGGAAAGTGAGTAGCTTTTACTAAACAAAGAGTTCAATTTTTGAAAGTCCAGAGATGCCATGAACTTGGTGATATAAATTAAGTCAGTATATATATATAAAAAATAAAGTGAATCTGAAGAGCCAATTCTTCATCTTACGTAAAATAGCAGAGCCCTACAAAAAGCTATTTGAGCCATCTCTTATAGTTGGACAACTTAGCACAGAACTATGTGTAGCATTATTTTTTCCAGGCTGCTTGCGATTCCTATTTTAACTTAGATATGTGAGAATATCTGTTGCTGAATTCCTTGTCATCTCAGCTTCCCACTGTTTTGACTTGAACCCGAAATGAAGTAGTTAACATTTTACCTTGCTAATATTATCTTAAAATGGCTATAAATCTTCATGGTCTCTCTTAACTTCCTTGTTCCTATTAGTAAAGGATCATTGAAAGGAGGATTGTCTGTATAGCCTGGCCTATGAGCAAGTCAGCTCGTGTTCCCTAGCGCAGGCATCCTGTAATGCGATCTGACTAGGATCTTTTGTCCTCAGTTCCCACATCTGTAAAACAGGGATAAAACTTCTACTCAAATGTTTAATGTTGCTACATTCAAAATGACGACACATTCAGATACTCCAGTGATGGAAGCCGTATATGTGCCATTTTTGCATTCTCCAGTTCTTTCTCTTTTTTTTTTAATTTTATTTTATTCCTTAAAAATATACTATCATTTCATTTTATTTATTTATTTATTTATTTTTTAACCAATGCTGAAGGTGATCTCACTGGTCTGAGTGTATCTACTAATGTAATCTATCACGCTGTAGTGATTACACTGCAGGGGCTGTTTTCAGAATTGCACTGGATCAATAACACAAGATTGTTTAAGTATGCTTGCCTCCTTCTACCTGAAGCAAATGGTTTGATTATCTCTTCACAGAGATTATGACACAAGGTGCTGACTATGGTTTTAATTTTATTTGATTGATGGATTTAGATTTCAGCTGCACACTACCTATCTGTGCTTATCCACCCACAATTCAGTTGCAACCCTAATGCCTTTTTCTGTGTGTGTGTGTGTGTGTGTGTGTGTGTGTCATCTGAAGAGCTAAAATGATATAGTGGAATAATAAGTCTCTAGTTTAATATTCTGTTGAGCATTCCCAACTGCAGCTCAGTGAATGTAAAGCTGAGAAGTTTTCTCATTACCTCCGTGGGAGCTAATATTTTGTTGGCCTTGGAGTATGCCAGGAGGAAATAGAAGGCACAGAACCTGAATGAAGGGCATAAAAAGTAGAAGCCCAGAAGCTCAGTTACTGATCATATGAGATACCGTCTGAGAGAAGGAAGACAAATAAACCATTTGCCCCCGGTCACCTGATTTGTGAGGGCCTCTTTTCATTACGTTGTAATTAGTCTGGACTCCTAATACTTTTTTTCTTGACTATCATAACCTGAAAGGAGTCATATTAAGCATTTATGTATGCTCTCAGAGTCAACATGATAGCTAGAATAAAAATCAACTTCCCTCTTCAAAAAAGAAGAAGTAATTTGGAAGATGCTACAATCTGATTTTATTAATCTATCTGCTATGCTTTATTGTGCAGTGAAATCAACAGGGTTACTATGCTACTCGATGGAGATGCATTAAAGAAATTAATCAAAAGCAGTCTTTACTCTGCAGAGAAGGGTTCTGTTTTCACCAGTGTGGCTAGACATATAAGCAGTCCAATAAGGACCTGAAGATCTGTGGCACGTACCAGTTGGGCTGGCAGTGTAGTCTACCCTCTATGTGGAGCTTTGGATGACAGGATGAAGGCAGCTTTATATGAAAGTGCTGGGTCTCAGATTTGGCAGATAAATGACCTTTTGTCATCCATCATAACATTACTTACCAAGTATAACTAAAAATCATTTATATTTCTATGTTCTGTGGCATCAAAAGAAGCTTAAAGCCATCAAAAAAGAAAAAAAAAAAACAGAAGAAAAAAAAATAAATCCAGCTATTTTATAGCCAAAATCAGGGGACAATCAGAAGGGAACATCAGGCTCTTGAAATGCCAATGTTCCTGTGTGTATTCAGAACATGCCCATATATGACGACGTGGACCTATGGTAAAGCAAAGCAGAGTTAGTTTTCTTCACTTTGCTATCATTAACTAATATACTGTTCTTACGTTCAAATAATATCTTGACTTTCTGTATTTTTAACTTTTTTATGAATCATTACAGGAGCCCAGAAGTATTTTAATTCTCCATTATATACACATAAAGTATTGCTACTCTCTCCCTGTTCATTTGAGATCTAATAGCCTGTCTGCCTAAGCTGTGAAATGAAACCCTAGGTCTCCAATTATGTCAATCACATAAATCTTGAGATAGAAAAGAAGCACAAACACTTGCTCACAGTTTCATTTTTACATTATGCCTTTAATTGTGATGACCTTTTCCCATGCACTGCTTCAATATTAAAATCATGGACTGGAATGAATGCTTTTTATCTTTACTTTAGGTTAGCATAAGACTGCCATTTGAGTTCTTCTTTCTGATAAATACCAAAAGCCAAATTCTGATCTTATGTACAGTTGTATAAATTAGTGTCTCCCTATCAAATTTCATGTGAGATTAAACTAATTGGTTCTATCTGCATCCCCTTTTATAATGTATATACACTATGAGTAATAGAAATAACCACAAATATTAGTAACATATAAGTTTTATATAAGCAATATTCCTTTAGGATTTAGATTACTGTTAACCAGATAAGCTACTAAAGGCTATAATTTTTTTTAAAAAAATAAGTGTTTATAAGACTATATTGCTTGGTTAAGTTCTGAGGTATTACAAGCATTCTAAATGTAATGTGACAAGAATTTTTATTTTTCTAAACAATAATATTTTTTCCCTATATATTACCATACACACAGCCATAGACATGATGAAACATCACAGCAATAGGCTGTAGGAATTGTACAAATGAAAATAATTTCTAGGGAAATAGAGCTGTGATTCTTAGACTGTGAGATACAAAGTGTAAAGCAGAATAAATGAACTTTGTTCCAGTGTTGTGAAAGGCTACAACATAAAAAAAGAAGAAAAAGAAAAAAAACAAACCACTGAAAGAGAATGTATACTGAGTGATCATTAGCCCCTTAATGTATCTTGGAAGGAATGGGATTTGTTTCTTAGAGGAAAAGTTAAGGTATTTTTACTAACATTCTTGGCACTAAGAAAGGCAATAGAATCTGGTTATAATATTTTCTTGGCAGAAAATAGATGTGTTCAAAGGAATTAAAGCAAGACTTGATTACAGAGTTTTTCAAAGAGCTAATATAACACTTAAAAGTAATACAAAGTTCATGTGAATTCTATATGTTCAAAAAGTGAAAAGAGGAATTCCAAAAGACATCTGTTCAGAAATAGCTTTTGTATTTGACACACAGCATTTTTATGTCTAGTACTGTTAGGTCAGATCAGAGGTCCATCTCTGTGTCTCAAACACTTGCCAAGAGAATGAACCTGAAACATTTTCATAGACTGATCTTTCCTTTGAAATGTCTTTCCCTCTTCCAATAGATATTTGCTTAGGGACTTCCATAATGGAAGTTGTATCTGAACCATTATTTTTCTCATAGCCATGAATTTATCTAATTCCTTTCTGAACACACATGTTCTTCTGGCCTCTGCAGTATTTGGTTTCTATGGATATATTCAAACTGCTAAATAAAAGAAGGTCAGAATGTGCCCCCTGAGACCAAATGCTATGGTTTGTCTTGCATCTTCTTTGCCTCAGAAATAGGTTGGTCATATCCAGACTACATAATTTTTGGCCTGGGCAGTCCCCTCGTGGTGTTAGAATGTCTGACGTTAGGGTTGTGCGATACCAAGGAAGCCCGGTACAGTAGTGTTCCACAATATAAAACTGTTTGATTCATTGTAGAAAGCAAAATGTTTGCAGATACAAATCCTCCTGGGAGAGTATATAGGGTAGTTATAATTAAACTTTATACACCATCACCTATATAATGTTTTAGAGCCGCATATTCAGTATTTCCAGAACTTCTCCTAGGCTCTGTGTTGGGACAGCTAACTGCAACAGTCCAAGAGCTAGCCTAGAGAAGAGCTGCATGTAAAACAAGTAAGAATTACCAGTGTGAGTGTTACCCCATGGTTGTATTTATACTAGTAAATAAAATAGTGCAGGGTCCACTATTTGGCCCTGAGGTCAAGTAGTATGGTGCAGGTCTAGTACAAATATCATAATTCTCTTCATTCCCAGAATAGGTTGTCCTCATTCACCCCACCTATGTAATATAGTCCATGAGCTAGGCCATCTGCCAGAATTATGTACGTGTCACCTGGGACAAACTAAAGCCATGGCAAGGAGAACACTAACAATTCAGTAATGCAAAAAATCGTATGTCAACACTTGAGCTCATGACCTGGCTCTAGTTTACTAGACCTGGCCTATGTATTCAGAGCTCAAGTATTATATAGAAAAAGTACATCTTTTTGGTCTTTGAAATTCACTATCAGTTAATTTTCATGGCTATGTTTAGGATTTTATGAAGCTAGAAATAGAGATTTAATTCCTTGTTCATCTTCTTCTGTAGCATTCACAAAACACTAGAATTCTAGCCTATCCTTTCCAACTTAGTATTTTCTAAGCAGAAAAGACTTAAACTATTTTGTATTTCCTCTGATCACCTTTTTCATTTTTTTCACTTTTTTAGTTTTTCATACAAATTTTTGTGATAAGGTGACCCTGTGGAAATCAGGTTTAAAAGATTTCCTTGTACCAGATGATATTGCTTGTTGCAAGCTTTGGTTTTAGCAAGAAGCAAAGATTTCTGGCCTAGATCCAATAAAGGACTTAAATATATCTTTAAGTGTATCATTATTATTTTCTGATAATTTAGATAAAGTTCTTATAGAGCTAAACCCATACTTAAGGCTAAAAGAATACTTTATCTTTTCCTTGGATTGAGCCTAAAATCCAGATCAAGCCTGTAGGCACAATAATAGCAAGAGGGAATAAGGAAAAAGATTACCTCTTGTAATTCATATTTCTTAATCTTTCCTGATATCAATTTTATAGATAGAGAACTATTTCTTTTTCACTTTTTAGTGCCTTTAGGTATACTTTTTGATACTTGACATTTAGTTGCCATACTATCCTTTTGTCTTCCATCAGGTCATTGATCTAATAGTTATTAAAATCAGAGAAATGCCATCTGACTACAATGGACGTTGATTTAGCTGGTAATGTTTTAGGTATCTGTATATAGAGAGGAGTCAACAAATGGGTTTTACATTGGTTTGTTCATAACTGTATGACTAGAACCCAACCAAATCTTAATTCAGGACTTATCCTTTCTGCAAATCTCAATCTGATATCTCAGCTGACATTAGGGAATTCACACAAGACGCTGACTACCACAGCATGATTCATCACCCATTAATAAGGCCACCTTGTCCATCTGAGCAATGGTAGCAAAATCCACAGAATTATTTGCCTGCAGAGTCACCTCTGTAGTTAACAGTATACTCTTGTCTTCCAACTCTGCTATTAGAGCTGTTCCAACCACAATTACACCTTCTTAAGATGAAAGCCCAGGCTGGCTCCAGGCGAGGCTCAGGAAAAAAAAAAAAAAAAAAAAAAAAAAAAGCTTCTTGCAAGTGATATGAAGCAAATATATTTTTTCCTACTGTATTTTTCTAGCTACAGATTGCCAGGAGAGGAATCTGAGACAATTTTAAGATTTTGTGCAGGGACCATAGACCAGTTTAGGAGTTAGGTTGGTTTGTTTGGTCTGAGACTGGTAAAAACACTATTAATATGGAGGTGAGATCTAAAAGGGAGACTAAATTGGAAGCAAGGACAACTGAAGAAGAACATGAAGAAGAGCCAGGGAGAGAGAGTGACTTCAGTTAGACAATATGAAGAGTCCTGCAAACACCAGACACAATGCAATACAGAAGCCTTTTCTTCCAGCTGGCAGAATGTATATTCACTGATTTTGCCTTGTTGAAGGGATACTTAGCTTTCAAGGACATCTTTTCTGGGATCTACCCATTCCTGGGAGGGGAGAAGTGCTAACAGCCATCACACATTTTCTTTTTGAGAGAATGACAAAGCTGAGCACTCTCACCATTGCTTTAGCTATTCTCTAGCCAGGCTACATATATCAACTAGATAAGAAGAATAAGGATATTAACTTAGTATTTATGAATATATTATAGCACAAGAAACCAGAGAGCAAATCCAGGGCTCTGCTTCTTAGGTGCTGTAGTGCAATCATTATAAAGCCAAGAAAGAAATAATAGAGATTTGCTATAGGTGAACATGATAGAACTGTGCAACATGTGTTTACTCCTAAATTCCCTTAAGCTAGTTACATCAAGCATTTCTAGACAAGATAGCCAGATGTACACTCAGGAAAGGACATCTCAACAGAGGGCTTCTGGGTTAATGTGCAAGCACACAGACACAAAACAAGAACCATGCCATGGTCTTTTTCGCAGCTACTGATGTACTCATTATATTACAGAACCACACTGGCAGTGTAGTGAGTGGATACTGACTGGATATAATACTCTGATGTATTTTCCTCATTTTTCCTTTCTTTTCAAATGTCTTGGGTTATACACAAAGACCTTAACTCTTTGCTAGTACAAATTTGACAATCTAGGAAAGTCCCAGAGATCTGTGACCATAGGATTACACCATTGGATTTTTATCAGTTTTCTGAAGCATTTGGGGAGGAATAATTTTATTATCTTCACTGGAAAATCAAGCTAATTAGAGCCTCTCAGTGGACTATTTTTTTATATCATTGAAGGTGGAATTGGATAGAATTTTAGTGAGTTATCCAGTAAGGAACCTTATTTGGCTGAGAAGGAAATTACCAGGACACTGGAAGGTCATACTCATAGTCATTGCAGCCAAGACTGCCCCTAGACAGTTCTTCCTTGTTTGTAAGTATCAGGTCTAGCAGAGTACATCCCCTTATCTATTTCTGTATCTCCTGTGTTAGGAAATTGTCATCAATGCACTCCAGAAACCTCCTATATTGCTTAGATACTGAGATGGTTCACGTCTTCTATGAGGAACAGGGCCTGTGAATATGAGGCTTCTTTCAATTGTCTAAAGAAGACATCATCTATCACTTCTTCCTAAACAGGTGGTCCTTAGCAGACATGCCTAACAACAAGCATCCGCACCCAACGACATCGCCCGTATTGATCTGCGCTCCAGCTCTGACCCACAAGCTGTCGAGCTCTCAGCTGGCTCATCATCTATACCATGCAGAGTTCCTTGCATTCCTACTATTCTGTTGCATAAAGGGCTACTCCCCTTCCTGGGCTTGGGCTGCAGCATTCTTGGGCTCCCCACTGAACCGATAACCATCCACTGCAGCACTTTAGTTCTGTGAGTTATCCCGCAAGTTTTCTCTGACACCAATGAGATCGTAGCCCTGATACTTGCATAGACCTCCAGTTCCTCCTGTTTCTTCCCCATGCTGTGTGCCGGCACACCTTTGTGTCCACGTGCATACTTGCACCCTTTTCTTGTCAACCTCATTCACTGTTTTCTCATTTGACTGTGGTTCTTCATCTCCCTCCCCCGTCATTCCTAGCAAGGCTGTCTCAAGACAGCTCGGTCCATAGGTCAAAGACAGAAAGAAATTTTGTGTCTTAAACCAGATAGGTGATAGGAAATACTGACACTATTCTAGTGACTTCCTTCAGGTCCATAGTTCTTATGGGTATAAATGCTGTCAGGTGATAGCTAATAGTATCTGCCTGGAGGCTGTTCCCTATTGGAAGCCTTCTAGATCTCTAGGGGATCACAACTCCTTATATTTCTCCTGATCTTTTTGAATGGAATGTAATGTGACAGGGATGTGAACTTACCTAAGAAGTTAGGATTGCCATACTGTTTGCATAAGTGATGAGTTCAGACCTTAGACAGTAATGAATAGGGTTTTCCATGAAGCTGTATAACTCTACATGAACCCATGTGTGTCATGATCTGTATCCAAAAGTGAGGTGATATTTTGGCAATGAAAAGCTGGGTATGTTTTTGTTAGGTTTTAGTACAGAGTTACTGTCTAGAGCTTATGTGCCTCCTCATCTGCATTGTCTGAAAGACATTTCATGGACAGAAGAATGATAGATTGATTTGAGGGTATAACTGGTGATGATCCTGGAGTATCTGGTATATTTTTGATATATAGAAAAAGGAAAAGCTGTTGATTTTTAACTTTCCTTTAAAGAGAACATCTAGTCTTTGTGGACCACTTAAATGCCATATAGACAGCTCTAGAAGAGGATTAGATGGAGAATCTGAGAAAAATACACACTAGCTAAAAAATCTCTAGAGGGCAGTGTAGCAAGTTTCATTTAAAACAATGAAATCTATTGCGCACATCTTGCCTCATCTTTTTAGTGATATCTATTTCCTCAAACATAATTGTTTGTGAATCATTGTCTTTGCAGTGAAACCAAAACCTCTTTCTATAGTTATATCTTTTTTCCTTTTAGAAAATAAATATTTATTTAAATATGTATTTTTCCATATCTATTCTAGACACCAATTGCATCCAAATGTCATTTATCAATTGCAGCAGCCAATACTACTATTCTATTCATATCCAAAGAAATTCAAGATATATTTTGCCATAAAATACAAGATACCTCTTGTTGTGTCTCTGCAAAGTTACTGAGCATGTGTGCATCTTTGGCAGTAAAGATCAGCTGTCTTTATCTAGACTGAAGTGATATAAAAGACCAAAAAAGACTGAAATTCTTTAGCTAAAATAAGCCCTACCACAAAATGCAACTCCTCTAACCCTCCTGCTCCTGAAACTGGAAGAGGTGAAAGCAAAGTACAATTTTTTACGTTTCTACCCATCTTCAAGACATTTTTTTTTTATATATGATGCTGTCTTGAAAGCTTTCATATAACACACCAGGTCAAATTTTGCATTGGAGAGAAATAGCTCCAGCTGTTCACTGTACTATCAGAGTAGGGGCTGGGAAAAGGAGTGTCATAGATGCCATAGATGTTTAGCCTAAAGATTATTTTTCTTATATACTTGGAAAACAGACTATACAAATAGTATTGCGTGTAGTGGTATTGTTTGCTTTCAACTGGGACAGTGTCAGAAATTCACAGGAAGGAACATCAGTGTTCCCAGTAACTTAGGAAATATTGGTAATCTCCCTGAACAAAGCCTGCTTGTCAAGCTACAGACTGGTGCAGTGAGATGGACATAGAAAAGAATATTCGATAACTGGTGAAAAAGACATCTGTAATTTTTGATCCAAGCTGGAGAAATCACAAGTTTATAGCAAAGTTCCAGTGGAAGATTTTATTTATTACTTAAAAATCCTATTCAGTTAAATATGAGGATATCACACCCTCTAAGAGAGAGATTAAAAAGGTCCTGCTACATTTATATTCCTTTCCAGAACGCTCAGCATTTCTGCATGATCAGCCCTTTTCCTATCCTTGTTCCACCTCACAACTCTCCTGTAGCATTAATCTTTTTGGAGTAACTGCTCACTTGCTAAACCTATCCATCAGTAAAAGATAACTATAATATATGACAAATGTACCTTCAGAAGAATTCATTATAGACACCAATCTGACATCAAAGGATAGTGATGTGTTACCAGCATCTCTTCTCCCAGAACAGGTTGTGAAATCAGACTTCAAGATAATTGCATGTCTTATCTAAAGTTCTCCCACCTAAATTGATACTTTATAGATGACTACTGAACTGTTCCTCCAAAGCCACAAATCTAAATTAACCTCAAGTGCAAGAGAGGTTTAGTGGCTCTGTATTAGAAGTTAATACAAATAGAGAAGTTTAAAATCTCATATAGAATCTGTTATCTTAATTATTTTTTTCTTATCAAAATAAGCATAAAGTTTGCAAACAATATACCAAAGATGCAGAAGTCATGTCATGCTGCTACCTCTACTTCTTTCTACTTGTCATTTTGCCCAAGAGAAATCAGGAAGAATGTTTTTGCAGGTCCCCCAGTTCACAGGATTACTATAACATCCTCATTAAAACATTTTCTGTTATGGCTATCATGAGGAAATTGAAGTCTGCTTGTTCTGACATTCAGTGATGGAAAATTCTCATCTCCCTGAGCCTTAGTGCGCCAACCTCAAACTAGGGAGATTTTAGGTGAAGCAGATGAAATATCAAATTCCATTAACACTGCTAAAATCTTTTAAAGTAATACTTAAACATCCTTTAAAATCTTTTTTTTCCTTTTTTTCCTTTTTTCCTTTTTTTTCTTTTTTTTCTTTTTTTTTCTCTTTTTTTATCGTATGCAATCCACATCCCATTAAATAAATAGGACCTTGGAGTGGAGTCACTTTTTTAATGTTTTATTAAGATAGAGAATAATGCAGAGGTGGTTGAAGTAATTATTTACAGGAATTCCATGATGCAGGGATACGAGCAGTGGGAATGGAAATGTCTTCATAGCAATAGTTCCCTGTTTGCGTAAAATATTACTCCTTCACAACAAGGACCCTTGTTCATATGAAATGCTGCTTCATAGTCCAACTTAATCTGCATCAATTGTATGCATCAGCTGAGTTAATATGTAATGGATGAATTATCTGATGAAAAATGCATGGAGTCTAATATTAATTCAGTATCATGTTATTGCAAGGAAATTCTGCTGTCTTTTCCTGAAGTTTATTTCTGTCATCCTCTCTTTGCAGAACTCACAATTATGTTACATGAAAACGTATTTTATTTCAAAGCTTTAAAACTTTTTAACACCTACATCGATTAGTGATATTTTTAGTAGTGAAAATTTAGTAGTGAAAATGTTTAACTGTGCAGTGGGTACCAATATTGGACCTCATTCTTTAAATGTAACTTACTTCTAGTCAACTCTACTCTAAGCCTAGCAGTAAATTGACACTTCTGAATAAGGTTACCCCTTTGTTTTAGCTCTGTGTAAGTACTGTTTTATGTACCTTAATTTACTGTGTGAATGAATGCACATATTATAGATCCTCACTTCTAGAATATATTTAGAAAGTATATCTGTAGTGAATCAATCTAATACATCAGGCCCAAAAGTCTGTCCTTACCACACAAAATCCGATCTTTCCATTCTTCCCCCATGCAGTTAATCACCGCTGAAGGCAAAAGTAGTGCAGTGAACTTGGAAATATTGCCTTCACTGCTCCTCAAAGGCCTTTAAGGCATCTTCTTATTTCTCTGCAAGCATTTTGATATTACTACTCGTAGTATGTTTGTGGGGAAGAAATTAAAAGAAGCTGTAATTCCCACTTCTTCTGATGGGAGATGCCTGGGGAATCCTCAGCATGCTTAGCTGTACTGAACATCAATGTCTATCACCTATGGGCTGTGAAGTTCAATTCTGTTTTAATCCTTAGTCCAGCTGTGATGTAAAGTCACTATCTAGTCTTTTGCCTCAAGCACAAAAACTAACAATGTTGAAGGAGGACTTTAACACTTCATTTCAAAATGAACCCTGTCTAAGAGCTGTTCAACAGATGTTATTTTTCTTGTAGTCTTTTCTCCATAGCCTTGTTAACATGAGAGATTGAATTTGTACCTCAGGGACTCAAACTTTATTATGGAACTACAGGCACAGTTCTTTCTTTGATCAAATACAAAGATGACAAAGAAATACCCTAACTCATATCAGTATATAGCAACATCAGAGCGCACAGCAGGCTGAAATGTTTAGTCATCTTAATCAAATTATACCCAGATGTGTTTGAGAGAACGATACTATCCTCTGTGTACTGTAGATGGGTTGCTGTTAGCAGATGTAAACTGCATTGCTCAAGAAGTGGTAAAAGGCAACAAGAGAAACAACAGTAGCTGTTAGATGAGTCTGTCTCAGAATATTACGATCATAGCAGGTGATCTCCTCCACCCTCAAGCCTCGGAAGATGAGTTCTGCTGAGTTAAGTGTAAGATTAAGAATAGTTAGCAAGGTAGCTTTATCCTAATCCTAAAATATTTGTTTCAGAACTACAGAAAAGAAGTTGTGTTGATTCTGTGCTGGCCTTTACTATCCATAGATTATAATGTTCTCTCCACAGAAGTTCAACTGAGCCAGGCGGCATATTGATAGGGAAGTCAGAGATCCACCTATTTCTTTCAAAACAATAAAAGATTGTGTCTGACTTTGCAGTACCTCCGTTCACTGTTCTCAATATTTACTTCTGTTTCTGGACTTCTCTTTTCTACACTGCATGTGCTACTTTATAGCCTCTGGTAGGGCAACCCAAGCATGGACTAGAGAATAATCTTGAGTTTAGGATTATTCAACATAGAGAGTGGAAATGAAACAGTTGGCACCATTTGATTCAGACACCATACAATACTCTTGGGAGCTGACAAAGAGAGTAAAAATACTATGTTTAAATAACTCTAGTGAGGATCTTGGTATTTATAAGAATATTATAAGAAATACTATGCTTGTGCAAGACTTAAGAGAAAAATCCATGAATAAATGCACTGCTGTCTACAGAGTGATTTGCAAATGCTAATATTTGTAAACTATCCAGAAAGACCTTCTTGCATTCTATGTAGAATAAACCGTCATGACTGTGCTCACGGTTGACAAGTAATGACTTTTTCTTATACACACCACACACGTATTTCTAGGATTACAGAATGAACCACTCAAATCCTATTTACAGTCTACCAAGCCTACCACCAGCTGCTCTGGATTCGTGCATTGCCTATGAAACTGCTACATTCTTTGAATAGTGGCAACAGATAAACACAGAATGAAGAATTGAAGGCTCATAAGCCTATACAATTTTTCTAGAATTTTATCGTCAGTATAATACTCTTGGTAATATTTCTTCTAAGAGGAATCAAAAGCAAAGTGATAATGACAGAGATAATAGTCATTAAGCAAGTTCACTGAGCAAAATCTTAGCAGTTGCTAAAATGAAAAATGTTAACATTTTAATATCCAAAAGGAGTAACTGATCAGTTCTATCAAAATAGGACTCTATGTCTCTGACAAATTTTCCAGCTAGGAAAATGGAAATCTGCTATGATTCTTGCTTTCTGAAGTAAGATCATATATGTTACACAAAGATTTAAGATATATCCTTGTTTGTTAAACAATATGGACATGTCACACAGGTGTCTCCATCTTACCCCTATTCAACCCTATTGGACATAACAAAACTGAAAATGTCTGAAAAAAATCTGGACTTTTATCTAGATAAAAGTAATATCAGCTTGTTTAACATTCAGAAAACTTCTCTTATTAACTATTTCATAATTTGTATATATATTTAATGGGAAACTTTTTTCCTCTTGACATACTTCTAACTATGTTAACATAACAAGTTCTGTCTAGCCTTAGACTACACTGGGAAGAGAATTTCCCTGATTCACTTATTCTAGGAGTAGTCAGTAGCGCAGACTACCAATATCAGCTTACAAAGCAATGGTACTGGACCAGTTCCAACTATTAAAGAATAACTTCAAATTCTGATTTGTCATATTGAGGTAAAATCAGTAAAGAAACTTTTAGTGTATATATATATATATATATATTTATATATATAAATCATTTTCCATATATATTCAGTAACTTTCATCAGAAACTCTCAATTTATTTTACATTTAGATTTTTGATAAGTCTAGGGTATGGATAAGAATCTTATTTCCACATGGTTTAATGAGACATCTTAGCAGAACCTAAATTAAATTCCTACATATGAACTGTATTAAGCTTCCAGATAGTAGGTTCTCTGCAGAATCTCTCTGTGAATAATCCTAAATATTTGGTTATTCCAAAAAATCAGTCAAGCTCCACAAACAATTTAGTACCAGTTCCATACTTGGAGGCCAGTTTGCTATTTTTGTAACAATAAATATCTTCTGAGCCTTGTAAAATTATTTCTCCAAATCCTGGCTGCACCCCAGCCATCTTAACTTCCTAAAGAGGAATTTACATAAGAGAACAAAAGAGTTATTTCCTTTATAGCACAGAAGCAAAGTGTCATTTCCTAGCTGAAAAGCAAAATCTTGTTTTACTGATTCACTGTTGAGTATAGCAAGGAAACAGCTGAATAAGTCCCCTCCGCGCACACATTCAGCCCATCACACATGCATGCTGGTGGTGTTCTCTGTCACAACAGGCACATTCTTATCACTGAGCATCTGTTTCCTTTTTTCTCAGACTTGTTTACCAGTTTTTCATTGAGAAGCTTCCTTATAGAGGATTTTTTTTTTCACTATCTCTTTCATTTACGATGGAGCTACACCTCCCAGCTGCAGCTATTTTAATAGCTCTAAGGGTTAGGTATATAATTTTTGTGCGTGACTCATATCCTATCAAATAGTAAGCTGAAATGTAGTAAAAAACTTTTTCAATTAGAGCTGTTTATAATAACAGTTAATTTAAACAATATTCTTTTGAATGATGTTGCTTTATATACTTTGGCAGAAAAAGAACAATGAGAGAACTATTTTCTGTTTCAGCATAAAAATAAAGAGATTATTTTAATAAACTATTAATAATCCACACAGACATGATTTGTGTTATTTTAACAAGGTAGAACACAAGAGTTTATTAAAGCAAAAAAGTCTGGATGAAAAAGGTTCATACTGGGTTTGTAAAGGTTGGAATCAAATTGCTTTTTCTAGGAGTTTCCATGGAAACTACAGTCCTAAGTAAACCTCTGTACAAAAAGAAGAGATTTTTTTTGTTATTGTTGCTAAGTGTTCTTGAGAAAACCCACACTGGTATCATCATAATAATATGTACTAAGACCAATAGACATGGTGATCGAATAATATATAACATATAACCATTGTGTCTGCTTGTAGAATATTTTAGAAATGAAATTTCAGGCATGTTTATGACCTTAACATTTGGAGCTGGTTTTAGATTCAACATTATCATTATATTTAAAGTGAATCAATAGTTAAAACTCCAAATTCCTCTGAGTAAGCCTAAACAGTTATCAAATTTTTGCATTCAATAAATATCTGATAATGTTTAACAAATAAGCACTTAATTATTGTAGAATGCACTTAAAGTATTGATCCATCAACTGTTTTGAACGTATGATGATATCCAATTTGAAACTGCTAAGTGACAAACTTATTTTCTGTAACAGTCTGAATTCATTCTAACACTTTATAAAAAAACAACACCAAAAACATGTGGTTGCTCATAGTGTTATTGAGGGTAGTCTTCTATCCTCTATGCTTTTGCTTACAGTTGTATATAGGAATCTTTACATACTGAAGCCAGTTTTGCTATTCAGGAACAAGCAAAAGTCTTTACATAGTAAAGGTGAAAAGTAGGTCAGGTTTTCTTTCAAATCAAACCAGGATTTTTTTTTTTTTTTTTTTTTTTTTTTTTTTGAATCTGAGCAGTATATGCATATATATATATATATATATATATATATATATATACACACATATACAGATTCTCTCTGACCACACTTCAGTTCCAATCCTCTTGGATGGTTTCTGCAGCCATCCAAGCTAGCCTTCATGTTTTGTGAAAATTCAGATTATTTCACAGTCTAGCCCTAAATGTGGAGTATTTAATATTGGCAAGGAGTTTATGTGAGTCCATAAGAAGGTTCAGGTGGACATGACGTACAAAGCAAGACTAGCCAAAACTGAACCATATGGGCATATGCTTCCTTAAGAGTACATTTCCCACCTTTTTTTTTTTTTTTCTTTCTTTCTTTCTTTTTTTTTTTTTTTTTTTTTTTTTTTTTGAGATTTCTGCATAGTTCTAGAGTTAGGAAAGAAAATAGTAGAGGTTTTTTATCTACTATGTTTTGAAGACGAGAACTAAAATTCATATCTGTGTACTTTACATCAGTTCCAGTATTAGTCCATATCTGTGTACTTTACATCAGTTCCAGTACTAGTCATATAGAACAGACATGCATTTCATTTAAATAATGACAAATACCTGTGACTGTGAATTTGCAGCATGATTGATTGTGATTATTGGTATGATATCCCAAACTTATTGATTACAAGATGTTTTTATCTAAAGCAGCTGTATACTGTAGTAAAGCCTTTAATATTTAATTGAAATCTCTGTATTAATAAAAAATGATTCAATAAGTCACCAAATGCAAAATTCTTCAGTGATGTCTGTATAAATTATTTAGCAACCTCAGGAGTGTAGGCTTTAATAAATTAAATTCAAGGACATCTGGTCAACATAGTTACACAAACTAAAAATATAATTCTTTATATCAATGTGATAGTCTGATAAGTTTTACATTTCATCATGAACAACTTCAGAATTTGCTGATAGCTTGCACCTCAGAAATGCTACATTTTTCAGAATGGTAAAATACTGCTATAAAAGGGCAATTGTGAAACAGACTAGCAACAATTTCAATATATAGGCCTTCATATCTTAAAGAACTGATTAGTTTGCCAAAAACAATAATCAACAACACTTTTTCCCCTCTTCCCAAAGTTAGCTAGACATCTGCTATGATTTTGGCTGCTAATAGCACATAGCTCTAGATGATCTTGGGATTTTGTACTTTTAAATCCTGCCAAGTGATTCCATATTCCATATAGTACACTTTGGACTTTTAATATACAAACTCCTTTCGATTGAATTTCTACACTCTCTTTTTTTTTAAAAAAAAAATCTATTTTCAAGCTACATATAACCATATCTAGTGCAGTAGTCTAAGTGGCTGCATGTATTAGTTATTACTATATCATTCTGTCTCTTACCTCGATGAAAAAAAAATGCGTGAACATATTCAAGAAATGTAGGGGTTTGTTTACTTGTTTGTTTAAAAATCCACAGACAGAGTATCCATAAGTAGATGTTAACCAGAAATTGGAATCTCACTCTTCAGTCCGTGAGATAGCTGTCTTTAACTCCCCAGAATGGATCGTTCTGGTAATCTGTGCTATACCCTTTAAAAACCTATTTTCTGAAGTATTGTTCATGAGTAATAAGAAGGGAGAATAGTTATTTAAAATTATTCTTAGAAAGACAAAGATATTTTCCAGCAACAATAATGTATCCCAGAGTAAGGAACTTCCTGTTGTGTTGAGTGTTCAAAAACTCCTCAGTAGTTTAATCACTACCCTTCATTAGAATTAACTCAATTGTACTAATTCAATAGGCTTTGTGTCTTACAATTTCTGTTATGTATTTAGATGTTTTTTGTTGTCTTTTTTATTATTACTACTTTGTTGAAGAATAACTTAAGAATATAGTTTCAAGAACTGAATTTTCATTTTACATCATTTGAAATAAGTGTTCAAAGTTACT
This sequence comes from Rhea pennata, assembly GCF_028389875.1. Taxonomy (NCBI): domain Eukaryota; kingdom Metazoa; phylum Chordata; class Aves; order Rheiformes; family Rheidae; genus Rhea; species Rhea pennata. The sequence goes on from NC_084664.1 coordinate 14,213,061, forward strand.
AAAGACTGCAATACCTAGCAGAATCTAGTGTTGCTTGTGGACGCTAATAAGCATGGAGGTCTTTTGAAAAATCTGCCTACCTAAGAACCTAAGTGAGCATTAGAAACTTTTAAAATTTTCAGAATAATTAGGAACTAGTAGATGGTCAGCTGTATGGAGGTTTCTCCATACTTTCTTGCTATTTTTTTTCCCAGTACTTACAGTAAGCATAAACCAGAATTGTGCATTTGGGAATACAGCAATCGCCTGCTAAGCAACAAGTGACCTTATCAGAAGAGTTTATTTTCAAAACTAATATGTGGGAAAAAAAAATCAGGTCACAGAGTTCACTCAAGTTTGAAAATGTAACCCTTTCAAGTCAGAGGAGTTTTTGCTGAAAGTAATCCATGAAATTACCACTAGCTCCAGCTAGTGAAATTGTCACTAGCTCCAGCTAGTGATTTTTCTTTTTAACAAAATCCAAAATGCTATTGATTGCTTGACCTTGGGATACCTTCCACCACACACCCTTGTCTTATAATCACAAAACTGACTATCACAATAAACACATTGAATGTTTAAATGAATCATGAACAGATTGCCAAGAGAAGTAGGATCAGATATGTGGCTACAGTGACAGCAGCAGCGTTTTACTTCATTACTCTGAAAATAAAAAAATAAAAATTAAAGAAGAAAATGCTGAACTTTTAAGAAGCCTATACTTTTAAAATGTCTAGGCAATAACAGCTCATGGCTAAGAAGTTATCTACATAAGGATAGTCTTCATCTAGGGAAAAAATAACCCTAGGCACCAGTACAAGCTGGGCGCTGACCTTCTGGAAAGCAGCTCTGCAGAGAAGGACCTGGGAGTGCTGGTGACGAGTTGACCATGAGCCAGCAATGTGCCCTTGTGGCCAGGAAGGCCAATGGTCTCCTGGGGTGCATTGGGAAGACTGTTGCCAGCAGGTCGAGGGAGGTGATCCTGCCCCTCTACTCAGCCATGGGGAGGTCTCATCTGGAGTACTGTGTCCAGTTCTGGGCTCCTCAGTCCAAGAGAGACATAGAGCTACTGGAGAGAGTCAAGCGTAGGGCTACGAAGATGATCAGAGGGCTGGAGCATCTGCCCAATGAGGAACGGCTGCGAGAGCTGGGCCTCTTCAGCCTGGAGAAGAGAGGACTGAGGGGGGATCTTATCAATGTGTACAAGTACCTGAAGGGAGGGTGTCAAGGGGATGGGGACAAACTCTTTTCAGTTGTCCCGTGTGACGGGACAAGAGGCAATGGGCAGAAATTGAAGCACAGGAAGTTCTGCCTGACCGTGAGGGGGAATTTCTTCACTGTGAGAGTGACGGAGCACTGGCACAGGTTGCCCAGAGGTTGTGAAGTCTCCTTCTCTGGAGATCTTCAAGGCTTGACTGGATGCAACCCTGTCTAACATGCTCTAGGTGACCCTGCTGAGTGGGGAGGTTGGACTAGGTGATCTCCAGAGGTCCCTTCCAACCTTACTGATTCTGTGATTCTATGTAGGTTGATTACTATATGATTGAATACTTAGGTTCAAAGAAACAGAGGAAAACTTTCTTCCCCTCAAAGCCAGGGATAAAAGTACTTTGGAAGGGCAGGAATATTTCATGCATTGCCTGTCTGTGAAAATCAACAGGAACTTATGTCAGTTCTTCAGGTTTTAAAGTGTCATTCAGCATTCTCCCCTCTTACTCAGTATTTCCTTGGACATGAAATGATAAAAAAACAATCTGGAATTTATTTCTCAAATATATTTCAGATTCTTGTGGCCGTAATTCACTTGTGTGCAGTATTTTGATTTCATTTTTTTCTTATGATGTCAAGTGTCTGTGGACCAAAAACCTGAGGCCATCCTTCTGAATCTTAATGCATCTAGAGTGATTACTAGGAATAGATGAGCCTGCTGCATGTTATATCTTAAACTAGGTTTAGACACACTCAAAAACTAATGAAATGGAATGGAAACAGGTCCATATGACACAGTCTGTTTTTGCCCTCACTGGATGGAGTCTTAGCAGAACTTGCAGAGCATTCTCTGTCTGCAAGCTATAGTGCTTAGCTATTTAATCTCCAACAATTTCATGCTGCAAAAGCTGGAAGGAAGGGATAAATCAGTGTTTTATGTGTAGTTTCTGATTCTAGGTATACTTTTCTAATAGGACTTGATCATTACTAATAATTCTGATTGATTTACTCGTTAACTTTACTATGAAAATTAGCTCTGCTTTGCTAACAACAAGAAATCAAATACACTCTATTTAAAACATTGAACAATAAATTTAGCTTTTCCTTTCAACTGGTTAGGCTTCTATAATATCCATTACCTTTAAGTAAAGTCAACTGTTTTAACATTAAACATTTAACATTCTGTTTTAAAGCAGAATGCACTACAGTCAGCAAACAGAACTTGTATCAGTTTACAGGCAAATTTCTAATTATAACAGATAGCTATATTGCAGCAGTCTGAAATGTATAAACAGTTCTGTATTTGTCTTTAGTTTCATAATATCTTTTTGTAAAATATTGGGAGATGTAATTTCATTTATACATCATTCTTAATCATCACAGACAAACTGATTGTGCATGCTTACCTCCTGTTGACTTCACTGGCATTATTGCAAGTCATAGTAACGATAAAGTGCATCACTCCTCTGGCAATCAATGGATAGAGTAGCTGACTAATTGAAAGACAATTTTTGTGCTTCTTCTAAAATTAGCAAATTGATGGATCTGGCTGCAACTTTTCAGCCCTGGTTTACAGAAGACATCTTCTTCTAGGTAAAAAATAGACTGGCCATTCTCTCTTGGAAATTACTGAAAAGAGGTAAGAAATTTTTGAATCTTGATGCCATTGGGATATAATTAGTCCATATTTATATCAGCTTCAAAAAAAAACCCAGGATCTTACCAAGCCTTTATGACTAATGTTTAATGCGTTACAGTTCTATAACTGTAACCAAATCAAGGTCAATCAGGTTTGAACATGTCATGCTGGCATGTTTTGCAGACCATGTAATTTTGGCAGATCCAAAGGCTGAAATATTGTTTTATTCTGTATTCTGTGTCTGACCTATTGTCTCAGATCTGTTGTTCTAGGCATGAGCAACAAATCCAGCAAATGACTCTGTGTGGTTAGATCAATTACAGCATATGCACAGAGTCCAACACATTTGGGACAGACTCACTTTGCGTGAACAACAGGATTTGTCTGTAGACACAACAGTCATTCATCCAGAAAACCATCAAATCACAAGACAGAATAGTTAGAAAAAACTTTTGCAAAAAGGTGGTAGCACCCTACCAAAATCAGGAAGGCAGTGGACCTGGGTTTGTACTTGTGGTTTTTTAAAGAATTTAGTGGGTTTCTCATAATAGAGAAAGTTTACCTGTGGAAAGCAAGTCATTAACAAACAAAGCAATAGAACAGCCCATTGTGTAACCAAGTTTTTTTTTTTTTTTTTTTTTTTTTTCCCCAGATACAATATGCTAATTTCATCCTATGTACTTAGAATACTGAATGGCAAAACTGAGCTATAATATCCATGTACTGGGCTTTATTATAAAGGTACTGTGTGCTGACAAATTGGATTATGACAGTCTCTACAGGAAGGCAATGGCATCTAAGTTATGAGCAGCCTTGCAAACAGTATATCAAATGTATGTTGTTAAGATGGGAATATTCAATAATATTACTGCTATTCAAGGAAATTCTATGCAGCAAATACTTTTTGCTTGCAAACTGAAAGCGAGTTTTTTTGAAGAGGATGCAAATAAAAAGGAAGTAGTTGTTTTGCAAATCAGAGGCTTTCACTTTAAGGAAACCTAAAGCTGAAAATAGAAGTAAAGGGCTGAGTCTCTCATGTATTGCTATCCCTTATGACATGGTTTAACACTCTAAATTGTGTTAGATGGGAATCTGGAAAGTGCAAAGCCGTTAAAAGCCTTAATTTGCAACTCTTAATTTTCAGCAGTTACAGCGGTTCATATCTTCAAGTACGTTTTTCTCTAAACTCTTTGTTTTTAATCTTAGTATATTATCTGGGAAATCATCCAAAAGTATTTAAGATTAAGAAATAAAATAAAATAACGAAGTGCTTCTACTTTCAAAAAAAAAGGAACATATAGTACCAAAGATACATCTTAGAAGTAACAGCCCATTGAATTTTGCCAGGAAATATCTAATTCTGGAGGCTACAGACAGAGTTATGAAGTAAGAATACAGTTTAGGAGGAAATTAGGATTTTCAGAAATGTTTATATATTCCAGGAATTAAATCTGTTTTCTAGAAGTAACAGATAATTTATCAAATATATCATAAAGCTGATCCAGCTCAGTTAAATTGGCAAACTGAAAGCAGAGCACTGAAACTTCTGATTCATGCAAAAACTGTCTCTGATCTTGCAATATCTGAGAAAAATCGTTTAGACTGTATTGACAAATGGACTGTAGTTTAACTGGACTTTATTAACTATAAAACAGAGGAAAAATTAAATGTTCGGGAAAAAAATCATTTTTGAAGGATATAAGGAGAGATTACTTGTTCTGGACAGTGCATTTGATAGATAATTAAATCACAGACAAGTCATAATTCAAAAGATGAAACAATAGCTTTTCATCTATCAATTTTTTATAAAATGGCAATTTTCAGAATATTTTCTCCTCTTGAGACAAGGTTCCTTAAACATGAAATATCTGTTTTCATAACTATTCAATATTAACCTACTAAATGAGTGAACATATCCATTAGGCTGTTTTCCCTACTGTAATAAAATACAAAAATAGTTTATACCATACATATATGGCATATTTCAGAGACTTCCCTTGAATGATCTTCCTCCAGTTTTACTCTGGGCTGATTATTCTTGTATGTTCACTTTCTTAAGAACTTCAATAGAAAAATTAAGAGAACTGAATTTCCTACATTTACCTAGCACATAAAAATCTTTTGAGGAGATTCTAACCTGCCCTAAAAGACATTGTTGCTTAGTTTTTCTCACGCAAAGGTTAGAAAAGGATTAGAAAACAAAAATACTCTAGAGTAAATAGCAAATAATGCTTTATTCAGGGTAACCGATCATGTATTTTAACTTTGATTAGATAATTTAATATTTCAGCTCTCAAGTTAAATAATAAAATATCTCAAGAAAGAAACTTTTCTCTAAAAATGTAATTGGTGTATTCTGGAAAAACAAATGTAATAGATGATCATTCATAAAAAGTATAACAATGAAATGTCCTCTGCTACTTTAAAGAACCTCTCCTATACTAATTTTATCCCAGATTACTGAGTTTGATTTTTAAAACTGTTTGATCACATTATTAGATCTCTGTAGTTTCAATTTTGCCATAACATACAGCTTACATAAGATCCACTGTTTATTACGGTCATTGTATCTTCATTCCTCACCTCTAAGGTGTCTTTTGTTGCATTTTCAAGAGACTGAAACTACATACTTAAATCAAATTTAAAAAGAATGTCCCAATATATGCAGAACAGAATGTAACAGATTGAGCTAGTCTGCATATTACTGTCTTATTCAAAAGTAGTGAGTACTTAGAATCTGCAAAAGTTTTATACCATATTTCATTTCCCTAACCAGTAGGTATTGAAGAAGTTAATAATAACTACTAGCTTTGGAATACAGACAATGAGATGAGAAGTACTGAATGAGTCTTTCTAGAAGTCATCAGATTTGGATATGTTCTTATTACTGAAGAAAATTAAAGAATAAGTTAGAAAATCAAGAGTAAGTCTCTTCAGTATCTCCATTTTCATAACAGATGACAATTATTTAGTACATCTAAACTGAGAACTTCAGATACACAGGCATTCAAAGCCTATCAAATTTGTCATTTTTATCCTTGTACACTAGACAATTTTATAAAATCCCAGATTTATTCTGCAGTACAGAAACAAGATCAAGAACTGTTCTTTAGGAAGTTAATGAAAAAAAGTGTGACAAAACAAAGCAAAAATAGTCATAAAATATACAGCTGCCAAAAATTCCATAGTCTGGGCTACTTAAAACAGCACACAGTCATCATGCTATAAGCCTTAGCTTATGGTATTGTATTGATAGTCATACACTAAACATAAGGTGTTTGAGGGAGGTGGCAGGGGATAAGCAACCAGCCCGGCTTGTTAGACTGCAACCCGTGAGAATGGCCTTGACTCTAAACTGAGGAGCCACCCTGTGTATTCGTGCTCTAGACTCTGCCAGACTCCTCGTAAGTCTGACAGCAGCAGTAATGCTAAGGATTCCCAAAGTGTTTGATGAGCACCATTTCATAAGCACTTTCTTTCCAGTAGAAGTGATATAAACACATATTAAGTGTATTAGACAGTACTGGAGATAGTGGCTTTGAATGATACTTTGAGCTGAGTTTTATCAAGGACAAGAAAAGCTTTAGAGAGCACAGTTTAAGGCAAAGATGCTAATCCTGAAATTCTGAAAGGCAGTATTCCCCCAGCAGTCAGAACGGATTGCTGGTCTTTTTATATGGCAATTTTGGAGATAGTGAAATATTTTAACACAGAACATGGATTACTTGAAAATGCATGATACATACATTTACATAATATTATGTATTATTATTTACAAAATACATATTATGAACAATATTGCAGTGGATTAGATTAATAGGATAGCTGTTACAGCTTTACAAACATTAGCTTTTTTCCATCTTTATTGCTATTCATTTTTTCCATCATTTCCCTCCACATTTGTAGTTGATGTTAGAGTTTTGGTGGTGGTAGTGGTGGTTTTAAAGGTAGAATTAATAAGTTAATTAATCGGGCAGTTTACCATAGACTATATTGATACTCAGCCTTCCCCAAGGTCTGACATCTCAGACTGTTGAGGGCAGTCTGGACTTGAACAGACTTCAGGCACCTTCTCCAGGTGTCATTCCAATTCTTCATCCACTACCCACATCCACTTCAGAAGCCCAAAGAGCATGCTGGATTAATGCTGAGTTTCTCAGTTTTATCTTAAATAAACTTTCCCCAGGGTTCATTCACCAAATGACACAGATAAGCAGACAGGCAATATATTTGTACATATATGTAGTCTCTGAACCAAATTTCAAGCCATTACCCTTTAGTTTACATCTAAAGGAAAAAAGAGTAACAATAAACATAAAACAATACACATGCCAGTCACAGTAATTCTTATAGTTTACCTGTGTTTCCCTCTCAGCTCAGGAAACAAGATACTATTTCATCAAGCTTTTACATCTACTCCTTCTCACTTGATAAAAACAGAAAAAAAAAATAAAAAAAAAACAACCTCTGTCTGTCTCCTGCCTTGTTTTTAAGCTTTCACACCCCACTGCCAGATGACTTTGTACTAGGAACCAACAGAATGCTACTGAGTATCTTTACAGTAAGATATTTTTCTGGTAAACCAATTCACTTTCTTATACATCTACTTGTAGAGCAACTGCATTTCTTTTGTTTGGTCTTTGCAATCATCCTTTGGGACTTTTAGCTCAAAATGGAAATAAAAAAACACATTATCTAACTAAACCCAAACTAAGGTTTGTCTTACAAAGACCAGGAAAGACAAACATAGAATTCATTTTCTTAGTTTTATTAATGTACTTGTAAATGCCAAAATTTATCTTATCAGACTTTAGAAGTCTTGGGTTTTTGTATCTAATCTAAGCTGGTTATCAAAATCCTGATTATAGACAATGGAAACAGAAACAGACATTTCATAGACATTACACCAACTGTATAAAACTGAGATGAATAATTTGTTTAGGATGCTGTTCTAGCCATTGAGTAAAGAAAAAGAGATAACGTTGACATATAAACCTAAACTGGATAAGTGAAAGGTTTGATTTGATTTGATTTTTAATTTTGGAAAAGAAAAAACAAAGTTTTGAATTTATAGTTTTTACTTTTCAATATACAATTTGCAATTTTTAAATCAGATGTTTTGTGTTTTTCTGACAGTGACTTCAACAATCTTTTTAATATTAGATTTATGAAAAGTGTTGATTGTTGTATGAAAAGTGTTTCTATCTCAGGAAGAAAATGCCAAAGTCTCAGAAATATTCATGGGATAGGAAATCATGTAACGCCAGAAATAGTAGTTAGGGTATGGAATGTGGAATAAGATATGGAATGTAATCTGCATTAGTGATTACTGAACAGATTTGAGCCAGTCCTGTGTGAGAATGTAACACGGAGTAGAGGAGTGCAAATGTTCTAGTTTTATGTTACGTTCCCCGAGGACACAGTGCTGCTCTCTGCTAAGCATGACATGGAGCCCCATGAAAACCACTTTTACTGGTTTCGATAGTTTCTGCTTCAGGCTAGAAAGAGCAGTGGGAGGGCTTGTGGATGTGGAATTACTCCTGGTGAATTTGTCTGCTGCTCAGCCTTACCCATATCCCTCCCTATCCCTCTCCCTGAACCAATACACTTAAATGGCTGCTGACTTACAAGCTAGACCTACACACAGAAAATTAATTCTGCTAAAAGTTATGAATAAAGATGTGATTTCAGTGCATCATCATCATCACGATATAGGGCATCACTTATTTACACTGAAGGAAAGGATTTTAGTGATATGGATAGTAAGCAGCAAGTGAACTTTTTGTGCGGAACTATTACCTGTTAAACATTCTGCTATAGTATTTTCCTTTTAATCAAGATAGATTAAATCTTTAGACTTCATTTATTTTAATGGATATCTGTAAGGAGGCTCCCAGTGGACCGTTAGCCCATAGATAGTCCAAAGCACCGCTGCTGCATAATTGAAACAGTATTAGCAAACATTGCATTTAATTGGGAAGCATTTGCCCAGTGCATAGAGGTTAACTGGTGTTTACGCAGGTGTTGGAGTAAGGATTCTGGCATTGTGTTACAGAAATAGAAAAGAGAGAAAAGAGAAGCAAGGAAAAGCTGAAAGCTGCTGAATAACATTGTCAACATTGTGGTTCCAAACAACTGCCTTCAGCACTTTTTTTCTTTTGAGATGGGCAGAACTGTAATTTTGGATATTGTTGGCAGACTGCGTATTAATTTGCTAACTAAAGGTATTCAAAATAGTCGTGAAAAGCAATTAGGAATGAATGTGCCTGCTTATGTCATGAGTAAAATGTAATTCCAGGCTGTGGTATTAGTAGAATGTAGCCAATTAGTAGCTAAGCTAAATATTACCCACAGACCATGGCCATATTAATATAGTCCAAAGAAAAATAGCCAATAAATGGCATGCTACTATCTTCATGTGTGTAAAGTAATGATAAATGATATAAAGTCAACTGTCAGTGAAGTAGAATCTGAGTCTGTTTATTCAAACAGAAAGTCGCACTGGTGCTTATTCTGCTTTGACACTTATTTGCTAGTTCTGATTTTGAGCTTCTTTAAAAGTTAAAAAGAGATCTCATGTTAGTTTCTCTAAAGCTTTTCAAATACTGTCAATATATACCTGCAGAATTAGTAAGAGTCTTTTCTCTAGAAAGCTTCTTCTATACCAATGAGAATAATCTAAACAAGGACTGCAATGTGTGGCATGCAGGAAATTGTACACTTCTGTGAATGTCAGCACAGATTGATTACTCTGCTGAACAATATTAAACTAAGAAAATGAAATTTTAAAAAATTAATGTTATGATCTATCGTGTAAACCTATGCTCCTTTGCATGGTTTTGTAAATGATCATTAAGCTTATTATCTATTTCAGGACTTCTAATTTTGGCTGAGGTACAGAGACAAAATTAGAAGTACACAAGGAATAATACAATTCCACTAAATTTTCTGGGATTTTTTTTTTTTTTTTTTTGGTAGAAGAACTAAGTATTGTAATGAGGGAATAAAAAATGTCTTAACTCGCTTCTTATTCAAAAACTCAGAGATGAAAATTGTCCTTTAGCATTTTCCCACAAACACACGAAGTAAACTAGTCCTTACTGAATTACGTGGGAGTTAGTAGTACCAAAGAAGAATATCAATTTGAGATATGGGACAAGCAAACTTTTACTCCTAAACTTTGTATGTGACCTTCATCATGCTGCTAAGACTGTGTGTATGCTGTACAAAAAAAGTGCCTTATTTAGGTTTCTCAAAATATGTCTAAGTATCAAAGGTAGTTCTGTCACTGGAATGTCCTAAGCCCCCTTCCTCTCTTCTCAGAAAGCTTCTTTAGGGCTGAAAATTTTGTCTTGTGGCAGGTGTCGATAACATGGTGTCTCTGCCTCAGTTACCTCCCTGAGCAAGCACAGCGCTGCTTTGTCTCAAGACAGGGGTGGTTCACCTCGTGAGGTTCTGAAATACCGCTGAGGGAAGGAAGGAAGAATGGGGGGGTCAGTGCGTTGGATACTACCCTTCAATATCCCTTCCCCTCTCTTTTTATTCCATGGAACTCATTTTCTATCGATGAAAATTAAATAAGTGGACTAACGTATTCAGTTGTTCAGCGTTTCAGTGTGGATGCCAGTAGCTGGTTCTGTGCTGGTGCAACTGAGATGAAGAGCTCAGCTTTGGAGCTTGCTTTTCACTTCACTCGCAACAGTGTTATTCTACTGAGCTTCATAGCATTGTTCCTAATTTGCATTACAGTGACTTAGATGGGAATTTAAAGTCCTAGGCACTCCCTTTCCTGTATTTGCTAAGAACATAATTTCTACTATGAGGAAAACCAAAAAGAAACAAATGAACAGATTTTTAATCCATAAAGACTTTTGCCAACTTTCCTCTTCCTGCTAACTTGTACCTTCCATGCATCTTAGGATGCTTACATAAATTAAAGGACATATTGGAGGGCTTAGAGTTTACTTAAAGATTACCATTTAAGCTGTTGCTTTAAAGTTTTATTCATAATGTATTATTTTTTCTGTCTTATGCAATACATTTCTTGTGTGAACTTTGCTAAAAGTATATTTGGAGGTGAGCAAAAAAAATGTTAAAATTGTAAAAAATATGTTTTGACAGTGCTGATGTATATGTATACATATAGGTAAGTAATCGTATTACTAAAAACAACTTCTCAATCTGCAAGCTTTCTTTCGATTTAAATCTGGTTTTCTTTATCTGTACCAGCAGAAAGTTTGAACCAAACATATCAATGACTCTAAAGAAAACATAGCTTGTGACAAGCAAAATTACAGAAATTTTATTTTTTTCTTATTGTTTCCAGCACTTTTATGGTACTCTTAACCACAAAAGCAGGAGCAGAAAAACAAATACAGGTTTTTTTATATAAAATTAATCATAGAATAAGGTTGAGTAGAAGGAGGCAGCTTTAGAAAATTTCTAGCTCAGTTTCAGTAAATAACTAAGGTATTTCAGCTGATCACTCCTCCGAGGTATGTTCTCTGTATGGAAACGTGTACTAAAATACTTCAATTTTTATTTGTCCTTCCTGATGTTAAACACAAAGAGGACTGTCAAGAAGGAGGGGCAGAAGAGGGGAGGAGGGAAAGGAAAGAGAAAGGTCACAGGAATCGTCTTTTGACTAGAGGAAAGAGCAAAGAGCTGCAAGCTGGTAGAGACCCTGCTGAGTGTGGCCATGGTCAAGTCACTTGATGCATTCTTCATCATGTTTTGACATCGCTAAGAGGAAGCAGGCTAAAAGCTGAACCTGAATAAAAATGGAGATCTATCTATGAACAAAGTTTTAATCATGAGCAGATAGAATGAAACTATCCTCTTAGGGAATTTCATTCCAGCTTCGCCACATTTGTACAAAGAAGTAAAATCTAAGATGAATATAAAGTCTGTTAAAAGTTAAAAAGAGAGAGAGAGGGAAGTGAATTTGATGTGATCCTTCACTTCAGTATTTTTACAAAAGCCTTACTTCAGTTTACCTGTATTTCCAGTGGCCAATTTGATTTAGTAAAAACAACAATTAAGTGTCTTTCAGCTCTTATTTAGGATAAATCATGTGTTGTGCTTGTCTGACATTGCCAAAGCACCATAATTATGACTGTGAAATTATTTTTGACACTTTTAAAATATGAGTCATCTTGTAGAAAGTGAATTTATTACCTCTTCTATGTGAAGTTTGCTAAGAAAAAAAAATATAGTGGTTATTACAAATTTGTCAAGAGAGAAGAGCTAGGTGATGTAGTGGTCATATAGCTGGAGCTGGTCAATTTTTTTGAACAGTTTGAATGATTGTTCCCTGAATCCAGAGTACACTTAAGGGCACGTGGCAATAAAACCGCCTGAGTCAAACAGGGGCTTGTGAAAATTCCAGCCAGAAGATCACCTACCTACCAAGCTCACAGAATTGTACCGTGCAAGGAAACATAGTTTGACCTTCTTTGAGCTAGTTGGATAGCAGAAGCAGCCAGCCACTACACAGCATTGTGTTGCATGGTACATAGATTCCCAGCATGGCTATTCTGGGAAGAGTACCATACTAAAATGAACAGATACTTCCAGTCTCTACATCTTCCTCCTCTCTTGTAAAACACTCATAGCCCCTTCATCCACCCTTTCAGTTTATGAAACCTCAAGGATTTTATTTGAAGAATTTCAAGGATTTATTGCAAAACACAAAAAAGAGTCTAGAAAAAATGCAAATATCTCTAACACTAGAGAATGTCTTGAGTTCTACCAAATCCAGCAATGACATATCTAAAATATTTTAGGAAACCCTATTGAAAGCAAAAAGTAGTCCCTTCAGTTTAGTGACTTTAACTGCTTTTAACTTTGAAGATAAGTGAAGCATCAGAACAATATCATTATTAAGTAGATTATCTTACGGCATAATGAATTAAGGGTAAATGTTGGCTGTACCAAGACAAAGCCTTGGGCCAGCTACCTGAGAACTTAAATATTGTGAGTTTTTCACATCTGACAACATTCACTGATCAGCTGATGACAGCATGAGTAAAAATATTTAAACAAAGCAACGAGTTAAATTCAGTTACAGGAGCAGGGATAGCTAGTAGTAGGGATGCTGGGATAGCTAGTGAGACATTTAGCTAGCTAGTTAGGAGCAAGAGGTTTTGTGCATTTTTCCTCCGTGTGAACAGTCTTACAGTTGCAAGTGTCTCCTGAGTTTCCCAAACAGATTCACTCTGATATTCATTATGAGTCCCACTCCAACAACTATTGAAAAAAAACCACTTCATCTTCAGATCTAGAGCAGATTCTGTTTTCTTGCTTTGGAGAGTACAAATGATAAAAAACAACACAAGAGGAACGGGGAAGCAGAATCTGAGTGGAAACGCATGGACACAACTCTGCTAAGGCTTTGGAGGACAGAGCATATTTAGCTATTACGTGTAGGAAAAAATATGTCTGACTAACATATTTACACATTAGAATTTTTTTTCTGTCATTCAGGTGTGGATTTACAGATCAGAGGGATATAGATGACAGTAAACACTCATTGCAATTACAATAATTGCAGCTGCAGACTCTTTCTGCATCACATGATATTGCAGACCTGCAATTGAGCAGCTTTTCTTTTAGCCATGGGCTGAGTTTGACCTTTTATCTTAAAGCATACTTATAGATGTCATCCCTCCTTAACAATAATATTGTCAGCGATACATTTCAGCAGCAAAAGAAAGTTAATTCTCAAAAGATTTGAGTTCTATCGGTCTGAAATACATATTTATAAATAATCTCACTCCCTGACTGACTAAGGGAATGATCTTTTCAACAAAGTGGCCCCATATTACTGACACTTTTTGTCCAAAACAAGAAAAGGAAAGCAAGTGAGCTGCTGTCTCTTTCTACATTGAGTTATCTAAAAACATGGATTTAGTTTGCCTAATCTAAACTAATATTGTGATACCTTTATGCTAAATTAGTCAAACCTCTGGTAAAATTCATGTCAATAGAAAGTCTGAGTTGGGTAACAATAGCTGTATAATATATAGTAAACCCTTTACATCTTAGCAATGGTCTAAGCTCTGCCTGTTGGAAGAATAAATGTATAAAACAGAATACACATGCCTTCCATAATACAAAAAAAGTAAATGAAATGAACTCTTAGCTACATTTCTGAACAAGACTGTCAGATAATAATCCTTGCTTCAAAACGGACAAGAGAGACAGACTGTTCCATAAAGGTCTAGCAACTTTAAAAGGACTGCTGTGTAACAAAATCTACAAAAAAAGTATGACTACCAGGAAATCCTGTACCCAGAGTCATTCTCTCCTACATTTTTACAACAGCAAAGCTTTCAAGACTGGTGACCTCTCAAAACAAGCCCAAGTTTGTAAACTTAAACAAGGAATAAGACTTTGTAAAAGATTATAATATAGATCATCACCATCCTCAAAAGGATCTTTGTAACTGCAGTTGTGAACACTAATTCTATATTAAAACACCTGGGTCAAAAATCTCTCTCTCCACTTCAGTGGAGTAATGTAACCCCACTGAAGTTTATGAAAACCTGATAAAGATTTATTTCCAATGTGAAAAAACTTAATGAATTTCCAGACAAAATCTATGCCTAGAAAGAGTAAAGGCTAGAAGTATGTATCAGCAGTCTAGGATAAAATGCATCCCAAGAATGCTTGCACAGATGACAAAAAAAAATCAGATCTCAGGGTAAATCTGAGATGAAATCCAAGCATATAAGGTATGAAAATGTGTACCCGTTGCCCTACCCTGCCTTCCTGTTGTATATTTATGAGTTCTGAGTAGTATTCTTTTCTATTTTGAAAAGAAAAAATCAAGGATTTTAGCTAGTTCATTATAAATGAATTATTTTATAAGCATAATAAATGAACTTTTACAAATCTCAATTGATTTGACTCTCCTCTTGGAGTGTGTTTTTTGTTTTTTTTTTTTTTTTTTTTTTCCTATGACTGTGTATATTCGTTGGTTCCAATGGAGTTACCTTTGATTTACAGCAGTGTCACTGTGTGGAGATCTATCCTCTGATGGAGTGCTATCCTACATTTCTTCTGTGCACATGCATCATCAACCTGGGCCAACTAATGACTACTGGGGCTGATGATCAGTAAATTAAAAATTCTCTAATGAGGCTTTGATATGGTACAGCGTAATGGCTCCAAAGGAGACAATATGGTCTACTGGGTCATTGATTTGCTAACTACAAATTCTCTTTGTGTGCCATAACATTAATCAACTTTAATGGCTCCAATGGAAGCATATTAATTAATTGCAGCTCCATTAATAACTCTCTGATTATGTATTTACCTGACCTAGACTGTACTGTGCATTTTAGAAACTCTTTAATTATGTTTTACCCAACAGTGGCTCGAAGGGAGACTATAAATAGTGCATTGCAGGCACTATTATTTCCAAACAGGGGAAATCTGACTAACATTAGGCTAATTTTAAGACAGATACACTGAACTCTGTAAAGGTTATTTCATGGGTGTAAATTAAATCCATATGGGCAGTTCAGAACTGAGGATAAAACGCCTATCTGATTTGTAGCCTCGGTTCCTGGAAATCACGTTTGTTTACACAGTGAACTACATCCTGATACAGATGGTCCACACAAGGTGCCACATGAAGCCTTCAGTTGATCAAAGAGAAACATCCTCCATCTGCTTCCATACGTGCTAAGGCCCCTGCTGACTGTAGTAACCTGCAGGAAAGCACATTGAGCTGTGAGGGCCGGTCCTTCGACGGAGAGAGACGCGTTCTCCCGCAGTCGGAAAAGGCAGGTGTTGCATGCTGCAACATGACGCTGCAATATACGTGGCAAATTTGTCAGAGAGCTCAGTACAAGTTTGTGAAACGACTCTCAGAGGAAGCACTAACATGTGATTTGTCCCTTCTCGTGGTCACTGTGCGTCTTAATTAACAGAAATCTAAAGAATGAGAATCATCCTACAGCTTCAAGGCTTGTGACACTGGTGATTATTATATCAAGCTATTTATGTTTTCAACCAGCCTTGCAATTTATATACCTCAAAATTCAGTGATGATTATTTAATTTATTCCCAAATTGCCTCAGTTCTTTCTCTTCAGTTATTATTCTTGAATCTATTATTGAGTCATTGCTAAAACTGTCTGCTTTTTGCTTTTATCTCTATCCAATTCTCACATGGAAATCAACAGGCAAAATAAAGGTGTTTGACTAGTTAAAAAAAATGGAGATCTGATTTTTCCATAAATGTTACTATCGACTGTAGCCTTTAAACTCCATCAGTTTAATTGTTATTCTTGTAATCTCTAAGCCAAAATACCTTTTACCTTTCAGTAGACTAAAGGAGTATTCTTTTTTTTTTTTTTTTTTTTTCTTTTTTTCCATTAGGACTCAAAGTGGTCTTTCAACTGACTCTGTGCCACAATGGGCACAGAACAGGATTCTCAGCATTGTGCTATAGAAAATGGGTAGCATTTTGTGTGACGCCATATGAGAGATCAAATAGGAAAAAAAAGCACAAATATTGTAGAGGGACTGTAAAGAAGGAAATGTAGTGAGCAATACACTCGTATTATACAACGTGGATAGATACCACGTTTAAAGATGATTACCAGTGAAATTCTTCCAGAATCACACTCAAAACTGACCTTATTTAGTATGTTAATTCAGTAATAAGGCAAAACAGGGTATTAGTAAATTGCTGCTAACATATATTTGAGACATCATCAGTGCAGACAGCCTGAGTACAACATTTAGAAAAGATTGGATAAACTCGCACTTCGGGACTGGAGTAATAACAATCTGAATGAAGTTCAGCCATATAAAATACAAGGCTGAAAATAAAATACTTTGAAACTAATAAAAGACAAGTTGTGTTATAAATTATAAACCAAAGCATAATAAACATATAAGGCAAAAACATTGACAGGTGAGCAAATTGATGTAAAATTATCCATAAATACATTACGTATGAAAATTAAAGTTCCTAACTCTCATTGCTGCTATTTCCAAACAAAATTTTCCCTTTAATGTCAAGGAAATCTTACTGAATTTATAATAGCGTTTGGTAGCTTCTGGGAGGGAAGACACAATGCAGTGTTCACAATTGTCCATAGCTTTCCTTGATGACACAGATGGACCCTTTAAGTCTCATGTTTCTATTGTCTCTCAGTTCATGAAGTTTTGCTTGAAAAGCCACTTGCTAGCTAAATTCCCACCTCCACCAAACATTAGAACTGTGGAACAACTGTTTTATCTGTGCTTCATAAGAAAGAGACACAAAGCTAGGTGTCTCCAGCATTTTGCAGTCCATATGGCACTGATATCTCCCTCTGTAGCATCCTGGTGTTAATTGGACAGTTATAGAAGTAATAATTCAGCATCATCATGAAGACTTGCCTTTTTTTAGCTAAATAAACATAAGCAATGACTGAAGATAGAAATATAAAGAGTCTTCAGAATATCTTTCAGGGACTGTGACTTTTTTCTCTGTACAAGCACACAGGAGTTCTAAGTAACAGCTGCTTTTGGAAAACAGTGCCATGCACCTCGGTAATCAACACAAAGCATGATTTTTGGCAAGCGTATTAGAAATTTTATCACATTCATTTGATCTGCCTTGTATTTTGCAGAGAAGCATATGTCTTGCTCTGGCAACAGGTTAGATTTCTTCGTTGTTCTTTCTGTGTTTTCTAAGATCACCTTTAAGTAAAGTAAAGTGAGAAGTGGATAGCTCTCTTATTAAAAAGAGAAGAATAAAAAAAGAGCAGCTACTGAATGAATGGATTCATACTCAATTTTTAACGGTGTAATTGAGATCAGTGTATGACTCAGCATGATTTCCTTCAGTAAAGATTACTTAAGTATAAAACAAGCATTTTATCATTCCAACTGGAAAAGTAAGAGCGTACTATAGAGATGAATGTCAAATATATCAAACGAATGAGTAGAATGTGAAGAGCATCCTACAGATATGAAAAATTAGAGCCTGCTCTTGGTCTTGCATAAAAGTTTATTTATGGTAGTTTCTGCAGACAGAAGACCCATGCTATATTTTCAATCTCAACAGAAAGCAGTGATGTATTATATACTGTGTAAACATGCATGTAAATGATTAGATATTACTTAAAAAGTAGATTTATCTTCGTAAACTCAGTCCATGTCCTTCATTTATATTTACAGAGCCTGTCAAATAATAGCAGAAAGTCAGGTAACTTGAATGATCAAAAAAGATGTAAATCTGGCGATGTGTCTCCAGAGTTCAAAACACAGATCTGATACAAACACTAAATAATTTTCACTGAAGCTGCTTATTTCCTGTCAATATTTAAAGGATATTAATAGTCTTGGGGTCACAAATATTAAGGACATGGTTATTCCTGGCAATTAAAAAAAAATAAATAACTGTAGAGTCTTTTAAATCCTCAAATGAATTTGATTCCCTTCCTTTCAGTCTTCCCTGTGTCAAGACCTGTTATGCATATGCTTGGCAAACATCACGAGGAACAGAGCTGAGTACGCATCATGTCACTAGCTGTGGAGAGATGGAAGACAATTTTTGGAATGAATTGGCAGGTTCTAGGAGGAAAAACATATTGGATACCCTCATCTAATATGTAAGTCAAGTTAGAAGGCAGGGAAAATCTTCCAAAATTGTTGAAGTGGAATAATGTGTGGACTGAAAACACCTAAAGGCCAAGATATTTAGAAGGAAAAAGTCTCTTCTGACACAGTGGTAGGCTGGGTCTCCAAAGAGGTGCCACTGTGATCAGAGGGAATCAATCCCGAAAGCTGTTTGAGGTCAGACAGTAAGTAATGTTATCTCCCTCATACACTTCAGCTTTTAAAGTTGTCCTTGCAACAGTCTCAGCTTCATGCTTGACATGCTTAACCCTTGACAAGGGTTATAAATCTCTTTTTACTCACTCTCTTTTTGAGGAGAAGAAATGAAGAAATGAGGATGGAGAACAACAGCTGAGACAGAGGCAGCTGATGAGGACACTGAAGGTGTAACAAAGTGTTGGAAATCTTGGGAGAAGTTTCAGATGATAGTAAAGAGGGGCTCTAGGATGAAACTTGACTCTCTGAGCTGCCTGCTGCCTCCTCTCTAGCAGCGCTACCTCCATATAGCCAAAAGATGCCCTGGTGCCCTTGGCCAGAGCATCCTCTTTCTTCTGCTGGCAAAATATTTATTTGTCTCAGAGGTGTCCTATTTGGGTCTCATTGTTTATTAATTTTAATTTACCTTTCCTTTCATTTGTAGTTCATACAGTAGGAAATCCTAAATGTCTTCAGAGATATGTTGGGAGAAAGGTATTCATACTCCTGGAACTCTCAACTCAGTTGTCTCCTGGAGAATTAATTTTCTTATTGTTGTTTCTTTAATAGAGATACTGGAAGGCAACATTTATGCTGCCATATGTCTTGTGTATTCTTCTGTTTTTCTGGTAGTTTCCCTAATTGCCAGCTATCTGGTGAAAAATATCCTAACTTTGCTTTTTTCTAATATCAGGGAGATTTTGCCTTCAAGACTATCCTCTCAATATTTTCTGCATCAGTTATCAGTATTAGGAGGAAAATATACAGTCTGAAATAATTATTATAAACAAATCAAACTAAAATATATTTTGAATTACATTTTTTATGAAAAGATGTCTTATTTCTTGATAAACTTAAAAATAATAATTACAGCAACAAAAATGAAGTGTATAATGCATTCATCTTTGCTTTAATTCTCTTTCTGTCACTTTCCCATTTTTATCCTTTTCCTATGAAATGTGATTGTGTTGTAGCCTCATCTTGTTGGATTTTGCCTATTCACTCTGTTTTATAGCCTATTGAAAAATGCCAGTCTCCTGAAATATTTCCTAATTAGTGCAGTTGTAAAAAAAAAAAAAAAAAAAAAAAAAAAACACCTAGCAGGTGCTCAAGTATACCTCAGGATAGTTTTGTAATTGATACAAAACTGTCATCACATATCATGCTCATATTATTTTCTCCTGCTGTAAGGATTTACACTTCAGATACTTTCTGTTTTCATAGCAAGCCTCATAAACCTCTCAGGGACAATTTCTGTCCTTAGCTTACACCAATACAAATTATGGAGCCTTTTATCCACTGTTAGCATCAAATTAAAAAAAAAAAAAAAAAAAAAGAAATAAATAAAAAGTGCAGTCAGAAAAGCATATAAATAATCTTATCTATATACTATAAAAATGAAATAAAAGTTTCTCTTTAGCAAGCTTAGAGATTAGTAGTATTCTGATGTTCTATGTACCTTAATAGTGATAGCAAAACATTAAACCACACAGCAGAGATGTGAACCATCAAACAGTGAAAATTAAAAATTTCAAAATGGAGCCCAGAAACATGACCCACAACAAAAGAGCTGACAATCAACTAATTTAGTGGGAATCTTTCTCCAGGTCATAGTTCAGAGGGTATGTATAGGCCAGCTGGCCTGAAACATTGTATGAAGGATCCAGTTCTACTCTTGAGTTCCTGTTCAAACGTCGACGAACAGCACCTAAGTGCTGGATGCCTCCTGTGTCCAACACTGACTGGCCACCTTCACATGCACTTGTTGACTCTACGAGTTGGCTTTGAGAGTGTAGATGATGTCTCAGATAATGATTGCAGCAGAAGTTTCGGGATGGGAGAGTCCAGAGAGGGAGGCAAGCCATAGAAACTGTTGAGGTTGGAAAGAGGAAGAAGTCTCAATAAAAGAATGACCAGAGCCTCATTTTCATGGCAGCCCTAAGATCCTTGTACATGCAACCATGACGCGAAGTCCACAAGGGCAGGTCCTTGATCCCAGAGAAGTGGTCATTGGAGAAGTCAGAAGGCAATGGGGAGAAAGAGAAGCTTTATTCTATTGACCCCTAAAACTCTACTCATCTTTACTCCTCATCTATGGCCTCACTGAATCCTGAAGCCTACATTCCACAACCATGAAACTGAATTTTTTTGCAACTAATGATGAGAACAGATTACCTCCACTGTTACTCTTGTCAGAGTATCCTTGCAGAGAAGCTCTGGGATCTTTGATGATAGGTATCTATACCTTTTCTTTCAAAATATTGAACAAGATTGAGTCTATCTACTTTGAAATGTGATCTCGTACTACTCTTCTGGCATTTGACAATGTTCAAAACAACAATAATCGTTTATAAGAAAACAGGAAAATTTTCCGTAAAACAATTGACCCATTAAGGTGACAGCTAGGGAATCAAAGAAATCTCATAAACAAAATTATCATTTTGTTTTATTACTACATTCATAGGTTTATGAAGAATTTGCCTGTCACTTCACCTTCCTCCTGCAGCCAGCCATGTCAGTTTGCAATGTGCTGGCTGGTGTGTCTTCATAGCTAAGGAACTGTTTAGAAGGATATATGGCTGAAGCAATAAGTAAATAAATAAATAAACTGATTATTTAAATTTGACTTATCTTCAGTAGTAAGTGCATTCTGTGACTTTTCATTCTTTTATTCTTTTAATCCTTTTAACACTAAGAATTAAACTGATCCATTCCTCATTTGGGAAGACTGGCATACATATATTCAGAATTGCATGAGTTTACAGGCAAGACACAAGTGCAGTACATGTGCTTCATGTCACATTATGTGATTACAGACAGTTAGCTCCATGAATCTTCCATAATCTGGATGCAACAATCCTGTAGAAAATATACCTGCTCTTTATTTGTTCAATAATTAGATATATATTAATCCTTCTTCTAGAATGTTTTATTGTAGTCAGAAGTAACACTGTGAAAGTTTTTGTCTGAAATTTGTCTTTGATGAATACTCTCCTCTCAGCAAAAATGTCATTTGGAAAGAAAATCTGAAAATTCAAAATTCAAAAATAGTGATATAGGTGAAAACAATCTATTTGCAAATAAATCGCTTTCAGGATTATTTGATTTGTTTTGGTTGGTTAGGGTTTCTTGTTTGCTTGGAGGATATATTTTTTTTCATTTTCAGCATGAACAGAAAAACATAAATTTCTTTAAAAAGTTTTTCACTGAACCAAGTTAACTAACATGAGCTGCCTTGCTCACAAGCACTAGGCTAAAAAAAAAGATAGATATTTGTCTGTATACTTTTAAGATATTTATGCATTGGCTATCCTGATCATTTGTTCTATGTCAGCATTTTTCAGAGAAACTATGGAGATTAAATGCGTAAATCAGAGTTTCTTGATGAAATTTAGTGCGAGTTCAAAACAAGGTGCCATGGGGATATTGTGACAAAAGAAAAAGACAGCAAAGTCCACAGAATTTGGAGACTTATTCAAAATGAAAAAGCTTTCTCCAACCAATTTTCTCGCCTGGTCAGCTGGTACAGTTCATTTCGACTGACTGCAGTGATATATTGTAAACATTTAAAGCAGTGTATTCTTTTTCAAGTATGCAGTTGAGATTGCTTGCGAGCCCAGTGGCATGACAAACAGGAGAGATTTCAGGAATGTTTGCACTGTTCATTCCAGCCTTACAAGTAGATGCTATCAGAAGACAGATGACAGGATTTACCATGTTATGTAAGGGGCAAGGAATCTGGAAGGGTTTACTGTGAGCAAAACTCAAATTCTCAACATTGGGCTCAGATTTCAGGGAATGTTACTGTCTTCTCAGCCCATCAGCACAATTCTTAATCTTAATTTAGTCTGGCAGGAGCTGATGTAGCCATTTTACATATTTATTTATTTATTTATTTATTTATAAAAAAGAAAGAATGTTCAGCCGTCAGCAAAACATTAAGCATTACATGGCATAAAACAAAGCTGTTGTGGAGATACACAACATATCCACATATACGCTCACATATATATACAAATTAATAACTTCCTATGAAGCTTTCCTTTGTTGAATTCATTCATTCTACTGGCTATGCTGTTTCATTCCTGAAAAGGTAGTTTAAAAAACAAAATAAAAGAAAACAAAACAACAATAACAAAAAAAAAATCTATATTCCATTTGAGGAGGTTCTTTGATGCCAAAACACAAAAGGAGTCTTCCAATGGGAAGTATGGATAGATCAGCACAAGACTGCAGCTGTTGCTCCCCCTTACAAATTGTAAGGTTTTCCACCATCACCTGGCAGAGCTGCAGAGCAGCAGACATCCCGCATGCTGCAGGAAGGATCTCTAGCCTGGCCTGACACTGGTCAGTCGCTTCAGAGCATGGACAGAGCACGAATTTGTCTACTGCAGTGCATAGGAATGGCCCAAAATAGGGAGCAATGTAGGCAGATAACTGATCACTGACAGGAAACCCCAGGTGCAAAGGAAAATAAGAACAGTTGTAAGAAAACAAGTGATTAAAGGTATTTTGTCCATCAGACTGCCAGAACAAGGACAAGGGAGCAAAACTGAGATACTGGCTCACTGCCCATGATGCTGTTCAGATGGGTGTTTTACTCGTAGTTGCAACATACTGAATAAGGGTTGCTGTCTTTCCCAAAGGCAGAGCTGTGTTCATTCTCCCTTTGATAAAAGTGTTCTTTGTTCTAGAAAACTGAATTTTTATTTTTTATGGATGTTACAGTAGAAATAGATCTTAGAAGAGACTTGTGTAAAGGAGAAAGCAGTGATTTTATGGTAATAATATTGGCTTCAGGTCTACAAATACAGTATACCTTTAAAGATTTATTATATTCAACCTAATGGAAGTCAAGGGAATTTTTATAGGGCCTCACAAAGCAGAATTGGACTCTGTTCTGAATTCACTACCTTGTTCCTTGCACATTAAAATGATCATTTTCCCATTTATTCAGTCAGAAGCAGTCATGGCAAATCATACGAATCAAAAACATTTACCATAAGTTCTAGATAAAATGTATGTCTCCATGTGTTTTATGATTCTTCTTAAAAATTCCTATAATCTCATGAATTTTATTTTTTTATTACAAAAACAAATATAGAACTTCATGTAACTGATAAAATTTGATTATGGGAATGGATATTTTGTACTGAGCAATCATCTTTTTTTTGTGTTATCTTGTTAAGTTCTACACTAGGACAAGACACACATCATATTGCATGAAGAATCTGGATATGTAACATTATTATTTTTAAAATATAACCTATGCCTATGGCAAGCGAGGTGGCTGTATCTTATCACTTCAAGGATTCAGTGATATGTCTAACATTTACATCTTTTTCTGTTCACTTTTTCTTCAATATATATAAAAGTCTTTATTGATGCACTCTTAGATCACAGTAACAGCTGTTCATTTTTGCCTGATAAGCCTGTGATTTATTGCAATCAAATAAAATATTTATTAATCATTTGAGCTCAGGATATGAAATAATTTTTCAAGTTGTCCAGCTGAGCCCATCCAGTTAAATTTTCCCATCAATTGTAAGAGATGGTATAAACTTGGCCCTGAATGTCAATCTGTCTTCAGGAACAGTTTTAATTTCAGTCTCAACCTCTGCATCAATGCTTAGACAGTGAGTTATGAATTTTCAGTCTCCTAACAGGACAAGTCCTTCACAAGTTTACTTCTGATATCTCTAAAACAAACAAACAAAAATTAAAAAAAAAGCAAGCCAAAATAAAACAAAAAAATTCTTCCTGACATGGAACTAACATGGACATCAAAAAAAATTTTTTAACTATATTATTCCTCCATCTTAAATATCTCAGTTTTCTGCACTAGAAATCAACTTACGCCTCCACAGAAGGAATCCTTCCAAGCAAACACATTACCTTAGTAATTCCTACAGGCATAAGACTAACATCATCAGCAACCTGGTTTCCGATGTGATAGGTTTAATTTTGAAAAACACCATTTTTACCTAATCCAATCCCAGATCAATATGATTACTATAAAAGAAAAAGAAAAAGAACTATTTAAGTATATTACTCTAAAATGAATTAAGGACAAAGATTTTAATACAAGGATTTTCTTGAACTAGAAGTTTTGAATTACACTACTATAAAGCGCACATTCCAATGTAAAGCCTTTTTCCATGCATTTTTTGGAGAAGCTCTCATCATGCTGTCACAGTAAACCAAATAATTCTTAACATAAATCAATGTATTTAACTACATTATATTTTTTTCTTATTTAAGGTTTGGATTTCCTAAATATTTCAACTATGTTTGCACCAATGTGATGGCAGAATGGAACTTACCATAAAAGATTATATTTTGCTTCACAAAATGTATGATAAAGCATTAGGGAGAAAAAAAGCTTTTGAATATCGAGCTTTTTATTATCATAGCTTTTTCCACTTTTTTTTTTTTTCCAACAATGATCAGTTGTCCGGTTCACCTAGTGCAAAACCACAGTAAAAAGTACTACATAAATTGGGGGATGAATAATCATTTAAAAATAAAGTTATAATATGTTACGGAGGAAATACTTTCCTTTTTTTTTTTTTTTTTGAGTTTTAGTCTCTAGAGTCAGAAAAATATCAATAGTTAGCAATAACCAGTTCTCCTGGGGTGGATCTCTAATCAGCTTGAATTGTTATAGGTCATTTAACTGAATTAACAAATTTAGAAACAATAGTAAGTATATATATAAATATATATAATAACTATATTTGCCTACGGACTTTTGTATCTATAAATAAAACCTGTAAAGAAGCAAAATCATGCATAACTTTTCCAGTTCTAATTTCCCAATTTATATGCCACTCCATAGTCTGTGGAATTAGTAATATTTCTATAAAATAAAACTAGAATGTAATATAAAATATAGTGAACAAATAACAAATATGACCTCTGGAGCTCACAGAGATTTACTCTAAGATTTCTAATGCAAAGAAACAAAGACTAGGGGTCCAGTCTGATCTGGTTCTCACTATCCACTTATAATAAAAATACCAAAAACCTTGCTAAGTCATGCGTTTATATTTTATTCTTGTGTCTCACTAAGCATTCTCTGATGCCTAGCTTGGCCTAGCTCTATCAACTTCAAAAAAGCTGCGCTGACACACAGCAGCTGAAGGTCTGACCTTCTGAGAGGAAATGTTCTATTTGCGTTTGGGACATCAGTCAGCAAGAAAGAGTTTGTCAATGGTTGTACCATCCTCACTGTGGAAATGTGTTTGTTGGTAAGCATTATGATATTCTTTCAGAGAGATGAATACTGTACTTCCAAACAGTACCTGGCCTAAAACACCAAATTACTTCAGTAACTGTGAACTGATGGTCAGCATTTTAAAATAGCTTATGTACTATGATATTCAATTCAAACAGTTTTCAGCTGAGTTCTGCTAAGAATACAGATCTCACTCCAGAATTTATCCAACGAACAGACAGGGATTTGCAGTCATCTCCCCTTCTGCCACTTACTGTTAAACCATGGATAGCTGCTCCTTCTGCCCTCTTATCAGAGTTGCAGGCTTTAGTTCTGCAACTTGAATTGTCCTGGGCAAAGTTAAATGGCCTCTCCTCTAAATTTCAAGCATGACTTGGGGTATCTTTACAAATTCTTGACATTTATTCTATCTACACATTTATTTACACACAGATAGGTGAATGCTACTTCTGCCTGTCTCCAAGACAAAACCATGCAGAATATTTTAGCATATGCATGTGTTTAAAATATTACAGTCACACTGTAAACACCTGCTTCAATAGACAAATTAGAGCTGCTTCAACTATTTATTCATGACAGTCTCCTCCTCACCATGTAGACAGTTGTTAATGTTTACACCTTGCTCTAATTTTTCAACCCATTAAACATGCATGAAAATGAGTTATAAGTTTTCCTTCAGAAGTCAATAACTATGCACTGGATTTAGACTAGCGATGACGTCTGGAACGGAAAGTCTTTGTCCACCTCTGATGTGGCTGCACAGTGTTTTCAGAGCTCTGCACTGGTTCATAAGCTTGTGAAGGAGAAAGTTCCCAGTTTTCATGTTTTATGTTTTGACTTATCAGCAGGAAGATGAAATCAGAAATGATCTAATTTAAAAGAATTATGTTTTATAGCATTTAATCTTTTGTGGATTTAGGAGGTTTACCACATAATTGTCTTTCCTGGAGACTGTAGGATTTTTTTCCTGTATAGCTGTTCTTCCATATAGTTAAGTATTTCATTATATATGTTATTTGTATTCCAGGTGATTCTGGCTTATTTTTCTGAACAGCTATGCAGCTACATAAACTTTAGTTGTGTATCTTTCTTCTTTTTAGCTGCATCAGCAATCATTTTTGTAGATATTTTGATAACATTGTACCACCTCGCATAATAACAAAATACAAAACTACGGCATCAAATAACACTTACCGCTAACATGCTTGAAATATATTGAAGACATTTCTCTTTAGAGTGATCTGACTTCAGTAAAAACCCTTCACTCATTTCACAAGTTGTTGGATACCTAAGCTCCTGACATACGCAGGTAGAAAAACGCCAAAAATAGGTGAACCTTGCTGTAATGGGATATTCTTGCAATAATTCTTTTCATTTACCAGGGTTGCTTGTAAATCAACACTTTTCAGATTGTCTTGGTCCTAGGTGAATAAACGAGATAAAAAGGTGTGAAAAATAAAGAAACAAAAGGTTGCTGTAGTTGACCCTCTCCAGAGTTCCCTTCCAACCTCAATCATTCTACAGTTCTGCAGACCTTAAGATTAGTGTGTGTGTGTGTGTGTGTGTGTGTGTGTGTGTGTGTGTGCATGTATAATATGCAAATTATTTTTTCAGTGAATCTCTTTTCTGTAGAAAGGACTGTGATTCTATATTTCAGAAAAGTCAATAATTAATTTCTCTCTTTAGAGCTTACTGCTTATGCTTTCATGGGAAGACTGAATTCAAAAGTTAGAAGAAAAGGAAAATAATACATAAGTTTTTTATTTTGTAATTTTCTTTGGAGGAAACACACATTTTGGTAAAAACAAACAAACAAAGAGCCATCATGGCTTCTCAATAAAAGCTGGAATTATTTAATGATCTCTGTATGTGCAGTACAGAGTACATGTGTATGTACTCAGGGCACAAAAAAAAATGTTTCTGTAGCATTTACCACTGCTGCAGCAATCCAGATCTGACTCTCTCGTGGAACTAGCACACTCTCAGCATGATCTCCACTTGAACACGGAGTGATGATAATTGTGATTTACATCTGACAGCTGGGATTATCCCCAAGGAGTTCAGTCTGGAGTCAGTGTCTCAAAAGGATTGATGACCACTAAAGCAATGGTATTACTCAATTTAAGGGCAAAAAATGCTAATGTTTTACTAGCAACCATTTGATCTGGAAAGAAAGCAGCATCAAAACTCTCACCCTCTCGTTAGCATGCAATTAGTCTTTTGACAAACTGCTGGTTCCAGTTGCCTTATAAGTCTTCAGCAAGGGTAGCATTCAGCCAGACCAGGATATTTCTGTCAGTCTTTAAAAGTCATACAGCTCCAGTGTAGTATTAACTATATTTTGGTGAAAAACAAGAAAGTCTTGAACTATTTGAAGGTTTAAAAATCCATTTAATCCTTCATTAAAACACAGACTCCTCGCTTTTTTTGACAACCTGAGAATGTCAGGCTTAAATTGAGTACATGCGAATGAACTAAACTGAAGATTATTTTTCACATTAACATTTCCATTTTGTCCATAAACTAAATATCTAACGTGGAACAAAAGGAATTTCTAATCACAAAATATTTTTTTTCAAATAGATGATGCACAAACATAATAACAAGTAAGGCCACTGATTTGGTAAAGGTCTGTGACTTTTTTTCCTCTGTACTCATATGTTTTACCTAACTCACACAAATTCACATGAAATTCCATGTATTTTTTAAAAATACTATATTTTGCTATTTTTAGAGAAAATGCTGCTAAAAGGAGAGCACTAATCCTTATCATATAAAAATACTATCAAATATAAAGCACTACAGGGAGACTATGTCTAAAAAGCCACAATAAAGGGGCACTACCAATAATTGATTGAAATATTTATCTGGAACCATAAGTCTTCTAATGGGTACATCAACGACTATCCTACAGAAATTAATAAAGGTGAGAGTCAAGTAATGCATTAGATCTCACTCTACTTAACAGTACCTAAGAGAATAGAGAATAAAGCCTTTACAATAAAAAAAAAAAGCACTTCTCTAATCAAGGGATTCAGATTAACTCTAGAAACAGGAACCAGACCTTTGTGGAAAGAAAGGGAAATGATACTGGAAAAAAATATGTATATTCTCTGGTGCTCCTTAACTGATATGAGCACAAATCTGTGTCCCTTTCTATACTGTTATATTGTCCCTGAAGAAGCTATCTAAGAAACTGCATCTCCCATCTCCCTAATCTAGGGGAAAGGGCAAAAGAACAGTACACAGTATCTTTGAGTGTTTGGCTTTAATGAGACCAGACTGCAATTAGTTAGACATTACTGAACTGCATTAGCTCCAAAGGCTCTATTTCATTCAGAAGGAATATCATATATTTACATGTGGTCAGAGGAAGTACGAGTACAGAAAAAAGGAAAAATAAAATTTCTGTGATATGAAAGGAACCAACACTGTGGTTTTGAAAATCACTGAATCTAAGGTGAAAAAGTCAGACCTTAAAGTTCATAAACCATCTGTCAGATCTTGGTTTAGAATAAAAATAAATAAATAAATAAATAAGAGATTTAAGGTGGGATTCATGTCACCTAACTGCAGCTGACTAAAATGTATGTAACTTACTTACTAATCTATCATAATATAGTAAGAGATAAACTCCTTTAGACTTACTAATTTACAAATTTATAGACATGGTTTAGGATAGAATGATTTGCTTCTGATAGTATTTACCATTCTTGGTGTCCTGTAGGAGAATCTTACAACACTAAACCAGTCATCAGTCAAAACTTAGTGATAACCAAAATTTGTCATAAGTAGGTTGTGAAAGTGTCACAAGACAATTTATACAGTGGAATGATGTTAATATTATTATTTTATTATGTATTTTATAATATTGTTAATATTGTATGTGTTTTTTTCTCTTAGCACATGAATCTAATAAAAATCCATAGAAACAGATGCAAAAGGAGATAAATTTTCATAGTGGCAAAAATCAAACCTCAGTGAACTCTCTGAAGATGTTGACTTTACCGACCACCAGAATCATCAGGTTAGAACAGTCTTCTGTCCTATAAAGAGACATACTCTATGCTATTATGAATATTCCCAGTAGGTGCACAATTTGCTTATATATATTGATAGTTCTGTGAAACAGAAGTCTTTTCCTTGGAAATAAAATCAAATAATATATATATATATTAATTGTCCTGACCTCAAATGTCAACCATATCAAATCAAATTGCAAAGTTAAAATGAAAGATACTGTCAATTTGTGCCAAGCAATTTCTTAAAATTCAATCCCTTATTTTCATTGTTTATCAAAAAATAATCATCTAATTTGTTCAGGAATTAAAATGCCCATGTATATTCAAATCCTAAATATTTGTTATAGCTTCCAGAAAAGTATCATTCAGCAATTTGCAGAACAAAAGAGTCACAAAAGCATTTTTGAAACATCCACATTTACGCAGTGCTGACAAAGCAGCTTGCAGTCAGCTGAGGTTTACCCAATTAATTCTAAAATGTCAGAGGCAGGTATAGCTTTTTCTTAATGTGAGGGCTATAGAGGAGGTTTTCTGCCAAAAGGCAGCTGATCCAAAATCAAATGTTCCAAAATCAGCTAAAGCCCCTGAAAAAAATCTTTACAGAAGATACAGAATTTTCGCCAACAATGGATTCTGTTAAATGCACATGAGATGGAGCACATCCTTATGTATATGTGCAGCAGAAAAGTCAAGTATAGATATAATGCCCAGATTGAAGGACTTCATTGTTCTCTTTGATATACAACACATACTCCTGCCTGGTCTCTGCACTGACATACAAAACTCCCAATGTTGGTAATAATAGAAAAAGAGCAATGAATTTTTTTGTTGCACATGGATATATAGATTACACCAAAAAGTCCAGAAAACAAAACTACAGAGATAAATAACACATTATAGTAGAAAAAGAGCTACATCAAAAGCTGTGAGCGACAGTGAAAGGCTGAGTAATGAAATGCGCTCACGTCATTGCTGAGTGTCAGGGAAGGTGCTGCAGTGAGAAGTCGTGCTGGTGGGAAGGCTCTCTCATGAAAGCTATCGTCCTCGGGGTCTGCAGCAAGCGGGACATTGCTAACGCTCCTCTGCCTTCGGTCGGTTTGACCCTGCTCATCGGACCCTTGCAGTGCCGGAATGGCGGATCTATGTCAGCCAGAAGAACATGAAGAAGGGAGTGAAAATACTGGAGAGAGAATAAAAACCTTGTGAAATTAGCTGACGTATATCAGTGTAGGGTAAAATACTCTCTCCTGGATTAAAGAAGGAGAATCAGAGGGAGAGGGGCTTGAGAGCAGAATGGCTGGGACGCACATGTTACTATGTAGCTCAGGGGACCATTTCACTCCTGTGGTTATATTTAAAGCATTTCAAAGCAATTTTCATTTCTCAAAAGGGAAATAAAATAAACCTGTTATTAAATTTATATGAGAACCTAATAAGCTATCAGAACACCCCCCAGTGATTTACATGAGGCACTCTTATTATCCATGGATCACTGACATAAAAGAGTATAATGACATCTGAAAGAGTACTTAGAGACCACTATTTTGTGTCAATGAGCAGTTAAGAAGCCCTTAGATTTTTGGAGCTTCAGTTTATTGTGTCAGTCTGCGGAGGAACAGACACTGAAGGCAGCAATATCTCCATATGATGGAGCCAACTGGCATCCTAACAACATGCTTGCTCTTATTATACTTGGAAGGGCTTTTTATTCATGGTGAGCTCCATATGAAATAATACTGCTTTTCATGATATTGCTGTATGTTCATATTCTGCAACACTGATATATGAGTTTGAATTTAAGAATATATATACATATATGATATGCATAAATCATAACAGCACAGACCCATCTCTACAAATAGAATCACCAAGTTTTT
Source organism: Rhea pennata (assembly GCF_028389875.1). Classification (NCBI taxonomy): domain Eukaryota; kingdom Metazoa; phylum Chordata; class Aves; order Rheiformes; family Rheidae; genus Rhea; species Rhea pennata. The sequence continues at coordinate 14,244,842 of NC_084664.1, forward strand.
TCTTTCTTTTTTTTTTTAATTCAGACTTGTCATAACAGACTTTACTGCAGTGTGAGAATATAAGTGCTAATGAGTGTTTCTTTGCAGTTCATAATTACTATGAGTAATCCAGCATTTTTAAACTGTCATATTTACTGGATTAGATGGTTCCCTTACTGACCTAAGTGTGTAAAAAGAGGTGTTAGCCTCAGTCACCAGCTTGTTAAATTTGCAGGAAACCACCTTCAGGCTTTACTAATGCTGCCACTTCACTATCATCCTTCAAATACCTTCCTAGAAATTTTTATTTTCCATAGTACCAGAAAACTTCCACTTAGTCAGGCCAGGCTGACCATTATTATGAAGAGGACAATACATGCACTACATTTCCTTCTTTTTCCTTAGGTCCAGTTGTTGTCCCATTCGATTTACTTAAATTTTAAGCACTATCAGTAAAGGAAAATCTATTTATTCTGTGTTTGCACAACATCTAGTGCTGTGAGATATACTGCTTCCTGGCTGTGGTTGTTCAGTAACATCACAGTATATCATCATGCTAATAAATTCTGTCTCACTGAAAGGGCTGCTGATTCAGTGTGACATTAAAATCTGAGGCTCCATGATGCTGCAAAACCTGCCTCCAGAAGCCCAGCCTGAGACATAAAATGGGTGTTCTTTCGGAGCTGACTCATGACTTTTGAACACTTAAGGTTGAGTTTTATTTACTTTGACAATCATTTCTCTAAAATGTTTGAGTGAATATTGTTGAAAATATATATGATACACCAATTGACATCATCACCGATTAATAAGGCTGATCAATACTTTTCACAATCAAATCTTTCAGTGCATGATAATGTCACAAAAATGTAACTGCAAGTGCTAGAGTAATTCATGCCACATGTATGCAAGATGCTTGCTTTTTTGGTAGATGCAGATTTAGCAGGAAGTGAAAGGAAGTCCTATATGATCTATATAGGGTAGCTATTTACTTTCTTTCTGTACTCAGAGAAAAAAATGAAAATTAGATAAGGTACTATAGACAATAACTTTTGCCCTTCTTTTTCTCCAGCTTTGTGGTTTAATCTGTCCAGCTTTATGGAAGATTCAACTTTAAATTTCTCTGTCTGAGCACTATAGAGATTAAAATGTGATAGATAATATAGAGATTCTATAGAGATTAGAAGTTAAGGTGCAAAAACATTGGGATTTTCAGATGTGAAACTGCTGGAACTGTTCCGTGGGGAAAAATGATGAGTAAACCTGACCTTCTGAAGATTAAGTACCTTGGCTTGATCAAGCACAAGCACTGACTAACACCATTTCTACTTACTATGTGACCCAAAATTAGTATGAGTACCCAAGGTTATTTAAGGTAAAAACAATGCTGTAGAGTAACCATACGATGAAATCAGCAATTTTGTGAAACAGGATTCCTTATAGATAGTTTTGTATTTCGTTTTCACTAAAACAGACAAGCTGATTTGTTGAAGCACTGACAATTTTCTTTAATTACTTTAAACTGTACCCCATCCTGCACACATTCAAGGCGTTCATCACTAGCCCCCATACGCACATAACATCCATAACACTGAGCAACAGGAATGTCATGAAGACCAACACCCATTGTTTATGCCAAAGGGCAAGCAGATGTGCTATTCTAAGCACAAGCCTATTAGGCTGAAAAACCTTTTGTCTGTTAGTTATAAGGTATTGCTTGTCACTGTCCCCAGTATCCATTTGCCAATAGGCTTAGATCAGGCTCATCCTTCAGAATGCTTGCTACTCACTAATGAGACAAGTATCTTCTAGCCTGGCAAAGGATACCGCGCATTCCTAGATTAACAGAATGAGAATCACCACATATATTGACAGCCTCTTTCTTTATCATTACTGTTACTGTTGCAGACTCCCTTTACTCCTGTTAACTTGGGTAAAATACCAGGGGCCTGAAAGTGGTGAAGTATTTCTTCTGTCTTTGGCTGTTCTACAAACACAGGTACTGGACAAGCACAGCAAAAACAGTGCTTGAAGAGGGAGCAATTTCTACATTTTTTTGTTCATATGCTTTAAGCTTCTGGGCACCATCTCAGAAAGATATCAGCTGTTCAAAAGTTAATTTTTGCTTTGGGCTAGAGTTCACATTTGTTTTTTGAGCCTGCACAGTTTATACTTGGCCAGTCCAGCTGAATTTCTTTCAGCCATTCTCTGTTAAGCAAAGCATGACCACTATACTATAAAACAAAGGATTGGCATATGCTGTTTACAGTTATCACTTGCCTCTGCACAATAATAGCCTGAAGAACAACAATTCCTGAGTACGTTCAGAGGTACTACAGGTTTTCTGTGTTTTACTTTCCTTCGTAGTCGTTGGCTATTCTGCAACAAAATGGTAGAAACAACAGGCCCTGTTTCAGGCTCCAATTTAAGCATTATTCCCTGCCTCTAAATTAAATAGACATAGAGATGCTATGTGCTCTGTGCTCTCAGAGTGGTTATTTGCAAGATGGAAAATCAGATATTCTTTATCATTGCCCTTAGGAGACAGTAGTTTTACTTTTTGCACTGACTCAGGCATTTTCCAAATATGTCTGTTACCTGCAGTTCCTTCAGAATTTGTCCTTGAACCTGCAATGATTAGTAGTGGGAGATTGTTTTCCTCACTGGAGGCACCTAATCTTTCAGTTCTCTATGCTGTGCTTTCTGAGCTAATTTATTTGTTGTATAAGCTTCATGAAGTGTTGTAACTCTCTGGCACCTTCAAAATAGCAGTATTTACTGCCCATTTGGGGGTCAAATCTACTTCTGTCAAAAACTGCCCTTGGATTGCTTTATTTTGCATAACACTCACTAACCATTCTCTTAATGTGTCATTTAAACTCCCTCCAAACTGGCAATGCCCATTTAATTGCTTTAATCCACTCACATACTCAGCAAATGTTTCATTTTCTTGATTCTGTCTATAAAAGCAAAAATGCTTTGTAATCACAAGTGGCTTTGGAGATAGGTAATTTTGTAGAATTTCCACAATCTCAGCAGAAGTTTTGTCTTTTGCTTTAACATCTGTAAGGCTATGCTACAGGATATAGCTTTGGTCATCATTACACTCCACAAAACAGGCATCTTTCATATACTAGTGATATCATAAAATAAAGTTCAAAATTTCCAGTGTAAGTAGCACAATCTTTCACTGAGCTAGCAGATACATGATATTGTCCAAAATGCTTCTGCCCTTTTCTCTTATCACCTACTCCAAATAATCAAAATTAGTCTTAGCACAAATATTGCAGTCTGCCAAATCAATGATAAGTTCCTCTTTCTAGACAAGAATTGTTTCAGTCTAACCTGTATTAAGATTCTGCTCTCACTGCCAACCAGACATTGAATTCTAGGCATGACTAAAACAGGAAAAAGGAAAAAAGCTACTTGATTATCTGGCAAAGTGGTTCATTGCTACTCTGATAGGGTTCCAACAACTGCTGCACTGGAATATATGGAAAGTCACTCCATGAGGCGAGTCACTCTACTAAACACTACAGGCATGGCTCTCTATTTAATTGCACTTACCTCAGAAACTTTGTTTATTCAGTGCTCAGAGCAAGTCATATCTGTTGACGAACCAGGATTTTGGGATAAGGGACAAGATCATTGTACTTTCCTCCTTTTGTGGGCATTCATGTTGAGGTTCAGGGCCTGAGACTCATGTATGTTCACAACCACAACTAAAGTGGGTGATGCTGTCATATGGTACTATGTGCCACCAAGTAACTTGGCCAGATCCATGTACAGCGAAGTCACTGAAGGGCATTCAGACTGAAGGTAACTGTGAAGCCTTTAATCTGTGAGCCTGAGAACATGTTCAAATAACGTTTTTCATTAAAACTTTGGCAATCCATTTAACAGTGTATATGCCATGCACAGAATCATTTAACACGGTTTAGATGGCACACAGGGCAGGATTCAGCTCACTGAATAAGACATCTTCATTTAGTTTGTTATCTGTGAGATCTGGACATTAAAGTTCCCCTTACAATCAAAAGGAATTTGCTCAATAGCAGAGTTTAAAGCATGGTTCAGCTGACCAAAGACAGACATGTCTTAGTTTGTTCAGCTTGCCCAAACACAAGCCATGTGACATGCCCCCAGAGAGTCCTTCACTGGTCTAGCACTCAGGATCTGGGACTCAGGGCATCCAGAGAAGCAGCTGGAGGTCTGGTGGGATAAGGAACCTTAGATAGCATTAGACCTGTGTGGTTAGACAACGGAGCTGAGCTCTGGATATCTACTTTAATGTGAGGTAAATAGCTCTCTGTATTCCAGCAACTGTACTAAATAAATCTCCGTTGACTATAGAGAGATCCTCATTACGGTTACCTATAAGAACTTACAGTTTGTTGTCTTTACCTGCGAGCAAAATCCCATTGTGATAATGGGCTCACATACAGTAATTCAGTTAGCTGTTTCTGTCCTTAGTTTCTTTATTCCTCATCTTTAAAACTGGGACAGTACTGCTCCTTCAGGGCCATTAAAGGGTAGTCATGTGCTACAGGGAAGCACACTATAGAAGCATACAAGAAGGAAATCAATAATTTGCTCTCCACAGCAGGTTTTAACAGCTTTCTATGTATGAGGTATGATAATATGCAACAAACGGTAAAACAAATGTGTAGATCCTTCCTGAGATAAACACCCTGCTTCCTATGCATTGAATAAGAATACAGTCAAAAAAGAAGTACATGATCAAAGAGTTAATGATTTGGTTACAGCAGATGAATAGAGGAGACAGACTCTGCAGACAGCCTTCATGGAGATGTATCCTAACTCTGAGTCTTTCTTTTTCATTCTTAGCAACATTTGAAATGTGGTTTTGTACATATTTTACATGTGGAATATTTATGGCTACTTAAACTCTCCTTTATTTCCCTGTTTTCTCCTGAAAAGAACAAGATCAGTAGAAGTGCGTAACAATTTTACTTCTTAATCTACTATTAAGATCAACAGAGTGAAAATCTATATGTGTTTTTGAAAATATCCTTTTGGCCTAAAAAATACATCAGCTGCCTCACCTCCAGTTACTACCTGTCCTCTGAAAAACAGGATGTAGCTACACATACTGGAGATTTAAATAAATCAAAACAAATATTTTATTATTTGAAAATAATTATTTACTTGTGTGATGGCATTACGAAAATGTGATGATGCTGCCACCAGCAATTATGTCTTTAGTCTGTTCACAGACAACTGTTGAATACTTTTGTGGGGCAAACTATGCCATGGATAGATCAGAGGGACCTCCACAAGTCACTACAAGCCTTCACTCCTTGCATGTTAGAAGGGCTAAATCTGCCTACTTCACTCCTGACACTTATTCATCTAATCCATCCATAAAGATGTCCAATGATAGATTCCTTGCACTCCTACGCCTGGGGAAAAAAATTAAAATATTACTTGTCTTTATGTAGCTTAAACCACGTGATGATTTCTTTGAGACAAGCAGGGAGGCAAGACCTTCCTACAGAAAGTTCTACATCCTGAGTAGATCTGTAGACCTCAGTGGCGCAGTTGTCTGACCACGTCTGTCTAGCCTTCTCCTATAATGACTTCTTTTAGAGCATAATTCATCTGACCTATTTCATAGATCTACAGCAGAATAAGACAAATTGTGCCCTAGAGCCCACTGACTACTGAGTAGGTCTATAAATGGTGTAAAAGAAGGCAAGTGAAAGTAGCTCTGGTACGTCTGCGTGTAACTGCTGGTAAGTTCAGCTCCCAGTGCTCAAGGGAATTCTTAACACACTGTCTTCCTAAATAGTGTAGGGCTTTCTAAATCTTATCATTTCTAAAACTCTTTTACCTGGTAATGTGTTGCTTTCTAGAAAGACCTTATATATAAACAGTGCAGTTTTAACTTATACCATCACTGAGGGATTTCTTTTTTCTTTTTCTTTTTTTTTTTTTAATCAAGTCTAAAATAAATAATATAATGGTGTTTGCCTTTAGTTATACAAAATGAAGGAACAATATTAATTTATTACTTACTTCTGGCCCCTTCACAAAAACCAGATAACACATCAACAAAGTTGAACAAAATTAAGATGTGGGTGTAGAGTCTATACAACTAAGTGGCCACTTCTTCCTCATGTAATAAAAGGTGTGATATGAGGCCTTTATCTCCATTTTCTCCCATCCCTTTCTTCCCCCAAAATAAAAAAGGCCCATACTTTTCTCTATATCTAAACCTCATTTCTGAGTCTGAATATATTAGTATAATCAGACCCAAACATTAAAATGAATCTGAAAGCCCAGTGAAGGTATCACAAGCCTTTTTCTGGCTTAATCCTCCACTCAAAAATATTGATAATATCAGGAGACACATTCTCAAGTTTTAAGAAATTTGGGTATACAAGCCACTTTATTTTCAGTAGTAAATATAATGATAATCTTGTCTCAGATTTTGAAAATATTGTCATCTTTTATTACTTAAAGAAATGCTGAAGAACTGTAATGTAAATATAGTAATTTACCTGAAGATAAACCATAAGCTATTTAAAGGCACATATTAAAGCAATGTTTATTCACTAGAATAGCTTTGGATATAAGAGACCCAAGCAACTCAAGAACAAAATTGTATTTAAAATTACTACATCTATTTTTTTCTAGTGTTTAGCTGGAAAGAATTCATTGCTTCTAGCAAGAAGGAAAAAAGGTTCAAGGTGGAGAAGAAAATAAAGATGCATACATGGTTTCCTGCTGAAATGCAGATCAAACATGAAAGTTGCACATATTTCATCACGGATTAAGAATCATCTGAAAGGGTTTTGAAGAGGATTACAGAATATTCAAGATGAAATGACTCAGACTTGGTGCTAGATCTTGATGGCATCCAGATTCGTGAATGTAATAATTGCTTTGCCTTAGGTTCCTCTGGCAGTTTCTAGCGTTTAAGGAGGTTTGCCATCTAATCTACATAAGACTATATGCAGCTGATGATTTTACTATTTGTTACCTACTATCTGTGTCTTACAGTAAAAACACATATGCTTTCGAAGAATATGCAGTGTAGTAAAAGACTTCTATAAGTCTTTGTAAAATGATATAAACAGCTGCTTTTTTCTTCCTGAGCACACTGAGAGTTAGCAATATTTTTCATTCTACTTTCCTAAAATCATTCTGTAGTTTCATTTGATTTCAAGATATTTCTTTGCTACATATCTTAACCTTCTGAGCACTATTACAGAGCTAACTCAATAGTGAAAATCAGGAAAAAATAACTTAAACATTTGAACAATGCTTGAGCAGTATAAAAAATTGCAAACAATACAAAATACTAAAAGCAGAAAACTATATAGAAATATACTTTTAATGAACCCATTTGGTTCAATGTGTGTGTGTGATATCACGAGTGTGTTTTATATATTTGGGCATGGTATTTCCCAAAGTAGCTCCATCACTAAATTTCTTTGGGAGTCAATAGACTGCGGATAGTGCAGAAAACACAGCTCACCTCTTCAATGTTTTAAACCTTAGAGGTTAAATTACTCTCTCTGCAGCATAATCTATTCTTGTGATCAGAAATGGAGTTCTTTTGCAAACATTTGTTAACCAAATAGAGATTTAATTCAAAGTTTTAGCACACTAATGTATGTTTAGAGGGGATTCATGTTACAGTATCTCTCTGAGATTACAGGGAACTTTTTAGTATATGGAAGGTTCACTGTGGTCATAACTGCTTTATTTCCTCTTTCCCTTATAGTCTCAATATACCGCTTTCTGCCATGACTATTCATAAATGGTATTTTCCTACACAAGTCCATAGGACAGTGTTCTTAGTAAACTGAGAAAAACAAATGAAACAAAAGTAGTTTACAACAATAAGAAATGGTCATAAGACTGTCATCTGAATATTTTATTTCAAACTGAACCTTGAAACAGATTTGTTTCTCAATATTGGCTGCTGATATCATAAGCTGAGGTAAAAACTGGAATTCAGACAGTACTCCAAAATCTGAAGACTTTGAAATCCAGGGTTTCATCTAAATTTTGTAGACCAGCCCCATCTGTACGTTATATAAAGCTGCACGGAACTAATGAGACAAATGACTAATGTTAGGTGTTGTTTATACCAGATTGCTTCAGTCTGAATGTGTAGATTTTTTTGGTAGAAATATCATCCACATTGTTTTTTGATCCACTGATTAAATATATGGAACAATCATGTGATAAAGACTGGAAGAATCAGAAAATACTGAGCTTTGAAGAGGCAGAAAAAATGTTTTTATATGCAGGTTTTAAATACTGAAAAATGTGAGTACCTTCAAATTGTGTGGTTTTTTTGAAGTCAGAGTCCACAAACAAACTGTATCTAAGTTTCACAAACCATGCTGGAGCTATGTACTGGTAAAGAAGTGACAGTATCAAACACAGTGATAATCCAAGAATCATAGCCAAATATTTTGAGGAAGGCAAGCTGTATTTTCTGAGTTACTTTTAATACAAAACACTTGTCCTTTGAAATACACACCTAGTGCCCCTACATATACACATATATATGTCAGGTAAACGGCATAGAGAAACAAATTGTACTAAATGGATCCTAGTCATGTGCCTTGCAAGATGGAGCCCAGATTTCAGAAGAGCACAAAAATGAGCTTAGAGATACAGTGTGCCTATATAAAAGTTGACTAGACCCTTAATGTGACCCAGTCTTCATAAAGCTTTTCTACTTGCTATGTTTTTAACATTGTGGACGCTTTGCTCCAACTTTTTTTTTTTTTTTTCCTGGCCGTGAGTATCTTCATATCTTCATTCTGAGTTTAATCATGAAGCAAACTAAAATGCCAGGATCAGTTCAGGCAATGATTTTCAGACGTATTAGTCTTCCCAGTCTGCTGCCCAATCTGGGCACTTTCCAAATTTATCTGCAGATACAGAAGTGATATTTGAACAGAGTTTGGAATACTGAGGAAAACCTGGGAAAAAAAGTGCTTCAGATATAATGAGCACCAGAAGTAAGTCAGTGGTGTAGATAACGATAAGTTCCATTCTGCTTCCAAAAAGAACAATTTCATCCTTTTTTTTTTCTCTACATTTTTTTTTTATTTTTAGTTTTGGTAGAGTGTTTTGTTAAATAAAATGACATAACAAATGTGTTAATCCTGTGGAAACAAAAAAGTAACTGCAAACTATTTACTTAATGAAATATGAATGTATAAGAGATGGTAGTCTTTATCTACAATATTGACATGCAATTAAGAAATAAAAAACTAACAGATATTGTTAGCTGCTGTACTTTCAAAAAGCAGGGATGTGTGTCGGGGAATGAGATATCTTGATGTTATCAACCATAAATTTTCTAAGGATTTGTCCAGTTGTAAATAGTTTTCAAAACTTGATGAGCGAATAATTTACATCTCAGAAAAGACCTTTTGAGGAAAAGGAGTAGCTAGTGTGATAAATTCCATTAAGTTTAAAAAGTCTTTTTGGCTAGCCTTTAACAATTTTTTTAAGTTATTCCTTTCTGTAAAGATGCTATCAACCGTTCTGCTGCTGGAAGCTGTAGCTAACTTTACAACGGCACTGGTTAAGACATATTATTGTTGGTGCTAACTCAGTACCTTCAAGACAGAACTACTTTGTAAAAGCATAATTAAAATTCTGGATATTTTAGTAGGTCTCAGATTAATCCTATAGTATCAAAACTTTTTATTTATTGATTCATTGATTTTTCCATCCACAATGAAGTTCTTTGCAGATTTTGTGGACAAGGCTGTAGCACAGATGAGATGCAAACGAATGACAGATTATTTTGAAAGTGGAACAAGAAAAACTCCTTAGTGAACTCTTAATGTTTACTGAGGCAATCTTGTTAGGAAACACTCTCTATGAAACGGTTTGTTCATTGTTGGCACTATTAAACATAGCAGTATTACTGTAGAATTGATGGATGTGTGTTTCATTGTCCTCTGTTTTATTATTGCTTGCCAGTTTTGTATTCTTAATGTCATGTTAATCTGATATTTTCTGACAGTCGGATGACTAATAGGTGCAGCACTTTGAAAGAGCCCTCTGCATATAGAGAGTTTAGCAGAGGTTTAATGTTTTCTATAGACAATATTCTGAAAGTCAGTTCCATTTCCCAGCAAAGGTAAGAGGACCAAATACCTTGAATAACTTTCTTAAGATGCTAATACATCTTGAGACAGCTTTTTAGCAGCAAATGTAAAACCCACACCTCCGTTCCCTAGTACTTGCAAACTTAATCTGCTGATACAGTTATAGTGGGATCCAAATCAGCTTGTATTTCCAATTAATAGCTGCACATTTTCCTTAATAAATTGTTAGATTTTTCCATTTAGAAAATATTAATACATTAAAATGCTAGGGGCTTCTGTGAGGATTACAGAAGACAAGCAGAATGAGCAGAACATCATTAATCTTCTGGGTCACTTACTTACATTTAAGCTTGCATTTTCAATGAACTTTGTTGGAGAATAAGAAATTATTTAGAAACTTGTATCCAGCAAGTGAATGGACTATATGCTATAAGGGAAGTTCTAAAAGCAATCAGATACAATTCACATGAGAATAGAATTACAGTGTTTGACTTTCAACTTAGCTGTGAAGTTCCTTGCTACACGAAACAACAGAAGACTAGGATTTGGGGCACTTTATTCCTTTATTTCTAGAGTAGGACATATAGCCTAAGACACTCAGGTTTAGGATTTCTTCTGAATTATGTAGAGCAGTGCTGTGAAATAATGTCTCCCTATCTAATTACCCTAAATACTGCGTTACTAGCTATTCTGGGTTAGATCAGGCTCTTGAAGTAGAGCCAGTTCAAGCCAATTCCTACCAGTGACTGAAATTCTGAGAAAGTAACAACAACACTAACAGGTTTTCAAGAACATTTTCCATTTCAATAAATAGGTGTTTCTTAATGAATCACTGAAAATTTCGAAACTACCTACCCAAAACAATGGACAATGTCTCACAGAGTCTCACTTTTCCCTATTTCTTTTTTATCTATTACAAAGATTTTAGCAGCAGGAGTATGACTGATCGGCGCTAATCTATGCCTCCATAGTTCTACCTACATTATGATTAAATGAATTTATACATATATATATATATATATTTTCTTCTTTAACTAGTATCCACAGGTAAACAAAATAGCTTTCTCCTTTAACTCAGAGAGCTAGCCTAAACTAATCACAATCTTGTTGCAAAGTCATGAATAATTTCACTTAAGACCTTTGGATCATATAACTGCATAGTAAACAGTAGCATTTTCTGACATTTATGTGTGCGGCCAGTGATAAACCTATGACATAACTGAACTTCATTATGGGAAGCAGGAGTTCTGTTCATCTCATTAAAGAGATATGAAAACCAATTGTGCATGTTATGACTTTTTGGTGTCTAAATCTGTGTTGCAAAGCTAATTGGATGATTCCTAACTGTGATAAATTTGAGGAATAACTGATTATTTCAGGATAGTTAGTTATTTTTTTAGGTAGAATACTACTGGCATAAACTGTTTCAGAACTATTTATCATACTTTCTTAAGGGTTTTTTTCAGAAGCAAAAACCATCCACATATTTCTCCATATTTTAAAAAGCGATATGATGGAATAATTCTGATGCCACATCCTTCTTGTAGCTTTCATTCTGCATAAGTTTTACTGGCAACTAAGAAATGCTGCAGTTTAAAAGCATGCACTCATTCTATTTCCTTTAACAAAGGACAACATTAAACATATTTACTACAAATCATGGAGTTAAACCAAAATGCCTAAAAATAACACACTCCTCTCAGTAAAGAGTATGGAAGTAGGGCTCTTTGAAAGCTGGAAAAAAACATTGGCAATCAAAGGCTACACAAAAGTAATTTTATTTTTATTACAAACAAAGAATGTTTTCCCAAGAGTGCTGATGCCTGCCAGAAAATAAATAAGAAACAAGGATAAAAGAAAGAATAAAAGATTACTTGAGTTAAACTGCTCAGCCAAGTTTTCTTCAACTACTCATACCCATGAGGAGCTGGGTTTCTTCTGTGGGCAGCCACAACTGATGGAGCTGTCAGCCATCAGAATTTGTAACAACCTACAATATTATTGTTCAGGCAGCCTTAGCATCTCCACTTTCGCTGCATCATTCTACAGTCACATTTCTAAACCTGACTGTAGATCTGAAAGCCACCAGTCTTTCTTCTTAAACTACAGCTTAGTACTGATTAGACCTGAAGGAAGATCAGACTAAGAGTAAAGGAAAGAGAATGACTAAATAATAAAGGATTAAAAGAAAACAAACAAACAAACAAATAAGCTGATCCCCCAGAACACAAAACATAAATTAAATGGGCACAGGAGTGTTCATTATTGAAAGGTTTTTAAAAAGACTAAAAACTGAAGGCATCCATCCATCATTAAGCCATGGCAGCTAACCTTTGGATGTCTGACTTGACTTTGGAATAAGAATAAATGAAGAAGAAGAATTAGCTAGGAAAAACATTACTATGAACAAGTAAAGCAAGACTTGCATTCAGTTGACTAATCAAGACAAGCAGCTAACGTAATATCAAACATCCCTCTGCTGACCAACTAGGGCTGTTAATAAGTAATAAGATGACTAAACTTAACTACATGACCGTTTCTCCACTCAGATGTAGAGCCAGTTCCTGAGGCTAAAAGCAAGTAGGAGTTCTGTTTTTTCAGCTAGGTCCAGAAAAAGGTCTGCTCAGACAGAGCATTCTAGCTGTTCCTGCTCCTGTGCAAGTGCTGAGAAGGCATTTTGCTAACAGAAGGAGCCCCCTCAAGACAGGAAATGGGCTGTTGGATGACTTAGGCCTGCCACTCCCCTTGCTGTCTCAGGTCATGCATTTAACTCCTGCTCCACTTTGGCCATTGCCCTAGTCCCAACACAGATCAACAGCTGCAGTGCAGAGAGATTTATCTCTGAAGGTTACTCATCCCTCAGAGAAGTGGCTGACAGTAGGACTCCTTGGGGATTACTAGGAAAGGAAGCGCGGAACTCTGCAGGAAGTGTTAGGTGCCAATTTACACTAAGTGCCAGAATGCTGTACTACAACTTCGTGTGCAGGTGTGTGTGCTAAGCCTGAAGTGGGGGATTTGATAAAATAAGCCTCTTTGCACATACAAAGATAAGATTAAGAAAGTTGAAGGTTCAAAGGCAGAAACTAGAGTTTCCCCGTTGGCTTGTTTCAGTGCACACTTTGATCCAAAAGTTCATTAGCTGCGTAAGGACCCATGAACTAGTCAGAGGGGTGCCAAAGTTGAGCACATCTAATACCACCTCTCCAAGTTGCAGCTTCACATGCAAATCCAACTGTAGCTGCTCTATTTCGGAAGTATAGCCTGGTATAGTGTCCTCAAAAACCTACTCTAGAGTCCAGCACATTTAGTCAGGATGTGGGTCAACATGGCTATACCCTGAAAATTTTCAAATTGCTGATAAAGAAGTTCCCATCAACACCCTTCCTGTTGAGACTGGACTAGGACACATGGGAGAATATGATCACTCAAGAAGTTACAAGGAGTGTGTGCAATAATTAATTTAAATTAATCTATATTTTCTGACTAAAAAAAGAGGAGGAGAAAGTAAGAATGTTTTGACAAAAAAAATGAACAGATGTGGTTGTGATGGACATGCACAGAACTATATTAGCTCCTCTTACATGATGGGGTGCTGGGGGGGCTGGTGGCTCCTCACGGCAGGGAGGGAGGGAAGCGACAGCAGGGGCAGTTAGTGCCTCGAGATCATGACACTGAGGTGTATAGAGGCAGCAAGCGACTTCCTTCCCAGGTAGGGAGGATCTGCACAGTTAGGTGAAATCCCAAATGTTAGTATTTTTGCTTAATGTTTCTTGCAGTTCCAGATGGAAACCTCACCAAAGCTACTATTCTCAGATTGATTTTCAAGACTTAGCTTTGGCTTTTTTCAGAAATAAAGCAAGAATTGCTTTTTCTTCCTGTAATTTTTTATGGCTTTTCAACTTACAAAAAACTTGGGAGTAATTGATTCAAGTTTGGTTTGACTTTAGGGTGAATTTTCGGTCAACTCTTATTTTATCAATGCTAATTTTCTCATGGTTAGTTTAAGGACAGCAATAAATTATTAAAGCACCTTTTCTAATTGCAACTTCATTTCCATCTAAAGTGAAAGACAGACTCTTACCTGGTGATTACCAGACAAGCAGTTAAAGAAAAGATAGACAGTTTCTGTGGCTTTACTAAATAAGATTGATTTCAGCCTTCTATATTTTTGGAAAATAAGCTAGTAGATTCTTCTTTAAATTTTTGAAATATATATATACCTATTACCTTCACATTTGCAAAGTAAAGACTGAGACTTCACCTGTTGGATATAAAACATAGAAAATATACAAATATGAGGCTCTCTTTATTTCATATAATGAACTGAAAAATATTTTACTTCTATTAAGAAGTTTATTTATTCAGAACACTTGATATTAAAGGGAGGTTTGGGTTTTTTGGGTTTTGTTTTTGGTTTAGTTTGGTTTTGTTTAGGTGTTTCTGGATCATTTATTTTGTCAATTAGAGTATGATTTTTAGTGTTTAGCAAAGATATTGATCTTTGAGACTGCTAACTAGAACATATTAGGAGTTTGCTGTCAGTAGCATAGAGCCATATCTGTTTAGAAAAAGGCATTAGGCTTTCTTCCTCAATTTCCTTTGTAAATTTTAATGGAAGGACATTTTAGTACTTAAGAATTCTAGAAAGGTGTTTAGAGCATCTGTGCTTTCTTGAAAAGCAGCCAACACATCATCAACACATCTCGGCTGCAATCTCTCCCTTGGCTTGGATTCCAGCACAACATTCTGTCCAGAAGATGATATGAAGATATTAGTAAACACTAGACTAAAAACTGTTTACAAGGGTTTAGTGACAGAAGGCAAACAAGGCCACAAATAAAAAGCCAGCAAGCTCTTGTCAGAATGATGTGAAATTGCAGGTGGATATGCTCTGGTTCATACTCAGGCTCTGTTATTAACCTCATAGGACCAGAACATTATGTCCTTTACCAAGCTGGAAGGAGCAGTACAAGAAAGATCTTCCTTTTACTGCAGGAAACAGAAAATCAGAACCCTTAATGTCACACATCCACCCTCACCACAGCAGAGGAGAAGGAGTAAAGGAGCCAGGGAGTAACAGAGCCTCAGTTGGTTGTACAAGCTCATGGGTGACCAGGCAACGAAGAATGGAGGGAAGAGGTTTCTGTAAAGGTGTGAAGGTGAGCTGGGTTCTTCTACTAAGTGAGAAGGTGAGCCAGGTTCTTTCACTGTCTAATTCATGGGCTTGCACAGTTATACACACAGCTTACATATGGTTAGATCCAGTAATAAAATAGTATTAAGGTAAGGGAACTCCAAAAAAAAAAAAAAAAAAAAAGCATATCTCTTCGATCAACTCTTGCCCATGCCAGATTTCTAAATTATAAACTAGGCTATCCAAATTGGAGTAAAAGCCAGAACAAACCCTTGATCACATGTTTTCTCTTGTAAGGTGCAGCAGAGCATATATCTACTGAGCAGCCAGAGTGAGGAGCAGAGGTGCCTGGATCTCATTCTGCAGAGCAGGTAGAACTTTGTCATTGATACCCATGTCTACCTGTGTCATGTCTGATCTTCAGATTATGCAATATGCAGCAGCCACCACCTCTCACATTTTTTTCCCTCTACCTTTACCATTTTTCTGCCATGAAGAAGATCTTGGTAGCTTTTGTTCTTCTAAAATAATTTTCCAGATCTAAACTCCCTTTAAAAATAACAGATATATCGGTGTCTAAATGGGCCATCAGATGACTCTTTACAAAGAATGAAATAGACAGATAAAAATGTTGGAAGAGATGCATTTGCTTTCCACTGGCCACTGAACATTCTCTCACATGGTTTGGATTAACAGAAATACTGTCCTTCAAAAAAAAAAAAACATATTATTGTTCTTTTGGGGTTCATAAATTCTATTAGAATGTTGCGTCAACTTTGAAATAATCCAGTAAAAACATCCTCCTACACTAGATTCCTAATATAATTCAGTGTTTGTGGTGAACTTGAAGGCAAAAAGTCAATTAAAGTAAGAAGAAAAGAGTTCAGAGAGTGTCATTCAGAAGAGCTGATTTTTTAAAAAAACTTAGTTGAGTATTTTCTATTAAATATGAGTAATATGAGAAAATAAATAAATGACAAGTTTGCTAATTTTATAGCCAATATTTTAACTGCTAATGGCTGCTTTAGCTTTCTGTATTACAATGAAAATTCACATATCTGCATAAAGTTGCTCAACCCTGTTGTGATTTAGCATACCTGCCTAGTTGTTCTCAGCTGTGCAACTGGCATACCATTTCAGAGAGGTTAAGTTAGTATATTTATAGGAAAGAATTTCATTAATGACTGCTGTGCTAATAAAGAATTATTGGATTTGAACTCTGCTCCACCACACCCACTCCCTTCCTTTGCTAATACATTTCTCCCTTCTCTACATTTCTCCCCAGTATGCTTGCCAAAAAATAAAAATAAATAAAAGTAAAGCGTGTCTTAGGATCTGCCCTACTTGCAGCAGTAAGGATTTCCATTCTAACAAAGGATTTATAAATCATTAGGGAACCTTGTTCTCAGAACTCTTTGTATCCAAGCCATAACCCAAAGATGTCTATCTTGCAATGTAAATATGAAAAGCATTTGGAACACAAAATCTTTGTATGTTCCTAGTTATACATATTTTAAAAATGAAGGATTTACACATTTACCTTTCCCTATTTCTTACTTTTATTTTTTTACCTCCCTTTCTTGTATCCACTCACAGCTATTTTTCTATCATCATTCTGTGAGCTCCTTTGTACCCCGAAAGGTTCTAACTTTTACAAAATGTACCACTACGAACCTTCCACTGTAAGCTTTCATTGACAGCCATACACTATCCTCCAGTTCCACTGCACGCACAAGTCAGAGTGGAAGTGGTCTGGCAATGCCCTTTCCTTTCCCCTGGAAAGCCTCCCAGCCACAGTGTGCAGTATAGAAAATGAATGAGTGGCAATAAAAGTAACATAGATTCACACTCTGCAGCCACTTACAAGAATAGAGTGAGAAGACACAACCTAATTACAGCTTTCATGTACAGTGATAGATTCCTTCCAGTGGTTTTGTACATAAACTTGGCACAGCAAAAAGGACATTATAGACATTTTGCAAGAAAGCCTCTGATTTTTAGCCTGTTCAAAACTGGTCACATTACATTTCTCCTTTCTGCAATGTTTGTCAGCTACATGCCAAAGAAAGAGATCTAACACTCTGAGTGTTTGAAAGTCCTTTTCAAAAATGATGCTAGTGGCTGAATTTCAACGGCAAAGTAACCTCACATATCCAGACTATAAAACACTGTGGGAACTTTTAAGATTGTTAATGTTAGGTAATATCAGCATCTTTTTGCACCATTTGTTCCCCTGAAGTCAAATTGCTCATGGATCAGGATATTGCTTAGTAGGAATGTCTTGCCTGAGGAAGGAATAAAAGAGATAAAATATCAAACCAAATATAATGAGGATAGTTTCATAATCATCTCAGGCATCTTGATAATGAGGGTATCATCCACCTATATGCACAAAGGAAAGTTATCATTATGAATCTCAAGCCAAATGCAAAGAGGTCCAGTTACAGCAGCTGCCACCAAAGAAGTCACCTTCTAGTGAAGGTAATCTGACAAGACAAACAAATATGCAGAGGTAAAACTGGGATATACTGCTACTTCCACCTCCAGTGAACAGAAACCCCAGGAGACAACAGGTGCCTGCAGCTGACATACGATGCTAAAGCTTTATATTTACCAAAGGTAAGCCAAACACTTTTCAACAAAGAGAAAGGAGTTAGACAAGCATCTGTCCTGGCCTTCAACACAGGTAGCTAAAGAAGGGAGCTGTCTTACCCAAATATTTCAGTCTTTGCTGTTCTCATCTTAGAAACCAGGGCTATATTTAAATAGAAACCATACCATCTAGATTATCTAACCCTTGATATTTCCCCGCAGTTCCATTATAGCTGCTTGCTGATAGAATCAATCCCTAAATATTTACACCCCAAAGATGACATAGATAATGGCAATTTTCAGAAAACTTTCCGTCTTTATAAATCAATAAGAATGTTGCAAACTATGCCAAAAAACAAGTCTGGTCACTTTGCCAGTTGAGTCATGCACTCAGAAAGAGTAAAATATGGTATTAATGTGTTGCAACTGTGTGTAATGTGAAAAGTCTTTCATTTAATGGAATTGCTTCCTATTAGTAAGAGCCCAAAGGTTGAACTATTCTGTCACCTAGAACCTGTAACTTGCATGGAGACATTTCAAAGCAGCCAAGTCTCTCTGAACGTCCCAGAATGTTATTCAGGCAAGTGCAAATTCTTGTAAGAGGTTCCAAGGTGAAAGAGGAATTTCTCATCCTCAATGAAGCATGACTTTGTTGCTGGAAGATTCTATATCCAGACATTAAAAACTATCCAAGCTTCTTAAAAGCAAACACAACCAAGAACTTCACATACTCATGCTTTCAATTGCCTTTCAAAATCTCCCATGGCTTTTGTGCAATATACACAAGATTGAAAAGCATACAATTATGTGAAATGATAGAATTAGTAGAGATCCTTGCTCAGCTCAAAATAGAAGCAGGTAAATATTTTCATCGTGATAAACATACTAGAACACAGTTGCCATTTCTGAGCTGAGAAGTTTAAGTCAACCTCTATGATTCTGAGCTTACTGAAGTTAATGGAAATCTTGACATTGCACTCTTTAGATTTGATCACCAGATAAAAATGGAAAAAAAATATGTTAAGGAAATAATATAGTGACACATTATTAACTTCCATATCTTTAAAACAACTTTCAAATTTGTTTCAGACTTATGAGAAAGCAAAATAACCTGTTAAAAGATTAGGCATGCAAAATTTCAAATTGGTTGTGGTGGAATAAGTGGTAAAAATATAAAATCTGTCCTCCCAAGACAGACTGTTTACTTATACTTACGGAGAGACCACATTTCACAAAATGCTCTTAGAAAAATTGCCTAAGTTAACAGTTCATTGACATTTATAAAAATATTTTTAATATTTCATTAAATGGGAGGTTAAAGATGATTTATTGTTTATTTTCCTTTAAATGTATTTTTTTAATTTACATTAAAAATAGTTTATTGAAATACTCTCATTTTAGCTGAAGATATGACTGGAACAACAAGTCTCAAAATCTCTTTTCTTTCAGTGGCATATTATTCTGTTGACATATTGAAATTGAAATCTGTCCAAAAAACCAATGATCTCAACGGAGTTTCAATGGAAATTTCACACTCTGTATCAATTGCAACTGAATTTCATGTTAAGGGGCATTAACTCTGTCATTTCATCATTTGTTCTAAATATTTCATACTAGGTGTTAAGATATATATGCTAGGATAGGATTGGTTATTGGCAAGGAGAATCCAGAGAATTTACAGCTACTAGTTATTTAGTTTGTTTTGAATAAGAACTATTCCAAGGTGTTCTTATTTATCTAGAGTAATTAGAAATATATATTTTAGCTCATTTGCACTTTATTTCTGGCCCACGTGTTTTGGTGAATTTTTCAGCTGAGATTTTATCCTTTTTTCCTTTTTTAAAATCTTTCATTCTTTAATGGTCGAAGCACTGATCAACTCCTTATTTAAAGAATCTGGTTAAGAACTGCCTTTGAAGGCATATCACACTTTCTGTTCCAGTTTGCCAGCATACATAATGAGGAATGTGATTAAGAGATTAGAACAGACTGGAAATAACACTCTTACAAATCAGTTAAGGCTCTTCCAATCACTTTAAATGCATCTTGAGCCAAAGATCCAAGTTTTCTTTGTCTCTGGACACCCAGTTTTAACATGGGCATTTTCAGCTTATATATCAAAACTGTCTGGAAAACAAAGTTTTTAATATCAGAAAATGGCATCTCAGAACCCCCAAATTTCTCAGAGAAGAACTCTTACCTCCTCTACACCTACAGTTGCATAATAAATCACTATTCTTAACATTCCCATTCTTGAATATTTCACTGCCAATAAAGGAGTAAAAATAGGAAGAGCTACCAGCACTTGTCAATGTTCTCAGCTGCAGAGCAGCATCGCTGGGTACATCTCTTTAGTCTCAGCAAAAACATGCCAAATCAGAGATGCTTCGTACAATGGTTGCTAGACTTCTTAAACCCATTTTATCAATAAACTTCAGATAGCACCTGTTAATTGGAGCCCAATGCCTATCAGAAATCCTTACCAGTCCCAGCAAATCCTTTTCTGAGGGAGAAAAATCACAGCCTTGAATGTGGATAGAAAGAATTGTGTTTAGCTCTTTAAAATTTCTATGTGGTTATTGCACAAAAGCAAGATCACTATATATATATATTTGTGTGTGTGTGTGTGTGTGTGTGTGTGTGTGTGTGTGTGTGTGTAGATGCAGACAGATATAGAGATAGATTAGATATAGATAGATATAGATAAATATAGATATATCTTACAACCCTGACACAATGACACAATGTCATCCGTTCTGGATGTGGCAAATGGGAACAAATAAGAATTTGCACTCGCAAATTTTCCCAGTCGAAATAGAATATCCCCACTTCACCAAAGGAACTCTTTAAATAGCTCTGCACTGATTCAAGGTTCCTGTTGGTTCTGCTTTTGTGCTGGTTTCTTGAAGAACAAGAACTAACCATTTACTGCAGAAGGAGGTTCTTGTGTGCAGTATGAACTCCTTGAAGGCTGAGTTCTAACTCGTATTTACTTAGATCATGAGAATGTCTTTCTCATGAACTCTCATGAGCCACTAATTACATTGTAGTTGAGTCCACACTCCTGAGCTTTCTGTAGTCTAAACATTGAATATATTGAAGGATGAATTAGAAGACAAATGCAATGGGAAGGCAGCAAATATATATGTGCCAGGCAATGAGAACTTTCTTAGTAAGACCTCAAAAGTCATGTCTTTTTAAGACTGTTGGTCAATTCAATCAAATGCTTTATTTAAAAACTTAAAATGAAAGTTGGGACATACTTGTAAATTATTTGAAACAAATAAAAAAAAATGAAGCTTCTTTATGTTGAGTAGAGCTGCTAGCAGATCTAAAAGATGATGTGCTGAATTTAAAAGCAAACAATATAGGCTACAAAAAGAAAGAGTACCTCTTATATAGAACTTTGTAATAAATAAATTAAATATACTAGACACATTTACGAGTAGCAGTAGGTTCACGGAATATTGGACTAGTTTACATTGGAAATTCAAGGCAGATGCCTCATCTGAAAATGGCCATGACCCTGAAATGGCACTGAAATCATGGCTGCTAATTATCCCTGGAAATTTGTTCTGGCTGACTGGAATCGCAAAGCTCAAAAAGAGAATGAAACAAGCAAGTCTAGCACCTGAGATTATATTGGAGCAGGGAACTATCTGAAAACTGTCCAGAGTTTGACTGACTAATTAATTCCTATTTTGAGATTTTAAAAGGGAGATAAGTGCTTTTCACCTGACAGGACTTCCACGGGTGTGCAGACTGCTTACTCTACAATATTAATGTTAAGTAGTAAAAAGGAAAATGACTTACCAGAATAAACCAGAATATGCCACTTACTGATTCTCTTCTGCCTTTATCACAGAAATGAAACTTATCTGAGTGAAACAGCTTACGAAAAAATCCCGCACACCCAGTTGATTTTGTATATAGCTTTTTCTTGAGATCTCATCAAAGAGAAGAAAAGCCTATTTTATATTCAGCTACCTCTTCATAAAATGTTTTCGCATCAGTAAAGCAGAATACATTTGGAGATGGTCACATATCACTTCTTAATGGACCTGATCTGGCATACCAGAGAGAACACTTGGGAGCATTCCAGAATAAATTATTTAGGGCAATTTTTATCAAATGTAATCCTTGAGTCCTTCAATAGGCTACAACAACAAAAAAGGAAAAAAAAGTACTCAAACAAAACCCCCTAAGTCCTTTTTCATATTAATTGAAGAAACACACTTTTTTTTTAACGTACTATCCTGAAGTACCCCATGAAATTTGGTTGTATGAAAATCCTCCTATGGTTTATTCAGATCTTAATTCCACTAATTCTGCTTTGTTTTAACTCTTAACCCTGTTTCAGTGGACACAGAGCTCACCAATGTGACAGTTTAATTTCTAATATATTCCTTGTTAAACTCTGGAGCGTATTTATTTAATTAACTAAGGTTAGGCATGCAAGTGCCTTGCTGATTTGGAATCTTAAAAAAAACTTATTATTGGATTCCAATGTACCAAAGTTCTATTTCTTTCTGTCAAATGAATTATACAAGTCCAATCATCTTCAGCTGAAAGTCTCAATTATCTGAAGTTGAGTAATGATATACTCTTCACATACAGAATGTCTTGGACTTTTACTGCAGTTTGTTGTGATGCCTCTTTAACGCTAGAGAGAGCTGAATATTTGAAATAGTAATGCATCACAATAACTCCCAAGAACTCCAAATCCTGATTCACTTCTTTTCTATTTGTCCTTGTCTCCTGAGGAATCATCTGGTTCCTGTATACTCCCCTTGACTTTCAAAAATAGTCTTAAAGCTAGATGACTTTATGGTCATGTTATGCCAAATGAGCTCATAACATGCATGGCTGCTGGAATTACAGATGCTGAGAAAATGATCTACTCGGAATATTGTCATAGCCTAATATTCATTCGGAACTGAAGGCATTCAAATCCTCAGATGGAGAATTCTGAAATGAAAACATTTGCTCTGCAAATAACGGCATTTTGGAGGTTAAGGAAAGGACGTGTGAGTTTGTAACTCTGGTACCTTTTGAAGGGCTCGTATTAACTGTCTCACTGAAAAGATGAAAGAGGGACAGCAACGTAAACAAAACCTGTGTGAAACAAACAACCAATTCATAATACGGGAGCTATAAGTAATCGAATGTGAAATGGAGCATGCTGTGAAAATGACAAGATTGGCATACTTTTCTGAGAACTTCATATTTTAACCTCAGCAGCTCTCTTGATTACATTAGAATACTTCAGTAGCAGTGCTGGAAATATTGTGTTTTTACTGAAAAGAACATTTTAAAGCCTGTGATTACTTGTGTAAAATTATTTAATCTAAAATGCAGCCATTTCACCAGCTGGACCTAAAATCTATACAGGAAGTTGATGTCCACTGTAATATTTTATACTGATGGAGGCTACAAAACACCGGCTTAGAAAAGTAACAACTGCTATCCAAGCTGGTAATACATATATAACTCCAATATAAATTTGTGTGTTTGTGTCTGATGTCTATAAGCTTTCAAACATATTCACAATAAAGTATAATCACATACTTACATTTATTACTAATGTCTAAACTGTAAGGACTTGGATAAAAATGAGTTATGAAATACTTTTATATGGCATAAAATTGATTAAATACATTACAATAAATACAATTAAATGCAGTAGTTATAATTAAATTCAACATTTCTTGCCTTTTGGAGAAATATTTTTTTCTTTCTGAGCAAAAAAAAGAAAGTACTGTGAACTCCAGCACATTCCAAATAATGATAACAATAAATACAAAAAAGAGTGGTAGATGTGATGAGCATGGATATTGAAATCAGAGATCTTGTGAAAAATTATATAACTTCAGTTGATGGCAGGGTTACAAAAGACCCTGGCTGACTGATGAGTACCACGTAATGGGACCTTAGTTTCCAAGTAACTGAGTCACTTTTGTACTACATAAGTGATGAATGCACATGGAGGTTAAGGAGACCTTGTCAAATTTTTAATATTGGCAAGATGGAAACTCCACAACCTCTCTGTTCAACCTTTCTAACCATGCTCTTAGTGAAATAAAAATTTCAAATATTCAGACAGAATTTCTGGCTCTGATTCTGTCTTTTCTACACCCTCCAAGTAAGAATTTGTAGGCAGAACTATGGTTTCCTCTGAGCCGTCTCTTCTCCGGGCTGAACAGCTCCAGCTCACTTAGCCTCTTCTCATATGACAGACACTCTAGTCCCTTAGCCATCATCACAGCCCTTTGCTGGACTCACTCCAGTGTGTCCATGTCTCTCTTGCATTAGAACGCCCAGACTTGGGCACAACAGTCCAGATGTGGCCTCACTGGGGCTGAGTAGGGGTCACAGATCACTGTCTTTGACCTGCTGGCAAAGCTCTTTCTAACGCAGCGTACAAGGCCTTCTGCGCTACAAGGGTGTATTACTGGTTCGTGTTCTACTTGTTTTCCACCAGGTCCCCCAGATCCTTTAGTTCTCTGGAGGACAAAGCCTTGCTTAATATTCTTTCACAACGTTTTAGGAAAAGCAGCCAAGAGGAGCTAATTTTATACATATCAGAAGCAACAATGAAAGCTGTACTCCAGGGCTATCGGAAGCATTTTGTAATGCAAGGAGGAAACCCTCCATGAAATATTTCTGTCTGTTAAATTTTTACTTCCAGCTCACTGAGGAACAAACAAAGCAGTTCATTGTACTTTTACTTACAGTTAGGCAAAACTCATTTCAAATATCTAGTAGTGAATTTGCAGTTTTTAGCTGTTTCTTTCTCTGTAGACCAATGTAATACCAAACATTAGAAAATTAATTAAGATATATTTATAACTTAGAGACAACATAGATTTATATCAAGGAGAAGATTTGACATTGCTTAATTAATTACTTTTAGTTTTTGAGTAATGCACAGTACATATTATTTGACTTTGCATGTATCAATATGAAGGAGGAAAGAGGAGAAAGTTTCTAAGGGATTGAAAGGAAATGATTTCACTGATTTAGATTTCTAGTAATAGAACAGATTATTTTTTCCCACCTGGACAGTCATCAAAATTAGAAGTATAGAAGAAATAATGTACATGTAAGGTCTTCATGTAGAAGAAGTAGCTCTGGATAATTTTCACATAGCAATAGTATAGTGCATATTTATAAAACGTCACAACACAATTGCGTTGAAAAACTATGATTCTATAATATTCCACAGGGTGTAGTTTTATAATTCCTCATAAAGCTTAGAAGTCCCTTGTTGTTATTTTCAAATTACGCTATCTCTGTGGGTAATAAGCTAAGACACTAAAGAAGACAAATTCAATGAATGTTTAATAAAACTATGCAAATTAATAACTAGACTTAATTCACCAGGGCCTATGAAATTTTATATGGTAGCTGCAGTTACAATTAACTGTACAATAAGAGGTCAGCTCTGTAGAAGTGCGCATGAAACTTTCATTGACAGTATTGAAGCATGTAACAGAGTGGCTACAGATGGAATGATAGCTTCAAAAGGTATGAAAAGTAATAAATAATAGAGTTAAAGAAGAGAAACTTGTACTGAGGAGGTCTTGATTATCTAGTGTACTGATAAAATAGTCTGACTTTACTGAGAATAGTCAAACACGCATCTTCCATAAGCCTTAACATATTTGAAAGGTAAACTGAAATCTGTGATATGCCTTCTCATAAAGAAACATTCTCAAATTGCTTTGTGAGATCTGCTTCAAAATCCTCCAATGCCAACAATATGTTTTTGGAATGTGCACAGTTAAAAACTGTTTCACACACTTAATAAAGGAACAAAAAATATTTAGAGAAGTAGCTAGGAACAACACGTCCTTCGGTCCGTGCATTTAGGCTCACTTCCCAAAATAGTCTTCTTGATTCTACTTGCTGTAATTACTGCAGAAAAAATGTGATCTCAGTCCCACAGGTATGCTTGTCATGAGCTCTCCTGAAATATGTTGGTTTTATATGTATTTGGAGATTTGACTGTTTCTTTGTCTAGGACTCTGTGTTCTCTGCTGCAAAAAGCACGAAGTGCTGTAGATCTTTCTTTCTCGCACTCTGGGTCTTTTCCTTTATTGCAGACACACAGGCAAACATACACTTTCCCTAGGCACATAAAAGCAGAGATTCCTATGGAGGATTCGTTGTAGAGATTAAAAGAGCAAGAAGAGCACACCCTCAGAAAGCCATGCAATATAGTCCACATGGAAAAACTTTATTTAGAGCCCAGCAATGAAGTCTTCAGTCAACAGAACTCACATTGTCTTCAGAGATATCTTTTTTTTATTAATGAGAACTGAAAGTTGGGCCAAAAAAATCTAAATGAATACCTGTATAAATACTTTTTCTGGAGAGATGGAAAGTCCTTTGTTGATAAGGTATTAAAAATGCAGATTAATGGCAAAGATTTTTCTCAGTCATTTTGAAAGGATGGTGCATTAATTTCTTCATATCATAGAGAGACCCATGTGCAAGATTTGAAAAGTATTTTCTCTTTCTGTTTGAATATTGCAAAATAGCTTCCATAGTTAGTCGTTCAGACACTGGATTCTGAAGTATACGATCATGATATTTTTTAATCATTTGTGTGAGGAGGAATTTCTAAATGAGAAAAACTCTTTTCTCTTATGAAGTGTTTTTAAAAAAGTTCATTGCAGAAAATGTGTCTGTGTTACTGGTATTTGGTGGTAAAGTTTCAAACACCTTAAGCATGGAAAGCAAAGAATTAAAACACATTCATGCAATCTAGGCAAGTATGTGCACAGGACACCTGCCAAATCTTTAGATATAGACCTATGAAAAATAAGTGTAAGAAATTTGAACTGTTCCACATTCATGAACATCGAGGGAGGTGATCCTGCGCCTCTACTCAGCCCCATGACGCCTCGTCTCGAGTACTGTGTCCAGTTCTGGGCTCCCCAGGACAAGAGAGACATGGAGCTACTGGAGAGAGCCCAGCGTAGGGCTATGAAGATGATCAGAGGGCTGGAGCACCTGCCCTACGAGGAACGGCTGCGAGAGCTGGGCCTCTTCAGCCTGGGGAAGAGAAGACTGAGGGGGGATCTTGTCAATGTGTACAAGGGAGGGTGTCAAGGGGATGGGGACAAACTCTTTTCAGTTGTCCCATGTGACAGGACAAGAGGCAATGGGCAGAAATTGAAGCACAGGAAGTTCTGCCTGACCGTGAGGGGGAATTTCTTCCCTGTGAGAGTGACGGAGCCCTGGGACAGGTTGCCCAGAGAGGTTGTGGAGTCTCCTTCTCTGGAGATCTTCAAGGCCCGCCTGGATGCAACCCTGTCTAACATGCTCTAGGTGACCCTGATGAGCAGGGAGGTTGGACTAGATGATTTTCGGAGGTCCCTTCCAGCCTTACTGATACTATGATTCTATGATAACGTTACATATGGAAAAAATGCCCCTAAAAGATGCACTTAGCATCTTACTTTTTATAAAACAATTTCTCTATATAACTTTATTACTAGATTTATTCTCCTTTTTAAGTAAAAAGAAAAAAAAAGGAAAAGGGAAAAAAAAAACTCAGTCTTCTTTCTGAATCCAGAATTTATTCTCTAAAAAGTCAAAGAGGTTAGGTTCCCAGATTGTAGGTTTTCGACACCCCACTAATATCAATCATAAACCACAGCATCTATCAATGTTATGATATGGGTCACCATAATAACTTACATCAATGAACCTTAACACTGTCCTACAGGACACACAGAAGTCTTTTCCCACTGAATAATTCAGCTCATTGTCTTGACTGTCCATGAATTTCTCAGATAGGCAATTCACATTGCTGATCACAAGTGACATTAATACATTAGCTGTCACATAATGCATTTAAACTCGCCTCTTACTGTACAATGCAAATGCATTTTCTCTGAGAATTCTGAGTGCAGCTTAATAGCTAGGCAGGAAATGGGGTAATTGGTTAAAGAGATTCATAGTGCATTATTAGTATTTTTATTACTGCTGTAATTTTATAGTATCTTTGATTTATGAGACAGAGAAAAAATGAAAAGACATTCTGTATCTTTCCAGTTGTGCTAAACTGCTTTGCATCCAGAAATTAAAGTGCTGAGTAAGGTACTATAATGAACCCTAGGAATAATCATCATTATTTTCCTGATTTAGCATTTGCATTAGTCTCAGCATCTCCACAGTCATACCAATTACTGCTGCGAATGAAAGTATTCACTAAAAAAATGGAAAAAATATCACAAAGACTATGTTTTTACTAGCAGTTCTATACTAAAAGTTGACAATATCTGCAGAGGAAGCAGTCATTAAGGCTATATTTGGGTAAGGAAAAAGAATAACAACTAAAGAAAAAAAAAGTGAAAGACCTTACCTTTCAATATGACAGGTTTCTATAGTAAATTGACTTGTTGAACCTGTAAGTTTGCAGTGCCCATTTGCTACTATTTTTATAACATCCTTCTCCAGTTTCTTTTTATGCAGAGAGCTGTATGGTATTTGTAATAGATAATTATTAGTCAGATCCAAGCTTTTTTACTCAGACACAACACCAATAGAATACAATGAGTTATGTCATAGTAAATGGACAGTGCAGGATCAGGCATACTGAGAAATACATCAAAGGATTGCAAGCAGTGGTGGATGGCTCAACACTGACATCTAAATTAATCATTTATTTTTCTCATACATTTTTGTATTGTGTTTTCTCATGGCATTTTTCATCTGCTTTAGAAACATCCATGAACTTAAAATGTCTACAATGCAAGTTAATTACATCTCCTTCTCAGCCCTTTTACTGAGTTAAGAGACTTCATTTTATTGGAGGACAATCAAAATTAAGTACTATATTGAAGCTCACTAATCACATAAAGCAATAGCCACAGCAAGCAAACCTAATGTCACTAAAAAAATATTAAAATTGGATGGGTAGAACTTTTTGTGTGACTCAAAAATGTTCTGAATCTGTACAGAACTGGTATCCCTGCACAGAGCTGCAGGATGCCCCACTGTGAAAGGCTACATTGTCATAGGACAATTAGTCAGATCCACATGGACAAATGCAGCCTAATATATCCAGTGGTGGTGACCAGATTTTAAAATGCAATCTCAGGAGAAAGAGGAAAGATGAAAAATAGCCCTGGTCAAATGACCAGCCTGTGATAGCAGACTGCAAACTGTACATGAGTTTATAGGGCTAGCATGAGAAAATGTTAGCTTGCAAATATAAAAAGGAGATACAATGAAGAATTGGGAGAATTTTTAGAGTTAGCAAAAATCACTCAACTATTTTTTCACTGAAATTTAATTTTTATTGCCTTCTGTATTCAGTTTCAATTTTTCATGGGAAAGTGATTTGAAAATTGTACATTTTAAACAATGTTGGTCTTCTCTAGCCAACTTTTGTTTCTAAGGCCTTGTTAGGAATATTCCTTTCAACTTGAAAACTTCCTGATGCCTTAGAAACTAGCAGAAGGGATCAAGGAAGCAGAATTTAAGGCACTGCCTTTCTGACTTATCCCTGTGGCTTAACTTACTTCCAAACAGAAGTCACAGATGCAGTTATTTCACACCAAGAAACAGTATTCTTTCCTTCTTTTTCTTAATATACTCAGCAAAGCTAATAGTTAACTGTGAAGTCATTTTCAAGTTCTGGTTTACTAATGTCAGTCTGTCTACCTAAAATACCATCTACAGTGTTAATTGGGTATATTATTGTTCTTTTCTTCCTGACAGAAACTGTTACATATTTTTTCTTTTTTTTCTTTTTTTTTTTTTTTTTTTGAAACATTTAGATTTCAGAACAGAACTAGTGTTTCAGAATCTGATGAGCTAGTTTATGTATAATGTCTGTAAAGAACTTTATAACAAAAGGGTTTATATAAATGCATGTTAATGTTATTAACAAAAACTACCCGGCACGTGAATAGACACAGATGACTTAGGGGTCACTTCACTGTATTTTCTTTGTTTTGGTTCCAGTCTTTGCTTCTCTCATCTATAAAAAGGTGTTCTAACAGGCTACCCACATTTGTTAATTGTTATGATTTCTTTTTCATATTAAAATGCTTTCACTTAGTCATATGGTATTAAACAGGCTTTTTGGAGGGGAGAGGGGTATTCTGAAACAGACATCCACCTCCTGGTTTTGGTTACAAGTCTATATCGTCCTCTTTGCTCCACTTAATTGAAAACAGAACTCGACTGTAAAACATCATGATTTAGAGCTGATCATATAAATATCCAACCTTCTGTTCTGTGCCTTCGTGAAGAGTACTGTTTGTACGTTCACATTTTCAAGCTATGATGAAGTGTGCCCCTTTCCCTCGCTACATTTCCAGGCATCTGCAAAGCCCATATTTAAATGGCTGAGTGAAAAGATCATAAAACATGTTTTGAAATGTAAAAGTTTCCAATAAAGTGCACTTGCCTGCCTTGTGAACTTTGAATTGAACACTATCTCTAAGTATGTTGCATTTGAGCTTGCTTTTATTACCCTAGACCAGTAGTGATTATTGCTTTCCCTTTCACTCTGTTCTTACTTGTTTTTGTCATTCCTCTCAAGGGTATCATGCCCTGGATAATAATAAAATAAAAGGTTCATTCCTCACGCAGTGCTCTGCACAGTGACTGAATTGTTCTAGACTCCAGAGGCTGAGAAAGGAAAACCAATGTGAACGATGATAGGTGAAAAGGTCATTGTTTCATTCTTGTATAAAATAATTTTTGGTGCCCATTTCACTTTTCCACTTTTTCTTTCCTTTCCTGGAGGCTTTTGTTTTAAGTCTCTTTTTAACTCTCTTTAAATGATTTATGATGTGTTTCACACTTTGTTACCTTTCTCTGCATTGTAAATGTCAGTGTGCCACATCTGAGAGATGGGAAGTTAACATGCCGTGGGGTTTTATTGACGAGTCTGTGTCAGTGCAAAAAGAAAATGTTTTTAGTTGGTAAAGCACTGCATTTATTATCCAAAATCTCCTGACAGTAGTAATGATAACACATGAATGAGATGAAATACTGTCAAGACCTTTTCAGTGTACTGGAGCAGAGATAAGGCAGGGAGAAAATTCCAAGTTTTCAGAGAGTAGTTTCTGTAAGACAGAAAAAAGTACACATCAAATGCTTAGCATATGCATATATGTATGTTTGTACCTGACATGCACTCATACTTATGTTCATATATAGATCAGCAGAGAGATAGCATTATTTTATTCTTCCAGCTGAAAAAAAAGCTGTCTGGTGTCTGTCTGATATCAGAGGCCAGTTGAAATGGACTGGGATCTCAGAAGACCTGCACTCTGTCTCTATATCAGCCACTAACCTCAGGGCGACCTTGAAAAATTCACTTCAGTCAACTCTCTTATCATAGTCTCTTGATATGTAAAATAAAATTATTGATCCTTCTCTCCTCTGCAAAATGCATTTGAGATGCACTAATAAACCATTAAATAGGTAGAAAAAGCTGTGGAACATTGTACACACCCTCATTTATAAGCCCAAAAGATACATTATGGAAATGAGAACTAGCAAAATTTTCTAAGCCATCTTTCATGAGTGCATTCCCTAGTTAGGAAGCCTAATTCTATGCACCTGGAAGCCAAGGAAAGGACCTCCCTCAAATTCACAAAACGAGTTAAAGAAAAACCTCATACAGTCTTCACAAAAATAATTGCAGAAAAAATACATAATGGACAATTGAGATGGGGCTTACCAGGAAAAGGATTCAATCCTGTGTTCAGTTATACACACATTCACTGCATGCAGAGAGTCAGGATAGATATGAAATACAGTAATTATACTTTAACTGCTCTGTAGTGGCTACACACTTAGTAGGGCATGCAGGCAGCTTTATATAGACTCTGGAGTTTCTCCAATCAGAATGAAACATTAAGTAGAACCTTTCAGTTTGCATTTTCATACAGTTTAGTCTACTCCACTTCCACTGCTGTGCTAACTGCTGTGTTCAGCGCAACTTAGTTCTTTCCTAGATATATGTAATTTCTCTTAGCATCTTTACAGTAACTTTAGTTTATCTAATCTGACATCTCTATTGCAGCCCATGAAATTCCACGGTAATAATAACGAACATCTATTTTACATCAAACAACTGATTAATTCCTAAAAAGCCAAGTGTTTAGAGTAATTCTTCAGTCGTCATAGTATACATTTATTTCCCCCTCATGCTTTGTTGCTTTGTTTTTTTTTTTTGTTTTTTTTTTTTGTTTTTTTTTTTCCGGAAAATGTCACAGACATGACTAGTTTAAAAATTATCTTCCAGTCCAGACATTTTGAAATGGAAAAATATGGTTTCAGGTAAATCAGGTTTTCCCTCTTTTAGGTTACTGAATCTGTGTTATGGTTGAGAAGACTACAAATTGACCACAACCAGTTGTTAGAACACAGAAATATGCCTACAGACTTGGCATAGATTTAAATATACCACAGAAAGACAAAATTGGATCCAGGACAGTTTGAATGATGGATTTGTGACAGCTGGAGTCAGGCCAAGGGGTCTATAGCATTAGCGACTGATGTCGTCCTCTGTCTTTGAACGAGTTCAGGCAAGTTTGGTGTGGAGGTGTACAATTGATTATTTCCTAACATAAATATCTCAGGCATTAACAGCAAGAAGTTAGAACATCTGCATATTGAAGAAAATACAGGCAATTGCTTTCTCAGTATGACAAGGTGGTGCTACATTGGTTGTGAGTTTGCTAGAATACCCAGTGTAGTAAAAATATAAATAACCAGAGAAAAATAATTTAGATTGCAATTTATGAGAACTGTATTTATAGTTTTTCTAATTATGTCTTTAATGTTTCATTTCCAATAAAGAATTTGAAATACTGTAAAGAAGAACAAATTTATTTTCAATGGCTACGTAAATATCAATATTTGACATAATATGAATATCTTTCTTCTAGATTGTAAAGAAGCCACCAACTTTCAGTGAAGTGCTAATTCTTTTACAACCAGATTCACAAGAATCAAAGTTAGAGGTAAAACAGGACCTAGACACTGAAGAAAACTTTTGACCCCCATCTACAAAAAAAGGAACCTTGAAATCCCAGGTAATTGTTTGCAATATTCAATTTTCATACTTAGAAAGTCTCCTACCACTGAGCGCTGGAGCAACTCTTTAGTAACGAGAACAACTGGCTGAACCTATTTCATTTTACGTGACAGAGTCAGGGGTAAGAAGGGAAGTAAGAAGAGACAGGAGCAACTGGATAATCAAACAGTATAAAGGTTCAGAGGAACATATAAAGGAAATACGACCTCAGGGATGTATCATATGATCAGAGAAATAACTTAGATATTTGTGTAAAGAAAGACAAGTGGCAGCAATAATAAAAAATGTCTGAAGCAAAAGTAAGACATACAAATAATGTTTTGAAGAATAAGCAACATACAGAATAACTCTCAGTACACTAGAGGATATATAAAGCTACCTAGTGTAACCAAAGGAGAACAGATGCTAGATTTGTTAAAAGATGTAAAGATTGTAACAGAAAATTTGAGAAAGAAAAAATCCTGGGAAACCACAGGATAAAGCAGCATCTTTATCAACTCGGTAGCTGTCCAAAAAGATTTAAAAATAAGGGCAAATGCTGTGATAGGAATGAATACAAGAGCTAGAGCAGAGTTAGCTTACTAAATGTGACAGGAAAAGTATTTACTAAGACATTTGAGGAATAAATTAAGAGATCCATGGGAGTAGTACCTGTGGAGTAGATCAGATTTAGATTAATACAACTGCTCAGCTGTTTGTGATAAAACAGATCCTGAGGAAATTCACAGAACAAAAATGAATACATTGCTGAAATTTTATAGGCTTTAAATAAGCTTCTGATAGTATGTGGAAGAAAGTAAGTTTTCAAAACATACATTCTTCCTGAGAAATAGATCAGACTAGCAGATTACTTCTCCAGTAAACTGAGGAGTACAATGAGAGTAGACAAGAGGTTGACTGTAGCAGGATGTTCAGGATGACTGTAGCATTCTGTTTTGAGATATATTCATTTTAATGCTAAAAGCAATAATTGTTTTAGCTTTGATACATGAAATGGAAATCATGCTATTTAAGGGAGCAGTGAGCAACTGTAGATTCACAGATGGTATTGAATTCACAGTCCTGAGGAGAATGATCTATTAAGAATACTTTACGAAGTAGACTGAGAAGGAATCAAGTCTGGACCAAGGACCACCAGGAGAAGTTAAAAAAGTAGACAGCTGAAAGACAAGAGGAAAAAAATAAAGATCAAAATTAAGACACGAAGACTGTTACTGAAGTGATATAAAAAGAATAAGACCAGCTACTGCTGAATGTGTAAAAATCTACAAGACTGAAAGAATAAAGAGTTTTAAAAAATGAAAAGACGCAAATAAAAGACATGATAATGTAGTACACAGAAACTGTGTTACAGGTCAGAAGGCTGGAACGTGTGGCAAGACAACAAAATGACTCGACAAGGATACTGACTCCACAAATGAGTTCCCTGAGGGGAATCCTGCAGAAAACACAAAGTGAAATGGTAATGAAGTGATAACATTACAGATGATTGAAGACAGATAATTGTGGCTGCTTAGGTATGTTAGGTGTAACACCCTAAAGAATACCAGACTTGGTAACACACACCCATGCTTAAGCAGAGAAACATGTAAGATCAATGACAGGCTGAACAAATGAATTGGAAGAGCAATATGAAACAGAAAAATTGTCAGTAAGGATGGAGATAAAATGTCTGTTACGAGTGTTCAAATGAAAGAAATTACACATATACAAAAAATACAAGTCATTAGATAACATATAGCAACAAACCGAGAGGAAAAAACATTTCAGTGCTACACCCTCAGAACTGAACTAACTTTTGTGCCTTCCTCTTTTAACGTAAAACTTTTGTATCCTTTTGCAAACAAAAATACTACTTCAGTATGTGGTTGTGACCACTCAGCATATTTCTTAGCCTGATAATTAGGTTCTCTCAAGAGAAATGTGCTTGAAACTATTCCAAAGCTCACTAGCTTTAATCTATTTCAAACTGTAGAAAAATTAAATCTGCCTCTTCCAGCACCTGGAAAAGTGTTGTAACTACAGGTCAGGTCTATGACACATGGTTGCACTTCCCAAGGGAAGACTGAAAGAAGACTTGTAGAACTCCATTTTACACTGTTGACCTTGGCTACCGAACAGACAGTTGTGCCTGAGACCGAGAGAGGGGCAGGATTTCAGGCTCTTTGTTTTGAATCTAGACAACAGTCTCTTCCATGGACTCCTATTCAAAGCACCTACTTATTTATTCTACAGGAAAAACAAATATCCATCTCTACTCTGGTGATCAGATGCCCGAATTAGCCACTGCAGCAGTTAAATCTTAAGTACCTCTTTACCGACTCTGCTTCTGCTTCAGAGAAGCTGACTACATACAAATGTGTGATTCCTATCTCATACAAGTTTAATGTGCTGTCTTCATGTGAGCTAGTCAGCAGAGATATAGCTGATACATAGATCTAAAGAGCTGTTCAGGCAGTTGAACACCAAGCGTCTGCTTGGTACAATACCGAGCCTCACCTTCAACGTCCTGGTAGTCACTTAACAGCTCACCTATTGCTCACAAAAAGATATTCAATACTATACCTAAAGATGGTCTCCACTTGAGACAGCACTTAGGACCTGTAAGAGATGTATGTTTTCTGCAGTACCTCTGAATGCCAAATAGAAGCATTTGAAATGTCACTAGGTCCCAAGCAGTGGGCAACTGAATTGCACCTTCAAGATACATCACATTTAGGATATGCAATACATATGAATAATAGACTGGAGAACTGTTTGGGCTTAAGTAATATGTCAGCAGCTTTGAAGGCAGTACAGAAAAAAAAACTTTTTAAATAGCCTAATAGTTGAAATAACTTTACTAATACTTTCTATCATTTTTTTCTCTACAACATTATTATTTCCTAGAATAATGTTTACTCTATGCTGTCTGGAATAGAGTAAATAACATGTAAATTCTATCTTTTTGTTATTTTTAACCAGCAAAGTATTAAAATGTCCTTCATGGAACATATGCCCTTTAGTTGACAATGTTGCTTACACTTTAGTGAAAACATGACACTTTCTGACATTTGTAGAAATAGCAATTACCCATGGTTAAAGCAAAAATCTCAACAGATGGAAGGTCTTGACATATTTTAAATATTTTCAATAGCATGATCAAAATTGTTTCAGCAGATACACTTGCTCAAGTGAATATCTGTTAAATAAATAGACCTGGTCAAGATATCCATCACCTGTGAACTGAACCAAAACATAAACATTGTGCTAGAACCATTTGAAGCAAGTACAGTAGCTATTAACTCCTTTTCACTTGTCTTTCATCACTCTATCTAGTCTGTGTATACAGAAGTAAAGCAAATTTTACAGTAAGCAAACTATATAACTCAGTTATTGTGCAAATTTTTAATATGTATATGTATTATCTGCTATCATCAGCATAGAATTAGCAAGTGAAATAAGGCCCAGTTTAAACTGATAGATTTTTTTTCTGGTAATTCTTTTCATAAGGTTTTAATGGTATGTATAATGATAAAAAAAAAAAAAACAAAATCTTTAAAATTCTAGGATGGCCTTACTTAGGAATAGGTCAACAAAATACTGAGGAGACACTAGAAGTGGGAATGGAAAAAGCCATTTAAAGGCTTTATTAGGCACCTAAATCCTGTACATGTAATTCTGGAGGATCACCTCTGTTACACAACATTCACAAATTCAGTAAGTACCAATTAGCTTACTACCTTTAAACTATTTATTTAAATTTGCCATCATTGCAAATGTCAATCAATCTTCTAATCTATGGTATGAGAATAACCTCTTGAATTATTCCAGACAGAAATTAATGAAATGGTAAAATAACATCAGAAAAAGACACAGTCAAATATACACTATATGCCTTCCTATAACATTTGAATATGTGGATGGTTCCAAAAGCAATAAAGATGAAAATTACATCTAAAATCCTCAAGGCTGTGTTTTTTTTTTTTTTTTTTCAGGTACGTTTATTTGCATATTAGCTCCTACAAATCATTTTTTTGTGTCTTGCCATTGCAGAATAGGGACATTGCAATAGTTCTGAGAATACTCCAAAAGACTGTTACTGGTTTTGCACTTTGTTCGTTGTCTTAAAAATAAACTATTTTCAATTGAACAGAAAGTTGCAATATTAATACGCAATACTAGGTTCCAGTTAGAGCCACAGTCAAGACATAGTAAATAAAATCTCACCGTTTCATAATTGTTCATGTTTGTTCTTTTTTTTAGCAAGTATTCCCCTAGAATTTTGTGTGCACGGCGTGCAGTCAGACACAGTGTTCTCAGCATACCTTTGATTTATGAACCAGTCATGTTTTTCATGGAACTGCTTTGTCAGTTCAAAAGTGCAGGAACTATAGAGTCAGA
This sequence comes from Rhea pennata, assembly GCF_028389875.1. Lineage (NCBI taxonomy): Eukaryota > Metazoa > Chordata > Aves > Rheiformes > Rheidae > Rhea > Rhea pennata. Next base: position 14,282,118 of record NC_084664.1, read on the forward strand.
CTTTGGAGATGAACAATGGAAAAAATCTTATTTTCCATAAAACAAGAAACTTAGCTAACAATAGGCTAAATGGAACTTGTGCAGAAAACCAATAAAGCAAAGTCTTCTTGTAACCAATCCTCCCTCTTCATACGATGGGACAGGAAAAAACGCATTTTTGGTACAAAGCTGCATCTTTTGAAGGCTAACAATGTAGTATTCCTTTAAATACTTCTTGTTACCCTATGTGTTGTACCTTGCTTCAATATCTCTTAAGCTTAAAATGAAAGGGGCATCTGCTATCAGTCAGGAATAAATGAGGTATAAGTCATCAACGATACAGTGTCATTTAGCCAGAGGGACTACACTAAATAAGCGTATATACCAGTAAAAGCAATTAAGCTCGTAACTGCGTAATACCTGCAGCTGCGTATTAGTTCTCATGCCCTCGATCAGTGGAAGTTTCCAGAAGAAATGCACATGTCATAAGATGTCAGTCTCAGAAAGAGATTTTGAAATACTTAAAGCTTATTTGTTCTGCTTAGAAGACTGATTTTCATCTGTTTGATTTTCCCAGTCTGCCTCACGCTGAACTAAACATACTGCTAATATCTGTGTTTCAGCTTTCTCATGGTTAATACTGTCTCTTAAATCAGCTTGTAGGTCTCTCTTTTGTTAAACAATAATTCCCAAATTTTCCATATCTTTTCAGGACGTTTTTCGTGCAGACTTTCTTTCTGGCACCTCTCTTCTTGTTGGAAGTCCCTTCATGCAAACACAGGTCTGTCTATCTGGACTGTCTGCGAGATCTGTCTCACTTATACGGCCCAGCTAATACAGTGTTCAAGTGATTTACAGGCACGGATGAAATTTATCCTCACATTGCCCGTGGGAGGAGGAGAGGGAGTGCAAGCAGCCAGCTCAGCCCTGCCATACCCGTGCTGGGTTCCTGAGAGGTGCCTGAAACCATGATATACAGTACAGAGCCAGCGTAGCGACTCAAAAAGATTATATTTAGTTCCATTGTATCACAGTGAAATACAGCATATGTCTGAATGGTGAATAGTTTTCTCATGCTCTTCATTACCATTTTGAAAGGTGGTTTCAAATGAAAAAAAAAAGTCTGTACTTTTTAATAAATGATTCCTAGGAGTTATTTTTAATCGTTGCTATCTTTTCTTTTTTTTTAATTTTTCTTTTTCTTTTTTTTTTTTTTTTTTTACTAGGAAATGTCAGATTTGATCTTACTTAATTTTATTAAACATACAGGGAAAATGAAAAAAGGATTCGTAGTATCTAAGCGCTAGGAGACCAAGGTGTTCAGTTCTGCTCTACCCCATACGTACGTGCAGCTGTTACAAGGAAGTGTGTGATTCTAAGACTACGACATGATGTTTGGAGCCATTTCACTACCAAACATGTCCAATATGTAGGTATTCACATTCATATATGCCCTGTACAAGTACATATACATAATATGCTTGTATATATTCAAAAAATATGTATTCTCTTGTTTACGTTTTGGAATTAGTTATTAGTGAAACCAAATGTGGTGTTAACAAATCTTAGTAAAAATAAATTCCTTTCTCAGTTAATCAGAATTCCTTTTCTTGTTTGTGATAGTATCGTTCTAGCCAGTCCTCTAGGCAGATGAGAATGGATAACACATTAATTCCTACTGAAAAATAATAAGAAATTAAACATCTAAACCTGGCTGTCTGTGGCTCTACTGCTTGGAGAATCTCTTGGCAGGTGCAAATGCTACTGTCTGATGGCATTTACATCTGCCTAGGGACGGTGGTGTAATCCAGAGCAGCCAGACCATTTATGGCTCTGGTTTTACTACTTTTTTGTTTGATTATTTTTTTCCTGCTGTGGCCAAATGTATAGATTTTTACTATGAAAGTGAAATAATTTCAAGTCAGAATAAATTAGGTTACTACTAACTACTTAAATAATACATGAAATTCCTTAATACTTTTGAGTACAGAGCTTTTGCTCCAGACTTTTTCTTCTTATGCAAAACACGCCAATGTACTTACTGCATTCCACCAGAACAGAAAATGAACTCCACATTTTTTTCATTGCTTATCCAGTAAGCTTGTTTGCTCCTGAAGTGAGACGTAAAGACATCTCCTCTTCTACAAGACTTTCGACAAAACCAAAGTGTGATTTTAATTGGATGAATTTACATCAGTAACTCTTTTTTTAGCATTTGTTTTACTACTGTAAACCCCTCAAATGGTTCCTGAAGGATTGAGGCAGAAGATAGATCCAAATGTTTTCACATAAATTAATATTTCCTGAATTATAGTATGAGGCTTTCTTAAAGTCACCCTAGAAAGGAAAACTGTAGAAATCAATTATTTGAATTATCTTTTTTCAGGATATTGCAATTTAAATTAATTCTACAAAACTGATAAGATTTAAGATCCGTAGTGTTATTTAAAATGACTTTTTTCTTCCTTAGTTGCATAAGCGTAGCAACAGTTGGTGCTGAAGCAAAATGACATCCAATCTGCATATTATACCAAAATTCTGAAAGCATTAATCTTTTTATTAAATATTAGTTAAATTGAAGTGTTTCATGTGTAGTTGTTGAAAAAGAGCAACAGCTTAGACTCACTGTAGGTAATTCTTTTTTTCTGTAGCTAGATAAACAAAAATAAATAAAGCAGTGCAAAATGCAGAGCTCTACCAAAACCTAAAATCCAACCAGACTCTGAATAAAGATTTTGACTATTTTATTATTTTACACACAAATTTGTACACACAAGAACAGATGTTTTCATGGTGATTTACTAGGTTTTATGATTTCGATAAAACGACTTCAAACTAACTACTACTAATTGTAATTGTCTGTTGTGAGGTTTTCAGAGGTTCTCTGAGGCACAAGTATTGCCCTTTCATTTCATAACCAAAGCTGGCTGCTGCAGAAAAGAATTCATTTTCTTATTTCAGAAGGCCTGTGCCCTATCTCCTTAACTGTTGTGATCTGAAATTTAGTATAAAATGTTGAAAAGATCTTTTTTTTTTTAATTATTACTCTCAAAGTAATGAGAAAGGTCATTGATCTGATCACTGAGACAAATTTGGCTCTCCTGACATTTTTCATAATGAAGAGACATTAGATTAATGTTCATTTAAGTAACATGATTAATGGTATGATTAGAAAGTAGCTCACATCATTGGAATAGAATGAGTGTAAACCATCTAATCAAACAAAATGATTGGGTGTTTTCAATTGTTTATAGCAATATAAGGTCACAAGAAGTCCGTTCCAGTAACTCATCTTTCTCTCCCTGTATTTTAGTTCTCCTCTCCTGTCTCTGGAACAATCATTAGTTATAATTAAAGGAAAGCAAAGCAGTTATCTTGACAAGCTCAGGATTTGGGAATTATTATAGTCATTAAAGGACCTTCTGATAACTGTATTAAACTTCATCATCCACATACCATCAGGCTTCTCTCTGTCATAAACAAAGCAAAATACATCAGCTACAACATTGTCTCAAGAAAGTGGAGCAAATGTATCACCTGTTTTAACTTCACTGAAGAAGGTGGAGATAAACTGCAGATGAATTTTCCCTGTGACATTCCAACATTAAGAATATTAAGAATGAAACGAAATGCCTGGCTAAGAAGGGTTATTATAGTCCTTGTCATTAATATATGGGAGCATCGTATGAAGTCCTCAAATACATCCTTAGATCTGATTTGTTGTTCAGCTTTGTGTTCTGCTTGGAGCTCTCGGTGAAAAGGAGCTCAGAAATGCAGTGACAAGAGTGTCTTGCCATTTTTAATGCCACCCAAGTCCCTGGGCTTAATTGCTATTTCTGACACCATTTTAAAATACTACATCATAGTCAGGGTGAAACAAAAATAACTTAGGAAGATAAAATAAATGTATTCTTGAATCCATATTCATATCTGAATAACTGTAAGATTTCTTATTTTTTTCTCTTAAGATTTCTACAATGAAAGGAACTGTATCTGAGCCACAGGAAGTAAGTGACCTAAATAGGAACACTCTAACTTTACAAATATATTAAGAGTCAAAAATTGCCCTTTCTGGTAAAGAGCTGAACCCTTGACACAGAAAGGCATAATGCACTATTTTAAGAGGTCAATCACACAAAGCGGTGTAACTTCACGCAGAGCACAGCAGTGCGCTTCTGAATTTGCTTACCTGTGAGCTGCTCATGGCAGTGTGCAAAGGTCACTGGTAAGCTGATTAAAAATGTGCCTGCTAGACGTCTTTCAGTATGTCACAATATGTCATTTTCTGCCATGCATTTTACAATGAAGTAGCTTTCTCCTTACAAGACATTATGATTTGTTATGTCAGTTTGCTTGAAACAGGAAACTCTCTCTGATAGTAGCTACCTAAAATATAGCAGTTGTGGAACCATAGAATAAAATTACCCTATCTTTTTTTCTCCATTTAAAGGCTAAAGTGTATACTTTTTGTGAGACTAAAAAATATTTCTTCCTTTTTAAGAAATTGTATGATCAAGTGTAAGTAAAAGTGAAAAGCAAACATTAATGATGCAGTATTTTCTTCCTCCTACTACAGAGTAATATACTGCACAGTTTCTAAGTGCATAATAGAAAGAAAAAAATGTAAGATGATTGTGGCCATTCAGTCTCAGCTGGAGGTGTCAGGCTGTATTTTATGCACTTCCAGATCTATTTTATGAGTGTGAATTTTTGCAGTGTTATGGCTAAAGTTCTGATTTTTTTGAACTAGATTTCTTTCCCATCACTCTTACTCTCAAAATTTATTTTATTGCCACATGGAAAATTATTTTCCTCTTCTTATATCCTTTTTTTTCAAAGATATGATGTTAGGAAAAGTTTCTAGATAGCAATTAAAGATCAGAGACTCCTTCAGATGCAGTTTGCCACGTTATGAGTGTGCCATATAGAAAGAATTCTAGCTGACATCAGTAGGTCTTGAATCTCTGAAAGAGAGAATTAGCCTACAGAAAGGAATTTAAACAAAATGAATGTTTCCCCTCCATGGAGAAAAAGGAGGGAAACATCCATATATTCGTTAGCCCAATAACTGAGGCCTCATCTGAACATTTTCATCCAGATGTAATAATTTACTTCCTTCATGCTACATTGGCAAGCAGAAGGTTTCAGGGCTATTTTTCCTTTTTCTTGTTTTTCTGACTCTTTAAGTTTTCACACATGTAATAGCTATACAGAGGTACATCAGAAGACTGTTGAAACACGCCTGTATAAATCACATATAAGAACAGAGTCAGAGAGGTCCTTCCAACCAAAAAGCAAAGGGACTCGGGTGCTTACTGTCTGACTTTTAAAATCCCAGCTTGGCTACCATCTAACCCTAACACTGTATGTTTCCTTCTTCTCAGAGGAGGTGTTTCGGGTGAAGTGGTTAGAGCCAACAGCTTTGATGTAACCATTCATTCCAAATACAAATGATCGCAACGGAATTATTCCTGTAATGGGGTACAATTCATGAGTACAATTTAGCCAGAAATTAGTTTTGTGTCATTGACATCAGTGTGAAACAGCAGATGACTAATGAAACAAATGACACAAAACTAATGAAAGAGCATGCTAAATTAATATGCAAGCCTTTCTATTTCTATAAGAAGCTAAAAAAAAATCTCTAATGGCTTTCGTTTGTTATTATCTGCAGCCTGTATTTTTGAGAGAGTCATTGATCATATTCAAGGGACTAAGGACTGAACTTTACTATGTCCTGTGCAAGTCGGCCTTGCCACCAACCACTCTGACAAATTGAACATGTCAGCTGCCAATTATGCTAATTTTTAGTGATGATCTACTGTGCTGTTTATTACTGAAGTGTCCAATTTCTTTTTATTAATATTATCACTTCATTTTAGAGTGGTAATATTTTCATGTTCTTTATCTTTGGCCTTATTTGTTTTGCATGAAACATTTTAAAATTAAACCCTCTTATTCTTTTTCTCTACCATATAATGGGTTTCAGATATTATTCAATGAATCACAATATGAACTTTCCTTCTCCATATTAACTTTGCATTCCAAGGGGTTGGAGGGAAAATGGCCTGCACAGTGTGCTTTGTCACACCCAGTCTGAGAGCAAATAACTGATCTCAGTTATACATAGCAATAAAAGTAATACAAATCATAATACTAAAAATCTTCGTAGTGTATGATTTTTGTACCCTTTGGACAGTGGAACTACCTGATATTGTAGTGTCTCTCCATATAAATTTTATCTCATATTTTCAGGTAGCTTTCCTGTATTTCCTTGAAAACCTTATTAGAAGTACTTGGGATCTTAGAATTTTGAGAGCATTAAGCTGTTTGACTTACATTGAATAAATTTCACCAAAACATTTGTGACTTCTAAATGATAAGTTTTGTGAAAGCCTTCTTTTGGTGAATTTATACCATAAATGTTAATGAGAGAAGGAGAAATAAAGACAAATTATTCATGAACTGTTTATATTCAGAGGTTTTCAATAAATAGTTTTACATGGACTTTATATGGTTAATTTCTCCTCGAAGGCTTATGTTAAAAGAGCCTAGCTGCAAAGTTCTATCTTTTTCTCTTTGAATTTTGCATGAATTATTGCCTTCGCTTCCTTTCTTGTGGTATTTCATTATTTCCACATCCAGCCTATGCCAAAAGAAAGAATTACAGAGAGTCGGAAAATCAAAACCCAAAGTCAGCTGTTTTGTTTCTGACATTAAGATTTGGATTTTGGTGAAAGATTTTGGTGAAATAATTCAATAGAGTTTCTTATTTTAGTTAATATGATTCAAACTTCCTGAAACATAGTCCTGACATAATAATCACCATTTCAGTTCTCTCCCACTTCCATTGGCAGTAGTATCAGATTCCTCAAATGTGCCCATTATCATGTTTTTGGACTCTGATTTTTATAAATCCTTCTGTGTTTTAGAGCTGTTACTGCTAATCCAGGCACTCATGAATCCAGTTCGTGAGATGTCTTTAGTAAGATTAGCAGTGTTTAATACTTGTAAGAATGATTTTACTGTGAAATGCTGACATCTGCCAACACAATCCAAAGAAACTCATAATGATGTGCAGTTAATAATCAAATGTTGTAAACAGAAGTTAGAAGACATCATATAGTAGTTTACATGAAGGCCAGAGACTTCTTTTGTGCTGTCACTTATAAACTTTGCAAAGATTTTTCTTGAATATCAGGTACAGTATCAGTGATAACGTAAATTCAGGACTTTTAAAAATTCACGTAAACATATAGGCTAATGCATACAAAACATCCTGTCATATTTCAATAGAAATTGGACCAAAGATCACATTCTTGGATAAGGACATGGTGTCCTAATTGGTCACAGAGTGTTAACTTTACTCTAGATTATTAGATGGCTGAATGAGTATTTACTGGGATTTCTTTGTTTGTTTCCTCAAGGAAAGTAGTTCAGGCTTGACTAGATCAAACACTTTCCTAATCAAAACTAAGCCTCTGTCTTATGGGATTGTGCTCAAATTTATAATAGTTTATGGATAGATTCTCTCTGCTCAGTAGAGGATATATAGAAAAGAGAGGGTCTGAAAAAAACATAGCAAATACTTCTCATTGACTGCCAAAAGTTACTGTGTCATTTGAACGTATCTGAGAATGGGATGTAAATTTAAAAATCATTAATGCTATCATTAGTATTTTGAATTGCCTCAGCATCTGTCTGAAAACTGTAAAAAATAAATAGATAATGCTGTAAGATGCTCAAGAGAAAACAAGACACATTTGAGAAAAACTTTTAGAAAGCCAGTCTGCAACTGCCTTTTCCCCTGGGAACCAAATTGAATCTTGTGAGAAATGCACTCCAAATATAATACTGAATCTCACCTGGAAGAATGCCATGTATATACTCTGGCATATTTAAGGCAGAAATACTTTCCTAAAGCAGAAGCGCCATGAAATTACAAAAGGGGAGGTTCTGGCAAAGCAATTTACTACAAATGGATATGCTGGAAAAGATGCTAGCTATATCAGGAGCTCACAGAGGAAACATAATACTGATGCCTAATATTTAGTGAGCAGAACACGTTACCAGTGAGTCAGGACTTGTGGGTAATATTTCGTTACCAAGTATCTAGCCTAATCACGGTGGTCAAATTGTTCCGAGTAACCACTTCTGTAAGGTGCTTAAGTTTCTGCCAAGCCTAACTTCTGATAACTCAGATCTAATTTTCAAGAGGGAACATCTAGATAACTCTTGTCTCTTGTTGTAGGTATTTAGCAGTTCTGAATAGAGGAGCCCACAATTATAAGTTCCCATTCATCTGTGAGAAAAGACATAAACAGCATTTTCTTACCTGATAAGCAGAGGAAGGATTCCCCAAATGTTAGAGCACATTTTAAAATGCCTAATTGAAAGGTAGCACATAAGGAATGAATACAGTTAAAGTCAATGCAAACATCCCTCATGTTTGTGGAACGAGTGACACAAACCCTAAAACAATGATCAATAACAGCAGTTGCAGCCTGATAAGATTTTTTTTTTTCATGATGTAAAACTGATTCATCTTGTACTTTACCACAATAGCTATTTCCTGGCAGGGTCACAGATCACAAAGGTATTTTTTTCACATGCTCTGACTCAAAGACAGCTCCTCCTGGAAGGAAGTCATCATTCACTATCTCGTTCTCAGCCAGGCTCATCAGCGTGGCTGTAAGTAGAGACACAGCAATTAGATCCATCTCAGTTACCTCAAGTCACAATGATTTCTTAAAAAGACTCTAAGAAACTTGTCATTTCCACATGGAAACTAGTCAGCCTTGGACTATTCTTTCAAGAACTGACATTTCAGAGTCTATCCATCACACTGAAGATTTACCTGCTCTGTGTTCCCCCAGAAAAACAGAATTCAGGTCCTGTAGAACACAGTGAAAATTTAAAGACAACTTAAGGTAATTCTATCTAACAGTAAAATTTTCCAGATACAGATACAGTTTCACTAATTTCATTGATTTCAGTGGTTGTGAAATATGTAGATGAGGACAAAATTCAGTACTGGAGTGAATACTGTTATATAAAATGCCTAATGCAATGTATACAGAGTACAGTGCAAGGAGAAATTGCACATTCTTTTTCTAGGTACTACATCATTAAATGTAAATATGTTTCCCTTTACCAGATCAAGATACCATTTTGCATTTCGGTTCAGAAATAGAACATAGTTAAGGAAGTCACTGTATTCACACGCTCTATCTTCAGACTGGTTCTCTCTTACCTTATTGCTTATCTTATTATGAAATAAGCAACCTGGATGTTGTTTGCTCTTCACGGAAGAAATATTTAATATTCAGAGAGAGAGGATTGGTTGAAATGTAATCACTGCATGATTGGAATTGGGTGTGAACTGGTCTTAATAGTACTAGGAAAACACTGTGGAAGAGACATGGCTGCTGGTATATATCTGAATATAAGCAACATAAGGTAACATAACCAATGCTGGCTTTGAAGCCATGCTCACAATGTTCACAAATTAGTAGATTATCTGAGATTGTTGTTACGCTACAAATGCTTTTATGAGTCTTTCTGGAGCTTTTAATACTATCATCTTTATTCAAACAAAAAACAACATTGTTAATTCTAATGAGGTTAATTGAGAAGATTAATAAAAAAATAATAAATGGCATAATTCCTAAGTAATTTAAACAGAGATCACATTTGATACTCTTGCCATGTCCATTTTCTCCTTGTACAATGATAATTTCCTCGTTTCTTTTAGTTGAAAACGTTCACTTAAAATGTGCATTGTTATTGTGTTGTCTGCAACTTGTTGATTTAATTCTATTTGTTTTATGACATTTATGTGTAGAAATTGGTCTTTGTTACTGATCAGCCTTATGATATATAATCTGGATATATAATATTATGCACATTTCTGCCAGAAATCTACAGTGTCATTTAATGTATTTTGATATGACTCCAAAACCCTAAATGGATTAAGAGCTGACAATGTCCACACAATGTTACTCAGATTCATACTGTTCCAAGGATGATAAAGTCTCCTTGCACCTCCTCTGAAGTCCTGTGAAATTCTAAATCATCAATGAGAATACATCCAAATAAATTACATGACTAAGAATGTAGCCTTTTGTGAGTTTTCTGCATCAGAAATAATATAATCTATATTTTAATATTTCTGATTAAATCAAAATGAATTTTTAAATAATAAAAGTTTTTTTTTTTAATCCCAGTATCACCAAGAAAGAGTTCATATTTATGTAATTATACTATGAAAAATATTATTTTGACAAAATTTCTGGCTTGAGATATGTTTGAATTAGTGTAAATGTGACTAGGCTACATAATTTTAATGAAATACCACATATTACTAATGTTACAACAGGGCTTGACCATATATACCATTAAACAAACCTAGCCATGATTTTCATTTACATGAAACAAAAATTATTTTCAAGTTTGCTTTTGTTTCTGAAAAGCATGCCAAATGTCAAAGGATTTAGAACAAGTGCTGAAAACTCCAATAATTTTCTAATGAAAGCCATTTTAGTGAAGTGCATGCAAGGCTGCTGCTTGTTCTTGTTCTGCTTTAGTAAGATACGTGAGGGGGATTCCTCCAGAAGAACAGATGTTGTGCAACAGATGAATGCTACACCCACAGTTTTCACTAGTCCTGCCCATGAGGAGCTTAGCTGTGCGTTGTCACAAGATCTGTAAAACTGAACTACCTATAGCAGTGTGGCCTTGATGGGAAGTCTGGGGATGACCTGCAACAGAGAAATATTTGAATTCTGATTGCTTCCTTGGATCATAAAGGATCATAAATCATTATTTCAGCAGTTCTACAGACTGAGGAGAGCCTTTCACCAAGCTGGGGACAGACTATGGTGAAAGTAAGAGGGAGAAAGATTTTCAGGTGCATCCAATCCAATACATTTACACAGCAGGGTGTATGGTGTGCAATCAAGAGCTATTTTCTTTCATTCTCTTTACATTTCCAATCCTTCCAATACTTAAAGGATTTACAATCACAACACTATTACTGAATGGAAAAGCATATCGATCTCACCATGATGCTATGGAATTGAGGTGCAGAGCAGCTCAGCTCAGATTTGCAAAGACATTGAAGTTCCCAAAATACAAAGAGCTTCATGATTTTGAAAATATTTAGACCTAAATATTGCCAAATTTGTACTACTTCTTAGACTCTTGACACCTACATGTCTTTGACAATCCCATATTGTACTCCATAGTAATTTTGCATATGTTTATCACTTAGGGATTCAGGAGGTGTTTGCATACTGTAGTGTTTGGTACACCTTAGTTTCCAATGTAAATGCATTGTACTCTACTATCAAAATCCAGCCGTAGTATGGCTTAGCTGGTTTTAAGAATTCAGACTTGTATATCTACTGTTCAGGTATGTATAACTCCATTGACTGGTGTGTTTATTTGGCCTTCCCAGCATTTCAATATATTCCATTTTTTATGGAAGAACACTGAAAATTGTATAGTTCCTGTAAGACCAATGAAGAGTATACATAGTTCCAGGAGCAATGAATATACAAGGTTTTTCTTTTTTTCCTAAGTGATTACAAATGAAGATTTATCAGAAGCTGTTTGTTTTTACCAGCATTTTAAATAATCCATTTGCAGTTTGGGAAATAAAATATTTTCTCACATCTCTAATAATAATGAGGTTGGCACTCAAGGCAATAAAACAAAATCATTTAGATAATTATAACTGGATAAGTAACCAATTATTTGAAGATCTCTTTGTGGCTTAAGCAAAACAAACAAGAAAGCACTTCCAAAGCAAATATTCAGTGTACAGTCTCTGTAAATGTTTTGCATTCAGACTGTATTATGGGAGCATCACTTGCAGTCACTTGCAATGTGTTAAGTCATTTCACATCTGATGATGATGATGCAGTGAAATGCAGAGTGCTCCTGCAATGTCTTGAGCGAAATGCACTTTTAATATCTGAAACACTCCTAAATATCTTTTCCAGGTTTTGAATCAGATTATCGCATCCTGCTCAATCCTGATCTGTACCATCCTTCAAAACACCTGTGGGAAGCAAAATTCCTCAGAATTGTCTGCTCTACTAGCCACTACTGGCATAACAAAAGCAAATCATTATTTTTTCTACTATGTTTCTCTTCAGGTTGACTCAGACACACTGAATAAAGTGTAAACTGGTAACAAAGCATGCACTTACTAAGCGCTACCTGGCCAAGGACTAGTGGCAGTTGTTAACCACTTACACTTCCTATCATAGTTCTCTGACCAAGTCCCAAAGTAGCCTATAAATTGCCCTTTTTCAAGAACATCCAGTCCTAAATACACAAATAGTTACTCTTGTCTGCTCTGCCAGCAGTTGAGCACTCCAGTCAGTAAAATACTGGAAATCATTTTGTGTAACTTGGCACTCATCACAATGATCTTTCTTTCTTTCTTGGTAAAGCTTTTTTCTAAGGGTAATCAGCAATAACAACAACAAAAAAGCATTATAATCTTACTGCAAAGGTAGGATTTTAGCTTATTGCTGCAGGATAGTGACAATTGTCAGCATCTTCCTTGGTTTGTTTAGCTGGCTTTTATTCTTCCCTGACATTTAGAGATTATATGTTTACGTTTCCTCCTCCTCATTGCTGGAGCCATCTGTGGGTCTTTATTCAGACACATCCATTAGGAATATTAGATAGACGAAGCTAATGCACACTGGAGTAAAATGACAAAGTCCTTTTCTTAATTAATGCTATCACTGCTGCTCAAGCTTCCAGGCTTCTGAAGCGGTTTGGAAGTGAATTGGTATTTACATTTCCATGAACATTTTCCTTCGACATTTAGACTGTTTTTAAGTCAAACAGTGGAGTGTCCTTGGATTCTGGTCCCCTGAAACCACATCTCAACTTGTGCATTAAACATTTCCTGAGAACAATCGTGACCGCTAGAGCTCAGCCGTCCACAGGGCTCTACTTTGGGATCATCACTTCTGGGCTGCAAGTTGTCATGGTTAATACTCTACCAGATGATCCGCAGGCCTTGCTCAGGGCTCCACATGGGCTATTTATGTTACCAATAAACAGTTTTCATGTGATTCCTCTGTTCTCAAGACTGAGAGAACTTAACAGGATGAGCCAGGGTCATACCAATTGGTCTTGATGCCAGAGGGTAGCCTAAGTCAGGTTTAATTTACAAAAGTTTGATTATCCAGTTTGAGGAATTTGTTAGAGCAATCGCTGCTTTCTCAGTTTATGTCTTGGTTTTTCTGTCTGTGTAAACTGTAATCCAAAAGGATTACAATCCAGATACTGAAATCTGACCCCAATATAGATTCAAAACACAGCTGGGACAGATACCCAGAGCCATGACCTGCGAATTCCTACCTGCTACAATAATCTAAATTTGACTGAAAGAATGAATATGACTATTGGATGCATCCACCTAAACTGACTCTCTGTTCCTTTGCATGAAGTTTCACAGTTTGAATATATACAAAATATCAAACTTAAAAGTAATTCAGTCATTGAATTTAATTTGATTTTCTGAAGACTTCCTATATTCTGTTACACTGCATAAGCACATACATTTATAATACTTAATTTGAAAATCTCTCTCATATTGCCTACTTATTGCCTATTATACAAAATTAACATTAGGTGGTATCTGGGCAAATACATCTAGAAAAAACATATCAATCAATCCTGCAAGGATCTGAGCCTATTTTTTTCCACTACACCAAGCCTGGTGATTTTAGTGGATTATCCATCATTCATGTCCACCAGAAACCTTCATGGATGCTTTTGGTCAGTGCCAGTTGGCCTACTTCCAAAAAAATTCTCAGCACAATTCAGGTGCTGAATATGGGCAACAACCATTTTAAATAGGCTCTTCTCAGGTGGCCAACACAGTTTAGAGATTAGGAGTTTTTAATTGTATGGAGCCAGACATATCTATCATGATATCGTGTCTTTTTCAAAGTGGCTGCTTCTCCAAGAAGAACTCATCTATCAAATACTGGCCTTTTTCCTAGGTGTGTGAATTTGTTTCCTTATCACTCTTCCAGCTTTGTGTCACTTGCCGAGTTTACTGGAGAAAATTTTATGTTGAGTCACTGATAAAATAAATGAAGAATCACATTCTGCAAGATTTTTTCAGAAACATCTACTCACTTATGATTAGCCATTTGCCATTTAATACTGAGAGCTCTTAATTAACAGGTTTTAATCCGTTTAATGTGTTGATATTATATTGTTCAAGTTCTTTAATCAAAAGGGCATATGAAGTAAAATCAGAAGTTTAATCATATTACACTAAACTATTATCTTTACCAGCCAATTTTTTAATCTCATCAAAAAAGATATCAAGTGAATTTGACATGATTCATTTGCCTGAACCTACGTTGATTGGCATCAGTTTTCTTTTTTTTAATTCTTTGCTAATTAAGTTCCATAATTTAAATGTATTAGCCATTCTATTACTGCTCAGTAAGAAAGAGTTTCTATGTATTTTAGATGCCTAAAACATGAAGAAATGAAGGGTCATCAATTATGTATATATAATAACATTATATGTAAGTTATATGCATTATTATAAAGGTATATATCAGTATATTATAAGGTATATGTCATACCTTTATAATAATATAAGAAGGAATAAGAAAACATATTCACAAGCACTACAACTATGAGCAGTTACTTGAAAATCATTAAATGTAAGTCAATATCAAAACTATGAGTATTTGACTAGTGACAACAAGAACAGTTTTTACTCCCAAAAAATCATTACATTTAGATTTTTTATTTAAGTGTCTTTATTATTTGTAATAAGCTAAATAGGAAATCAATGAAATTCAAGTAAAATTTTGGTTAAATATATATTTTTTTTATTTTTGGAAGAAAATTGTATAGTCTTATTTTTTTCCTGAACATGTTTAATCACCAAATGCTCAAATTAGAAAACTTTTAAAAATTTCTTTTCTACTTTTACATTCAGAAAGCCAGATAAACCAATTTAGAAAGAAAATAATCACATTGATAAGTTCCAGATAGAAAGATTTCTTGATATTTTGCAGCAATTCTGTTCTTCCAGTAGAAATCAGCTGTTTCATTTCAGAATTTATTATTAATGAGAGATAAGCTACTTTAATTTTACTTTCTTTTTGTGAAAGACTGAGCAAAGGCAAAATTCCATTCCTTTTGGCAAAAAGGTGGATCAAAGAAGTATGGAGACCCAATCTAGCTATAGTTGCATCTTTAAAGCTGATCAAACTAGCACGACAAAAAATGATAAAAAAAAAATACTAATTAATGATGATAAAATGCTAGGGATGGTAGAACAACACTATCAAATGATAAATTCAGTATTTTGCACACTGTTCTCATTATTATCTTTATGAAAAGTAGAGTTTGATTAATGTAAGTCATCTCCTCCTTAAATTTTGACATGTCATTATGCTTTAGGGCTTCACATTTAAACTATAAAATGACATTCCCTAATTTCGATTCACAGATGATCTGAGTGTGGCTGAAGAACCTATAACATTTTCAAAACATTCCTATTTTTTAAAAAAAGTTCAACATACATATGTTAAATAAGATGAAAGGGAGAGCTCTGATCATCTTTTTTCTAATTATTTTACTTCCTGGAAAATGTGCTTTCAAAAACTGTAAGAAAACAAAACTACTTCCTGCAGAAGAATCCAGACACGTACAACGCCCTCTCCCTGAACCCTTGAAAAGAGTCAGACCTTAACACTTCTAAGGATTAGAATTTAGTGCCATCAGCTTTCAAAATTCAAAGTAGCAGCTGCTTAATACAGTCCTCTGCAAAAGATGGGAACACTTCCATGGATTTCAAAAGGTTTTGGAGTAGGTCCTAATGTTACAGCTGGTTCATAGTTCTTAGGCATTTAAAGACAAATTTCCCATATAACCTATGGAGAGAGACAGGAATCTCCAGAGATCTACTGTGCCCAGTTCTGGGCTCCCCACTATAAGAGAGACATGGAGCTACTGGAAAGAGTCCAGTGTAGGGCTACAAAGATGATCAGGGGACTGGAGCATCTCTCTGATGAGGAAAGGCAGAGAGAAATGGGCCTGTTTAGCCTGGAGAAGACAGAGGAGATCTTATCAATGACTATAAATACCTTAAGGGAGAGCATCAAGAGGATGGGGCTGGACTGTTTTCAGTGGTGCCCAGCAGCAGGACCAGAGGCAATGGGCACAAGCTAAAGCACAGGAAGTTCCACCTGAATATTAGGAAAAACGTTGTTACTGTGAGGATGATAGAGCACTGGAACAGGTCGCCCAGAGAGGTGGCGAAGTCTTCTTCTCTGGAGATATTCAAAAACTGCCTGGATGTGATCCTGTGCAATGTGCTCTAGGGGACTCTGTTTGAGCAGGGGGGTTGGACTAGATGATCTCCAGGTGCCTTCCAGCCTCAACCATTCTGAAATTCTGTGGGTAGCCTGAATTTGGACAAAGCAAATTCTCTCCAAAATAATAAAATGCCAATACTTGTAGTTCAATCAGAACATTTGAGAAAGATAACATTTTTTTTTTCTCTCTTAACAACATATATGAGAAATTTGAACAGCTTCAATACCTTCCTGCCAAAAACTACTGAAAATATACCATAGTTATCACATTAAACTTTTCCAAGAATTATGTTACAGAAATAAAGCACAATCCAGAAACATATCTGATCTTCTCAAATTTGTAAATAGAACGGCTTTTTATTGCTGCTTTCTCTGAAATGATATTTTCAATCTTAAAGAGTTTTACAGACAAACGATTACCAGGTTGTGTGCAGAAACATATGAAATGCAGCATATTTTTAGTCTTTCCCAGAAGAAAGCTCTTCTATCTTCTCTTCAGTGTCAAGGATCAGAGAAGAATCATTTCAAACACAATGAACTTTGAGCTATTTCTCCAGGCAGGTGATCAATACTTCAGTGCTTTCTAAATGTTAACATATTCCATTGCTAGGAATAGTACCGGAAATGTAATGTTATTATGGATTCTCCAGACTCATGCTACATTTAGAAATAGAAAACAATCCTAAAAGATATTTATCTCTATTTAAATATGATAGAAACTTTAAGTGTGCGTGCGGTTGGGGGGGTGTCCTAAGTCTCAGAAAAGCCAGTCAACTCAGTTCTGTCTGATGAGCAATGTGCCACCCTGTGCCACATCTAAGGCAAAAAAGCTGTACGCAAAAGCAACAAGATTTCAGTTTCCTGGAAGTGGTCAGAGACGGGAAGAGTATTCACTGACAAACTGAAAGCTTAGGGTTTCACTTTAAAGAGATCATTAATGTTCTTCTTTGCAGGCGGAAATATGCATATTAGTTCCTAATCTGAAAGAAGAGAGGGATTTAGGAATGGAATTCTTCTTCTGCATTGGTAGGGGGGGTTGTGGCACCTGGACAATTCTGGTGAAAGTTTTCATCTAAAGCTGTAAATTAAATGGATACCACTTGTGATACTACTTCATACTTGCATGCATACTCATTAGGCTTTTTCTGAGATTTTTGGGAAATAAAAATATACTCTTTCAAGTGTTTTTGGAAAACAAATTGTCGCCTTGCATCAAATTCAATATTTAAAATTACTTTTTTGAAGTGTCCTCTTGCCAGCAATGGGACTTTTTGTGGTTGATGGATGTTTTCTACTATTATTACAGAAGACAATAGAATACTTTAAAAATTCCTGTGTCTTCATTATTTTCACTTGATATGTATTAGATTTAGCTAAAACTAACTGTGACAGCCATGTAAGATATAATCACTTGATTTCTACTGGAAAATGTATTGCTAATTCTTTAGTGTTGCTTATTCCACAATAACATTTCAAACTTGGATTTTTTTGCCATATCTGAACCAGTAAAATATAACTGAACCTTTCATAAACTTTTCAATACCAAAAAAGTATTTTAATTAAGTCTTTTTACAGTAAGTTTTGACCAAGTTAAATTATCAATTCTTTTTTTTTTTTCATTTCTCAATTCTCATTTTTATGTTTTTGAGTCATAGTCAAATACCGGTACAAACCCTGTTGTCTAGTATCTAAATTTTGAAAGGCTATATTAATCATTTGTTCTGCTTTATTTTAACTTTTCTGAAGGCAAATCTCTTCATCAGCTACTGCAATTTACTTATATAGAACCTATGTTCTTCCATGCCACCCATCACCCACATTCTTCAGCATTTATTTGGTAGTATAATTCATACTGAAGGAATCATTTGCCAAAGGTGAAAGAGGAGGACTGAGTGACAGTTGATATGCCAGTCAGATACTGGCATAATTACCAATACAAATCACATTCATGCTAGAATGTTATATTTTTTATGTTATTATTATTTCCTCCTAGAATTTGTATTTTTTACCTCTGTCATGAAGATGATTCCACATAACACATAGCAGGGAATGAATCCATAACATAACAGTCTCTGGAATCCTCATAGAAAACTCTTAATTGGAAAGAAATCTTTGTGATCCACTCAATCTTTAGTTAAACTGATAAATGAGGGAAAATGCTGCTACAAATTGGTGCTAACTCAGTCTTCATTGTCCTTCTGTCTTGACTTGTCTGTTGAGAGTCCAGGAAAGGATTCTACTGATACAGTGGGCTAACAAAGAAGACACTGAAGAAAATAAACTAATATCAAGCAATTCCCACCTGAAAGACCATCAAATAACTATATAGGATTTTCGTCTTGTTTAAAATCATGCTGTTCTAAGTTATTTACATTCATCATCATTCATAGGGATACAGAGAAAGCACAATTACTGAATACCTTCTTTGCTTGTCTTCACTGCTAAGGGAGCCCCCAGGAATCCTGCAGCCTGGACATGAGGGAGAAAGTCTGGCGAAGGGAAGATTTTCCTTTGGTTGAGGAGGACAGGATTAGAGACCTTCTGGGCAGGCTAGACATCCAGAAATCCATGGGCCCAGATGGGATGCACCCACGAGTACTGAGGGAGCTGGCGGGTGTTATTGCCAGGCCGCTCTCCATCATCTTTGAAAGGTCCTGGAGAACTGGAGAGGTGCCTGAGGACTGGAAGAAAGCCAATGTCATTCTAGTCTTCAAAAAGGAGGACCCAGGCAACTCTAGACCAGTCAGCCTCACCTCCATCCCTGGAAAGGTGGTGGAACAGCTCCTTCTGGATGTCATCTCCAGACATATGGAGGAAAAGAAGGCGATCAGGAGTAGTCAGCATGGATTCACCAAGGGGAAATTCTGCTTAACCAATCTGACAGCCTTCTATGATGGCATGACTGGGTGGGGAGATGAGGGGAGAGCAGTGGATGTTGTGTACCTTGACTTCAGCAAGGCTTTGGACACTGTCTCCCATAACAGCCTTCTAGATAAACTCAGGAAGTATGGGTTAGACGAGTGGACAGTGAGGTGAGTTGAGAACTGGCTGAAAGGCACAGCTCAGAGGGTCGTCATCAGTGGTGTGGAATCTAGTGGGAGGCCTGTGGCTAGTGGCGTCTCCTAGGGCTCAGTACTGGGTCCCATCCTGTTCAACTTCTTCATCAGTGACCTGGATGAGGGGACAGAGTGCCTCCTCAGCAAGTTTGACTATGACACCAAGCTGGGAGGAGTGGCTGACACACCAGAGGGCCGTGCTGCCATTCAGAGAGACCTGGACAGGCTGGAGAGTTGAGTGGAAAGGAACCTCATGAGGTTCAACAAGGACAAGTGTAGGGTCCTGCATCTAGGGAAAAATAACCCTAGGCACCAGTACAAGCTGAGGGCTGGCTCTCCTGCTGGAGAGCAGTTCTGCAGAGAAAGACCTGGGAGTGCTGGTGGACAACAAGCTGACCATGAGCCAGCAATGTGCCCTTGTTGCCTAGAAAGCCAATGGTCTCCTGAGGTGCATTAGGAAGACTGTCGCCAATAGGTCAAGGGAGATGATCCTGCCCCTCTACTCAGCCCTGGGGAGGCCTCATCTCGAGTCCTGTGTCCATTTCTGGGATCCCAGGACAAGAGAGACATGGAGCTACTGGAGAGAGTCCAGTGCAGGGCTATGAAGATGCTCAGAGGGCTGGAGCACCTGCCCGATGAGGAACGGCTGCGAGAGCTGGGCTTCTTCGGCCTGGGGAAGAGAAGACTGAGGGGGGATCTTATCAATGTGTACAAGTACCTGAAGGGAGGGTGTCAAGAGCACAGGGACAAACTCTTTTCAGTTGTCCCGTGTGACAGGACAAGAGGCAATGGGCAGAAATTGAAGCACAGGAAGTTCCGCCTGAACGTGAGGCGGAATTTCTTCCCTGTGAGAGTGACGGAGCACTGGGACAAGTTGCCCAGAGAGGTTGTGGAGTCTCCTTCTCTGGAGATCTTCAAGGCCCACCTGGATACAACCCTGTCTAACATGCTGTAGGTGACCCTGATGAGCAGGGGAGTTGGACTAGGTGATCTCCAGAGGTCCCTTCCAACCTTACTGATTCTATGATTCTATGATCAAAAAAACAGGTATCTTTAAACTGAGGAAAGCTCCAGAAATAATGTGCAAGATAAAAGCTTTTTCATGTATGTCATTCAACAAAAATGAACAGTTTAGCTTGCACAGTAAATCAAAATATATTCTGAAATATCACCACACTAAACAGTGTAGATGTTTTACTGTTTCTTATCTTTAGTGAAAACCTTTGGTATATAGTTTCCTGTGACCTGATGCTGTTGATAAATTAAGAGAAAAAGAGATAAAATGTAGCTTTGAATAATAATCAAACTGCTTTACAGTGAGACTCTAAACCAATATTTGAAAAACAAATGGTGTTCTTTTTCTTCTAGAAAGTAAAAGAGTAGGATGCTATATTAAAAATTCTTGACATCTGCAAGGTAATCAGATCTCTGACATGCAAATAACATAGCTCCTTGCCATAGCATCTGTTTCCATCTCAGGAATAACCTTTTTGGCTGAAAAATGTGGCACAGGTCAACAAGCTGATAAAGAAAAAGGTGCTGGGACAAATAAAACTACATTAAAAATAAATGTAAAAAAGCTACACAGGTTTTAATTTCCCTTAACATTTGCTGCTAATTTTCTAGCATAACATTATCATACTTGCATCTTGAGGATGTTTTGTCCCATCTGTGAGCCACAAGCCTAATTCATACAAAGTATACTCAGAACACACTCTAGGCTCAAAATACTCATTTAATTGTAGTCCCTTTAGTCATCATGACCATTCTCTAAATCACCATCATCATCATCTGCTTCTAATTCCCTCTAGCTCTACAGATTTTTCCATTAAGAATTTTTTTGGGATGTCAGCTATAATTCTCTGTCATTGTCTGCTTTACTCATATTGCAAGAAATCTTCAGCTTGCTCAAATGCGAGACTTCTTTTCTCCCAGGATCTGGAAAAAGGGTCAGATATTAACTGATACAAGATGGAAGTGTTCACTTGATAAGTAAATTTTCTGAAAATCAGGGCATCGTAAAGTTTGTGCAATGACATTTACAATTTGTGTAGGCTGTGCTCCATGTGGGATCCTCAAGATGCTGTAGTAGGGAAAAATGTGAGTTTGTAGTGAACTCAAGCCATAGCTACTGTGATCTAAAACTGTGCTGAATAAAGTTTGGAAAATGTTCTCCTGTCTCCGTCCACATGGTACTATATCAAATAACCAGCTCCTTCCTGTTATCCAGCAATCTGTTTTCCAGGCACTTGTATTACGATGTAATAAGCCACATGTGCTTACAGTTTTGTAAGCATAGACTCCTCCAATTTCTATTACATGCTCTGAAGTCAAAGCAGTTCTTACCTCACTGGCTAAAGACTCTAATTCAGTAACTTTAATTTTCAGTAATGTTTTTCACAGCTAAAGTATATTCTATAATTTATTGTAAACATAGAAAGCAAGCACTTCCACTTAGAAGAGAAAACATTTTTCTCATGTCTAATACAACAGAAACTTAATGTCAATAAAATCACTTTCCATGTGTCATTTGTCAAAGTCTTCCAGGTGCAGATTAACTCCCTATGGGATTAAAATACTGAAGGATAACCAGTAAAAAAAATGCAGAGAATTTCATTTTCATTAATTACATCTGTTTGTTCAATTTTATGTTAGATTAAAATATAGTGAATTATATTTTTATATTTATATTATAAAACATTTATACTGCTAATAAAAAAGTTAAAAATTTAAGAGCTAAATTTCAATGATCAGTGTTATGTGCCAGACTCACCAGAATAAAAGCTATGGTTCTCTGGCTCCTGTGTTCAGCAGAAGTTAGATTTTGGTTGATAAACACACACCTGAAAAGGTCCAGCTAACTAAGAGTCTCTAATAGTGGCTGTTTGCAGAAACTTGAGGAAGAAAGCAGGGCAGACATGCTGTCACATTTCCCATGTGCACCTGAAGCATCCTCCATTCTGCACCTTCGAGACTTCCTGAGTCACAGATGGTGTAATTGTGCTTAGCATCTCACTGATGCATTTTCCATTTCTGACTTTGCCTGATTGATTTTCCAACCTACATCAATTCTGAGGATCAACAAAGTACTATGGAAACAAAATTTTCAGTTTAATCATGTGTAGAAGGTATTTTCATTTGTTTATTTTGAACTTGATATGTGATCATTTTCACTTGGTGCTTCTGGTTCTTTCACTATAGGTAGACAATAGCACCCTGCTCACTTGTAGTATGGTGAAAAGCTGAGTGAAAACTTGTATTAAAATGATGTCAATGCCATTAGTCCATGTCATTTCAATGTTTTGTGATTTACTCCAAAACAAAATGTTTTTCTTAAATAATACATACTGAAATACGAGGAAGCATTTCTGGATTTTGTTGTCTTCTTCTGTGCTCCAAATCAAGCCTATGCCAACACGCCAGATTCCTTACTAGAGATATTTTTTCTCCACAATTGCGATGAGTATCTTACAGGATAAGAAGGGTCTTTGGAGTTTCATATATTAAGCAGACAGCCTTAACTGACACAGCATGCTGTCTTCTTATACTAGACAGTAAGCTTAATATCTCATGTAATGTTTTAAAGCTTGCTCTTTGCAACTATAGTGTGTGAAATGTACATTCAGTTAGCAACTGAAAAGCTAACATGTGGTGATGGAAAGGATAAGGCCCTCCTACAAATGTCTAACTTGGCAAAAGTACCCTTTCTGCTGTTTTTGCAGCTCCTCTAGCAAGCATCCTATACCCTAATCTGTAAGAACAGAGATCTAGCTCTTCCTGTGGAAATAAAACATTAATTCTGAGTTAATTGGAGAGATTTTGTTTTCTTCATTTGACAGTGTGATTTGGATAAGCAAGCTTCAGGGATATGAAATATCAGTCCAGTTCCCTCATGCTGGAGCTACAGGAAAGAGTCACAAATTCACTGGGACTTTCAGGTGCTATGGAGTTTGCTCTCACAAACATTGTCAACAATTGCTATCTTCTCAGAATATATTGCAGCATTTTCTGCTCATTGCAATCCTCTGAAACAAAAGTAATTTCATGCCACTCCAAGTCCTGAAGCCATCTGAGAGTTGAATCAAAACCTGAACCATTTAGATCAACCTTCTAGAACCTTACAACACCACAAGGAATTGCTTTGCTTCAGGATCAGTTTGCACTCACCTTTTCAGCCCTTTCCTCTCTTCAACCTTCCTGTATTCAGTCTCCCAAAAAGAGAGTGGAATTGGCTTAGCTGAACAGACCTAGCTAACTGGGGATTTTTCCTTGAAACGGGCATCTTCTTATGAGCACTTTCATCAACAAGTAGATAGAAGGGAAGCTGAGTCAATGTTACTGATCACCTCAGTGCTTGCCTCAGGTCCGTTTGTTCTTAGCACTTACATTTACTCCTGGGAATATTTTTTCCATATGCTTTTACTAATCAGTAATACAACTATGACAGTGTCAGAGCAGACCAATCCTCTTTTAAAATAACTGTTGTAATTAAAGTGCCATAACGTAAGGCTCTGATGTGCTCTAAGCCTGTTTGTTTTCCAAATTTAAAGAAAATTGGGCAACAAGAGAGAATCTTTTGCTTACAATCTCAGTGAATTACCAGGGTTCAAACCAAAGAAAGAATTAGTTACTTAACAGAGCACATCATTACTCCTGAGGTATTTCTACAGAACATGCTGATTTCTTTCTTTCCTTCAGCTATACCCCTTCCTCAGCACATTCTTGCAAAACCCACAGGAACAAATTGTAATGACTGGATCAAATGCCTATAGTCTGTTTACTAAAACCTTGTGGTGCACAGCCTCAACATGATCAAAACCATTGAATTTTCTCTATAACAGGTGTTTTCATTACTGCGCTGCACTTTTGTTACAATGCTCTTCATACATGCCATTTGCAGCTAGACAATTCTCATTTTTCTTATCTGCTTTTGGCTGTCACATACTTTATCTATCTTGTCCATTTTGTTTGCCCAAGAACATTAATGTACTTCACTTGAGACAGAGGAAGTAAACAACAATACTTCTTCCACAAGAATGCAATTGGCCTGCATTATTAGTGCATGCTACATTTTCAGCAGATTGAGAATTAAGGTGAGCACAATTTAATTTAGAAGTGCAGGGCGTGGCCAGCCATGCGATTTTCTGGCTGTTAGCGCTGCACCAAAGATAGCTTTGAAGCAAAGTAAAACCTCTCGTAAAACTCTGTGCACTGCCTCCACGTAATATAAGCAGAAAGGAGCTATTTATGTATTCACAGACCGGTACTTCTTCATTTTATAAAACATCAGAGTCCTTTTTAATATACAACATTCTGGTGCATAAGTCTTAAATCTATCCCTTAAAGCATGAATGAGTATAATCATTTTAGGTACCCCTTTTTCTTCTTCTACAGACAAATTCTGCATTAAATAGATTTCAGAGACAAAAACTGAATGGGAAGTCTGAAGTACTGATCTCATCAGACACTTCTCAACTCCTTTCCTGATACCAGCTTTTCAAGTAGCTAAACTAGAGTTCAGTACTTTTATGATTGTCTCCCGTTAAACAAATATCACGTTAACAGAGCAGTGTAATTACCTCTTTTTGAGGAAGAGAGACAAGTCTGGGATCCCTGGCATACTTAGTCCCATTTAATTCTGTGGGATAAGTGTGTGACTCCCAATAAAACGAGATGAAAATTTCTGATTTTGCTTTCCTCTTTATTTTACCTCATAATAGGAGCCTGCAGCAAATGTGGAACAGATCTTAGATTATTACCTTGCTTCAAACTGTCTGTGTGAATTTCATGGATTGAATAATAATAATAACAGTAATAATAATATAAAGGACTCTAGTAATTCTCATAAATAACCTGATAGCTCTTTCTGAGCTAGGTATCATAGCAAGAAGGTGACTCATGCAGCACACACGAATACCAGTCATCCTCAGGGGCAAACTACAGCAAGTCCTGTTAATGATTCATAGGGTGGAGTTTCCTGGTAGAGCTACGTGTTCCATCTTAGCTCACTGACTTTAGCATTATCAGTAGATCAACGATATTCAACTAAATGCTGAAGTCAGTCAGTCCCAAGCTAAAATGCCAAAGGGATACCGGTTAGATACATGGCATAAATGGAGAGAACCAGGAGAAATTAAAAACTACTGGAAGCACAAAAGAAAGTTCAGCTAATATGTGTTTGTCATAAGCCATGCAATACCAGCAGCATATGTGAACACCTGTTATTACATTTACATGTGTCTGGGAATTTTTCAGGAACAAAATATATTACTGGAAAATGTGGCCAAACCCAAAACTTATTTTGCATCAATATTTTGGTTTTGATGACCTGCCACCCAAATGCCAGCTGGTTTGCAGAGTAACTGCCTGATTTTTAGCAGCTCTCCTGACGGCTGCTGAGACATCCTGGGCTTCCAAGACCTACATCTCTAAATCAGGGCTGCCAAGCAGATTTTCTCCAGGCAAGAAGCCCCTCTGGGCTGAGGATCTGAGTCATGGGACAAAAACACCGAGCTGATCAGCAGGAGCTGGGGGTTGTATCCTCCCCAGGCTGCATTCACAGAGCAGGGATCCAGGGAGATGAAGCCTTCAACCAGGCTGGCCATGTGAGCTCTGAACAGCCTCGGTTATATTGCAGATGCTGGCATCGCATCTCAGACCCCACTTAGTATCTCATCGCAAGATCTCACAGCAAATCTCTCAGGGCTACTGTTCTCCTTGCTCCCATTAGGTAATGAATGGAGCTCCAGGAGGCTCTCAGAGCTGTCTCTGGCCCTAAGGACAACCACAGCTGTCCATGCTTGTCAGAGCTGCTTAGGCCAACTCTTCCATCCTTTCTTTTTCTTTTTTTTTTTTGGGGGGGGGGGGGTGGGTGGGAGTGGGGAAGCAGAAATGAAACAGGGAAGAAAGAGAAAGAAATCAAACTGTTCCTAAATAAAAACTTTTTAGGCTTGCCTTTCTGTGGAACCTGTTAGGATTTTACAGTTTACAGTTTATAGACCAGCTCAGATTGAAAGCATTTCAAAACACCAGCATATCTCAAGTATTCCGAAATCCAGCTTTTGACCTGTTCTAGTTATAGTCACATGTAATCATCTTAATGAAAAAAAAGGCTGATCTATTATTAGCATCCCTTCCATCTGTGTGTATTTATTCATAATGGAACATTCATTTGTTTTCACATTTTCTGTTAATAATAAACATATCAGCATTCTGTGAATTAGTAGCATAAAGGTGAGGGATATTTTGGTTTTAAAGAACTGATAAATAACTCTAGATACCAACAGATGAATAGACAGTAGTTCAGAATGCTCCCTACCCTAGAGTTTACAGCAAACGCATGTAGCTCTACTTGTCTACTTTGAAGCCAGACTTCAAAGTAGTCATGTGTTAAAATGTGCACAATATGACTATTTACCATACTAATAAGAGAATATGGCAATACTCTCTTATTACAAAAAATATTTGTGTCATTTTTTTTCTTTTGAAATTAGATGTTGATTTTAAATCAAGTAGTTAATGTGATTTTTGTCAGTTCCATTTTGAATGTATGTGGGTCACTGTGTTTGCATTAAGTGCCAGGATGGGAAAACTGCTTTAGTGAAAACCATGCTTTCATGTTTAGTGAATTTTAAAGATATTAAATCCTCCATTACTCATGTTTCCTCATTCCAGTGCAGAGTGATGACATTTGAAAGTTGGTAGCCAGATTGACATCCTATGGGAAGCACTTGGAACTCATCTATCTTGCTTGGAGGAAAATGTGGAGGATTATTTCATTAAAATTTTTGAAATCCTAAGATAATGACACCATAGAAGAGCTTTCATTTTAAAGGAAAACAGGAAAAAAAAACACCTTTTTATTAAAAATAAAACACTGAAAATCCCCCCCCCTCCAGATTCAACTGCCTCAATCTGCTTCCTTCATGGCCACTTTTAACCTCAATGCTTTAACCTTCATTTTTTCCCTCTGTCTTTCCTCCTTCCTTATTTGTAGATTATCTTTAGAGTTTTTTTTTAATTTGTCACTCTCTGTATTCTCAAGGCAGTAATAGGAGAGTGCAAAAACTTCCCTGACAGATGTTTAACTTGTTCTGAGAAAATTCCAGAGAATAATCTGCAGCCTCTCCAGCTAGTTTGTTCAAACCATGTTCACAGTAAAAAGTACAGCTAGAATGGTTTTCCTTATGCCTAACCTAAATCTTCTTTGCTACAAAAAAACTCAATTTCTTATTTTTTTGAGTGATACAAGGGCAACAATTTGGAAGAAAACTGATCACTGCATCTGAAAGGTAGATTTAATTCTACCTTGTAGCTGGATGATTAGCACGATGATTTATCATAGAATAATATAGGATGGAAGAGCTCTCTGGCGGTCAACCAGTCCAACCACCTGCTTAAAGCAGGGCCAGTTTAGGTCAGGTTGTTCAGGCCTTGCTTTGACAAGTTTCAAATACCTCCAAAGATGTTCACAGCTTCTCTGAGACCATCTTCCAGTGTATGACTACCTTCCCTGAGGATTTTTTTTTCAAATATC
The DNA here is from genome assembly GCF_028389875.1 of Rhea pennata. NCBI lineage: Eukaryota > Metazoa > Chordata > Aves > Rheiformes > Rheidae > Rhea > Rhea pennata. The sequence continues at coordinate 14,310,068 of NC_084664.1, forward strand.
TAACTGGATTTTGCCTGCTTGTATTTTGCATGTGTTGCTTCTTTTTGCACAGTCTTAGAGTGAATTTGTACCTGCCTCATCACTACAGACTTGTCTGCCAAGCAGATGCTGATTAGCAGCATGGGACCTGCCCTGCTCCTCTTGCCTGTCTGTGGTGGGACTGGCCCTTGCACTGTGCATGCTGCACTGTGTGCCTTCTTTTCACCCTCAGCTCTGGGATCACTTTTCCTTCTAAGGCAGCTCACTCCTTCCTAACACTCTGGGACAGACCTATAGAAGGGTCTTGATATGTTCTGCTAGTTTAAGAGGAAATATTAATGTACATATTTTCAGTCATGTGCATCTAGTGTGCCTATGAAAAAATAAATGGCTTTTATTTAAAAGTTGATAACACTAAGTCATAATATACACTACATTAAACTCTCTAGTATGTAAAATATATATCATGGCTATTTTCCTTTTTTATTTTTTTTTTATACTTCTAGGATTACAGAAGTCAAAAGCGTTATCCTAGAAAATACATATAGTAGATTATAGCCTAGGGAGAGCTATTAAAAGGTATGAACATTTCACAAATAGGTGCACCTTGTTACAGAGAAAATATAGTTTGAAACCTGCTTAAGGAATACATTTTAAAATATATTTAAAATGAAGGCCATGCTTCAGGTCTTTGTGGAATCTCAGTCTATATTAGGTCCTTCTTTAAACTGATCTTTCATTTATTTACTCTATATTTAGTACTTCAAAGTTCCTCAATTAAGATTGTTTGGCCATTGAATTTGTCATCAACACATGAATTATATTGTGCTGACACAGGCATTATGATAAGTTGGAAACAAATGGTTTTCCACAAGCTGTTTCTTGAAGATAAGATGAGATTGATATATACTATCAATTCTGTAGAAAAAAGTTGGGAGAAAAAGTGGACCAAAAGTACAGGAAAAAATCTAGGGCTTATGTGAGCTCTTGCTTGTCTCTGGAGACTCCTTGGAATATAACTAGAGAGTGAGAGATCTGTCCAGGAATGTTCGTTCAATATTGACTAAAAATCTGTCTTCTGTGAAATATAGTCCACCAAAATTTGCCACCGAGAGCCACTGAAAGAATACAGTTTCCACCACGGGAAGAATACAAATGCAACCTTCTTCACATACACTGTTACAAATCACATGTAAATAGACCATTTGTTTTGTCTGTGTACTCAGCCATGCAAATAACTATAGTTTCTGAAAACATTTCCCTTCAGGAAGAATGTTTCCCTGAACTGCACTGCCATAATCCTGTGCTTCTGAAGTCAATGGGAGCTTTGTCCAAGACCTCAAAGGAAGCACCAAGCTTATACTGCAATGTGCAATCTGTGGGTCAAGGTCCTTACTCCATTCAGAAACATTCTCAAAGGCTGAGACCACAAATCTGGAAAGGTAATTGTCACTTCAGCTTTAATCCACATAGCTGATATTGCCTCTGAGGCTTTTTGAATTTCATGTCCTGTCACTGCCATTCTAGAGAGGGATTATAATGTGTTTAATTTCCATTTCCCACCACACCACATAAACATATTAAATTATTCAGTTTAAAATTGAGCTTTAGAATTTTCTGCATCTCTTTTTACACCACTTTATATAAGTAACACAAATCACAATCAGCCATCAAGAACCTGTGTCTACCCATAAGAGTTGAGCTGGCCATATATCCATTTCGGCAACTCTATTTACATCCTTTCCTTCACAACGCATGACTGTCATGTGCTTATGTTGCTGATACACACTATACATCACAGAGCTCCCACTCTTTTGTATTGTCTCATGCTGAGCCTCTGTGGACAAAGCCAACACACATTTTGTTTCCTCCCACTTGAACACACTGTTGTAATTAGGTGCAAGTCGCAGGAAACTATTGCTTTAGTTCCTTATCCTTAGAATTACAGATCAGAGTTTGAGCTGGTGAGAAGAGGACTAATTTGTTATTTCAATCTTGTTTCTGTTCTCACTGCTCTTATTGCTAAAAAGAAGAAAGAAAGAGAACTAAAAATGCTGAAGTGCTACTAATAAGATTCCCTAAATATTATTTCAGGCATAAACTTTTTCGTCGAGTCCACTTGCAACGAAGTCTCAGATCAGGTAGAGAATCTGAACCCTCACTGCCAGGAAAGAACTCTTGCAGTGCTGCAGCTGAGGAGGGCAGGCAGGGACTGGCCTGAGGGATCCTTTCCCAAGGAACAATTACCTAGTTTTACCATTGCCAATGAAGAATGCAAAAAGGTGCTGAACCACCCTAGTCCCGGGTACACTGGGTGGGAAGTTTGTATTCTGCCTTCTAGAGATGTAGCAGCACACAAGTCACCCTGCCTATTAAGAAGTACAACTGTAAGTTCTTTGTCTGATATACCATAGACAGATGTTAATTTGACTGGTACCTCTTATTACTTGTTTTTCTTTCTGAAGACTTTTCTGAAGGCTTTTCCTGAGCATTTCTAGACATTAAGCTAAACACAGTTCTCTTGGAAGAAAGGAAAGATTTTGATGTAAGCTATGTAGATATATGTAGAGATACTGCAGAGATACTGTAGAGATCTTCAGAATAACTCTCTATAAGTAGCTAGTTGGAGTTCAATGTGTAGACAGATGCAAATCTGCCATAATACCTAATGCGACAGAATATTAAACATCAGAAGATGTAACTCAGTTACAGTCACTGCTGTAGAAGAGTTCAGATTTTTAATCCTTCAAGTATAACATGATTCTTGCAGAGCTCACACTAGGGTATTGCAAAGAAAGTTGGTGTAGAATTACTTCTTAAATGCATATTTTTCTGTGCCATATTAGAGAGAGAAATTGGTGAACGCATAGCAACAAAGGAGGCCAAGTTTGATTTCCCTGATAATTTGCTTATTTCTTTAGCTAAAGCATCTGGCCCCATATGATCTACTATCATATTCAAATACAGCTCTTCTGCCACGTATCTACAGCTGCAACCTACTAGAAAAAAAGATTAAGTAGAAGGAAGTTTAAGCCACAGTAGGCCTAGCAAGTCACCTGCTAAAGACTTTGGATTAGAGTCAAGGGGTTAGCTGGATTCCCAGTTAAGTCATTCTGTATTCTTTCTCTGAAAACATCTGTGCTGAGGATTGGGATGGCAATGCATACATATGGACTTTTTAAATTTCTTGTGCTTAGCTAAACATATCTGCAATATGGTGATGCGTTGCAGATTGTGCAGATTTGTTTACCTCTTTCTGAGAAGCATGGGTATAAATTTTTTCCTTGATATACTAACCCATTTAAACCACTTATTGCAGTTTCTAGAATACGGCCGCACCAGATAAATGAATAATAATAAAAAGTTAAAATTTGACTGTGCTGTTACCCAATCCTGGACCCACGTTGTGTTCTCAGTCTGGTAAAAATTTATATGCAGCCTTACAGTCTGTAATGGAGCATCTAAGAAAAAAAATAAGACTAGAACAGAAAATGAAAATTACTCTGAACATAAAAGAAAATAACTTATTTTACTAGCTGACACTGTGGTCCTCAGAAAGAGCAAGCCAGTGACTGCGGAGAGGAAGAGGAGAGAGATGGAGAGAACATTAGCTTTATGCCAAATATATCTCCTATATTTCCTAGAAGAAAAATTACCAGACCATAGAAGGCCACTTGTACAAATAATGGTCCAAAAAAAGCTATCACAGGCTGTCACTTGTCCTTACTCTGCCCATATCTTTGATGCTGTCTTAATGTTTGGGTGAAGCTTCTCGATCTCTTTATGCAAATATAATTCCCACTTAATGATTAGGTGGGTTTTAAGTCTTTTTATTTTGTCAAAGAAACTATGATAGAGCTTCAGAAGTCAAACAGACACTACTGATTTTGAGATAATACTACAGCATCCTTTTAAACATTCCCTTCAATGCTTCAGTTCCATATTAGTGCTCTGTCAAATTTAATCTTTTGGTCTGAAATTTTCGCTATTTCACAGTGAGCCTGGGAGCTATTTTACAGTAAGAATGTAGGACTGAGCAGGATCATGAGAATGCATCTAGTCCCTAAAATCACAAGAAAAAATGTGCTTGATGTCTAATTTCAAAGAGTCTAAATAACCTTTATAGTGCAAGTCCTCATACATCACAGGCTAAACCTTCCCAGCATCCATTAACAAATATAAGACATCTAATAAAAGATCAAAAGTAAGAAATGTTATATGCCTTAGGAATATGACAGAAGAGAACAATATACTAGTTCCCAGATGCAGCAAAAAAATGGTAAATAAGAATTCCTGCTGGTTCAGGGGAAATTCATGCTACAGTGAAGGGCTCAATGAAAAAAATATCCTCAGTTTCTGCCAATCTGACCTGAGGGAAAATTCCCTTCATACCCCAAGTCTTGTTATCAGTTTAATTTTGAGTGTGTGAGGAAAATATGTCAAACAGGTTTTGAAAAAAATTTAAAGTGTCCTAGGCATCTCTGAAAGCTTTGCCTCATGGCCATTTTAGCTGTGAAACATTTGCTTGCTCTAAAGGAGGGAATAAAAGCCATAAAAGTAGAAGTCAAACCTTCCTTTCCTCCCCCTGCAGCCATTACAGCCCACTGGAAGTCCCAGAACATGGGATTAATGCAATTTAAGTACAGAGGAAACAAACAATGATCCAGTTACAGCCAGCCATCCTCTTTTCTTAGGGCAAAGGGACCATGGCACAGCTAAAATTGGAGCTGCCTTCCCTGTGAATAGACAATAGGGAAAAGAAGATACAGAAAGTCATTCCCTTGCTGGGACTGGGACAGTTATGACATCTGTGCTTATACAGCCTACGTCCTGTGAGATGATAGCACAACGATGAATATATAGAGTCATTTGCTCCTCTCCTCAGTAGTTAGAGCTAAATGCATGGCAATCTACTGCTCTTAAAAGAAAATATAGACACCAGTTTCAGGCATGGTCTACACAGCATTCATAGCAATAGAATCTATTTTCAGTGTGAAAAACCCACTCTGCACATTTTTCGTATGCTAACTGATGTAGCTGGGATTTCCACCAGGATAGAATTTGAACCACAGTTGTATGGTTAGTGATGGGTAAGATCATTTAAATCTTTCATGAAGGGGAGAGAGAGAGAGAGAAACTATTATACACTGAACTTTGCACAGGGAAGGCAATCAACCTTGTCCAGCCTTTTTTCTCTCCCTTTATGTCAGTTATTTCTCTTGAATCTATTATTCTCCAAGGGCCAAATAATCAGCAGATATAAAATAAAGTAGCTCTCCTGAACTCAGTAGAGCTATATCAACTGAAAATTGAGAAGAATCTCCCTTTAATTTCAATATTATCAGATCAGAGATTAATAGCATAGATCTGAAAAAACAAAAGAATTTAACCTTTGAATGTCATGTTGTGTATGTGTTTAGTAATAACTTCAAGTGTAATTTAGCCAAGACTGGAATGTCTAAAACACATTAGGAACTCTATGTAAAAATTACTTTTTCCATAGTAAGAGGTATTTGTAGATATCCAAGCAGCATAGCTTTGGATCTTCAAAGCAGGAAAAATGCAAAGCTCCATTGTGAATATTCGTTTGCATGTATCTTATGAACTGTGATGAAAATAGCAGCTTTGCAAGCTGTTCCACAACATCTTTATGAAGACGCTAAAGTGCTCTCATGAAAACACAGCAAATAGAACTGTACATTTCTGTTCAAGTAAAAAGGATGCTATTGATTCAAATGCTGGCATATATCACTGCAGAGGAAAAGAAGGATGAAAAGCAGACCAGGAGTGTCACAACAGGGTCAAGTGCTCATGATCTGATAAACATTCAAAGTTCACATCAATTTCATTGAATTGCCTCAACACAGTTGGTACATTTCTAGTTGAACACAATGATGCCACCAGTAACTCAATTATAGAGGAGGCAACTTAACTGTTTCATGTCTGTTAAGTATGAAGAGAGAATCCTTGTGGAAAGGATGCAGGTGCAAAAATTAGCGGGAAAAAAAAATCAGATAAGGGGCCAAAAAGTGAAGGCTTCGTAATTTACTTGGAACTAGGTTAACGGAATAAGCAGTTAACAGTTAAGTGAAAATCTTGTATATCAGGCAAAACATCTCTCTGGAATCTGTCCCAAGCAGTTAACCCAAACTTTGGATGACTCCATCAGGCACAGAAGTAGAAATCCTGTAAGTCATGCTGTAGGTCACTAAACACCAAAAGATCCTCCCCTCGCAGTGGGAAGGCCCAAATAAGAAATGGCAATGCCACCAAACTGGCTGAATTACTCGTTTGTTCTAATATAGCAGTGTTCTAGAAAAAGCTAAATGCTAAACTAAATCCTCCTTGGTCAAGAAGACACTCAATATAAGATGAATGGAAGGAAGTGAAGGAAGATTAAAAACCTCAACAAAAGGAATCTCTCAGGGGTCTTGGTGGTCTAAGACTATGTTTTCTAGGGACATTTTTTTTTTCTTTTTCTGAAAAGATAACATAAAGAGTTCTAGCCAGAGAATAGCATGTAAAAGAAAAAGCCCAAGCTAGAAGCTAGCTCTGCAGAAACCCCCTTATCTTCATTTCCCTTGAACTGTTTTGAACAGTAAATCTATTATCTTTAAAAGTGAATATGTTTTTAAACATCATAGCAGAAAAACAGCTTAGAAATAAATGTTACATCACTTATTTGTATTAAAACATAATCTTTCTGTGTAATAAATGAAATAATGAGATGGCAATTATCAGTTTATCTATTTTCTTGGGGAGAGAAGGGGGATGTTTTTGTTTTTTGTTTTCATTTTTAGATGAAAATAATTGTTCCCTTCTCTGGAGAATGGGGTTCAGTAGCAACTGTGGTCTTTTCTTACATTGCACCAGAAGCTTATAATTCTCAGGAACGTGAAAAGTTCCCATGCCTTATTTTTCATTAAAAGCACAAGAAAAACAATCATAAAGTGAAACAGAGTTCTTAGTCTATATGTAACTATGCAAAGGAAGTGATTGAATAGACTTCAGTATTTGTTTAATTAATTGTTATTTATTAGATTATTATTTTTTTATTCACATAACAACATTAATTTTTAATAAAGCTTTAAAAGCTTGAAGTCCTACTGGGCAAAATGTTGTAAATATAGTACATTTCCTAAAAGAACAAAGTATTCTTTGTATTAACAAAGTATTAACATTTTTTTCTGGTAGTGCTAGCAGTGTAACAGATTTCCAGCGTTCTTCTAACGCTTTAGGGCATCTGAGAAACTCCAGGAAACAAAGATATCTTTCAGTGCTTTCTGTTGTTTCTGCAAACATCTAATATTTGATATGATATACATGCCCTAGTAGCACATGAAGCAACATAACATAATGTGATTGTGGCTTATACTACATACACAGTATAAGCTTTTTTTCTTTTTCTTTCTATTTTGTTTTGCTATTTCGTATGTAAATCCACTCTGTGGTAACCTTATCCATGCACTGTCTGTCCTGCTCATGCAAATCTTTGTAGATATCCTGGATTCTGATGCCATCTGCATCTGCTTACATTTTTTGCCTTTAACAAAGAATCAGAAGTTAGCTAGACAGATGGTAAAGCAAAACTATTGTCAGAGATTGTCAGGAAAATATGCTATTTTAAAGACTTTTTTTTTTTTCCTAAGTAATCACCCTTATTTAGGATAACATTAATACAGTAACATATTGTTATGTTAAAGTTGCATCATTTCAATACATATTGTATTACATCAAAGAGAGGCCAGAGAGATATTTTACTTTTTATTCAGTGGCACTGTTTTATAGCAGTTCTCTTGTCAAGTAATTGCAGTGAGACCCTTCTGATTTTGTTTAGTGATAGTTCCGCCGTCTACTTAAAATCTCTCCTTTTGATACAATGATGGGATAGAGCTTGTCTAATTACAGTAGCTGAGCATTACTCATTGGCTCTTACTTCTGTGAATCATGATGTGTTCCACACCAAGGCATCTAGGAGGAGAGGGGTCATCCTCTTAAATGCATAGAGTAATTTGCCTGTGGTTAAATGCACTGAGTTGCCTGTATGTGAGCAGGTACAGCTTACCTTTGTGAGTTTGGAGAAGCCTTGAAAAACAAACCTTATGAACTACGGTTTCTCTTCCATAACCTTTTATATCTAAATATAAGTCTGAGTCGATCAGTTTTGGACCGCTGAATAGTCAATGTAGGGAAATAGGCACTCAAGATTAATGCATCTCAGATACTTATCTGAAGATGAGTCATCATCAAAAACATACTTCACTGCTCTCCAATGACAATAAAAAGTCCCTGCATAATCATCTAATTCTGGTCACTTGGGTTTAGATTAATATTCCACCTGATATATCTAACATTCCAGCATCAAAGTGCATATTTCTTTTGCATTTCATAGGACTTTGTGTTGTGAAAGACAAGAAATGTAGGTTAAGCATTTTCTGGAAAATGTCAAAGGCTGGCATAGAGCACTTCACTACAATGATTCTCGTATAGCTTATGTGATCATCTGAATACAACTGTATTCACTCAACTGCACAAACCTTAATTTGCACACTAGGATGAGAGTGTGCACTGTTAGCAATTTCTCTTGTGTCAAAACTATTAATTTGAATACTGAAAGAATAGAACATTAGCTGGTTTTCATTTTTAGGCAGAAGGGCACTCCAATTTTGTCAGAAAGTTCTGCTCAGGGAGAAAAAACATCCCCCCCCCCCAAAAAAAAAAGAAAAAAAGAAAAAAAAGAAAAAGAAAAAAAAAAAAAAGAGAGAAGGAAAGGGACTAGCTGGCAATAAGTATTTTCCTAAAGCAATAAAAGTGAGAGAGAACCCACACACCAAAGTCCATTCTCCAAAGTCTTTAACCAGACAAAGATGCTAGAAGAAAACCAAAGATATTTTTCCTTTTTGGACTTCCAGCTTCTAAAGTGTCCTCACCCATTTAATTATCAGAGTTTTACAAAATGCTTAGATGGCCAGAATACATTCAATTCAGATAAGTATAAAAATTCCTCAAACTTGGTATAGGACTGAGCAAACAAATTGGAACAGCTGGAAGGATGACTGTTGGCAGCTGTGTTTACATAATTACAGGACAAGTCAGATCCTGAAAGAAGAAAAAGAAATCACAGAAAGAGGTATCAAATACTAAGAAGATACAGTTTGTTAAAGATATAGCTGCTCAGAAAATGATATACTAGTAGGCCAAATCTTTCACTGATGAAAATCACTGTTTATTGAAGTCAATGACCTCACACTAATTTGTCCTAATTAAGTAAATATAATTTCAGTAATAAAAAATATTTTACTAGCTTACCTAATTCTCCACATTTCTGTTTCTTTGTTATGTTCCTAGTAAAGATAAGTTTAAAAGATCATTATCACATATCTTTTAGAATCATAATTAATTTCATTTTCTCAGTGTATTACTCAACCTATTTTCCCTAGTACATCTTTTATTTTCTTACATTTAAAAAGCCCTTCTCATTTTCCTTATTCCCATGGCTGGCAATAATGTTATTCTTTGCTCATCTTAATGTTTGGCTTCAAGCAGTCTCTTCTGAGTTCTCTTTCACTTTCTTTTTGGTTCTCAATCTTATTTTGCAGAATATTTCTATCTTCCATATGCTGGAAGTACATTTCATGTCATCTAACATCAGGGAAATTCACCTTTCTTTCTTATCAGCCTGTTGAATAAACCTGTTCCTGGAAACAGTATATCTCTTGAAATGAAGACCCCCCCCAAAATAAGTTCTATTTCAGACCTTTTCAATCCTACAGAAGTTACAGTAATTTTATCACAGATGCATGTAAACCAGTTAAGCCTTTGCTCAAATGACTTTCAAATAACTTGGTGATTTAATTTGTTTTGGAGAAGAGTTCGCTGCTGCAGGTGTACCTACAGTCTGAGTTTGCACAGATTTGACTACATTTATATCAGCTGAATTAAATCAGTGTAACTTTTGAATAGAGATGAAGCTAGAGAAAAAATGCTAGAATTCTGTATGTATGTAATGGTTTTTGTTATTAACTGTCTCCCCGTTTTTAACTTTACATGGCATGAGAAGAATCTCCTGGGAGAACTCACAAGATCCCTGAAATTATTAATAATTTAATCAATTTTTATTCATTCCTGTAATCTGTTACTTAGAAATAAAATTATAACAGTTCTGCCTTACCTTAAGGGCAGTGCTTCATGTTTATTATTATATATGTTCTCCCTATATCTGTGGGCAGCCTCATCTGCTCTCTTTTTTTTCAGAAGCCAAATGGTTTGAAAACTATGACTCACTTTGCTATCAGCAAGATAGGCTAGGCTGTCATTGCTACGAATTAGTAGTCATAGTGCTGAGCAATGGAATAAATCTCAGTTGTGTTAGGTGCTGTATGAACAGAACAAAATGTTAGTCTCCCCAGATGTCAGCAAGAGTTAAGGAGTAACATGGAGAAGTCAGCAATATTTGTTTAGTTTGTTTTCGGTTTGCTATTTCTAATAAATGAGCTTAGCAGACTATGTTTAATGTTCTTCAAAATTAACAAGTCTTTGGCTGGGTGGCATCAAAGTGTTTTAAATTAAAATCACATTTTTTGTAATTATCCTTAAAATGTATTTAATTGCTGTTCCATTCTGTTCTATCATAATTCAAGTGCTACCTCAAGAGCACCAGCTCAAAGCTCTTGAGTTACCCATCATCTAAAATCATATAGCTTTAGAGAAATGAATCATTTTGTTTATCAAAAAGAAGCCTTTTAAAATTTCTCAGGCAGAAAAAATAATCATGAAGGTACAGAGGTGAGATGGAAAAAGACTATTAAACATATTCTCACTTTCTGTCACTGCAATATTTTCTCCTACAATCTTTTATTTTATCTTGTCTAGTTTTAAGTCTCTTAAGGCTTCCTGTTCAATTTTCCTTGGGAAACTATTTCAGTCCCAATCTCCACCTCAGGAAATTTTCGCTGATGTTTAGCGTATGTTTACATTATGTAAAATGGCACATGTAAAATGCTTTTCCGTAAGCATCTTAACTTATGTTCTTTTCTTAATCTTATCCAAATGTTTCTGGAAGACCTGACTGAATTGGAAAAAAAAATGTCCATAAGTATGCTAACTAACAGTGATTAAATTAGACCACACTTATGTCTTTTTGTGTAAGGGCTTCCAAGAAGATGTGGTTCATATTTGCTATTTTGATATTTATACTTGGAAGTAGGAACATTAATTGATAGAAAGCAGGCACAAGGTATGACAGTGAGGAAACCAGTGATTTGCAGTGTGATCCTGTGAGTGTCATTATCTGCATAAATAGTAGTATGAAGGAGTAGGCCAGACAGAAGAGGATGATCTAGTAGGAGGCAAGTCCATATGCATAGCCTACTACAGTTATGCTTCATATACAAAGAGAATAAGGAAAAACAAATGAACAAAATCAGCAAAAAAGGGACATTTTAAAGAAAAAAATCCTTTTCTCCTCAGAAAACTGAAAAAATCAGAAAGTTTCAATTAATCTTATTTTAAACTTTTTACCCCTTTGCTTCATTTGCCACCTAATTTCTTAACTGAAAGTCACAGTTATTTGTAAATGTCTATCTCCTTTTTAAGAAGCTTAGATAATCAAATCAGTTAGAAAAGAAAAAAAAAACAAAACAAAACAAAGATATGACTTAGATGACAGGTCATGATAAAATAGTTGTAACTTACAGTTCAAAGGTGAGTACATGAAGTGCGTCTGTATGGTATATATGATGTGATGAATTATTTAAAATAAATTCAAGAAAATTGTACTAGCTGTAGCAAAAAGGGTTTTAATTCAGCTGTCCATTGTTTCTCATTAATAAACTGCATAACTTTGATTACTAGTTTACTCTATATTTCTAAAGTGATATGTGCTTTACAGTAAATACATAAATTCTGGAGGAATATCATATCTAACTATGAATCCTTATACATAGGATGCCTGTGTAGATTAATATTCATGCTGCATAGTGTTATTTCAGTATCATAGACCATTGCTGTTAGAAACGAGTACACAGCACAATGCAAAGCAAACCTGAGCACAGCTTTCTACGGAAATGGTTTAAAGGGGAAAATGCTAAGCTTTGTATTCTGCTTTCTATTCTTTTTTTAGCCTTTGTTTAGTTAGAAGACAAAATGGACACCTGTTTCGGAAAAAAAAAAAAGTGTAATTCTAGAGTGGAGGAATGGAACAGCTGTGTTGACTGTACAGAAAAAAAGTAGGACATCCAAGAAAATTGCACATAGCTTCATACTTCACACTTGATTTATTTTTTGAAACTCAAGTTAAGGAACTTCAAAGTTCACATAACTTTAGTTCTAATTAAAGCTACCATATAGCGTAATACCAGCAGTTATAAACATTCAGGGATGTTACAATCCCTTGCATCTATGAAAAGCTAAGAAATTTATGCAAATGATGTCAAATTTCCTATAACATGCATTAAAAGATGTTTAATTTCAAGGCAAGGCTAGAGTACAATTGGGAAATTAGGACTCGGTATAGTCTGATGTCCAGTTGCCGGTGCTGATCCATGATCAGCAGGTGAAGTATAGCCTGTACAAACAATAAAACAGCTTTGTCACCAGTGCTCCGTCACTCAGACACGGTGAGGTTACTGCGACTGCAGCAATCTTTTGTTCAGGTGACATCCTGTAAATCTGATACAAGTTATAAGCTAAAGAGTAATATAACTGTGAAGCTGGCTGCCTATGTCTAAAAGGATAATAGCAATGACAAGTCTGAATTGGGAGTAATGTGTTTTGTATGTCAAACATTAACATATTGTGACTAGACTACGGTGTATTACTCACTGTCCTTTCTGTGCTGAGTTTGATCTTCTGGCCTGACGAAGTGGCAGATATTCCAGCCAAGCACCCACTGTTCCATTCAAATTTTCATTGAAATAAAGCTATGCTGGAAGGGGTGAGCAGTTCTCTATGGAAAATGTTACCCAGGAAAAACAGTTACCCCCTTAGTCCTGGGACTGGTCAGAAACCACAAGTATATCTGCTTAATGACAATCTTTTAAACAGATTCCAGAGTGCAGCAGTAAAACACTAGAAATCCTTACTTTGCTGACTGATGAGACATAATGGGACAAAAGACATACCAGTTACTTAACATTTCCAGCTATTTCTCTGAAAAGGTGTGTGTATATATATATACATATATGTATGTATATATATATATATATATATATATGTTGTGTAAATATGTAGTAGCTCACAGGTACAATGAATGTTCTGCACTCAAATATTTTTCTCTGCTTCCATCAGCATCAGGTATTCATAAATAGTTCACCTAAGGAATGTCACATATGTACCAAAAATCTGGTTCTTCTGCACCTGAACTGTTTTGAAAGTCACATTCACCAGGAATTTTACATCAGTCAATTATCCTACAACTTCTGTCTTAGTAAATGCTCTTAAACAAAAAAGTTAGTGCACATTTTCTATCATCATCCTTTGGTTTCCTTGTATTTCTTTTGCTCTAAGGCATGGTGCAGCATATATAGCTAAGTGGTCTCTTTATATGAATGCACAGCTGACTGGAAGATATTCCAAATTGTCCAAAGACTATTTCTAAAAAAAGAAAAATTCCACTTGCATTAGAATAAACATATTGTGTATCACTTCATGGTTGAATTGCTGATTGTTTCAGGAGAGGCCTTGGTTCAAATTCTCTTCTATTTGATTAACAACAGAAGTTTCACCTCAAGTTCTACCAGGAAAATTGAAGACTGGAAGCTGGGCTTCTCACATCTCAGCCTGATCTTCAAGTAGTTTAATTGCAGAACTAGTCATACTTAGATCTGATAAATCTTTAACACAAATTGAAATAAAGCATGACTTGGAAAGGACTATTTAAACTTCAAATACAATGGAATATTCCACTGCACGTTTTCAGGTAGCACTAACTCAGGTGCATCAGAGGGACTCCCTGTCATTTCCTGCGCACACACTCTTGTGTGTTTCTTCTGCATGGAAAGAGCAGGGATTGAATGCCTGAAGGTGGTTACCTTCCCCATCTGCTTGGAACTTTGGCTTCTGCCTCTCAATGTTTTTTCTAGAAGAGTAGCATCTAGTCAGGTTATTTACACCAAGGAGTGAGAAATAAATAGCAGAGAATCTTCAGTGACTTTCAGAGTCCTCGTTGTTTCATTAGATAGTGTGCCTGTTTCTGCATTCTGGCTATATGTGGTAGAGTCTGAAGAATCACATTAGCTACAATTATCATATAAACTAACAGGATAAGTAACAGAGTAACAGTAACTAAGTATCGCTAGTCCTTAATCTCATTAGTCGAGTAGCATTATTCCTGAAAGTTATCAGACATGCAGGTGTATTCACTATTTATCTCTCTCTGAAAAGTTGTGTGAACCCATTTTTAACCTCAATTATGTGTATAAATGAGAAAAGAGGTATTATCTTTGAATTTCCCCTGTAAGGATGTCTGTGTGCTTGTTCAGAAGAGACGGTCCTTCCCCCCCCCACCCCCTCAGTGACTCTGTATGCATTCTTTATCATTTCTTCTAGAGAAAAAGGAAAATCTCACCTTACAGAGAGTAAGGAGATGGGATGCTGGTTTGGTGAATACCACAGGCTGGTAGATCAATTCTAGTAGTTGCATATATCTTGTCAGATTGACACTGCTTTCAGTTTCAAACTGAAACATTTTAAACATTGTATCTAAAAATGGCTAATAAAGCCAAATGAAAATCACTTGAAGAACAAAATACTCTGTAGTGTGCACTCTATCACTTCTGACCTATGGCAGGCAGCAGTCCTTCTCTTACTGCACTCTATCTTTCATAATCCCTCTTAGATCAAGTTTTTAAAGGATATTGTGTATTTAGAAGTAAGGCTTCTAAAATTTAATAAATGTTACTGGGCTTTTGTAAATCTAATATTATCTGTTATCTCTACTTCAAAGGGTAGAAAAGTTGCTGTTACCAGCTGGAATTTCTGACTTTTAAAACGAAAAAGTAACTGAGCATATATTCCTTATACAGGTCAGGGAAATGGGATACTATTATGAGTGTGTTTAAAAAACATCAGAGAGGTAACTGAAGAGACACCAAGTGAATTCACCTGCCATTTTTTTGTTAACATCTTCACTGTCAAAGTGATTTGTAACAATTCAGACAATGACGGTCTTCCTCATTAAATCAAATGGTGGACTGAGTCAAAAAAATCCTGCCTTTATCATTAGTCTTCATGCCACTGGTCAGTGTTTTCCAAATCAAAAGGTATAACTAAAATGAGATTTGCAGGAAGAAGTAATGTCTTTTAGGAGGCTGATTGAAAAGTTACACTACTGTTCTCTTCAAATCATTATTCAAACCATTATTGTAACTACAGCATTACTATCACCAGTGCGTTAGTGAAAGCTAACCACACAAAAGACTTACACCAAATGACAGGACTACATCTGCAATGGCATTTTCAGTTATTTTGTTGATATAGTAGGACTTATTGGGCTATAATAAAATCTTCATATGAAAAAAAGATGATTACTTTATGTTACTCTAAGGTTCCTTCAGCATTCTTACTGTATCACTCTCAATAAATTTATTTCTATGGAATTTAGTAGTGTTTGGGTCTTCTATAATTCCCATATTTAAGTCAGAGATCCCACAAGGAGTTTGCAATCATCCCAATTTTCAGAGAGAGAATAGAGAATAGAAATAATAGGGATGAGATTCATCTTCACATTAGCCATCTGAAAGTTGTCTCTGTCTATTTAAAATTTTCTGCTAAACTCTGTGGGTGTGGGGGAGAGAGAGCGACACATCCAGATGGCAAGTCCACAGATAGTGTCTAAAAATGCAAATATCCGGCTCTCCCTTTGGAAGACCTCTCTCTTTTTCCATTAATTATAGAGGAAGCCTACAAAACAAACTTAAACAGCAGATCTGAATTTTAGATTGTCAGATTAGGTGAGATAAATCCTATCTATCTGAAGCATAACTCAGTATAGTTCAAGAACAGTTTCCCAGGAGTTTTCTTCAGTCTAGATAGAGCTTTGGGCAGATATGCTGTACTGGTTGCAGAGTACAAGCTGAAGTCTTCTCCACTGAAACCTCTCAAGGTACTCACCTAAACTCGTACTGGAAGTCAAAGACTGAATATTTGAGCCATTATCCTCAAATACAGACTAATGTCTTATCCTGAACCATCTATCCTTTCAAATGCTTTTCTATAATTACAAGCTAATTTAATTTATGCAGCTCAGTTTTATATTGAAAAGGTCTTCGGAGACTATCCAGTAAATGTCACCATTGTGAATTTTCTGTTTTCAACTTTTCGCCTGTTATTCTCTCTTTAGATTTTTCTTACTATAGTAAATAACTGTTTTCCTACAGTGCACATGAATTTTCACTAGAAAACTTGGCTTAGTCTTTCAACTCTCTGTGCTTCATTTAAGCTACCTAAAGAACAGAGAAGAGAATCTGCCCAAAAAAAAGAGGATATTGTCCCTTTGATACTTTTGAATAATGTGCTTGGCTTTTATTCTACGAAGTTTGGACTTTGCTGATCTAGATGCTCCCAAGAGGGGTTTGCATCCAAATGTTGACCTGATATAACCTTGCTCAGCTTGTGAATTGACAGGATTGTAGCACATGATTGTATGGTTACTCTTAATTAATTTGCCATTATATTTCCACAGTCTTGAGACAGAAGGGGATTTTTAGTGCTTTGTTCATTTTCTAATATCTATCCCTTGGCTGCAGGCCTGAAGTTAATGCTCACTAATAGTGCGTTCTTTGTCTGCCCAGTTACCAGAGTCGTCGTTTTTCAACAGAGTCCTATAGAATGTAGAAATGATTCTTCAGTAACTGTTTTTCTTTTTAACAGAGACTCTTTCTATGTTCCTTTTTCCTTTATAGCCTACAGCTGAAATATTTTGCACTGCCAGTTTTTTCTTCTGTACAGTCCAATTCCTCAGTCATCAGAAAGTGAGCCTTGCATTTGATTGTTTTATTAGACAAAGTCACAGTAAAACTAGCGTGAATTCTCCTAACCAGAAAGTATTTTGATCTGATTTTTATTTGTACAAAAATCTGTAACCACCCTCCAGATGACATCACTGAGAATTGCAAATAGAGAAGGATAAAGATTTATTTTTAACGAAATATAAATTATGATCAAAAACATAATCCAGAATGTGCTATTTTCATTAGTTCAGTGAAGAAAATCTATAAATAAATGTTGATGCTCAGTAGCATTTTGATAGGCTTTTTTTAAGTTATTTTTACCAAAAAAAAAAATCTTTTTTATCCTGAGAATGGAAAGAATATGAAATTCTAAAGTAGGATGAAAATCAAAAGACAGAGAATAAAAAAAAAAAAAAGAAATTGTTCTTTAGATTTCATCAGCAAACTTAGGCTGTACAATAGAGACTTGTGTGGTTTCAATCATCATAACTACCATGCTGGAAGAAAAAGGAGGACTTGAAATGAAATCGGAGGTACACTACATAGAGATACACTAGACAGAGATAAAAAAATGAAAGTATTAATACATTGAGGGAGGCTATCATCTCTTAACATATTTCTAAAGGAAATTCTTCATATTTCAAATACAACAGATACCTCAAGGCTTCTAAGGCAGCATTTCTTCAATCATGACACTGTTGTGTTTGCCTGTAAAAAAGAAGACGCACAATGAGATTGCTTAATTTCACAATTTAATTGACCAAGAAATATAAAAACATTATATAATTCTTTTGGTACAGGTTGTTTATGAATTGTTTTTGATAATAAGAAGCCCAACAGAACTTCACATATTCAGACACTGATGAAGGATAAATATCTGGTGCCATATGACTGTTCTAGTTTAGAATTAACTAATTCACAAGAAAAAGGTATTTCCACATGGCAAGGACCTGCAGTCCTATTCACTCACAGATTTTCTATTGAGCTATATTCAAAAGTCTTCAGAGTGCTCCATGAACTTTAAATTTCAGCTGACCTACATCTTTGCATTATTGCCCTTGATCTTTTAAAAGCTTACAATTTTTTTTTTTAAAAAAAATGATATGGCATACCTATTTCTTTCAGAAACCTACATAGTTTAAAATATGAACCAGCAGCCTAGTAAATTCAAGTGAAATCAAACATGCTTTGGAAAGAATTTAAGTCATTTTCTATAAATAAATGAGAGAAGTCTGTGGTAGACAAACATGAAAATTAATCATGTGTGATAGAATTGCTTCAGGTATTTAGGTATTTGGCAAATACTCTAGAATAATTTCAAGAATTAATACTGTTGTATTATTGACATGTTTTACATTCAATTCTTAGATAAAAACATACACAGGTATTCATCCATTCACGATCTGATCATCTGTTATTTCAAGCTCAATATGATTTATCTACCTTTCCAGAAGTACAAAGAAAGCCTATTTCTTCACATTCTATATTTTCAAGAGAGTTTACTGTTTATGCATGCTGATCACAGTTGGGTATAATATATCTGTGTGTCAGAAATTGGAACAGGCAGTAGACATTATAGATGAATTGCCAGGAAATTACCCAAAGTGTGCTGACTTCCCAAATTCCTTCAAATGACTTAACAGGCTTGACATGGTAGCTCAGCGTACTATTCGCTTAGGGGACTTTAGGAGAATCACTGCTTCCAATCCGTTGCTAAGGTTTGGCTTTTCAGGTTTTAACATTTACATAGCTATAGGAAGCTTATGGAACCTGTAAAAGAGAGGCACATCGGTCAGTATTATTATCGATAACAATGAAAAACATTCTTCTAAGAAAAATTAGCTAGGCAGATCATATTATTACTGCTCTTATTTGATAAGCAGCGTCACCTTTGATCTGAAAGGCTTTTAGTTCAAGGCAGCACTAGCAGTAGCAGAAACGCTCATTCCTGATGAGACAATGAAGTGTGCAAGGGTGACAGGCTTTATGGCAAAAGGCACCGCGTACCTTCAGCAAATCACTCGTTTGCCTAGTTCTGGATGATATAATTCTGTGACCTATGAAATAAAAAGCAGAAACCTTGATTTTCTTTTTATAGTTCCTTGCATCAGCTGGGATAGAGAATGGCTGTCAGATTCTCATAGTTACATCAAATTAAAGACATTTTGTAAACATGTCACTGTTCTGCTGAGGTTAAGAAATTCCCCTCTCATGAAGAACTTTGTGATCTCTCTGGGAACTTACATATGTGAATATGAGGTGGATTCAATGGAATAAATTCTATTGTTTTTGTTAGATTTCCCCTCACTACATCCTCTAGTACTATTTCACAGAGCCTTTAGATTCGTATAAAACTGAAATAAATAAGAGTTGCCCAGATCTAGTGAGTAACAGAAAAAGGGCTACCAACTTCATTCTTCTAATTTGAAAATAATTAACTATAAGGTGTGTCAAACTATTTGTTAATGCTACCAGCAAAATATTGTTCATGTAATTAGAGCCTGGCTGATTTCCAAAATAATTATAGTCTAAGAATAAAAGTAACAGAAATGAAGATTATTTAAAAACTGTACCACATGAGGTAGACTGCTGAAGATACCAGGAGGTAATTGGTTTGACTGATCTAAAGTCCCTTTTTTAACTATGATACAACTATACAGCAATTAGGTTATTCTTGTAAATGGCATGGTAGCTGCAGCTGTAATAAGACATCACTGCCATCTTCTGGTAATAGCTCATTTGGCTTGCCAGCATGTGGTTTGTTATTTATTTATTTTTCTTTTTATAGAGAGCAAGACAGGCAATTAGGTTTTTGTTTACAAGAACAAGGAAATGTAAGTATTGTATTTTAGCATTTAGAATTTGTTTTGATCAATAACTCCATGCTGCTCCAGAATTTCTGAGCCATGGTATGACTCCTACTGGTAAAACATTCTTAAGAGTGATTTTTCTTTGATATTGCAGATATTGCAATTCCAGAAATGTTAATTTAATAGCACAATATTATAATAGACTTCTTTTCCAGAGTGTTAGCTCTCTAAAGATTACATATATGAAAAACAGAAATATTGTGAGAAATTTTACAAAGGTCAGGTTCAACTGAGTAGCAGTGATGCTATTATGATTATCCTCACTTATATTTGCTAAGAATCTAAATCTCTTTAGCAGGTTACATTTAAATATTTTTCTGTGTGACAAAAAGTTTGCTTCTTACTTCTTCCAGACCTTTCGGGACCTCAGTCCTGCCACTGATAACTTGATGGATCCTGTTTTTTGTTAATCAACAGAAACAATTAAATGAAAATAGAAAAGCAAAAATCTCTCTTGTGTTCTATTAGATATAGCTTGACTTCTTACATAATCTTTACTCATCTTTAGCATCAGACATCACTGGTATTAATAACTAATAACACTGTCAGTAGTTCCAATTTTAGCTGACGAAGTATTAGTATTGTTCCCTGCTGGAAAACAGAAAATTCTATAAAGGAAAGTCGTAGAATGTAATACAGCTGCTTTATAGAATACCATAAATATTTGCTTGGAAATCACTTGTCATACATTTGGAATTCCCTCAGATATCAATTAAAACAGATTTTTTTTTCACACTCAAAAAATTGAGAGTTATTTGGTTTACACAAATTAATGAATATATATACATTTCTGAGTGAAAACATAGACACAGGCCAGAAAACTACTGACTAGTTTTGAACAATGTTTCACATATATGAATCCTAATGTCCATGCACAGTAAGAATAGAATATTTCAGGTCATCTGTTCAATGTAAACTAAGAGTTTCCAATGTAATGAAAAGCTTGACAGTCCTGACTGAGATAGTTTGAGGCTGTGAAAGTTCAAAAGGAGCTTGAGAAAGCACTCAGCAGCCTGGCACTTTGCTCTTTCCAAAGCAGGCACTTGGGCTGAGAATTTACTAGTTTTGATCAATACGCAGTAAAGGCAACTCAAGGGTTTCCATTAATTCCTGAAGTTACTATGCCTGCAAGAAGGGCAAGTTATTCTTGTGCTTTTTATAGCTCTTTACAGCCCTAGATACCTTCTTTGTTTTTTGCCTTACAGCTCTGCACTCTGTCAGAAACTGGACAAAACCTGGCTAAAGGTGTCTAAACAGGAAAAGAGGTACTTTTATGTATATGGCAACTGAAAAAGCTTCTGAACTGATAATTGTTAGAGACTGGGAAAATCATAGAATCATAGAATCAGTAAGGTTGGAAGGGACCTCTGGAGATCATCTAGTCCAACCTCCCCGCTCAGCAGGGTCACCTAGAGCATGGTAGACAGGGTTGCATCCAAGCGGGCCTTGAAGATCTCCAGAGAAGGAGACTCCACAACCTCTCTGGGCAACCTGTCCCAGTGCTCCGTCACTCTCACAGTGAAGAAATTCCCCCTCACGGTCAGGCAGAATTTCCTGTGATTCAATTTCTGCCCATTGCTTCTTGTCCTGTCACACGGGACAGCTGAAGAGAGTTTGGCCCTGTCCGCTTGACACCCTCTCTTCAGGTACTTGTACACATTGATCAGATCCCCCCTCAGTCTTCTCTTCCCCAGGCTGAACAGGCCCAGCTCTCACAGCTGTTCCTCGTAGGGCAGATGCTCCAGCCCTCTGATCATCTTCATAGCCCTATGCTGGACTCTCTCCAGTAGCTCCATGCCTCTCTTGTCCTGGGGTGCCCAGAACTGGACACAGTACTTGAGGTGAGGCCTCCCCAGGCTGAGTAGAGGGGCAGGATCACCTCCCTCGACCTGCTGGCAACACTCTTTCCAATGCAGCCCAGGAAACCATTGGCTTTCTTGGCCACAAGGGCACATTGCTGGCTCATGGTCAATCTGTCATCCACCAGGACTCCCAGGTCCTTCTCTGCAGAGCTGCTCTCCAGCAGGTCAGCCCCCAGCTTGTACTGGTGCCTAGGGTTATTTTTCCCTAGATGCAGGACCCTGAATTTGCCCTTGTTGAACCTCATGAGGTTCCTCTCCGCCCAACTCTCCAGCCTTCCCAGGTCTCTCTGAATGGCAGCACGGCCCTCTGGTGTGTCAACCACTCCTCCCAGCTTGGTATCATTAGCAAACTTGCTGAGGAGGCACTCTGTCCCCTCATCCAGGTCACTGATGAAGAAGTTGAACAGGATGGGACCCAGTACTGAGCCCTGGAGGATGCCACTAGCCACAGGCCTCCCACTAGACTCTGCACCACTGATGATGACACTCTGAGCTCTGCCTTTCAGCCAGTTCTCAACCCACCTCACTGTCCACTTGTCTAACCCACACTTCCTGAGCTTCTCTAGGAGGCTTTTATGGGAGACAGTGTCCAAAGCCTTGCTGAAGTCAAGGTACACAACATCCACTGCTCTCCCCTCATCTCCCCACCCAGTCATGCCATCATAGAAGGCTGTCAGATTGGTTAAGCAGGATTTCCCCTTGGTGAATCCATGCTGACTACTCCTGATCGCCTTCTTTTCCTCCATATGTCTGGAGATGACATCCAGAAGGAGCTGTTCCACCACCTTTCCAGGGATGGAGGTGAGGCTGACTGGTCTAGAGTTGCCTGGGTCCTCCTTCTTGTTCTTCTTGAAGACTGGAGTGACACTGGCTTTCTTCCAGTCCTCAGGCACCTCTCCAGTTCTCCAGGACCTTTCAAAGATGATGGAGAGCAGCCTGGCAACAACATCTGCCAGCTCCCTCAGTACTCGTGGGTGCATCCCATCTGGGCGCATGGATCTGTGGATGTCTAGCCTGCCCAGAAAGTCTCTAACACAATCCTCCTCAACCAAAGGAAAGTCTTCCCTTCTCCAGACTTTCTCCCTCATGTCCAGGCTGCAGGATTCTTGAGGACTGCCCTTAGCAGTGAAGACTGAAGCAAAGAAGGCATTCAGTAATTCTACCTTCTCCGTATATGGACTTGTCCTTCCATCCTAGATATGATTTTCTGACCATAGTGGTATTTTTTTCTCTGCTTCTTTTCATCGAGACACCAGAACAAGCTCTTACCAACAGTCTTTGCGCAAAACCTGTGCTTCTGAAAGATCGATTCAACACAGAGCAGGGCACGGCCGAGCCTCCTTCTGTGCATGCCGTGTATAGTAGAAGTGTTTTCTTAAATGGGTCAGTGTGCTGAACAGGCCTTTGGGCAGGCTGGGTATGACAGTGCTTGTGACCTTAGGGACTGTGGTTCAATTTTATTGTGAATATAGCAGTCTTGGTCACTAGGACCTCACCAATCAACTGCAAATCAGAGGGACTGCCTAGCGTCAACAACGGGCAGACTCTGCCTAGGCACCCACCCTCAAGCTCCCTTTTCTTTCAGCTGCAGCCCCGCCACTAGTGTTTCTCCTTGGTTGGTGTTTCACAAAGGAAAAAAATATATATTTCCACTACACATTTTCTGTATTGCAAGCCTAGTCTCCATTTGCTGCCCACATATTTAAACGTAAATCTTCCATTCAGGTACTCATAGTCACTGTGAGAGTTGGATCATTCTTGGAGATACTTCCCTCTCAAAGCAGCAAGTCTGTCATCAACTGAAGAGATTTTGGATGGTAAATTTTTCAGAACCCTTTCTTATTGGAAGTAGAGCTGTTCTTCATAAATATAGGATCCAATGGTCTTTAAATCCAGAGATGGATGGCACATTTTCATTGTCCATTCATGCCAGTGGCAGATGCCTGGCAATCATGAGCTACTTGTCAGCGTTCAGACAGGAGGCACAGTGTGTGCACTTCTGGTAAAAGAGCACAGAGGCTGTTGGGTAAAACAAGCTTTTAGAATGAAGTTGGCATACGTTTTCATACAACGTCACCCAAAACCCTTTGCACTGCTGCACATCCCCCAGCTGCAAGCCAGCTGGGGATTATGCAGGAGGAAGAACTGAAATGTGTTAAAATACTTCTAGTTGTAAATGATTTTCCAAAAATATAGCTGAAGGTCTAAAGAGCCTTCCTTCATCACACATTCCTTCCTTTACCTGCTTTTTTTTTTCATGTTTTCAACCAATTGCCGATTTGGCAATTTTTTGTTAATACATGGTGACTTTTCAAATGCTGATCAAAAAGCAAACTGAAAAAAAGGAATCCAGAGAAAGGATTGCAGAGTGGGCTTCTTTGTTTAGGGGGTTGGTTTGTTTGTTTGTGTTTCCTTTTTTAATCTTCTCACACTAGTTTACTAATTGGTATGGTATTCTAGGGCTTCCAGTAAAACATGGTAAAAAACACAGGAGCTCTTTCTTATCATTTAGCCTTTAAAAATGTGATTTTTAAAGCAAATTCAGTCCCATCTGAAATAACAGCACAACCTCCCGTTAACTTCATGGAATTAGCAGGTTAATATACTTACTTAAGTGCTTTTGAAAATACTTCATAAACCTTAAGGAAACTCAACCAAAAAGTATGTTCAAACTTCAGTCTAGTCCAGAGGTGTACAATAACCTCTCCAGCACAAAATACAGCGTACTGAAATTAATGGCAGACATGGGTGTAGAAAAACTTATAGCATAGAAAACTGGTGCTATGTGATAAAACCAATGGGATAAATACTGGAAAGTCTCTTATTCATGGACTTTTTCTGGTTTAGCAATAATCAATGAAAATGAAAGGGAAATTATGGAACTACAATATCTATGGAACTACATAACAACCATGACACCTTAGTGTCATTTACCTTAATCCTTTCTCTTCAGTCCTTTTTACTTTTTTTTTTACCTAACAATTAAAGCAGATTGTCAGATTGTCGCATGTTTCCAGGTGTTTTAAATAATTTTTTTGGAGTAGTCCACCCCTGTTGGAAACCTTTAAATATAACTGTTCATAATAATCACTTTTTTTTCACATTCTATTGACCCACATCAATACTTATTTTCAGTATATTGACACTAGCAACATATTAAAAACTCATCTTCCTTTAGCAGTCTTCCCTTTGCAACCACTCCTAATAGACTGGCAGCTAAAATAATGTGCAAGAGTACGAACATCTCTGGTTTTCCAAAATTTTCATCAGTGAAAGCAGTCCCTGTGCCAGTACAGTTATTAGAGCCTCAGTAGCTCAGCCTGCAATTTTTCAGAGCAGAAGATAGACTGGTAGCAGTTAAATTAATATGGTTTTGTAAAAGCAGTATTCAGCCTTTATTCATAAGTTACGTACTTATTGCATTAGCTTTATTTCAGAGTTAACTGTGAAATGCTATTTCGCTCTTAGGCTATTGTTTCTTATGTTTTTATTCATAATTTTCAGGGGAAAGAATTTCATTAGAATTGACACATTAACTATTTGAATATTCAGTTATTACAATGTCACATTAAGAGAGCCATGTAGAGATCACAATATGCGAATTTAGAGGTCTTGATGGCTTTTCCAGCTCTATATTATCATAACAATGGGTAGTTCCAAGAACTGCAGATAACCTGAAATAAGGAGTCCAGACTCTCTCCACCTGTCAGATTATTGGTTTATATGAACCAGCCTAGTACTAATCTAGAATTTCTTTGCTTCCCTTCAGTTAGCCTTCTTCTTTTCCGATTAACTGATATGTAGATCAGAGTTAAGCAGGATATGAACTAGAGCCCAGAAGACCTATTCCCATATTTCTCAATTCGGTTATGCATGTGCTTATTTGTGGTAGTTTTATTGAAAGCAGGGACAAGTTGAGCGCCTGAACTTAAAACATGCTCTAACATCCTTCTGAGCTGAGTACCAATCTCTTCAAATGCTGGAAGAAGAATTAAGGAGTTTGTATGATAACATTCATCTCATTGGTCTGCAGAAGTCTTTCTTCAGGTGACTTTTTTTTTTTTTTTTGTTTGTTTTCTGATTTGTTGTATATATTTTGCCACCTAATAAAATTTGTGACAGATCTACAAGTTAGTGGGATGGGAATTCTCAGAAACTGATTGTGGTTCCCTGCTACTGTGGTTCTCTGCTGACCCAGGGAAGAACAGGATGAGTCCAGGAATAAATAATCTGAATAAACTTTCATTCTTCCCATAAAATATTATATCACGACTATTAGGATTTTTTCCTTTCCAGCATGTAACAACACTACCACCTTTCCAAAGCCCTGTTCAAATCTGGTGTGCTGCTTTACATGTCTGACTGTAAGAGACATGATGTCAGCTTTAGTAATACCTTCCAACCACATTATCTTTCGGCTCTTACATTTTACTTCCACAGACATTTGGAATTTCTCATCAACTATTAAAGCACAATGTTCAAAATGGAAACCCATTGATCACATTAATCTTTTGAGTAGCTGGAAGTCATTCTTATTAGTCACTATTATTATTAGTCACTATCATTGGGCTAATTACGGGCTAGCATTCTTGAACCCCTGAAAAACGCCAAACAGCTAAAAGTAAAAATAATACAATGCAAATAAATTGATTCCTGCAATTGCTTCATTTTTCACGAAGAAACACAAGAAGGTCTACTGCTGCCAATAGATTTACACCACCCTAAGAATATTTGTTGTAAAAACAACTAGAAACCACAAGGGATAAAAATCTTTTCTCCAGCAGAGATTTAGGGGACCAATGTCCCTAATTTACAAACCTTTGAAAATTTGTCAAAAGAAAGCATTTGTTGCTTGTTATACATCTTTCATTAATGCATGCTAATAACTCTGACATTTATACAAAAGGTATAAACAATGTCAAGCCTCTTGGTACATATACATGCATTTTTTTCAACATTTACAAATGTTAAGCAGATTTAGGAAGTGGAAAGTGACTACTGTTTGTTACGAACTGCATTCGTAAATCTGCCTTGGATGGACTCAAATATGAGTACTTACTTGATATGAGTAAATGACTAATGGACTTGAATTACCGAACTGTAGCTTGCAGTTCATAAATAACATACTTTTCCTTAAAGCTGTCCATATTATTTCCTGTGAGCACAGGGTATAAAAGCTACTACATGAAAATGAGTCTAGAATAGGAAGCTTTTTCAGAAACTGCGAAAAGAAGATCTGTCATATATTAAAAAACAAGCAGCATTTCTATGTCACAAAGGACAGGCACATTCTTCATTACATTTTTATCTTTAAAATACGGTGCTAGTAGAATTTACTATGTCTTTTCCAGACTTGTAATACAATCTCAATGCACTGGACAAACAGTTTACTTTCAAACATAGCTTGATAAGAATAACAATGAATATTTAAGTATATGCCCTCCTGATTGCAGTTCTCTTTTTATAGGATTGAATAAATAGTAATTAAACCTTGCAACGCTCATTAAAGTTGGGTGTGACGTACAGGGACCATTCTGTCTACATCTGAAATGTCGCAGCTTCTCCAGTAAACACTGCTTTTGGAACTCTGTGGTAGGAAATATATTTGTGACCTATTTCTTCTTTGTCAAGATTTCACTTCTGGTGATGCAGATACGTCCATTAGCCATTAAACTTGAATGCCACAGAATCACAGAACGGTTGAGGTTGGAAGGGACCTCTGGAGATCATCTAGTCCAACCCCCCTGCTCCAGCAGGGTCACCTGGAGCATGTTAGACAGGGTTGCATCCAGGCGGGCCTTGAAGATCTCCAGAGAAGGAGACTCCACAACCTCTCTGGGCAAGCTGTGCCAGTGCTCTGAGAGTATTTCTCAGTATGATAAATATGAGCCATTTCTCAGTGTGAGAAATGTAATCACTTAGACTTGTACTTTAAATAGTTTTGCAAAAACTGTTGGAAGGTAGTATTACCTAGCTTTGCAATCTTTTTTCCTGTATAAGATAGTATAGAGGTTTAAATAGCTATTTGGTTTAGAAAGTAGTTTATACATAGCTTTATTCCTATCTACGTTTATTCCGAAAGCATTCTCTGAGTTGCAACAAAAATTATTTCTCAACATTTGCATGCATTTTGGTCAGTGGAGGAATTATTCTCAAGTAGATTTTATTATAAAATGTGAAGACAAATCTTTTAAAGGTTTAGAAAAACTGGTATCTCTTTTGATTCTTTTTTAATGTCTTTCTAATAATTTTTGTTAGCTTCTGAGCATCATTAGTTTGCCTGTGTGCAAACAATGGCACATGTCTATGAGTGTTATCCTTGTCAAAACAAATTTCAAGCTATAACCTTGCAAGGGATAGCTGTGTGAGCTTCATTCAAGAGGCAGGCTGCCACTGCAATCTGTAAGGAACATTTCTGAAAGAGATTTTGAAAACCGACTGAGCCTACAGCCGGTCTCCACAACTGTTTTCTCCCTTGCTTTTCAATACACACTCATCCATACCAGATCTGTTACCAGTGTACTTCCTGAAGGTTGCCATCTCCAGCTAAGGTTCTTGCACATATGCTGCATTCTCTTCATGCAGCATATTCTGCCAGATAAAGAAATCAGATACTTGTGGCACAGCTTGATATTGCCAGTTTAAGGCTCATAGTTCCTTTATCTTCCACTACTCGCATCCATTTCTCTTAAGAAATCACAGAATGTTTTGTCTTTGGTTCATAGTCAACTCAGGTATTAAGACGTGGAGATTTCCAACTGTATTTGGGGGATTTATTTGAATATACTTCTAAAAACCATTCTGCTTCTGTTTAGCAATAGAGGTTTAACTAAAGCACCATCTGCTGGTGGATATGATAGAGAAATAACACTAGGAACCTTTGCAAATATTTCAAGCTCTTTTGCAGTAGGATTCTCTCCAACTGAAGGGTTAATGCAATTTTTAGACATCACTTCCTAGGAGTTAACTGATGCAAGTGCCCCTGCACATGGCGGAAAATGTACCAAGGAGCTAAATTTTCTCATGACAAGAAATAAATACTCTCAATGTTTTATGAGCTACTTGGCATGTTGTTTTCAAAACTGTAGGTTTCTGTAGGTGGCTATACATTTTAAAAACTTTACAGAATAGTCTTTCATTAGAATAGTCTTTGAAGTTTTATTTTAAAATTAAAATATTCTGCAATATAAACATTTTTTTTTAATGGAGGCTTTTATTCTTTTCCTTTTTAAGAACTTTTTCCTTCCAAACTTATTTTCATTATATCATGTCTTTTATTTATTTAAAATACAAAATAGTTAAATCTTTTAGCTTGGTCAACCATAACTTTTGCCTTATCTGAATTTTTTTTCCTATCACTGAGAATTTTAAAACTTGAGGCTCTTTTCTCAACTCAGAAGAAAAACAACTACTGTAATCTTAGAGTACTCTGCAGAGAGTAGGGCTGCTCACTCTACACTTATGCAGGTTGGGAGTGTAGTAACTTTGAACACCACATAGTAACTCTGGACAGCAGCACTTTCTAAATATAAACACATTTATATAGTACAGATATACCGAGAACATTCTTGAGCCAATAAGATTCTCATTTGCTCAGCCTAGTGTCTTAATCTACAAATCCCTACAAAAGGCCAATCTGGATTTAGGACTGGTCTTGAAAAATATGTTATTACCAATTACAAAAACATAGAATATAATGCAGTGAAATTACATGGTTAAAAGAGATATTTAGCAAGTAATGTTTGTAATGGCTCTGTTTGCTTACACGTTATCTTAAGTGTGATAAACTGCAGCAAAGTTTTCCGTTTGAATCAGCCTATAGTGAGTCAGAATTCCAAAGAAAACTATTTTAGCATCATTGTTGAGCAGAAGCAAAATGTAGCAATCACTTTTTCACACATAAAATTCTCATATTGGATAAAATAGCAAATGGTAACTAAATAAGAGCTGTTACAAAATAAAACACTGTGTTAGACTAGCCAGAGTACCAGGATTCAGGATTAGACAAGACCTAATTAAAGCCAGAATCTTAGGCACAGCACCAAGCCCCAGTGACTCAGCTAGATGCTAGAAAAATCAAAGGAGACAGCTGGAAGTGCAGGGAAGCACTCTACCCTCCCAGCCTGCAGAAAATAAAAATACAGGGGGATTATTCTGTGACAATACTCCAGTGTGGTGCCTCGCTTTCTATCCATGGAGAGCAAGACATAGAGAAATTGTTTATCTGGCTCTGTGCTTCTTAGTCTCCCCTCATTCATCTGTATCCATGACCAATAAAAGTGCTGGCTGAACTTGTGTGAAATGTTGTGTGTCGAATTTTGGCCTGAATCAAATTTCTTACCCAGCGACTTTTCCTGGGTGCCTTCTCCTTGCTGTCTTCAGTGCTTGGCCAGATCTACAAAGACAAAAATCAAAACCTCATACTCTTCCTTTCCCATACAACATGAGGGGGGAAAGGCGGGGGGTGGGGGGAACCCACAAGATCAGGAAATCTGTTTCCACAGTGGTCTATTTCTCAAATTCATAGATTCAGGAAAGAGTCAAGGTATCTGCCTCACAGTGATTCACAGCCATGCTGTGGGGGAGGGAGGAATGTTTGCAGGGAATGGATGGTTGGAGAAATGCCATGAAGACGCCTGGTTCTTACCCACAGAGATGAAATCTGTCCATTGAGGATCCTTTCTGAGGGAGGATATCAAATGAGAGCATTTTGCCCAGATAACCATTAGGTAAATCTATCCAAGATGCAGAGTTTAGCCCTGTATTTTGTCAGGAAAGCAACAGAGTGTTCACAAACATGCAGCTTTCCTACCTTACATCTCAACTATGCAGTATTCAGTCCTCTTCTTAAAAAGCTTAAACCTATCCTGAACTATTGTCTTTAATTTTGATCTAAATTTAGAGCAGGACACTTAGATCTATACAGTCTTAGTACTTTATATAGTGCATTTTTCCTCTGATATTTGCACCTTTATAAAAAAAAAAAAAAAAAAAAAAAAAAAAAAAAAAAAAAAAACTCCAGAATTTAAATTGCTGGCTTGTTTTTCTGCAATGAATAATGCAAGAAACTCAGTGGGAAGAAAAACAAATTTGTTAGAGCCTTTGTACATGTTTCTTTTTTTAAGTTTCCTGTTGGCTTAGGCACATTGTGTTCCTCTGTATCACATCCTTTTAGAGTCATATGTGGAAGCAATAAAGCGTATCCCTGCCTTCATAAGATATGGAGTATTTGTTTAGCTAACTGACTAAGGAAAATACTATGAACTCATTAACAAATATGGTTATATGTGGTCAGTTAATCATGGAGAGCAGGCTGCAGAACAGAGCACAGGAAATATTAGTCAGCACAGGCTATGGATAAATGTCAGTTACAGATCTCAGGATTTCTTGTCGGGGAAGACAGACAGAAGGTTAGCAATAAAATACATCAAGTCTGCCAGCAGTTTCCATTAAGATCAAATTTCTAACCATAGAAATGTTTGCAGATATAGGTGATGATCACTGTCTAAATTCAAAAGGAGGTTTTTCTTCCTTAAATACTAGCTACTGCCTAGTACAGCTGCAGCTCCTGTAGAAAGAAAAATATACAGGATCAGGAAATCTGTTTTTGCAACTCTCTTTCCACCAATTCAGACACGTATAAATGTGCACCTGCACATTCCTATCTAAAGGAAGAATGAAATTTAAAAATTGTTTGTGAAATATCTGCTCATTTCTTCTTTGTATTGCTTTAGTACACGTCAACCAAGAATGAAGAGGTCTCCTCTCAGTGCAAACTGACAATATGTACCGAAGAAAGAGACCTGGTTCTCTAGGGCTATGAAGTGCACATGCCATAACCAAAGTATTTGATATTATATTATATTTATTTATTTTCTGTGACAGTTGCTATTCCACATAAGTAAAGCCTGAGGATGAATGTGGCATCAGGCTAACAGAATTATTTGTCCTCTGAAGAGAGACAAAGTTTACAAGGGAAGTAAGAAAAGTCATGGACCAACTATGTCACAGAAGAAATACTGAAAAGGAAATGGCCTCGTCTAGCTTTCAATAATACTCATAGGAATAGCATCTCATTTTACGCTTTCATTATTTTTACAGTTAAAAATTAAAAGAGTTTAATTAAACATTGAGAATAATGGCAAATTTTAGAAGTCTTCTTCAGAACTGAACTGCGTGATTTCAGAAAGATCTGCAAATATCTGTGACTATTTCTGGCTTTTCAAGGCAAATATCCAAAATGGTAATCATGTTGGACTCTATTTTCAATCTGTTGCATAAAGCAAGGGTTAGCAGAGTATTAAGAATTGTCCATGTGTCTCAACTGCAGCTCACACAACAACTATGCCGTATGTCACACATCTTGACACGGCAAAGTGCTGCTGCTCCCAGTGTGCCTCATCCCCTCAGAGGGTGTACAAGCTGTACGAAAACATTGGCTGTAAAACCTCTGTGCTATTTGTTTCAGAAGCTGGAATGTGTGTGATGAATGAATTCAGTCAGAGAAAGCTGGGTCCCACAGACAAGTCATAAAAATATCACCCCAGAGGATTCGCTTCTCTGCTATTAAATCTCTACATGAAGATGTGCACATCACCAAGTCCTATCTTCTACATCCAAACCAGACATATAAATGCAATTAATCAGGCTAAAGAGAGATGTCTACAAAGTGGCTTGCCTCCACAGCCAGCAGCAATCTAGTCAATACAGACAGTGCACTGCAGGACACAGTTCATCTCATTCTAAAGAAGACATCTGTAATATGCCACAGCAGTGGTATCCTTAAGTGTGTATTATATTTTCTTCTATTGGCTATAAAAGCAGATATCTCAAAAATGGAAAGCAAAGTTGAAAAGAACACAGTTTAATAAATATGAAGTGGAACGCAAACACTGGCATTGTGGAAGTGTTTTTCTACATTAATACTCATTAACAATACTATTAATAATAGTTACTAATATTAATAACTGTTTTTATTTTCATCTTTCTGTACCTATAGACAATTTTATCAAAGTACATCACTGAGGTGGTGTTATCATTCAATAACATCCACAAAGGACTCAAAGCTATAAAAAGTGAATCTAAAAAAATGCTTCTGAAGAATTAATTATTCTACACCTGGGATAGGATATAGATGATCTGTGGTAAATATAAGGAAGTTCATAATGGTATATCTGCCCTAGAAAGGAAGATCATCTTCCCTGAACTCAGTGAGGAAGTAAACTTAAGTAAACAAAATCTTCATACACATACGTCTTTATATTTTTCATGCGGTGGCACGCAAAAGAAAAATCCAGGCACAAAGGCTACGCTGCTGCCAGATGTCAGATCTCTACTCTAAAAACCACAGCGAAGAAAGGACTTTAACATATTTCAAAATCTCACTAACCTTTTATTCTTAGTTCAAAAAGCAGAGTGGAAAAGCAGGAAGAAGTATGCTGGAACTCCGTCAAAAGTGCTTGAGAATAGCATGGACAAACCTGCCATTTTGCAGACACACACATATGGATCATAAATGTCCAAAAAGGGACAGCACATCAAGGATCAGTAACATGCAGAGGTCATTTCACTCGTGGGAAAGCCAATAAGCTTTGCAAATTAGGCATAATATTATGCTACTCTCATGACTGCAAACATCTTCTAAGACTTATGTTTGCGAGAACCTCAGCTGAGGATACCGGGCAATTGTCATTTTCATTAATTTTAACAAAATTTTGTTATTCTTCATTACAGAATGCTTTAAGTGTAGCAATACTGCACTGAATCTGAACAATAATGTATATTCCATGATATTTCATTTTTTTCTTTGGTTGCCCTTGTCCATTCAGCTGCTCTGTTTGTACAGCTACTTCTCTGTCATTGAAAAAGACTGTCACTGCTTCCATTATAAAGTGCAGATACTATGATAGAAATATATACCAGTACCTATTCTACAAAGGTCTCATCTCTAGAGTTATTTTACAGTACAAATGAAATTTTACAGATCATTAGTCCAGAATGTGAGCTAGTTGTTTGACAAAATGAATTAAAAAGTCTAGGATTATTTCACCTAAAAAAGTATAATCTGCACATGTGCTGTAATTACATTGTTAGAAATTCCTAAGCACTATTATATTTCCAGACTTACACTGCATAATTAAAGACTCCATATATGGTACTATATGGACATCACTAATATGCAGCCTAAAAACTCTAAATTAGCTTTTGAAATATAATGCATATATAAACAGATGAAAGAGTTTTTTAAAAAACAAGAAATTGTTCAAACATCTGCTGCCATCATAATAAAGCAAGCTTCTTACCAAGAAATTGGTGACCTGCAGAGCGGGGAGTTTGGACTAGATGATCTCTGGAGGTCCCTTCCAACCTTACTGATTCTATGATTCTATGAAATTCTAGTCTTTATTAAAGACTATTGTCTTTGTTCTCAATGAGGAAAATAAATTATCTTTATAGCTATGAAAATAAACCTTGAATTTCAAAATATTCACAAAGAAGAGAATTAAGGTTGATTTTTAATTTTAACTTGATTTCACTAAAAAGCTGGTTATAAATATTGTGCTTTTTATTGTTATTAGAAAGCAAGAGCTAATTTATGACTTCTAAAATTACATATTACGTTTAACTTTGCTGAATTTGGTCCTGAATACATGTAACTAACTGATGTCAATACAACTATGCTGATTACATCAACAGTTCTAGCTGTTATTTATCCATCTTTCCAAAACAAATGAAAGAATTTTTGTCCTTTATTCTTTCTCCCAACTACTGCATAGACATGAGCTAAGCACATCTGAGTAATGAGAACTGCCCTCTGTTTGCTTATGACAGGCAAACCATTGCCTTTACATTCAAAGATTTACAAAAGCCAATATTTAGCTCAAGATGAGGATATCAACTTTCCATTTTAAAAATAACTACAAAAACAAATTAAAATTAGCAATGTGTTTGGCAAAATGTTGATACTTCATTGGGTTAAAGACCATCTAAAGATAGAGCTGTTCTTTTTTCCTATTTTGTTCTTTACTTTGAATATTTCTTGCTGTTTTCCCTATCAAAATGCTCAGGCAGACCCAGATTTTTTTGGGGGGGGTTTTGTTTTGTTTTTTTTTTTTAATGTTCAAAATTTCTAGTGTATTATAACTGGGCCTTCAAGAAATAACACACAATTATGCTCAGATTTCTTTCAACAAAAACCAAGAAATCTGCATTCTAACCATGATTTCTAGGAATGAAGAATATGTGTATGTGTGTGTTTTATGAATAGGGCACTTATTAAGATTTTAATTTGCTGTCAAGGACAACTTACCATATCAAGATGAAACTATTTTATGATTCATTTACCAAGTGTGACTGAGGCAGCTGAGATTAATTTAATCTGTGGTTGTGAGCATTAGTATTCATAAAGAATCAGAAACACAAATAGAAGCACTCAGTCTTTTTTGTTTCTAAAGGAACTGGTGGTATGTTGTCTGTGTACTTAAGATCGCACTGACTTGTAGACTTTGAAATGCCTTTATGTTAAAATAAAAATATTGAACTGAAATAACAGAGCTTGCAAAGATCTGCTGCAGCTCCTTAGAGATAGACTTGAGTAATATATTGTCAAAAATATATGCAAGTGTAATATTTACACCTAAAAAGAAGCATTTAACCCCAACAGTCCCCGTGGTTTCTAATTTGGCCCAGGAATGAAATGTTTGGAGGTTTTCTAATTTGGAATTACAACAGAAGGAAGTGCGGGAAGGAGACTGGAATTAGCTAATTTACAGTTAACTTTTATGTCTCATATGTTCCATATCCTGCAGAACACAAGCCCAAATATGGATTTTGGCACCTGTATGATATATAACAGAAATCTAGATTTTTGCAAGAGCAAGTCAGCACCATTGCATAAAACAGATGGAGCTAGAAGGCGTCTGGGGC
Source organism: Rhea pennata (assembly GCF_028389875.1). Lineage (NCBI taxonomy): Eukaryota > Metazoa > Chordata > Aves > Rheiformes > Rheidae > Rhea > Rhea pennata. Next base: position 14,345,654 of record NC_084664.1, read on the forward strand.
TCAGTGGGTCACAAAGTATGTTCAATCCAGATCTGAAAAATTATATGGCCTACGTACTGTCTTTTCCTTAAAGGAAAAAGTGGCAAAGCATTAACAGTTAAAAGGCCCCCTTCATCATCTATCCCCAGCTTTTCTGCCATTGCAGAGAGCGTGGGAGGAGGAGGCACAGCTCTTCTGGCACATGCACCCAGCACGGTATAAAAGGTGGATGTAGCCACTGAGGCTGCCTGCCTGTGAGCCCCGGCGTGGTGCCCACAGCGCCGAGGTCGGCCTGTCAAAGCGAATGCGAAGGGACAGATGTTCCTGCAGATTATGTGATTTGCACATTGATTTAACTCCTTTGACCTAAAGAAGGTTTCTCCTGACTCATATAAGTGTGACTGGAGGGAAAAAAAATACAGTCTATTGTCAGCAATAGAACCAACTGCAAACTACTTTAAAAGGGGAATTGTAAGGGGAATTGTAAGGAGTGTCTACGGAGGACTTCCCACAAAGAGCTTGGTCTGTCATAGTAAGCAGACTAGTACCTGTTAAATGTACCTTCAGATGCCTAAAGAACAGGAGACGTAACAACTTACGCTGTAGCAGAAGAAATAATACGGGGAATGAATAGAATCTCTAGAAGTTATAGATTTGAACAGGAAATACATTCAGGGGTAGAAGTATCTAAACACTTCATGTTTGATCTAAGATTTTTCTTTCATTCCATTACCAGCTTTTCATTTCAGTCTAGACAGCCTTCAACAACTGCATGTATATTTTAAAGCTCTGGCTTACAGAATAGCAGACTGATTTTGAAACAGCTGGCTGGGAATACAAATATTAAGGGTTGCTGGCTATGTAAGGCAAGCTAATTAAGTAAAGTACTGATTCTTTAGCTTTCATTGACATAGCCATATGACACTAATAATAGCCTAGAGACAGTAGATACTGAAAGAGACAGTGAAGGAGTTTCTAGGCTGAAAAGTAAAATGCATGTATTCATTTAAGAGAAGCTCATTTAATTGCCTGAGTGTAGTTAAATAACCAACGAAATAATTGTTGTATTTGTACTTCTTAAAAAGGGAAAATAGAATGAAGTTATACAGTAATGACTAATCAGATCAATTCAATAAGAACAATATTTCATAGCTAAATTAAGTGTGCCTAGTTTTATCCACATTACATACATTGATCCTAAACTACACAGAAGATTCCACCTTTAATATCTCACCATACAAGTCTGCTTTTTCTATAGCTATCCTAATGTCCCATATATTAGCATCACATCCACTAGAACTTCAGTTAGAAGCAGAAAGTGAATTTAAAAAGTAAGAAATATTTTCTGTCTTTAAAGATAAACCTCATTCACTATGTGTTTCATTCCATATTTCAATATATAGCAGTGTAGATTATAATGCCAGTGGGAATTACAAGCGACTTTTAGTTTGACCTTTTGCAAAGTAGGCTATATGGCTTTACTAAATTAATTCTTTTTTATAGTAGACCACAGAACTGAGGAGGGCGAAGTATTCAGTCTTCTTTTAAAATGTTTCATTGTAAGCCATGACTTTTCCCAAAGGCATCAACAACAAAAAGAGGGACTTGCATTGCCACTTTGAAGGTAACATTCAACACCTACAATGAGATGGTTAATCAAGGCTCTTCTTTTCCTTCAGCTTTTCCTGTTTCAGCTCACAAACTTCCATATAACTTGCACATATAAAAAGAAAACCAGACGTGCCTTACTGCCACACTTTGGCAAGATTCACTGGTGAAAGTATCAGAATTAAAAACAGCAGCTTCATGCATATATATATTTAAAGGACGATGTCCCTTTTTTGAGGGTCATCATCCAGACTGCACTGAAATTAAGACTGCGACAATTTTTTGAACTGGGACTAAAATAGCCTAAAAGGTAAAGTAATTAAAGTGAACACAGCTTCCCTTTAAGAATTCTATCTGCTTTATAAAAAAGAATCATCCATATCAAGATACCTCAAGTCACCACATGAAATATAAGATTCCTAAAAAAGAATGAAAGAAAACGGTTTCTCAGCGTAACGTTGATCTACAGTGACGTTTTGTTTTTGCAGACCTTTTAACTCGAAGAAATTATCTAACCACATATACTGTTGACAGATTGGAAATTTTGGCCCTAGGTTAATCTGACAGATATGACAGCAATATCTCTGCTATGCAAGTAGGGAGCAGAATCTGTCAAACAAATATTTTTGAATATCTTTTCTTTAATACCTCCACTATTTCTGATGAAACTGTAATTGAATTTTGAACCACAGAAAGATCTGCCAAGAGTTTTGGGTTTGGAGTGCTGTACATAAATGAGAAAGTGCCATTGGAAAGCCAAAAAAAGCTGGAAGCCTTAATCTGTAGCCATTTTTTCCATTATCCTCACTGTAATATGATCTGTAAACATAATTTGTGGAAACCGCTTAGTGTAGTTAAAAATAATAAAAAGAGCAGCTAAAGTAAAATAATTATATTTTTCAGCCCTTGCTACAATTTCTAAATATATCTCTATTTAATATTTCTGATTTTATGTTTCATTATTTTAAGCAAAAACAAAATGATTTTCTTTCATTTCTATCCACTTCAGGATTCTTTCTGATGCTCCAATCCAAACTTACTGATGTCACAAAAAGTCCCTAATACAGAAAAAGTCCCTGAGATTTCAAGTGAGTTTGGATAAAAAATTATTGGAAGTTTCATTGAATTTGAAAGATTAGCTATGTCAATTGGAACATAATTACAAGTCCAATGAAAAAAAATACATCTGAAATATTGAGTTCTCATACAAAGTGTTTGCTTTTTTTTTCCATACAATCACACATAAAGACATACAGCTGAGGAAAAGAAGAGAAGCCAAATATTCAGGATGAGAAACTTAATTCAGAGAATCAGTATCTTTAAAAAAGAGCATTGTGATCTACTTCCAAAATTAGAAGAACATCTTCCAATGTGATACTCGGATCAAATGAGGAGGTTAAAAATTTAGCGTTTTGCTTTTGTATTTTGTACTATGTACTGTTCTACTCTTCAAAAAGGCAGCTGCTTGAGAGGTAGTTCAGAGTAGAAACGTGAGCATAATAAAGAAATAGAAATGTCTCTAACAATGAAAGAATTTAAAAGCTCTGTCTAGAACTCACCCAAGTGACCATAAAGGAAAGACTGGATCACACTAAGTGCTTTTTTTGGATACAGCCCATACAAAGCCCAAGATAATGATCAGCAAAAAAAAATGTGTAAACGCCTCAATTTCTGCCAGAAAACTTTCTAAAGACTTTCTGCAGCACAGAGCCAGAATTACTGTGACCTTAGCTGTGATGATCACCTGGTCTAAGGGAAACATTCACATTTCTGTCCCTGATCCCAGGAACACAGCTACCTATTTTTAATTTGTTTTTAACAATCACCTAATGTATAATACACAAATAATCTAGGGAAAAAGGCCCTGAACCCAAGACTATCCTGTTCAGCTAAGGGCCTAACTACTAAGATATTGTCATGATTTCTTCTCCTCGCTCTAATTCTGTTCCCTGACCCTCACTCTTTTACACAAATATCAGAGATGAACATAAAATAAACGATATACTTTTTTTTATGATTTTATTGTGTACAATGGGACATTCTATAAAATGCAAGATGCAAGTTTGAACCTTTTTGGAAAATAAAATTCTTTGTTTGTCCTGCTTCCCTGCAAGAACTCTAGCTATTTCCTATAATGTCTTTGAAAAAGGGAGTTAATTGTCCATACTCAGCATGATGACTTAGGAGTCTTAGACAAGGAACTGGTTCTAGGCTTCGAACGCGTGTTTCAGAAACTTTATTCAATGTGTATACAAGCAACTAAAAGTCACTCACTAAAGATATAAGCTAAAGTGAACATCCTGAAATGCCTAATTCTATTGATTCACCATGCAGAGAACCTGGACATGTAAACTCTGTTTGCAGTAATAGTTACCTACTTTTCTTCTGGATCTTACCTAAGGACTGAGTTTAGATTAACAATGTATTTATTTTAATCAGGAGCCTTAAAGGGTTTGAGCTCTATTTTGTTTCCTAATTTCCCATGTCTTGTGGAATTAGGCATCCAAGAAACTTGAAAATAAAGCATAGTAATAGTTATTTAAATACTATTAAGGATTTAAAGCTTGATTTTTCATATTCAGTTAGCTTCAAATTGATTCTCAAGGTAGAGACTGAATGAAATCTTCTTGGATCACAGATTTGAACTTTGATGCTTCATTTGGCTTAAATTTCATTTTGGGAATGCAAGTTTTCCTTGGTTTTTGCCAACAGTACCTACACAAGGTCTATAATTTTGATATCAGGGATTCATTAGACAATAAAGACAAAATTTGAACCGGTGGCTGGAACATTGAAACTCATTATGTTCAAGATGCAAAGAAAGGTAATTTTATTAACAGTGAAAGCAATTCATCTCCTGAAGAATTTAATAGTTGGAGTTTTTCTATCAAGATATTTATAGCTTGGGTACAAGTTATATATAGCAAGGTATAGCAAGGACTGAAACAGGCAGCTGAGCAACCTCGGCAGAGATGCTACAGGAAAGGAGAAGCGTAAGAATCAAAGGCTGATCAGGAGTCAACATCTGTTTTATAAACCTTCCAAACACTAAACAGACTTGAATGTGTATTTCTACTGCTTAACATAGCATTTGCAAATGAGCCACATGATGCTTCTCAGGCTTTTCCTCTTTGGAGGTGTGCCTATTTCAAGGGACCACTTTCTATCCTCAGCTCTGCTCACAAATCTGTACTGTATCTGCAGTATTTGTGTCCGACCTCCAAAACATAAACTATAATTGAGACAAGCCTATCTAGTTTTGGTTCGCTCAATAAAAAATTCTGAAAAAGATATAATTTGTGCTTATTACAGCTCTCTTCCAATTGTCTTAATTTATCAAGAAATATGTGCTTCCCTTTTAGCTATTTTCAAATCATTATGTCATTCACATTTTAATCTTCCACACTTAAAATAAATCCATGCTAAGCTCTAAACACAAAGCATACATTATAAAGTAAATTTATTTAAAAATCATAAATTAAGAGCAACAGTACTAATATTAGCACCCATAAACCTGATCTTTTAATTGCATAAAGCTTGTGCTACAGTAACAAAATCTCATAATGGTACAATATCACTAAGTGGATATTCTTTCCAGTACTTCTTTGTTTGTTTGTGCTACAGAACATCTGTCAATGGCTAGAAAAATGGGGAAAATATCAACAGTGCTGGTACAACAATTTTGCTTGTTATCAGAAAATAAAGCTTCCTTAAGCATGCAAGCTAACTTACATTTTCCATTGTTTACAGTGAAGTTGCTGTGCAGTCAGAGGGGAGGAGTGAGTTATGATGTGATGACTTCAGCAGTTCCTTTCCAACCGTTCAGTGTTCCAAATTCTCCAAACATACAGAGTAAAGAATTTTCCCTGTTATTTTTGTTTTCCTCCAAAAGTGTTTCATACTGCTTTACACAAAGTGTAACTAAGTTTCCTCTTCAAAAATAGAGAATAAATGTAATATTCCCCTTGGCCATTTTGCCATTGCATAGTTTTTAGTCTAGACATATTTTATTAAGGCCTATTTACTTTGGGCCATGTTTCTGTATTCCAGTACAATAATACTTCACATCATGAGTAAAATTTTGATATCATTCTTAGATTTTTGCAACTTACTCCCATGACAACAGGTTTTAACCCTGAGTCATCTCAATGAAATCAATGGGGCAACTGGACGATACCACTGTGTGAGGGAATTAGACCTAGACAAGCCTTCCAATGCTTGATGATAGAGGGTCTATAATCTGGTAATCTGGAGATTATTTGTACCGATATTATTTACATGGCATTTATATAAAAGAAAGCAATCTTAAGGAATCAAAGTCTGAGGTATCTGAGGTACATGATATAAATAAATGTGGTTTAGTTCAAGAGACTTTGCTATTTAGCCATTAGCTCTTTTAGGGATCCGTGTTCCTAATATTCAAAAAAGAAGGAAAAGAAAATTATTTGCTCATTATGGTAAAGATTCAGTCCACACAGACACTGACAACATAGAGCCAAAGCTAATGAAGAGTACTGGACATTGCTAAATGAGATACTGGAATTTAAATAAATTTGGAGATTAAGATGACAAAAAGGCCTGTGAGTTCAGGATCATGTTACTGCAATGGAAAGCTACTGCAACCCATTACAGAGGGCTGCATCAGTTCCAGAAGGTAGATATTTCAACTTGGGTCAGTCCAGCTGATTCTGGGCTCATGTATTACCTTCTGCACAGCAAAACCCATAATTATAGAATAAAAGTTGCCACTGGATCTCATTTCCAAATTTTACTCAGCTCTAGGTGTTAGAGAGCTGTACATTTGCAGATGCGATGTTTGCCTTCTGCACTGGCCATTTTTTATCAGCCATAGTTGCACTTCTCAATGTCCGTGAGAACACTGGTCAGTGTCTTTTAAACTACCTTCCAGGTAACGTTCAATTTTTATGATTTATTCTGACATTTTTGGATCTTCATAGCTGGACCCACAGGTAGGGCACAACTCTTAAACCATAGAGTCTGTATATGTGAGAGTTTACTAATTTTTACATCCATAACTGAAATGTCTAAGGGAGTGGTTTCCCCTGGCATATCCTGTGTGCTCCCCAGCTTAAAAGACAATTCATTTGAGCTTTGTAATATCTGTACTGTACATCTTTGCAGATTTCTAACTGGAGAACTGGTAATCATTTCTGTAGCTCGTATGAACTCATCATGTTGTAAGAAAATCGCTGCTAAGAAAATCTTTGACTAGATTGCCTCTGTGTCAAGACTGATACTTCAGCTTTTACCTCCAGATTGCTGTAAGCATCCAGTCTGAGAAGACTGGTAATTTACAGAGCCAAATACATTTATTTCTCCTTGCATGTTCCTTCTCACATGTGATCTGCAACCCAACATGACAGCTCCAAGTGTGTGTGTCAGAGTGGCAAAATGGTGAAGAAACATTTCAGGGTCTCTACAGATATGCAAAACTTTCTTTCGGCACATGAAGAAATGCAGTCTTAGGGGCATATTGGTGCATTAGATGGTAAACTCTGAAACAGGATGTTGATACTCACAAGACATTATGGTAATACTAGAACTGACATCTGCACTGTTATAGGCAGACACTTGGGCAACAGCAGTTTGGCATGGCCAGAGAAATCATGCTGAGCAGGACAGAAGGAAGCATACCAAACCTGTGTAAAACAAGTGGAAATATTATTTTAATGGAGAGATGGAGGTGGACAGAGATACAAACTTCTAAGGAGGAATTGTCAGTAGTAAAAGTTTAAAGTACTTAAAGTGAAGCTCAAAGATTAGAAGGATGAAAATGGAAGTGGAAACAAACTTAAAGAGGGCTATAGGCTTTTTCCATACAAATTACAAGGCTTGTATGGCACAGCACTGAAGACATATGGGTATAATAAGGAAATATGATGTAACTGGGATAACCGAAAGTTGACCATATTAGGAAACTGTCTGGATTATATAAATACTCCAGAGCCACTAAGTTTATAGAAAAGAAGTTTATATAATAAGAAATATTTATAGACTTAGACCTCCTGCTTATGTAGAAAGAACAAGATGGAAAATATTGTAAATGTCAGTTATACCTAGCTTTTATACAAACCAATGTTGTATTTGGTATCAGTGCAAAGTATTTCAGTACATTTTACACAAGCATTATTTCACATAATACTAAAAATTAATGTCTTGATTATCTATACTATACTGTCATAAGATTTTCATTACATTTTATATTTGTTATCTGATAATTTATTATGCTTTTTTGATAGCATGTGATTTTTATGATAACATAGGACCTTATTTCCTATTGAGAAATACCTGAACTAACCCTCTGAATCCCATAAATATGCACAGCTGTCCTTCATATTTCCGTGCTTAGCTGCCTGGTGGTAACAATGTTCCAGTGGTTGCTCAACTATCCTTCCAAAGACTTAATGAAACCTAAAGCCCCAAATGGAATGAAAACATAATTGGCCATAATTCAGCAGTCCCTCAAATGCACATAACTCCCATTCAGTCTATCATGTAAGCCTTAATTCAGGGTAGCATTCCTACACAGCACATGCTTACATGTTTAAGCCTAACTGAAGTCAATAGATATTACCCTTTCTGTCTGAAATTGCTGAGAATTTCTTAGACACGGACTAACATGTTTTACTAAATCATAGAATTAATATCAACATTTCAACAAGATATAAAGCAAATGAGTTCACTGGGAAGAGAAATGAAGCTGCTCATCTCTAAGCAATGATAAGAATCTATAGTATTAGAAACCTGATACCACTACTGTTATTTTCTGATATGTGTACAACGAAGAGTTGATTTCAACTTTAATTTGTAGGGAATTCCCATTGAAAGATATTTACTGTTCCTTTTATTGGTTTTCAGAAGAACCTGTACACCAAAAAAAAAAAAAAATCAATTTTTCAGTGTTACAGTGATTTTTTTCCAGCATAAGACTAACAACTCCAAATCCAAAAATAACTTCTACAGGTTCTGAAAAAAAACTCTCAAGGTTCTGAAATTGCTAGAGGCATTTTATACTCTAAGAATAAAAATTAGCAGCAATATTTTCAAAGAAAATTGTGGTGTATAAGAATTAATTAACAGGCTCTTGGTAATTTAAGTAATCTTATTTATACTACTTCAAAGGTTTATGCCGCATGAGACGTTTGCCATCTTCTTTATTTTATCATCTCAGCTGCCACTCAGATGATTTAGGTTTTCTTTGAGCAAGCATTACTGATGATATGTCTGATCCTGATAACTCAGCGTAACCAGCTGAGCTTTTCAAATTGTTGTAGTGTCATTCCCATTGCAATCTTTTTGAGTTCCATAACCTTTAGAATAAAAAAAGATGGGTGGGAAAGCTTGTCCAAGAGTTAAGGTCACTGGCACTGATTTATAAATCTTCTGTCTTCCAACTGTTAGACTGCTGGACTGAAAAATTTGGATTTTAATCATTAACACTCATGCATACAAAAGTGTACAAAATGGACAAATGGTAGCATGTAATGACACTAGTTGTAAGTTTTCTGAAATAATCTTGACCATGATCTTACCAGTATCATGGGTAGGGACAGTATCTCAAGTAGGTTTTCTTCAGAAGAATATTTGAAAAAGTTTATAATATAAAATAAAAGGAATTATTTTTTCTGAATAAAGATAACTTTTGTTAAATTTTAGGATTTGGGTGCTCGAATTAAAAAAATTAAAGAGTTTATAGAGAGGAAATTTGGACAGTAAAACTTTCAAAATAGGAATGCCATAATTTTCTATTCTTATATATAAAGATTATTATAGCTAGATCAAGATAGGGTGGAAATGGAAGCAATGAAGTTAGGAAGGAGCCATTATAAATAATCTCTTGCTGATGTAACTATACTGACAAGATTTGATTAATCTCATCTGCAGCTGAGTGGCATCGCTATGGGTCATTTAGTAGGACATCATACGGTTAATATTTGTCTGAATTAATCAAATATCCACAGAACCCTCCAAAATAGCATGGACTGTCATATCAAACCTAGCTAAAGGTTTCACAACAAATTTGCTATGTTGAACAATGATAGTATTTTATAAAAACTTTAAGTAATCCTGGTATCTGGAAAAAAAAATGAGAAACAAATGAAAGCTTTAGTGATTACATGCCAAATTCTGAATACATTACCATGAAAAAGAGAAGAGCAAATACTAACCAAGAAGGCATTTGTTGGCACTAGCTAAAAGCATGTTATTACATTAAAGATAGTTGTGGGTTTTGTAGATTTTGTAGGAAAAATAGGGTGCAGAAATCCTAAACTGTCTGGAAAGTGGTCAGTGAATCTAATATTTGAAAACAAACAATTCAGGTCATTCAGATAATGACAGTCTTGTTATGAATATCTGGCTTTAAAGTCAAGAGAACTTGGCCTTCCTGTCAAAATCCTATTTACACCCACTGGCCATCCTGTCACTCACAGGAGTTTTTTAAACATTTAAAGAGTAATGCAGTCAGCACAGTCCAAAGAAAGCATCCTCCACCCTTTCTTCTTAACTAATACAGGCAATTTTTCTCTGTGTGCTGAATTTATTAATCTCTCTGCTCTTCGCGAAGGGGGCTGGCTGCTGTGTTGCCACTATGTAGAACATGCTAATGAAGAAAGCAGAGAGGCAAATTAAAGGCTTTTCCTTCAGTCAGATAATCTGTTACTTTGTTTCAAAGGACCAGGACACTGGCACCTGAAAATCCGACGGCACAGAAAGCAAACATAACTGCAGGGCACTGCAAGCCAAGCGGGGACCTCAGGACCTAAAGTAGCTACTACAAATAAGTTGCTATTGCCAAACATCTGTCCATTCCACAGGTTTCTGGCTGTTGTCAGTGTAAGTATGGATAATTTGGGGATAAGACTATTTTGTTCAGTATTACTTGGCTCAATATTTTGAAACTTATATTTGAGTCCAAAGTACTAAAACATATCTCCCAAAGCTGAAATAGCTACATCAGTTCAAATAATGTTTACAGGGCTAGGTCACTGGAGATGGAATGGGTCGAAACAAATGCCAAAATTAGTTCATTTTGAACAAAATACAGATGTATTTTCACCCACTTCTTTGTTATCCCCCAGTACAAAATGAAAATGATAAAAAAAAAAAAAGGCAAAAAACCCACACAACAGAACTGCAAAATTCATAGTAAGGACAAGTGAGTAAGAGAAGACAAATAAAAAATACTATACAGGCCATTTCTAAGGACATATTTAATCTGAAAATATTTCATAACAATTTAAGTAATAAAATCTGCAGCTAAAGGGATCAGTAGTGAAAGGAGGCAGGATCTAAGAAGAAAACCAGAGAGACCTTGATATATAACAACTCTTTCTCACATTTAATTTTTTTTTTCTTTTCAGGCTTTCTGTATGTGACTAATCTGATGATATCACATTCATAGAATATAGGCACAAGATGGAAAAGGAACAAGCTATTGTAGGTTATTGCATATTGTATGAATATTGAATGTTATTTCTCACTTAATATTACAAGTAGTATAAATAGTAGTTTAAAACTGTTCCTGTGAGCCTAATTTAAACCAGTTCAGATTTGATTGGAGTCACTGGTAAAATGCCTGAACTTTATGATTATACCCTACATTTCAGTGAACATAGAAGATCTGTGAGAGTATGGAAGGAGGGCAAATTAAAGTGAACAAGTTGAGGGTTTTTCTGTAATGAGTATAAAAACCCCATTATTTAAATAAATGCCAGTAGAAACAGAATGTCTAGGATATTCATAGCATTAAGAAAAACTTTACTAAAAGATAATAAACCAAGAGGATGAATCAAAATTCTCACAGTGTTTGGCTGGTAGTTTGCACCTTGTCAGTCAAAGCTAAATAAAGGGATTTGATGAGGAAGATTTTGTGGCTTATTTATTTTGCATAAAAGAGTCAATGTTTTAAAATATTACACCTGAAGTAACCACAGTAGATTTGTTAGTATGTGTTCTTCCACCAAAGGTAACTGTAGTGTTGCAACAACAACAACAACAAAAAAAAAGATACAAGAATTCAGGGGCAGACTTAGCTGCTTGAAAGGTCATGTCAGCTGTAAACACTGGTATAAACAACAGAAATTCTTATATTTGTTATGACCTAAAATGCAAAATATATTGGGGAACCAAAAATATGCAAAGCATTCTTATAGAACCTTATGGTAGGTTCTGTTAAGTACTCAGTGTTATATGTGCATGAACATATATATATTTATTTTTTTCTCTAACACATAGGAAAAATGAAAAATACATTCTTAGTGTACAGAACCCATCCTACAATAAAAATTAAGGTCACTGAGTTTTCAGGTAACTGTGAAAAGGAGGCAAGAACTGGTGATCTTAGCCAGTTTCTACAAACATGAAGAGCGCAGCTAATCAGTATCAGTCTTATGTTTGATAATAGACTTGTTTAATTTATTCCAGGTATTCTGTAAGATTTTCTAATTTACATTTTCAAATTTTCTATAGTCCTTATTTGGATAGTACAAATGAAAAGATGACAGCTGTATATTCTCTAAATCTCATCCACCTTCCCCTGCTTTAATGACTCCAGCAATCCTCATTTTCCTATTTATTTTCCCATTTATTCAGTATTCATTTACACAACAGCCCAACTGTCACATGCGATAAGAAGGGAATAAGTTGTACTCAGGAGCCACTGCACTTGGTATCTTCTCTCAGCGTTTGCATGTAACAGGTAGCAACACAAAAGCACAGTGTAAATGTGACAGATATTCAGCAAGTGTTATCTGCGTAGAACAAGCAGCAGCACTCTCTGCACCGAAGGAAATGCAACCAATTGACCAAGCCAATTAGTCTGTCTTAGAAAGTGGCGAGTAAAGAAACTGGTGATATTTCCCCAGAACACTCCTAGCCTCCAACAGGTTGTGTAGCTCAGGGCCCACCTGAGTCAGAAGCGATACCTTCATATTTAGGAGCTCCAGTAGGTTTCTCTTTCATAGCATCACAAATCTGAATCAAGACTAAGGGTAGGTTTGGCTGCCCAGGGCCTTCTCCAGGTAGGTTTTGAATGGGAGACAACACGACCTTTCTCATCAATCCATTCCAGTTTGACTGCTCTTGTATTTTTTTTCCTTCTTTATCTAACTGCAGCCTTCCTTGCTGCAACTTCAAACTGTTAATCATTATCTTTTTGTTATGCACTTCTGGGAAGAGTATGGCTCTGTTTCTTCTGCAACTACACATTCAGCAGTTGAAAACAGTTTGTATATCCCCTCCTTAGCTTTCTCATTTCCAAGTTCAACAAACAAAAGTATCTCAGCCTAGTCCTGCACATTGTGTGCTCCAGCCTCATGGTCATCTTGGTGGTCATTGTTTGGACATTTTCTAGGATATCTGGGTCCTTCTTTATCAACTTGCTGAATGCTGTAAATGTTTACCATCCACAGCATCTTAAGGCAAGGAGTTCTGCAGTCTACCAGCACATTAAATATCCTCCTCCTTTTAGTTTTCTTAAGCCTGACTTGTAGTGGGCATTGCCTGTTTTTTATAGTAGACGTCAGACTGAGCATTCACACGCTTCACTCTTTCTTATGATTAGATAGCATTCAATCATGCATTTCTTCAGGCATATCTCTCTCCCATCCCCACCCCTCCCAGCTAACTAGCCTTAATCTACTTAGCCCACTTCAGTTGTCAAATACCTATCTTCTTTCCTAGAGCTGGATGCTTACCCTTCATTATCCTTATGATAGATCGTGCATGTCTATGTTCTCTCACCATGAGTGGGCTGTCCTGAAACTGAGGATGTATTTTGGTTACATGCCATTTAACAGAAAAAAAGCTACAGTGCACTTTACTGAATCCCACAGTAAGTGGCTATATAGTCCATCCTGGCCACTGTGTTTTGAAAGTTATCTTTTTTTCTCTCTTTTTTGATAAACAGAAGTTATTACTGTGGATCAAACTAGGCATTTACTGAGGAGCAAGTGGCACTATCTTCATCACAGCTTATCACAAATTAAGAGTGTACAGATAGGTGGTACATTATCTACTCTTTTCCCTCTCATCCTATGGTACCTGTTCTTACGCCATAACTTAGGATGCATACCTATTCATTTCCAATAGAAAAACTGATCCATACATGGCAGAGCACATCATAAGGAATTAGATACTTTTTCTTTGTGGCCTAACTTTCTGCAGCAGCTCTTACTCATGCAGAGCATGCGAGTGAGTTAAAAACATCTCAATTTAATTCTTTTTGCTCTAATCCTGGTTGAATTTCTGCTCCATGTCTTCAGTGCTCATTGCACCTGTATCTTTGCCTTCAGAATTGTTATAGTTTCTTACACACTAACTGCTATTTTTTTTAATAAAAGCAGTTCAGAGCAGTTATTGCTTCCCAATAGAATTCTTGCTTCTAAAGAATATTCCAAAATAAAGATAAATCTTGACTCTAGCTCTCCATATTTGTATTGTCTAATAAATAATTCAATGGCCACGCACCTTCCCTGACAGAAAAGTATATCTAGGAATTCTCCATGGAAAATTTGTTCCTGAATATTTGAGCATTCTGATGTGCAAAATACTTTTATGTGTACCTCACTATTTCTCTATTGAATAGCCCAAAGGATACTGCAGTCTTCCATGCTGGTGGCATGACTACTCTGAAATATGACATACTGGCCTGAGAAATGTGTCAACTAAAGAGGTCTGAAAGGTTAAGTCCATGTTAAAAGTATGATAAAGTCAGTTAATTGTTGTGAGCTTCTAAAATATACTTTGCAAAGAGAAAGAAACACGGTCTTCATCCCCATATGCATATAATCCAGTCCATGTCAAATGAATTTCCTTTTCAAAGTCTGAAATATATATATATATATTTTTAGGCTGCGAGTAAATTCTCTCTCTAAGTATCACATTCCCTGCTTTCTGTCAGTGTAGTTAGTCATCACCAAAATATAGACAAGCAAATAGACCTTTGATTCTTCTTCTTTAGTGCACTGTTCACAGCTGGAAATCAACACTGACTTTGTCTTATCTCAAAATGAACACCGCCAGGTCCTGGAAGCTTCACAGGCTGGGTGTTTCAGCAGGAGCCAGGCTTTATAGACCACACTACTGATTCACTAATACTTTGTAATCTGGCCTGGTTTTCAGTGCCAGTTCAAAAAAATATCTTCACAACAGACGCAGAAAAAGGTCCAAAATACTTAAAGTAAAGATGTCCACTTTCTCCAAAGCTCTTACCTCAGGCAGGAAAAAATCATTTGACTCAGAATAACCGAAAACAGAATGCATTCTTTCCCTTTAAACCAGTCCAAACTACCTTCTAGTCACTGCTTTTTCTGGTTTGGGCATTTTAAAGACATCCTGGCCAAGTATCTGGAGCACATGATAAATAACCCATGTATTGCCATCACATTTATAGCCATGCCAAACACATACCTGACTGCAAAACTTAGAAGCAGAGAAGAAATTTAAAACATTAGGTTTCAGATGGATAATCTAATCCAATTGATTTGCATCAAATGAAACTTGGTAATAGCTTGTGAGTACATGCATTTCATCTGTGGAGACTGCCAGTGATGCGACTTAGACACATGATCAGATAACAGCTTGAAAATGATATCAGTAGAGCCAGATTAACTCCCCACATGCATATTTTTAGTTGGTAGTTATTACAAAATTACAATTTAGCATAGCCTTCCGTGAAAGAAGGTTGAGTTCACTTTTCATATTTGCTGCATCTATGAGTGTGCACGCACATAAGTAGTCACAGTGGTTTGGCTATAACTCCCATAATTTGCTAAGCCTCTGTCCTCCAACTCTGCATCTGGGTCCTAATTTCTTGAGCAATGTTTCAAGTATCAAGTGGAAAAAAGATTAGCCTGACTGGATGGAATGAATATGAGTATGAAAGCAGTTTTAATGCTATCTGAGGAGGTGGTTTTTTTGTTTGTTTGGTTTTTTTGGGTTTTTTTTTTTTTTTGTTTGTTTTTTTTTTTGTTTTTTTTTCCTACTGGGAACACATTATAAAAACAGAAAAATAAAGCTGTACAGGGAGTGTGTTCTGTCAGCATTTGGAGACAGTGAAGATGTGAGCTGTATGACAGCCTGCAGGAAGGGACCGCAGTGACTGGCGTGGCATGAGAATAATGAATCTGTCCCTTCCCTCTCTGGGGAAGTGCCGCAGCTCGTTCCCATTCCCTCTACATCTGCGGGGTGTATGCCCACTGTGAGCACACGTCAGAAGGGAAACAACACAGTCTGCATCGTGGGTGGCTAGGACAAAGACTACATTTGCTGTCTGAAAATTTGATCATGATAAAAAATTCAATGGTATTGGAGAGGTTTTGATTTTCACACACCTATCACTCACAACTATCTCTAATTTATTTAACTTCAAATATGTCCCGTGAAGAGTAAAATCCAACTGGATTCCAAGTAGAAAGAACATACTTTGCTAAAAGGCCACAAGAGGGAGTAAAGAGTTACTCAAAGAAAAGAAAGAAAAAAAATTTTTTTGTAAAATGCAAACTCCTGTGTCAGTAAAATCCTCTGTGCAGAGAGCAGTATGAGTAGCATAGACAGAACTGCAAAATTGATCCCAAAGGCTCTCAGTGCTACTTAACTTAAAAATATTTATCAGTAGTATTTCAGGATCAGGATGTAGCAATTATTCAGTTGCATTTTCCTCTACGTTCTATTTTCACACAATAAGAGCAGCAGCTCAGATCTGTACAGATGGAGACTTTTTTCTCAAGTTTATTAATGGCTGCAGAAAACAACTTTTTTTGACTATGTATGTATGACCAATGTATATGACATTTTCTGTAGTGCTGCACCGAGAAATTTTCAGTACTTCAGGAGTAATTCAAAGGAGCTGCATCCAGCTCTGCTAAGTGAGTGTCCAGAGGGCATAGTAAGGGGGAGTGTGAAATGGCAGCAGGGATCTGATAGGTTTTAGTGGCTGTGGGAAGTTTAGGAGTCCAACAGCAGAGTTGATGAAGAGATCATCTCTCTTGCCTCAGGAGCTCCTCCACCCTGGATCTTCTTGGTACCTGAACTTGAGTCCTCTGCATCCTACAGAAGCTGCTGCTAGGCACAGCAGTGGCCCTGCAGCAGTGGCCCTCCAGCAGAGGTGCACAGACCACACGGAGTTCAACTTCAATGTGCTCCACGGGCGAGCAGGGCCTCCGCTCAGCAAATCCCTAGGAGCGGTTGCAAAGCGACACAGTGTTTCGTGGGGCCACAGAAGGAGGTTGAGCTAGTGGGCAGCGGCAGGAGGAAGCAAAACGTGGGCCACGCGTGGGCTGCTCTGCCCTCCGGACTGCCTGGGAGTCTCCTCAAGGCTCTTGCTATGGTGCCAGGCATGAGCATAGCGTTAAGTCCTTAGCCTCCAAAAGGCAATTTTTACCACTTCCTCCTCCTATTTCCTACCTTCTCCTGGAAAACACTGAGAGAAGCAGTACCTTTCTAACCAGGCTTGCCCTTCCTGCTTCAGGGACTAAAAACACTGGTAAAACTCTTCATCTCTCTACTCAGCTTTCTTAGATGTGCTGCAGTTTATGTGAGGTTTTGGTTTATTTCTTTTCACTAAAGGAATTCATTTTCATATACATGTTCAAATAGTCTGTGACTTTTGGTGTGTGGGCATGCACAGGAGATACTGTCTGATGTAAACCACCATTTTATTGGCACTCAGTGGTAACATTATCTCAGCCTGAGGGGTTAGGAATTCAGATTCAATTTCCAGTGACCACTTGGGTTAAATTTTCTGTTATTTAGGTACAAGATATGAAAAAAAAATGACTAACTGACAAAGACAGAAACAAATGTCTTATAGGTCTTTCTTTTTTATCCTCTTTTTAATTTATTTTAATTTCATTTACTGTTTGGTATGTACCATAGTTATAATTGAGAACTTGTTTCAGTGTATGTGCTCAAGAGCAGTCTTGAACGCATTTTTGTCTTTCTGTGCCTTTGCTTCAGCATTAAAATAGCTGTTTCTGCCTTCTGTCACAACCAGATTCAAAATAAGTTTTTCCATGGTAGTGAGGAAAACTGGCTAAAATGTTTCTCTAGTGGAACTGCTAAGTCTCTGTGGATGACAACAGCTGTTCTTAGAGCAATTGTTACTCCTAGATCAGCACCTCTCAAGTCCTAATGACATTTCTGCAGGCTATGTAATTTTTTTCTTTTTTTTTCTTGCTGACTGGGTCTGGGAGCCCAGCTGTGAATGTGTGAGAGAGAGCAATGCTATTGTATTTTCACTTCCTCCTCATCAACAAACAAGGGTTGTGTCAGACCCCACTGGTATGCTGCTGTCTGGGAAGGAAATCAAATTTTCAGCACCAAGGTTTCCCAAGGTGATTATGCAAAGCTTGGCTAAGACTATTCAGGAAAGGGAAAAAAAGTATCACTGCAGAAGTAGCAGATGATTATCATTAATTGAATGCATGTATTTGGCAACAAGGAAAGATAGTACATACTGTGCTATAACATACCAGATGGTTTCCCAGAGAGACTCTTCTGTACATCCTAATATGTTGGGAACATCACCAGGCTAAGAAAACACAAAGACATTTTCTTGAGACTTAATGAAAGTTAAATATCTCCATATTAAATTTCCTATCTTTCAGATTTGTCTTAAAATCTGGCAAGTCCTAAAATACTTTTTCAGCTTGCAAGTACTCTCAAATGCTCTCTGTCTAGTGCATACAGAATTAGGGTTACTACAAGAGTGCTATGGACAAATGGCTGGAAACCAACAACAAAAAGAAGCAGGTAGGCCACACTGGTGAACATTAGTGAAACGTGGCCTATTTAGTATACACAGTGTTAGCCAGTCTAGAGTAAGTAATTTGATAGAAATTTCTATACTGCACCATTTTTACAAATAATCTACCTACATGCTTTTCTATTGTGCAATCAGGAAAAAAAGTAGGAAAAACTGAATCTACAGAAGCAAAAAAACCCTAACCCACATTTAGTTACAAGTCAAGCAATATAACAGAGCTCCTCTATTTTTAGTTTTGTCGGTTTTCCAGTGGAAATTCACTACTACAATAGTGGCAATAATTGAAATAATTTTCATGTAATTTTTCACCTGTTTTCACCATTCCAGGCTGTAGACTTGAAATACAGTGCTTGGAACTTCCTCCTTTAAAAGATACTCTTTTTTTTTTTTTTGCAATTCAGTTTTATATATATGATCCTGAATCGCGTATTCCTGGATTTATCACAGGCTTCTGCTCTGCTCTAACAGCATGCATATGCACATATGAGATAGGAGTTTTCAAATTAAATTTGGAAAATTTTCTATCTAAGAGTCTCTAAGTGACATAAAGGCCTTAGTATGCCCAACATCACCTAGTTCATAGTTTAATTTGCCATACAAAATGGTTTAGCATGTTGGTAGTATTATGAATGCTACCATTGTTGCCAACGTATGAGCTTGCACAGAAGTATTAGCTTTGTGTTAGGGCTAACTGGGCTGTCTGCTGCTCTGAGATTTAAAGGTCATAAAAATGGTCAAGAGAAGAACTCTCTGAGTGCTCTTAAAAATAAGGCTAGGCCAATATTATACCAAATATTCCTTACAAGCATTTCTTTCAGGATTTTTGTTTCCTTGTGTGTGAGAGAGAACAGTTGAAAATGTTTTTTTGACCAAAAAAAAAAAATACATTTTTCACCTAAAAGAAATGAAGGCAACACTGTTTGGAACACTGGAGAATGGAACAAATCTTGAGGCCTCCTAAGCTAACAAAAAAATCCGATTGTCAAATGGCTGAAGAGTTACTTTACAGATTTCAGACGAGTTTAATACTTCTTTCCCATTCCCAAGACCTCTCTCCCTCTTCAGCTTCTGTAGGATGTCAAGGATCTTTTAATCAATTATATCATCGTTGATAATTATGTTACAGCTTTAACAAAGTTAGATCTTCTTTTAACTTCAATTCTAACCAGCCACTGACCATGAAAGCCATATGAACTGAAATATGAACTGTACCATATGAACTGGACCTGCTACTGACTGAATGAGGTGGAGGGGCCTGGTGAGAAGGCAGAATTACTGAATGCCTTCTTTGCTTCAGTCTTCACTGCTAAGGGCAGTCCTCAAGAATCCTGTAGCCTGGACATGAGGGAGAAAGTCTGGAGAAAGGAAGACTTTCCTTTGGTTGAGGAGGATTGTGTTAGAGACTTTCTGGGCAGGCTAGACATCCACAGATCCATGCGCCCAGATGGGATGCACCCACGAGTACTGAGGGAGCTGGCAGATATTGTTGCCAGGCCGCTCTCCATCATCTTTGAAAGGTCCTGGAGAACTGGAGAGGTGCCTGAGGACTGGAAGAAAGCCAGTGTCACTCCAGTCTTCAAGAAGAACAAGAAGGAGGACCCAGGCAACTCTAGGCCAATCAGCCTCACCTCCATCCCTGGAAAGGTGATGGAACAGTTCCTTCTGGAGGTCATCTCCAGACATATGAAGGAAAAGAAGGTGATCAGGAGTAGTCAGCATGGATTCACCAAGGGGAAATCATGCTCAACCAATCTGATAGCCTTCTATGATGAAATGACTGGCTGGGTGGATGAGGGGAGAGCAGTGGATGTTGTGTACCGTGACTTCAGCAAGGCTTTGGACAGTCTCCCGTAACATCCTCCTAGAGAAGCTCAGGAAGTATGGGTTAGACAAGTGGACAGTGAGGTGAGTTGAGAACTGGCTGAAAGGCAGAGCTCAGAGGGTCGTCACTGGTGATGTGGAGTCCAGTTGGAGCCTGTGGCTAGTGGTGTCCTCCAGGGCTCAGGACTGGGTCCCAACCTGTTCAACTTCTTCATCAGTGACCTTGATGAGGGGACAGAGTGCCTCCTCAGCAAGTTTGCTAATGACACCAAGCTGGGAGGAGTGGTTGACACACCAGAGGGCTGTGCTGCCATTCAGAGAGACCTGGAGAGGCTGGAGAGCTGGGTGGAGAGGAACCTCATGGGGTTCAACAGGGGCAAGTCCTGCCCTTAGGGAGGAATAACTCCATGCACCAGTACAAGCTGGGGGCTGACAATGCTTTTGAGCTTTTCAGAGAAGGACCTGGGAGTCCTGGTGGATGACAAATTGACCATGAGCCAGCAATGTGCCCTTGTGGCCAAGAAAGCCAATGGTCTCCTGGGGTGCATTGGGAAGAGTGTTGCCAGCAGGTCGAGGGAGGTGACCCTGCCCCTCTACTCAACCCTGGGGAGGCTTCATCTCGAGTCCTGTGTCCAGTTCTGGGATCCCCAGGACAAGAGAGACATAGAGCTACTGGAGAGAGTCCAGCGTAGGGCTATGAAGATGGAATTTCTTCCCTGTGAGAGTGACGGAGCACTGGACCAGGTTGCCCAGAGAGGTTGCTGATCTCCTTCTCTGGAGGTATTCAAAACCCTCCTGGATGCGACCCTGTCTAACATGCTGTAGGTGAACCTGCTTGAGCAAGGAGGTTGGACTAGATGATCTCCAGAGGTCCCTTCCACCTTACCAATTCTGTGATTCTGTGATTCTGTGAAATATTCCCCGATTTTTAGCTTGCTTGCTTTACATCTGTGTTGTAGGACATAGAAATGCTATATCAAGGTGTTTAAAACTCTATCAAGAGAGCTATAACCAGATTCTTACAAGGAATGAACTGCACTGATTAGGGAGTTAATTTTCTTGGCAAATAGCAGCGGGAACAGCTCTATAAACTGCTAGCAGTGCTCCCTGCAAATTTGCTGAAACATTAAAAGCACAATCCCTATGAATCAGCAGCTGTGATCATGCACAAATGCTGAAAGGAAAAACAAGGAGAATCCAGTATTTTGAAGGGGTGCTCATATTTTTAGCCTTTAGGATCCCGTTTTAGACTGGAAACATACTTAATCATAGTAGGACATACATGTATGTATCATGTCTCACCACTGACTAGTAGTCATGAGGTTTTGTCTTGTGCAGCTCTGGTATTAGAAAGAGACAGCAAAATATGCAATGTCTAAAAGCCATATTTTTGCATTGTAGGTTTTACCAGATCTTACTGGGGGTGTGCCTTTGACAACTGGGGAAGAGCCTCTGCTACAGTAGCAGAAATGATGGTCGACGCATAGTTGATCGCATTGCTGAGCAGAGCTTTCCGGCCTCACTTCCTTCATCTTTCTCCATTCCCTCACCACAGGACTTGGCAATGTGCATGGCAGGACAACAGCAATGAGATGTGTGACTCTGAAGGAGAACTTTGCACCTCTCTGTGGCCACCTAAAGTTCCACCAATGCCTCCTGAAAGCTCTTCAGAAGGTGTTTAGGGTGCAACATCTCAAGGATGCCCTGGCTCTGTCACATAGATTGATTCACCCTTGCACGGCAAAGATATTTAACCCACAGGACCCAATTGCCCTTAAGGTCCTTTGATATGTTTTAATATAAATAAGAAATATTTTATGAGAAAATAAGTCACATTAATAGTGGAAAAAAATACTGTATGACCATTGTGCTGCCTTAACTCAGCAAGGTAATTGTGTTAAACAGAAGCAGGTTTGTCTGGTGTAAATGAAGCACTGACGACTGCATTAGGTGCTGCTCCCAGAAGGGGCAGACTTCTGTCTTCTCTTAAAATTCTCAATTCATTAAAGGTCAAAATCATGTTCTCTTTATTTTTCTCTGAAAATAACAACCTAATTTTTGAGCCTATTTCTGCACAGTATGTAAAGAGTAGCATGTCTGAAATGTCTGACATCCCCCTGGATTTAGGAGCTGCGTGGTCATATACCAAGGAAAACACAGTTTTCTTAACAGCATCATTCTAAGGTGTATTAATAAGGCAGAATTAAGTCCTATTCTCAGAACAAAAAAGCATTGAAAGTGATATCAAGAATGGTTTGTAGGTTCACATCCTAAAGATCCCATGATGGTTTTCCTCTCACTGATGCAAATGCTGGTATTTCTGTAGTGTCCTCCACAACTAAACAATACAGAAATTATAAATTTAGAAACGGTACATTTCCAAAACCACTAGATGGCACTAAATACCTGCCAATAGATCCAACTGTGCAACAAGCTTGTTTCATACTTCATATTCGCTGAAGAAAGCAGTGAAGGTGTGTATAACTCTGTTATTCTTCTATCATACTTGTACTGTCACCTATTTTTTTTCTTTCAAATGATGCCTGATTCAGATTAATGAAGTTCAAGAGCTATCTTGGAATTAATCAAACTTCTGAAAGAGGAAGTAACTGAAAGAAATTATTTTTGACTCAGATTGAACAACGGCTCACCTCCCTTTTTAATTGCTGAACCTTGTAATATAGTTTGATATGATCGGTCTTTGAAAATAACCCTGATTTTGGCACTTTTGGACCCATATAATCATTTGGGAGGATGATTTGAAAGGAAAATTCATTTGGTAGTGAAGAAGAATGAGTTAGTTTGACTCAAGGTCAATAGATAAGCTATTGAGAGGACAGTCCTTGAACATGTTTTATGCGTGGTGTGTTGAGAACGTTCTGTGGCTGGTAATAAGGTGAAGGGCAGAGTTCCTTTCCCCAGAGTTTCTTTTCCCTGAGATGAGAAAGCGCATCATAAAAATATAAGAAATTGGCTGCACAAGGCAAAATAGATTTACTACTCTGCCTATATTACATACAGAACTAAATCAGGGTCTAGCGTTTATCAGTAGACTCAGAAATGTTTAACAAACAGAAGGAGAAGCAAGTAGCCCTCCAGTGCAGCCGTTCTTGGTTTTGGCATCAGGCAGAGTAGCTATGGGAAATTCAGAAATAAAGCATTAGGCTTATTTTTCATAATAGAAGTGATTGTAACTCATCTTTATCCTAAAATGTTTACATGCTGCTGGTTTTCTGAAGAAATATCTCAATCAGCTCATAAAGAACAAGTCTTCCTATAAAAAAAATCCAATGAGAATGCTGATTTTTGCACTGGGAATTAAGACATATTTTACTGAACATATAAAATGACAACATAATGACAATTCCAGCTTCCCAAGTTTGTAGTAGAAAAGGGGCAGATTAACTGTCTCTAAAACTGGCTGATTTTAGAAACACTCCCCCTTCTCCCCCAAGAGACACTGTTGATTGTTCGACTAGTCCTGTTGATGGAAAGAGAATCCCCTCTGGTTTTTATTCCTGGGGGCTGTTTGGAGAAAGCTCAGAGGAACAGCTACCTGTCTGTTAAAGCACTTTGCTGAATGACTGGTATTTAGCAGCTTCCTCTAAACCAGTTACAATCAGCAACTGCAGATCGCATAAACATCTTGCAAGTTACCTGCAGCTAGCAGCAGAGCGGCAATCAAGTAGAAATGTCAAGTATTCCAGGCACAAAGAGTTTTCAAAACATATTTTCCAGTTGGTTGAAAATAGTAGATGGAAATAAGAGATTCTTTAGCTTGTACCTTTTGAAAACAGTAGATCTATTGTTCCCTTCATACCTTTTTAATGGACTGGTACCAAATTACATCAAAGAGATCACATTTATTCCTGCAACCAGCTCACAATGCATTCGGATCACAGAGCTTTACAGGGCCGGTAGAAATAAATTACGGAGGATCCATGGATTTTCTCCTCCCTCCCCACAGGTCTGCGCTCCAGCTTCTCACCTGTTTTACTTCTGTATTGCACGGTTTTTAAGCATTTTTTTTCTTGCTTATAATAATAACTGGTTTCCCTGCTGGTATTCAGTCTTACATTTGAAGTGTGGACCAAAATAGCATTATAGAGTCATCTGAATTGTGTGATATTTTGAAAACAAAGTAAAACAGAAGCGTGGGCAAATATTTGGCACCTGTACTTGGGCTGAAACACTTAACTAAGGAAATAGGCCTTATTTTAAGGTATTTCTATCTGAAATTGGAGACATTACTTATTGATACAAGACCTTCTTTGCAGTATCCAGACCTGTAGTGGAACTTCAGCAGGGGTATTTGGAGATCCTTTCCCCAGCCATTTCTTAATTAATATCTCCTTCCATTTTGGTGTAATTGCACAGCAGCAAAGCTTTATAAAAACTATGTTACAGTATCAGTATTAAGTAAACTAAATCCATTTTCTGTTTGTTTGTTTGTTTGTTTGTTTTCTGGCTGGGAGTACCACATACATTTGATCATAGAAAAAATTTAGCCTATTTCCAAAGTAGCTTCTTAAATTGATTTGTATTGCTGTTGTGAGATTGTAGAGGGATGGATAGGATGTGCCGGTCTTTTTTTTTCCCTTTTAACCTATTAATGAAACACTTGGGCACACTCAGTTGATATTATCTTGAGACATTTGGAGACTCAAGGCCAGCTACTTTTTGGCTAGATCAATATCAAAGGCAAATTTGGAGCAACATGGACCTTGGAGGGCTGAAGGAGGCTATGGCAGAGGAAGAACCAAATCTGGAGAAATGATCCTGTAGAATTACAGAGCTTGCTTTCAATTAGTCATGTTGGACTCTTAAGCATATCTTTTTCCTAACTTTACATACTTCCGTTTTTTGTCTTTCAACAGGACAGTGTAGCCAAATTAAATAGAAATTACCATACTTATTAAACGGCAATTAGAGTTGTTTGCTGCATTGCATTTCTTTCAAATTAATTTACTACTGCTATATTGATGAACAGTTAAACCATTTGATATGGTTGAATGTGCACATTAATATAATTTAAAGAGCATAATGATTACCCATTTTATTACTTCTGTATTGTAATGCTGAATTAATTTATGCCAGTTATAGTTGATTATTATGCTTATTAAGATCAGTAAGTGCTCTTTAACAATCAGTTGAGATCTAACACTAACTGCCTTGTTAAATCTAAATTAAATGCTGGAGACAAGCAGCTCGCTCTTTTACCCTATCCAGTTTCACTGTAGTTTTCTTCCTTCTACCTAGTAACCACAGAAGCTGGATTAACTGCAGCAATTATATGCCTCATTAGCAATAAACAATACTAGCTAGCCGCTGGTGGTTATTGTGCCACAGGTGCACTTAGCCATTACAGCTGTCTCAGCAGACAGAGGGGAATATGTATGGGGAAACCCTCTCTCTGGAGTGGCTAATCTCATCAGTAAATCGAAGGTGTTTCAGCTGCTAATGACAAGGCAGGAGAGCCAATGTTGACACGCTGCATAAAGCTGCAGAACGAGGCACAATATCATCGTGGCTGCTGCACCTTTGTGACCAAACTAGTATCCAGGAGATACCCTTTTTTACCTTTGGCAACTAATCTGCAATAGGCTTAATGTAAACACTGTAGAAATTATATTTTCAACGTCTGTGACTTTTGTATACGTTAAACAGGTTCATGTAAATAGGTGCACTTCCTAGAGCATCAGGTCATGTTTTCTACTGATTCAGTGCAAGCCTTTCTTTTTACTAGAAAAGTCAGGGGCAGTATCAAGCTTTTAAAAGCATCCCTGACTTCACAAAAGTTGTCACAGACTCCATTTTCAGAAAAGGTAGACTTGTGTTCTAGTCCCTGGTACCTATCTCTGTTTTCTTTTGTTTTCCTCGTTAAGCTCTTAATGTAGAACATACATAAAGTCTGGGATTATCTCTAGTGAGAGACACTGTAGGTGAAGGATTATGCTGTAAGAGCCCTGCTGACAGTGCTGTAGTGAGAGATATTACAGAGACAACAGCAAAGCTAAGAAGACTCAGCTGAACCCATAAATTCCTAGCACTTTGGTAAAGCTGAAGGCCTAATCTGCTCATTTTACAGGTCTCTGAAGCAGCTCCCTTGAAACCAGAGAAAAAGTCTACTATCTGCAGAATGGTACTAAATTATTTGCTGATCAAAATGCCGAGTAAACTTCGCTGACTATGGATGCTGAATGAGGATATTGCAATTGAGAGAACTCTCATAGTTGTATATAAAAGATTGTTGGAGATGATGTTATGTTGTGGCCCTGTTTCCCCAGTTTCAGTCTCTTTACTGCATTCTTCCATTAAGGAAAAAGAGGCAAGGGAAAAAAAAAACCAAAAAACCAAAAAACCTTGTTTCTGCCTTGACAAGAGCAAACGGAGTTACCTGAGTATAAAATGGGGATTTAGATTTAGTTTGTTATTTAATTAAACCTAGGAGCTAGTAGTTTAACCTACTTTAGAGTTTTAACCCACTTTTATAGAAGATTGCAAGTGATTTTTCAGAAGTGTAGAGAAACTTGAACGAGAGTGTTACCTAGAGCCCAACGGAATGGGGTTTCACTAAGGCTCATGCATGTTTGAAACTTCACATAGCACTTGCGTGTCTGATGCAGTTTTTAAACTGTATCCTTACAGTATGTATCCCCTGTCTAATGATCAGCTCATATATATTTATTTATTATTTATCTGTCTTTAAACAGGTAGATAAACACGTTGCTAGCATGAGACAAGGACAGGACACGGTGGCACCAGGGAGAGAGAATGGAGTTAGGTGTTCAAAGCAATGGAAGAGAAAGCAAATAACAAGCATGTTATGATTTCAGATAGTTTGTGTTTTGAAATAATAGATGCAGCCCTTTCTGAGCCTGACTCAACTAAATAAGCTTGTAAATTAACATCCTCGTTTTCTGTTAGTATACAGAGAGGAAAAAATGTAGATCTTTATGCCAAGGAATAAACATCAGTGCAGTGTATTAAAACTAAGAGCAGTTTCTTACTACAGCCACCCTGTCTAGGATCACACAACCTGAGTACACCCCTGGGATTGCCTGGTAATGAATCTGGATATTTCTTCCCACTGAAGCCTGAAATCCAATAACTCCATGCACCAGTATATTGCCAGGGGCGGGGGGGGAATCAGCAAAAAGCAGCTGCAGGGGAGAAACCAACTCCGACACAGAGTACAAAAGGAGAGAGTCTAATCTCAGATCACTCTAATCCCAAATAAAAAAGGAATTACTTTATAAACTACTGGCAAGTCCCAAGTAATAATGACTGCAATATAATTAAGGTTGACATATGTGGGCAGCATATGCCAAAAATAATCATGATGCTAGACAGTGGAAAATGGAATGGCCTGAAAAGTCCAAAAAAGTTTTAGTTAATTAATTAGAAGTAAAGTATATTAGTGTTCCTGAATTCAGTGTGGAGGCAACTCCTATGCAGGATAAGAGAACCACAGAGAGTATGCCTAACCTTGCAAGAAGAAAGATGGGAAAGAATTCACTATTGTTTAATAGCAATGGTGTGCAGGATATTTGAGCCACAGGCCACAGATGCTTCAAAAGCTGGAAAAGCAGTTCAGTAAAAGCAATTAGAGTGTAGCATAAAAAAAAATCAGGGCATCAAAAAAAGTCATAGATATTAAATATAGAAGCTCAATTTGATGAATTCCTTGACCCAAATGCAGGAAACCTATATCGGAATCAGCTGGACTTCTAAAATTGGATAAGGGGAACAATTGGTGAGGATAGGAGAAAAGTTTATGGAGAATAAAGTAACCCTGGGTTTTCATGACAGGATCCTGTGGATTTTTGTGTTTTTCTTTTCTTTATTTATTTATAGCTCATAAAGATGATCAAGAGATAAAACTCCTGTTTTCTGAATTTTATTACTAAGAAGTCATGGAAGGTTTGAGACTTAAAATTTGGATGCCCCAACAGCTGCTACTATTAATACAGAGGAGCCCTTTCACTTAGTACACTTCTTCCAGACTCAGACCTGTCAAAGCTGGCAGGTCCACAAGCAGTAGGTTTTATGTGCCTCATTTTTGGACCTATCATACATGCGCAGTAGAGCTGTGCGTACGTGACAAGCCTGATGTATCACAGACAAGTCCAGACTGTGTGAGCAGAACAGCTTTCTCCTTGGTGTGCTGTAGAGCTGCTCCTTACAGACATCATGGTCATTTGTCTGGGATTTTTGAACATCTGGTAGCCCGGGCTGCTAGCCATCCTAAAATCTCAGTCTACCACATAGACCCAGAGAGCTGGCAAGTCTAAAACATTTTTTTCTTTTTCTTCTATAAGTGAGTCTTTTTCTCACAATTCTTTTAAAAAGCAACCCTCATCTCTGGCCTCCAAACACCTGCTCTCAGCTGGAGCAGAGAGGGCACCAGCTTGATATTCTGGGCATATAATTGAGGTATATATTTCCCTTTAGAGGGAGAGTATCTAACTTGCACATTTAAAGGCATCATGTTCACAAACTTCTTTATCCAGTGTTTCTCCAGAAGCCTAAATATTATTTAGACTTGCCTTGGGCCCAGTGTTCTCAGAGGCTTCAATGTCTGTCCTGTGACAAGCACCTATTTATCTGGTTGAATCCTGGTGAATATCATACATTTACCAATTGTTTATATGGCTCCAGATGTTTCAATGAACAGCAGCATCTTGTGTGATGGACCACTGCCATTGTATCTTGCTTGATCGGATGCTTTATATTGTATAATCCATTCCTTTAAATTCCCTTAGTGGGTCATATCTTCATCAAATTCACACTGCCATCAGTCCACTAAAGCCAACTTTTTTTTACACTTCTTGTGTCTGCCTTCTCTTCTTGCTCCTTTGTTTTTGTTTTTTGTATTATTCCTGCAACAACTGCAGGCTTGAGCTGAGAGGAGGCCATCAGTTTGTTAAGTGTAATATAACTGCATAAAAAAAGACTGTCCCTTTTCCGGAAAGTTTGTATCCATGCTCAGACAGCCAAGTCCTGTGGAAGTCCTCATGTTCAGTGATGACAGCTACTTGTTTCTAGGATATGTTAGTCCTTATTTAGACTCAGAAGCAGAGTGAAATGTCCAGTATCCTATGATGAGTCCGTGGCAGGGCACAGAGTAGAAATAAGTTTGCCACCTTGAGATTTAAGCCCTATGCAGCATTATTTATATCCTTACTTTAAGTCAAAGCTGCTAGTATTTTCTTACTGAAAAAACATATTTTTCTTTGCTCCTGTGCAGGACTGACTGTTCAATGATGTCTCCATACTACCTTGCAGGCATGCTGTACTTCCAGCAGCAGTTGAAAACAAGAGCAGCGAGCGGAGCATCTGCCTCGCTGCTCAGCGCTGCGCACTCTCCACGCTCCCGTATGTGCGCTGCAGGCCTTCCTGCAGCCGTCTGATTGACAGTTCCCTGCAACCTTTGGAGACAGCTGGGGAAAGAGAATGGGAGAGTTCAGAAAGAGTTTCATTTAGTGTGTCATAAATAAAAGCAGCCCTTGAAATCTCTTTGGGCATGAGGGTGTAGGGGTAGCCAACTGTGTTTTGCAAACAACTGAAACTTAATCTCCTGCTTTCTCTCTGCCTCCGTGTAGCACCCTTATATTTCAATGCTAAGTGCTTTTTAAATTGCTCCTGGTGTGACTTTATTTACATATTATAATGTGAAGTAATGAAGGGAAAGGGATGTTATGCAAAGCAATTGCCTCTCGTCCCCCTCTCCTGAGTGCAAGGGCCAAGCACATTTCCTGCCATCTGTTTAGCTCCGTCTCCTGATGCTTATAATGAACCTGGCAGTGCCGGGCAGATGGAGATAACTGGCAGGCATAGCTGTTTACTTGTAACGGCAGCCCTAATTTGTTAGACTTGCCAGGCAAGTCCCCAGCGGTCGGATATTTCACGGTGGCGGAGGGCTATTAAAGGAGCTCAGGTGAAGAAAGCCCTCCCCAGCACAGGGGCCGGAGCCGAGGGCTCGGCGCTGCTGCTCGGCCGGAGCCGCGGCGGGGCGGGCTGCTCGCGGCCCCGGGGGCCGGGCTGCTGGCGGGCCGTGCCCGGGCGGGGGTCCCGCTCGGTCCCGCGCCGCACTCTGCGGCGTCATCTGCAACGCCATCTGCCGCCGGTCACGTCTAGCTCAGCTCAGGACCTTGCTAAAGAAGAGACGTGTGATCAGGTTTTGGTGTGTTGACTAAAAAAAGCCCGTTTGCCTGGTAAAAGGCACATAAGCGGCTATCCCAGTGAAAGACCCCTTATCAAAAATAAAAGGATAACTGAAGAGAATGTGAATCCCACGAGAACATTCCTGAGGAAGGGGGAAAACACTGCTTTTTTTTTTTTTTTTTTTTTTTTTTTTTTTACCTTTCTACTGCATTCATATATTTTCTTTCCCCGCCCTCTATGCTGGCATAAAGTTATAGGAGAGAAATTGAGAGCAATAAATGTTTGCTAACACTGAACTTGATCCTTTAGTAAACAAAACAGAGAGAAATAAAGAAATGTCATCTAATGAACTGACCTATAAGGGACAATTCTTTTTCTATTACTTGATTATTTTCTCCTCTCTAAAAATTGTCAACTGTATCACATCTAGGGGCCAACTTCTGACAGACTCATCAAACCTGGGGCAGACTATAGTCCAAATAAAAAAGGAGACAGAAAATTTTTGCAGAAATAATTCTGTTTTCTTAGAAATGTCTGACTAATCTCTGATTTTCCAGCCAATTGACCATTATAAAATCATATTTTAATGTGTTTTTTTTACAAGATAGACATATTATTTAGAAGTGAAGGCCAAATGCACATAGATGTGCCTTCAGATTTTCCTGATTTAAAGCCTATATTTCACTGTGCAGA
This sequence comes from Rhea pennata, assembly GCF_028389875.1. Taxonomy (NCBI): domain Eukaryota; kingdom Metazoa; phylum Chordata; class Aves; order Rheiformes; family Rheidae; genus Rhea; species Rhea pennata. The sequence continues at coordinate 14,376,708 of NC_084664.1, forward strand.
CTGTGTAGATGCACATTTATTCATCCTGCCAACACATTTGGCCTTCTCTGTGCTGAACTGTGGCCTGTTTATATGCTCTTTGCTGCTCTGCAGTTCTGCAGGAGTAGGGTTTTTGTGCTTACTTTTGTATTTTTTCCTAAGGCTTGCTTGAAAGAATGAAGATTAGACAAAAAGTTACAGCATTGATTGTAACAAAACAAGTATTTCAAGGAATGCATTATTCCGAAAATATAAATATATCCATCACCCATGTTTTTCTCTCTACACTCTAATTCAGAATCCAGCAAATGCAAAAAGCCACATGAGTAGTGATTTGGAAAAAATCTAATCAGCAAGTAACTCTGAATCTATGAGATTAAACACAAGCTTGAAAGCAACATTTTACATAATGTTGTAGGAGACAGAACTCATCATAATTTTATTATGAAATATTGCCTAAGATGTAGCTCTTTCCTATTCTTCCTTCTTTTTTCCTTAGGTTCTTACATTGGTTCCTGCAGCATTACATTTTATGTGCAATGCCAGCACCATTCGTCGAGGCAGAACTTGGTCAATTTTCTGTTTAGGAAGAATGAGCTAATCGTGGACAGAACAAAGTAGTACATGTTTAACTACAATTGGCCCAAAACAAAACACCTTCCCAGGTAACGTGTATGATTTATCTTTTTCTAGAAAACAAGTCTTTACATTTTATGAGTGATCTGAAGCATTAGAGAAAGCACTAGACCTGAAGGTTAGTATTCAAGCATAATACAATTGAAATCCAAGTATCATAGGATGTGATCCTGCTAACAACTTTTTTATGAAGTATTTGAGGGAAATGGTGGTTCATGTTTCTTACAGTTATAACAGATACATTCCCCAATATCTCACTTTTAGAATACCTGCTGGAATCTTTGCTAGAAATGCCCATAATTCCCAGTAAACATAAGAATCACCCCTCCTCCATAGTTTCCATGGCCTGTTTCAATCCGTGCATGAACTTTCAGCTGTCAGCTGAAAGTATTAATAGCTTAGATTCCAGAAAGTAATGCAGACTAAAGGAGAAGTATTATATAGATTTTTAACTTTTTTTGTCCTGATATTTTGGCAAAAGAGTTATTTTGGGAAAATAAGTTGACATTAAGGCACATTCATGCCTATTGCCGTAACTAATAAAAGAGGACTTTCCATTTAGTGGAAAGTTAAGCCAACTGAAACCCAGCATTTCTGCTCTGGTCAGCCAACCTCTTGGGAAAATCAAAGCAACTTTCTCCCCAAAATTAAGTTCTTAAACTGTAAGGTATTGTTACAACTCATTTCTGTTGTTATTTTTGTAAACAAACAAGCAAAAAAAAAGGAATTTAGGTTATGAAGGTTAGTGTTTTGCCATACCAGTAGCCACATGTTTGCCTAACATCTGCTCTTTGTTGCGCTGCCCTTTGTTTCTCTGGAATACAGTGCAGGGGAGCAGCTCCTTGTCGACACCCCCAGCTGCTCAGGCTGGGATTGCGGCGCAGGTAACAGGATAGGGAGCCAACTCTTGCTATTAGCTTCCTCCCATTTAATGTAAGGGTCATCGTGCTGCAAGGTGTCTAAACCACAAGCTTCTTGTTGGTAGGTTACCATGGAAATCAGTCCCTGTGCACCCATCTAGCAGAAATGTCAATCTAGCATGGCCTTTTCCACGAGCTTTCAAAGGAAATAGGAGGTATTCAGGGTACTCTGTGTACTGAACTACAACACATTTTGGTTAGCACTTGATTGCAGCTAATCATTGTGTAAATGGGTACCTCTTTCCTATAGATGAAGAAAACTTCTGAGTTTCTTATCTCATGCAATAAGCTACAACAGTTAGAAAGTAAAACAAGCCTTTGTATTTATGCTATTTTATTAAAGAATCCTTACTTTAAAACTGAATTGTCTGTAATGTTAAGTTTACATTACAATAAAAAATGTCATGCTACTTTAAATAATCATAGGTTGCAATGGTAATTGAATAACAGCCCTCTTAGTAGCAAATCTTCATGTTTCCAACAGAAAAAAAAAAAGTTAGAATATGATTTTTTGGCGTTAAGACCACTTCAGAGTCGCATGACTAAGTGCCTTCAAGTTAAACAAATTTTTCCACTATGTTACTTTACAAGTCAGTCAGAGGACATTTCTCTGTTAGACCTTCGGGTGTTATTCCAAGGTCAAGGATCTTCCAACAGTAAATATATAGCTCAATGTTACAGTAACAAGCAAGGAAAAAAAAATAATATTGACTGTTTTAATGAATATGGAAAATCTCTCTTACATCCTTAGAAGAACAAAATAAACAGAAGAAAAGCCAAACTATTGCTGAAGGTTTTCCAGAAAGTGTAAGAATTCTGAATATAGAATAAACATTGCATTATTTTACATGCAATATGTGGTGGATACTACTTAAGATAATTCAATTTTGCCATTAACTGGATAGAAATACTGTTATTTGATTTCATTCTTCTTATAAGCTACTTTTCCACCTTAAAACAGTGGTATATGGGCAAGGATTCAATTCTAAGACACAAGTTGATGAACGGGACTATCAGCAGCTACATGCAAACTAAATGGTACCCAATCATCAAATATACATAATACCACTTGCATATTTCTCTCTTTCCTGATAGAATACCTGTCAATGAGAATACAAAATATTATTAATCACTGATAGTTGTTTCCTTACGAATGAACTTTCCTGAGATATAATGCAAGCACAATAGTTGGATGCCTTTAGAATTGCTGGGTTACAGTCTTTGTCTATAAAAGGTATTTAAAAATATCAGGCAAAAGAAGGTATCTGCAAAAATTAACATAGGTGCAAACACAGTGGGAAGAATTCGGCAAAAAAAATATGAATATTTTGCAATTATTACTTAAGTTAGAGTTGTCCAGAGAATATGGCCTGTAATTCAGGGTAAAGTATATTATGAATGACTTCATTAATTTTGTTCTTAGTTTGTCAGATTTATGCTCCGAGCTCTATCTGTGGAAAAGCAACAGCTTTTTCTTTAAGAGCAATTATTTTTCTTCCTTTCTAATTCTGATTTTAAAACAGTTCTGTTAAACTTCATGTATCTTCACAATTAAAAAAAAAAAAAAAAAAAAAAAGTATAAGAAAATTATAAATAAACATTCAGGACACTAAATCAACAATGGGAATGTTGTTTTCTTTGTGACAAGCAGAGGTGGGCTGATGATGTTGGCTTCCACAGTTCATATAAATTACCTCTTATGTAACTCAACACAGTGTTATTAAGCTAACACAGTGAAACTAGGCTGTTAAACAGTAAATGCAAATAAATTGTCAAGGCCTGCGAATGAACTCAGTAAATTAGGTAAGGTGTGTATAAAATAAAATATCCTAATAACACATTCATTTACAAATTTCTAGCAGTATTCAATTATTTTTGGTATTGCCATAAAATACCCTGGTCCAGAAAACAAAGAGAAAGTACATGCAGTACTGAAAAACTATATTTATAACCTGAAAGGTTATACTCCATTTCATGCTTGTGGTTCATTAAGTTGAGGTGTACACAATGTCACTTAGAATACTGTATTAACATACTTCAGTGTAACGTAATTCTATTCAAACTCCTACTGAATGTAGATTGAGCATTCACTTTAAATAGATAACAGGAATGTGTGCACCAACATTAAAAAGAAAGAAATTTGACAGCATCTCCATGAATTGTCTGATTTTCTAAAGAGTAAAGAAAATGCCTAGCAGTTCTTATTAAGATCCCTAAACATTTATCTACATGCCTGCTCACTTAAGAAAATAATTTTCTTTCAAAAAATGGGAAAAAGTATAGGAAAATGGAAAAAAAAATAGGAAAGCTATACTGACATTTCCTTGGTAGATGACTTTTTCCATAGAAGAACTGTAAGGAACCTATATATATTAATTCACCTATACCTACAAGTGGTGGTAAGACCACCACAGTGTCAATACATGAGATGATAGGCTCAGAATTTAACTCATGCAACTGATGAAAAAATGCTATCTCAAACTTGCTAGAATTTGTGGTAATGCATGAATACAAACGTGTTACGGTAGTTGTAGCCCAGGTCGGATAAATATCTCACCATTCTTTTACAGGATAACATTTTGTCTCTTTTCTTAGAGCTGAATAGGGCTGTGAACCAGAAGATGTATTTTTCTTGTCACCTTTTCCTGGCTAAGCTAGTCTACGAGTCTGTCAATGTGCACATGAGATGATCCAAGGCTAAGTTTCCAGCTTTGATTTTCGTATTCATTCTTTATTTTCCAGTTATATATTTCAGTGACATATTTGGTAGGGCTGTTTTCCAATACACTGCAATCAGTGCTGGTAATGGAATATAAAAAATGAATGTAACTGTGGCAAACAGGCTCAGCTAGAGTATTCTTTAAAGAAGTAGGTAGAATCTGAGACTGTTTTCTTGTAAATGCAGCTTCATTACTCAACCCTGAAGCTACCTGCAAGGTAATCCCAAGAGCTCCTCATTTGAACAGAAATCTTCTTTGTAAGTAGAATTTATTGAGATCTGCTAAATTTAGTCTACTCTTATAGATGTACAGCTCTAGGGTTAAATTAGTCTCACTGAATTTTAGCTGTCTAAAATGGGGTACTCCAGTTTTAGCCAGTTGTTCCGACTTCCTCTATAATCAATGGAGAGAAATTCCTCCCAGAAGATAATTCATCCTGTCTGTTTTAGTCATGTGCCTATAAAGAGGAATGATTCAGCCCTTGGAGATACCTGTATCTCTCCAAAGATTATACCAGGGGCTGGGCATTTTAATCACTGAAGTTAGGGCATACTAATCACACTCTGAATTCCTACACCAAAATGTCATCTGCCAGTTACATGGCAACTACTTCACTTTCGTAGAATCATAGAATCAGTAAGGTCGGAAGGGACCTCTGGAGATCATCTAGTCCAACCTCCCCACTCAGCAGGGTCACCTAGAGCATGGTAGACAGGGTTGCATCCAAGCGGGCCATTGATATAAGAGCCATCCTTTCTCCTTCCTTTAGTTTTTCAGCAAAGAATTGTTCAGAGGGCAATACTCAGTGCAGACAGTTGTCATAACACGGTGAAATTCCTGCAGGCTTTAGAGAAAGAGGGGATAATCACCCTTGGGGAAAGGTGCTTAAGAGAAAATTCTCACTCTGTTGCACTGATCGTTACCTGTGCACAATCCCTGTGAGAGGAATAAGTATAAACTTGATTTTTTGAGAGTTTGAATGACACTAATGTCTATGGGGGATTTGGGGAATTAGTTCAGACCCATAGTGGACAATAAATACAGTCACAATAGCTCAGTTGTTCTGGAGACTTGGGAAAATCCAATATTAAGAGATAATATGAATATTATAATGTTGATTATCTGTATCATAAAATGGAAACAGTACTGTAATTTCCTCTGGCAACCTACTTAGCCTAGGAGGAGTAATCTCAAAGGAACGGTATGCCGTATGACCATATGCATGAATAGGTGGCTGTCAAGTTTATGCTGCGTTGTCTTCAAACTGGCATTATGCCAGCCCTCAGGCAGGCTGGAGGAAGATATATGTGGAAAGAAGTAGTCAAATTGCTTCCCTATGGCTGCTTTATAAACATACATATGTTAAACACATTTATTAGGCCAGTCATCAGCAGCAAGTGCAAGGGCCCTCCGTCTCCCCCATGAGGGATAGTTGTTGCTTACATAGGAGTGAGAAGTTGGAAGCTGGCCCAGAAATCTGGAAAGCATATTATGCCGGATTCCCCACGGAGGATCGCTTTGCTGCCAGCATATCTTGCTCTGGGGTTTCGACACACCATCAATCTGGAACCTGGCAGCCACCACTCCCCAGCTCACCTCGTCTCATGCAGCGAGCAGACGCAGTGCAACTATTTGTCTCAGATTGCAGCCCGGCTGTTCGAGGAGGGAGAAGGGGGAGCGAGAAAAACAATATGCTGCCGGCACAACCTCGAGCTCTGTTATGCAGTGTGAGTGAGCTGCTCCTTGCAGAAACGTGGCCGTTTGAAGGACCAGCTCGGTTCTTTGGGTCAGATCCCATGCCAGGCCATTACTGTTTTCACAACAACGCTGCCCAGAAGGAGAAGGAGGAGGAAGAGCCTAACTGGAGCTTTCAGCCAAAGGATGTCATTTACTTTTCAGTGTGAGCGGCACCGTTATTTTGAAGACTCTAGGGAATTTTATAAATATTAATTAAATCTCAAATAACCTCAACTTAAGAGTGCAGCTGTTATCCAGTGAGCATAGTACTCCCCGTGGGAAGTGAGTTCCTGCTCTCCTCTCCTGGAGACCCTGAGAAATGGGGAGGGAATATCAGCAATCCCCCTTACATTGACCAGGGATAGTAGCTGCAGTCAGCACATTCCCAGCTTGGTCAGCGGTGCGCACACATAGAATTTGTGGGGCAGCTTAAAGCCCTCCGTGGAGGTCAGGTTGCCTGTTTCACCCTTGCTTCCTGCTAGACTGTATTTCCATGACATACTTCCATTTACACAGAAAAGACCCTGAGGTAACCAAGAAGGAAATCCTAAAAGTCCTGATTTTTTCTCCATTTCCTCAGCAGCAGCTGGTTACACTCTTAATTTTAGTTATGTTTATTACTCCTGATCAACTCTCATGATTCTAAAGCCCCTGGCAGTTTAATTATTAGATCAGTGTAGGCCGGCTACACTACCCCAGTCATTATTAGTGTTGCAAATACCAGGTTTAGGTTTATTCCTGGCCACTTTTAAAATAGATTTTTCTTTTCTTTTCCTTTTTTCTTTTCTTTTTTTCTTTTTCTTTTTTTTTTCTTTTTCTCTCTTTTTTTTTTTTTTTTTTTTTTTTTTTGTAGCTTGAGGCAAGTCATTACTGTTGTCCCTACAATAAATTTGCTCTGTTTTTCAGTTTACACCACATACAGCTTTTGAGAATTAAACACAATAGCTAGGCACTGGCTATGCAATAGGGTTGTGTGACTGCCCAAAGTTTGTACTTCCAATTAATCTAAAATAAAGGAAAGCAGAGGAAGTGCTCCATTTCATTGCAAGCACTGTTCCTGTTAAACAAAACCAAAAGACTTTCATAGTTTTGTAGGCAGTTCAGAATTTTACACTTCTGTTTTCACAATAAGAATTGAAGTGTGGAACTAGAGGCAAACTTGTGTTGGTGGCTTGAGGCACAGCGACATGCAGAGAGACCACAGTTCTCTGTCCGTTCCCCGAGACAGATGGGTGTGAGGTAGCTCCAGTCTGGAGTCCATCCAGCTCCATTAGCCCATGCTGTGATTGAGCTAATCAGTTCTTCTAAAAGCTTGAATCGGACAGTGCCCGCCTGGGGAGGCCTGGCCCCAGAAAGGTGAGTCCAACTCAAACCTGAAAGTCATACCATAATTTAAATGGATTTTTCACAAAATACAAACTTGACGGTCAGTTCAGTAGTGAAGTACATAGCTCTAGATATGTAGTTTGTTGGAATATAGAGATTGCTCCTCAGAAAGAATCTAGCACTGTCTCTCTGTTTAAAAAAAGAAAAGGGGAGAAGAAGAACAGGAATTCATGAAGTGTGACTGACTGAAGATATAGTAAAGATTACTTTGCCCATTTTGTTGCTAAATAATGCCAGTGAATATCTCATTTGGATATGTGTGGTCTGTATTTATAGGCTGTATTTGAAATTCAAAAATAGTTCCATTTTATAACGTATGCTGGCATAAATCATCCCATGTAACATAGAGCATACAAGAAAATAATGGGTTTCCATGAAAATTCAGTGTTAAAATTAAGAATTTCCTCCACCTCCCACAACTTTATTTTTGTTATATAATGCATGTAAAGTTTATTAGCTTTATTTACTAGTTAAAGAAATAAGCAATACAAACAAAAATGTGGTCCCCAGTTGCAGTTCCAAATGTATTTAGATACATTTTTACTTTGCCTATTATCACTCATAAATATGTGACCAAAATAGAATGGAAATGTGGAATCATGCAGACAATTAAAATTCCTTTCTTTCTTTCTTTCTTTTTTTTTTTTTTTTTTTTTTTTTGTGTTTTATTATTTTTTTTAACATTTATGTTCGCATAGGCACATGTAGGTATCACATAAGTAGCAGAGATGAGAGGGGAAAGGGTTCTAAGTAAAAACAAAGTCTAAATTTTATCTTCCAATGCAATCCCAAAGGTAAAAAATCACCATTCTAAAAGAAACAGATATTAGAAAAGAAGCAAATGTCCTTGAAATGTTCAAAAGCGACATCTTATCATAGAGTAGAAGATTCTTTTTTCTTTGAAGCTTTCAGGAAGTAATGAAGGTGTTTTAAAGGTGTAAGACTAGGCTTTTAATTGATGTAAATTCTTATAATTTCATTGACTTCAGGTAAATTATGCCAATATACACTAGGAAATGATGGTTTTTATGCTGTCTCCAATAATTTCTATGACACTACATTTTAGAAGAGTCCATAGGTTCTTCTGATCCTTGAAATAGGTTGGCCTTAAACTTCAAAATTATTTTCTCTCAGCAAGGCTCACAAAAAGAAATAATATCTTTGGTAAAACTTATGACACCTATTTAAATAAGAAGAATCTCAGAATAAAAGCTTAATTATAAATGATTTAATGTTGGCATGTTATATTTCACAGTTTATAAAAACTCCTTTTACAGTGTTAAATAGCTATACAGCTGATTTCTTTGTCATACCTCCTTCATGTAATATGAAAAAGTATTTTTTTTAATAGTAGTAGCATTCCTTGGATTGGTAGAGAAAGGCTCTGCAAGGAAGTCTAATGAGAGTTGTTCCCCAACCATTTTCAAAAATTTCAGGCTCTGGATGGGAGGCACTTCCAAACGTTAAACGAATATCTAGGCTGTCCCAACTGATTTTGTGTAAGGTATACATCTTGTGGATGTCCCACTGAGAAGCATATATGATACACATTAATTGTATTGAGTTGTATTATACACAAATTCCATTTCCAGCTCTGCTGACAAATTGTGGATATATATCTCTCCTTCATATGTCTCCTGTTCAGTATAAAGTCTCAGACTATCTTTGACATCTTTATATGTTTGTCTTTATATATGTTTATCCATCAGCTCAGACATGACAGGGCTACAATGTTCCTTCTCCACATCCTCACTCTAATTTATTTCTACTTTAAACAATAGTGAACAGTCCTGCCTATCACTGTGGTCTCTAGTCTGGGAAACATTTTTTTTTTAAGTGGATTTTCCACCAGAACTTTTTAGTAGGGCATATTTAATTCTCATATATTTGTTTCTTCGTAACTTCTCAGAGATGCAACATTTCATGTCATCCCTCATAACCAAAATTTACACCCAGGCTCTCACTGTTTTCCTTCTCAGTTACTTTAGTATTTTCGCTCTGATACTCAAACATGGACTTTTGCAGTACATGCCAGTCTGGGATACTTCTGCAAAAACGATTTTCCTCATGTGTTGCTCTAATCCTATGATGACCATTCTTTTTTACCTCTACTGATCTCTCAGCCTGTATTACATCAGCCATGAACCGCTTGTCCTTAGATCCTCCAAAAATATCAGTAACCTGGAAATATTTTGCAGGTCATAACCATAAAAGACAATAATCTGAGTTTGCAGCTTGGTGACCTGATCTTTCATGAAACCTTCTGGCCCTCCTAATCATTTCTGTTCTTTTGAGTGAAACACTGTTATTGACTTATGCAGAGGTTGTGTAAGCTCCACTCTGCTCACAGGCTGTCAGACAGATTTTTACTTTGCACTGTTGCAATTTTCATAAATATTTCTTCTGAGGCACTTGTATCTCAAAAAGGGGGGCGGGGGAGGGAGAAAAAAAAGCACCTGTCTTAACTGATGCTGTTTATGTGTCTAGTTCTAAAGCAGGAATACTAAACTTCGACAGAGAGTGGGTTTATTCAGCCAGTTCCAAATATGACAACATATTTGGACATTGGAACGTACATTCAAATAGGTTAAAAGTTTTAATTTTATATATATATATATATATATACATACATATATATATAGCATTTCCTCTCAGTTACTGAATATGTATACTTGTTTCCACTTTTAAAAGTGATAATCAAAGCTGATATGAAATCATCCTGCTTGTTTGTTCTTATGCATAAGTTTAGACATTTCACTGAAACATCTACATTTTGGCAATATTTGACAAATAAGAAGTAAGGTAAGTACCTCTATACAGTGACTCAGTCATTCTCTGAAATATCTATCTCTTTTTACTGTCAGCCCAAGGATTTTGAAAGTTTCCATTACAAAGTTTCCTGACTTAGAGAAGTACAAAATTTAGGTCTACTTTCAGTATTTGTGTGGTCTGAGTTTTCATCAGAGTTGGTTCAGTGTTGCTGCGTCTCCATTTCATTTTATTCAGTTCAGGTTTGTGGGCAGGCACTTCTCATATATACAGCATTTTCTCCCTCTCTCTATATATAACATCATGATATTATTTTCCCTAGAAATTTTGACTTTAGCTAAAGTTAAAGTTGTATGAGAGTCTAAAGCTCTCAACTTTCAGCTAACTTCATAATTTGTTATTTTCAGCTTGAATGGAAACCTGGTCTAATCTAGTTAAAAATAGTCTTTCTCTGTTAAAGAATGAATAAAAAGTGTTCATATTTAAGAGACTCCTGGCCTTCATAATTAATTTAATTTCAGTTATCAGATGTGAAGACATTGAGGGAATACCTGAAGAAGGTGCCAAAACTCATTTTCTCCCATCCCCCCTACAAAAAATCAAATTTTTAATTTTTATGTTGCATACATCTGTAGTTATATTTTAAATGTCATCTTGGAAAATGCAATTTGTGAGATGCTTCTCTGAATTTTCTTCAGTTTTTATTCCATTAGACCAGGAATGAACACTTTTGGTTTTTGGTTTTTGTTGTTTTTCTTTTTTTTCATTGTATCTCTGCATTTGCAATCATGATAAAAAGTGCTGAATTATCCCAAGAGATGGGAGTTTGCTTTGCAGTCATGACAAAAAGTGTTGAATTATCCTAGGAGAAGAAAGCTTGCTTTTGTCAGAATTCCAGTCCAATTTTGCAGACACGAGACGAGATAATCACTCAAATGTGCATGTGTTCTTACTGGAACTGAACCCAAACTCTGAACCTTTTTGTCCATCTGTCTTATTAGGATCTTATTAGTTAAAATTATTTATAGCAGCTTGAGAAAGCAGTTTTATGTCTTCTGGCTTGGAGTAACTTAGTTTGTAGTTTGCACACAATTTGTGTGACTAAGTAGTTACTGAAGTTGCAGGACTGCTAACCCTGTTTTATTTTTTTTTTTTCATTAGGTGCCCAGTTCTTCCAGTAAACACTCCCCTTTACTTTTTTTTATGAATCTCTGCCTCATATGGCCGTGAGTGCTAGACCAGGACTGTTGTTATTAAAGGAAACGTGTGTTCCAAACAATATAAATCTCTTACATTCTCCTTATGCACATTACTTTCTCGATAATTAGTCATACTTAAAGTTCAGTAAAGGCCAATTCTGTCAGGCAGTTTTGAGTACAATAATAATATCCTGGCAGTGGATGACTAGTTGGTATATCATCATTAGAGTGCTACTTAGGCCTCCACAAAAGACCAGTGTTAAAACTAGAATGTCTTTAGTTTTGGAACTGTAAAAAAATAAAAGAAGGGACTTCCCAGCATATGCCTTTGGGGCTTTTACACGACTAGCAATCTTCCTTTGAAAACAGGTCTGAGATAGGGACGAATGTAGTCATTATTACTTGGAATTTTGTTGAGTGTGATAATTCAGCTGTTAACCTAGCAATGAAAGAACTGGATGGGGAACATTCTTCAAAGTTTGTGAATTGCTTAACTAAGACATAAGCTATGGAGACTTATCATTATTATTATTATTATTATTACATTAATCCCTCAGGCTGTACAAACACCTAATAGAGTCAAGTTCCCACCCTGGTGGCAAATATTGTGTTGTTCTTCTGCGCTTCTAGGTAAAGTATCAAGAGCCAAAAAATAATTTACTTTGAAAATATTTTCTTTGAGCAGTTTTTATCCAGTGGAAAAGAATTCTGGCCCCATCTCTTGGCATGAGAATATCCCATATGTTACCTATTCCTTTCCAGATTTTGGGGCTGACCAAATCTTACCAGTCCCCAAATTATCTCTTAGAACACTAATGTATCCACCCAGAACTGTGAGGCTTGTAATTTTCTTCATTAAATGTGGTTTACTAGTCCAGGTTGCCTTGCTTTTGTGACCTCCTAAAGAACTACAGTTTGCGAACCAACTTGAATAATTCTGAGCTGAGCGATTAATGGGGTGTCCTAGCTCTTTCAGAGGATGGGGCTGGAAAAAAACATTCTAAAATTTCAACCACACACATAATGGGTTATTTGATAAGGCAACATCTGAAGGTTCCTATGGCATTATAGTCTGTGACGCACGGTGCTTTTGCCAAAATATTTTAGCAGTGTTCTGTTTGTATATTTGGGATGATCTATTAGTATAAAATTTATATGTGCAAGTTAGTTTTTGGGTGACGACAGTAAAATAATATTCCAAGTAAGACTTCCATTTAACTAAATATTCTTTCATTTTTGGTTTAGCCTGGGCTTCCTGAGATCCTCTAACTGGGATTGTTTTCTTTGCAAGTAAGGGAAACACTCTAAAGTATTTATATCAAACAACAATTTTTTTTCACTGACAGTGGGAAGACTTACAGAGAAGACAATAATAAACACTGGTGGGAGGATTTTATGCTGCCTTACACAAACTGATTTCTTGAATTGTCTAATATATATAATGTGTGACTATGAAATCGGACAAGCGTTCTCCAAAATGAAGGAACAACTGTAGTGTGTCACTGTGTTATAGGGAGCTTGAAAATGTAATACAAGTTTTTCAGTTTGAGAGAAACCACTCTTATAAATGTGTCAAATTTCAAAGATCATCTTTGCCTTCAAATAAAAACAGCACTAGTAGTATAATATATAATTCCACTGTATTCCCCTATTTTTCCCCTTATATAACTATTTTAAGTCAATGGAAAAGTTGATATTTATTATTTTACACTAATGATTTGTGTAAGACAAAAGACAATTTAATCTTCTGCATAATTTTTTTTTAAATATATATCTTTATTTTATATTTCTGCCACTAGAAGCCAATTCATCATGTCAGTTTTGTCTCTTTTTAAGCTGTTTTGAGAGGGGAAGGAATAGTATCTGTTTGGAGAAGGAGTAGGTTTGGGGGAGGGGAGGCTTCTTTAAGAAATGATAAATTATATGTACAAAGCCTATTTTATCCAAAATGGTGTAAAGTTAATTTAGGATCTTAAGAATGTGAACTTTCTGACCTTTTCTTTTTTCCTTTTTTAATATAGAACTGCAATCATGAAACATTTGAAAACTAATAATAAGACGCAATAAAATCATAAGGTGAGTTTGAAAATACACTGATTAGCATAACTAATGTGAATTATATTTTGTTCTTCTTTTGGGATTCTATTTTTTTCAGCCTTAAATATATATTTACTTTATATTCACAAATAATTTATACTTGCATGATGTCTAAAACATAATATATCTTTGTTTAAAAAGGTCAGGAGTGTTCTGAAATTGCACAGTTCCAAGAAATGAACACTTAAGAGAAGCACTATAAATTTATGATAAAACAAGAAGAGTTTGCAGCAATGCATGCAGGTTCAGTTAATAAATCAGCTGAACACCTCATTGCTTAAAACAAAAGCAAACATAACTTCTATTTTTTCCTTCCACATAACTCATAAGAAATTTTAGAATAAAATAGAACCAATTCCATATAAAACTTAATTAACACTGAAAGGCGACCACCAAGATTTCTGTATAGAGAGAGTCAGAAAATGTTTAGATGGAGCATTTTTTGACCTTTTTCTTCAAATAAATGAAAAGGAAGACTGTTCTTTTTTAGCTGTATAATTTTCTATTGAAGATTAAAGTAGTCACGTGATTTTCAATATTTAAAAGTACATTTTTTAAAAACTTATGTAAAAAACCTTTTTCAATTGTTCAAAGGAACATTAACTTCTGGGGGAACTGTTCAAGAAGATAAGGACGTACAAAATCCTTGCTCTTGAGCCTGCTTTGAGATGTATGTGGGCAGAGTTTCTATTCCATACTGAAGGAGTCTGGCCTATATTTTTTTAATGTATGCAAATGATAGGGAGAAAGTCGCTATAGTGTTTGGCAAGTTTCCCATGGACATGGAAACAACTGAGGCAGAGCCTTTCAAGATAATTTTCTGTATGGAACAGTACAATCAAGTTGGCCTGCTGATTTACGCTTACTTTTTGCTGCAGCAGTAAACTTCCACAGGCAGTGCTGAGGAATCGAGAAGTGCTTGGCTTACTGTGCTGTCCTGTAAAAACTGAGGTAGGCTACAAGGCTTCCTTCGGACCGAACCACATCTGCCTTAATGGTGCGTTAAGTATGTGAGACAAGCAGTACTGCAAACACAGAAACTGAAGATCGGCTTTGTCAGCTAGTGTTGTTGCACTGATTAATATGTGCGTAGCTGCGGGCTCCAGAAGAACCAGCCAAGGTGCACACATGTACAGCAGCATTATTCGGTGATTTCTGTATCTATTATTGTAGGGATTTCAAGGCATCATCAAGGAACTACAGAAAGGTTTAAAGCAGGCAGAGCTCAGTTCAAGTTCTCCGATTCCCTTTTCACCTCGCTCACGGAAAACCCTGAGCCCTATGAGGCCAATACGGTCGGTATCACAGGGCAGGTAGAAAATTAGAGGTCTGGAGAAAAGAGCAGAGGAGACCGTGGGAAGTGCAGCCGCCCCGGGGGCCAGCGGGAGCGGCGGCAGCGCCTGTGTTAGGGCAGCGCTGTCCCCGCAGCGGGAGCGGGAGCAGAGAGTGTCCCAGCGCTGCGGCCGCCTTTCGGCTGCACAGAGCTCAGAGCTGAGCACCCAGCCCGTGCCTTGCACCGCTTCATCCTGCCAAATGAGGGGTGGAGGGAAACAGTTCCTTCCAAAAGGAAAAGGAATGACGAGCGGGGAGAGGGGCACGTTTCCCCTCTAGGTGCAAGCTGCTGCCAGCAGTGCAGCAAATGCCTGGGGGAAAGAAAAAGGGGAAGAAAATGAATACATAAGTGAACGCAGTAGGAAAGAAAGAAAGAGAGATGTTTTCTTTAAACCTGGACTAAACACAGAGGACTATTTCCCCGCCTGCCTTTTTAGTTTCTTTGCAGAAACGGCAGTGACGAGCCCCAAATTTCCTCCTCCCTCTGGGAGCAGAGGCGTCTCCGGCCGGGTCCACGCGGTGTCACTCTCGAACTGTCCTCGCCAGGGAAGCGCCAGCCCTCCTAGACATCCCATGTGGAAACAAGAGTACAAAAACTGCCCGTGTTTTCTAATGTAAAAATCGAGAAGGAAGTAGCAACCTGGCAGGATACACAGTGTTTTCAGCCCTCATCCCAAAATTCCGTTTGTTTTACTGATGCTTCACAGGCAATAGCAGAACAGAGTCTGGCAGAATAGCTACAGCTACGTCGCAACCTGGACAAATAAACGTTCATCTAACTGCTGTTTATTTGGCAGGGTTTGCTGGCATAGTGAGAATGCATCCTGCCTCAAATGATAAAGCTGTAAGTGACGGAGAAGTGGAAGCTGGCAGCGTGCGGGATGTAGCTGCCTAGACTGGAGCTCAGAATTTCCTAATTGCTATTAAATTCGTACAAAAACATAAAGGCAGAAATAAAATAGCATAGACAGATTTTAAATAGATGTAATTAGGTAGTATAGATGGAATCTAAGTAGATTTTTTATGATAGAGTGATGGCTTTGTGGGGAAAAAAAAAAGATCACAAATACTGCACCCTTGGATGACATTGGGCCGGTATCAAAATCCAAGTACAGGAGTCTAAAATCATAAGATTTTTGAACGTGAAATATTTGCAATAGCTCCTAATTACGAAGTGTTTTGTTATATTTACTTTGTGGAAATGTTTCTATCACAAGTGTCATTTAACTTAAGGCTTTTTATTTGAAAGTTTATGAAATCAGTAAAAATAGTTTACTGGGTGCAAATAACTTTTTTTAAAGCAGTCAGAGTTCTCAGGACTTATCTCCCAGCACCCAAAGCAGCCCCACTTTGCTCAAGGACTCGTGTTATCTCAGACTTGTTAGCTTTTCTTTCATCCAAACATTCGGCTTATTGTCTGGCATCCTGAAACTTTGAGCATGTGAACAACAGATCTTGCTAAGTGAGTACTCCCCTTTGTACTGATGGCTGATAAAGCAATACATGATTGAATACTTAAGCTTTTAATTAACATCATGTACCTTCAGGCGTCTCCACTGAAATTCATGTCATGAACATCATCCCAACTAGAGCCATGCAAATGGTTTACGCAGTGGCGTAATTCGTACGTACAGTCCTTCCAGGTCCAAAGTACGCATCAGCGTCAGTGAAGAGCGCTGCAATATCCTGCTCTTTGATACAACTGCTGCAACTCATAAGATTTGCTGGGATAATTTGACTCTAGATCTTATAAGCAGTATCTTTGTGTATTAAGCCTAAAAGATTTTCAGACATAAATACATTCACATTGAAAGTAGCTTCTTTGAGTTATCTTATGGAAATAAAGGCTTAATTGTCCTATGCTACAAAAAACATAGAAAATTTTCTGAGAGGGTCTGTAATATAAAAATGACATCTTCATAATTACTAACAAATCACTTTGAGCCTCGTCTCTATTGCTGAATATAGAGTTGTCTATCTTTACTATGTTTATTATGTTCAATATGTTTAACATTTCTTTTTTATCTGAGTCTTCTTATTTCTCTGCAAGGTGGTATTCTTTTTTTTCCAATTCATACTTCCATTACTGTACCACATCTGCTCACTCTGTCTACTTTGAGTTGATTTTTTTTCAAGCTTTTACAAAACTATATTGGAAGTTTTGCATCTCACTTTTCTGTTAAGTTTCTCTTTCTTTCCTGAAAAAAACTATTGTGTTAGAGCCAATATACTGACTTTACCAAGGTTTCTGACAGTACTTTCTTTAATTTAGTGTTTGTATGCTTATAGCTGCTATAACAAACGTTAAACTCCAGACTAACTCAAGCTGAAAAATTGGAATTAGTCAGATCTGATATCGATATATCATTTGCTATCATTTCAAAAGCCATACATTTCCCACACTTCCGATCCTTGAAACTTAGCCCATTTTTCTCAACAGATTCACAAACATTAACAAATCTCAATGATGTTCACTAGAGTTTATAAGGAAACCTGAAGCCAGAACAGTCATGAGTGGTTTCTTGTTTCACTGTAAATGTTTTACACAGCTGCAGTGGGTAAAAAGTTGATGAATAAGGTCTACCAGTGGTGTGTCCTTCCTATTAGTGACTCACAATCTCACAAATCATGTGAAGGTTTATGAATAGATGACCCAACGCATTTTGGACACTGCATATAAAACTGGCTCCGTTTGTACAGAGCTGAGTGAAATGGTGTATCTGCAAAGATGCAGAACCACAGCCGCATCTTCGTCCCTAGACTTCCACGTGCATATGCATTTCTGAGCAGTTCTGTACAGCAAGGGAATATACAGATGTTCCCATTTCTGATATTTTATAGAAAAGTGTTGGAAAGTGATGGCTTCAGTCTTTAAATAGAATCCATCAAATGAACAGTTATGCTTCCAGTGACATTAGAGGAAAATCTATACATTGAAAATGTGGATATGTTTGTTTTAAAGGAACATTTGTAATTAGGAAAGGGGAAGGAGAATAAAAAATCAAGGGCTCTTTTCTTAAGTGACAAGTGAATTCATAGCTAAGCATCTGCTCAGAGAGGAAAGTACTGAGGTCAGATCTTGGCCTTGGTTTTAAAGTGGGCCAAGGGAGCTATATATCTACTTTACAAGCAGCTAATATGTGTCTAGCGACAATATCTTCTGCCTTGTTTCTATTTTTTTCTTCAGAGTAGAAGGTTTTCAGCTGTTTTATATTAGAACTAGGATAAGGCTTAGGTCAGTCAGGAAAAACCCCTCTGAGAATGATGGAGGGCTTTGCAGTAAAAGATTCCCAAATCTGTGCATCTGTGCCCAAAGAAAAGGAGAAGAGGGAAGAAATAAACATATTTTTTTTCTACTATTTCTGCCTTTTTGTTGTCTTCCTGTCAAAAATAAGACTACATATAAAGTGATCCCTTAGTTACGTGAATCATCTTTACTCTACCAAATGCTTCTGTATTTAGAAATAAATCAGAGCTGTTTACTTAATATAAAATTCAAACTATTAATAAAAGGAGAGAAGATACTCCAGGAATGGGAACATGCAACAAACAATTGTATCAGGATGACCTGATAGCAGACTTTTGTATTCTGTGTGGGAATATAAATTTGGAAAGAGATACTGGAATCACTGAATGGCTGGAGTTGTTTTGGCTTGCAGAAGATAAGCATCAGCTTCTCAGCTGCTGTAAATCAATATTGCTCCACTACACCAATTTGCACCAGCTGTGCAATTGGCCCAATATCTCTCACATGAATGGTATGTTAACTCACCAATGAATATGTTGGTTGCTGTAATGATATTCCTGGAAGGCTGATCAGTACACTGATATAGCCATGACCTATAAAAGAGAAGCTTGTCTGTTATTCTGTCAAGAGTAAAGGAGTCATAGTGGAAATGAAGAACAGAAACTGAGGCATAGGGTCAGGCAAATAATTTGCCTAGTAAAGCTTACCCTGGTCTGCTTCCCAAAAGAATTTAGGGCTAGATTTGGAATACAGGGCCTTGTTAGAGGCATGAAAATCTTGGTCTGCTTACTGTTTTATTGGCATGTAAATGTGTTTCGGTAACTTTAATATAAATACTGCAAAGGCAGAAAAGGTTAATAGACATAACGCCAGACAAAGGCCTTAGCCATCTCTACTAGTTTTCAGTAGATTTGCTA
This sequence comes from Rhea pennata, assembly GCF_028389875.1. Taxonomy (NCBI): domain Eukaryota; kingdom Metazoa; phylum Chordata; class Aves; order Rheiformes; family Rheidae; genus Rhea; species Rhea pennata. The sequence goes on from NC_084664.1 coordinate 14,395,647, forward strand.
TTTATTTGATTAGTTACCTTTGCTAGGGGGTCTTTTTCCTCCCTTTTTTCATTAGGGAAATGTTCTCCAACTCCAGCATATCTGTTAGAGAGAACATGGTTCTGTTTTTTTTTCCATTTTTACCTTCCTGGACATTTCAGCCATCATCAAAAAGGAAAAAAGAAACAATTTCATATATTATAAAACTCTTCAATGTCATAAAAAGTTTTATAATATATATCATATAGGAATACATGTGGTTTTGACAATGAAAATCAAAAGCCTGATAATATTTACCTGTTTTCGGGTTTCATTACAAATTCAGTCAATGATTCCCTGAAGGGTTAGACCCCTAACCCTTTAAAATTTGGCTCACTTCTGAGCAAGACTAAACACAGCTCTGAGGTAATGAAGGCTCATTTTGTGCATTTCATAGATGGTGTTTGGAGTTCTGATGTTGTAATGACTGAGAATCCAAAATTTTGTCTGAAGCTTACTCTGAAGCTTTGAATTTTCTTGGATAAAGGAGCTGTCAATGGACGCAGATGAAAATGGAAGAAAACATTTTCAGTATTCTGCTTTGAAAGAAGTGCACAGAAAAGACATCTTGTAGAACTGTGGAACTGTAAAAGTAAACACAATTTCAGCACTAGTCGCTCGTGGAGGACAGCCATTAAGAAGTATTTTCCATTAGCTGTTTAAATGATGTACACTAGGAAATCACTATCAGAGAGCTACAGACATTTCCATATCTAGCTATATCAGTATCAGCCTTCCATAACATGCTTATCGGTGGTTCATAGGCAGGCATCTATCTGCCGAGACTAAGTCAAAGATATTAGGCTACCAGTTTCTGGCTCAGCAACCCATTACATATATGCTCAACTTTATCCCTTTTCAGCAACGTGTATGGTAAAATCCTGGTGACGTGCTCTAGAATGACCCAGACAGGCACGCCAAAGTCCATTTGGGGCATACACAGCAATGTCTGTAAGAACGCAACTGAACGTTACTGAACACTTGCAACCTTTCCCAATGCAAAAATGTGTCCTTATTTTATCAAGACAAGTGTACAGTTCTGCCTTTATGACAGTTGTTCTTTCATGTTTTGAACAGTGCCTAAAAGCAAGACAAGAGCAGTGCTGATTACAAAGCAGAAAGGTAGTATCTCTTTGTGTGTGAAATTTCTCACTGAGCTTATTAAAAGTTTCTAAACCATAGGACATGTCTAAGTATGCTGTCACCCCTCGAAAGATTAAGTACTTGGTAGCTGCTAAGCAAAATGATACTTTTTGTAAACCTTTATTTTGTGTTAATATCAGCACATATTTCAATTCACACAGAATTTCAACCTGCCATTAACTGATTCATTCTGATGAGTGATTTAACATCCACATATATTTATATCTATCTGATGTCAGTGTACAACTATAGGACTTAAAAGTTTTTTTAAAATAATTTAGATATCTACAAACAAACTTGTTTGGACCTAAATTCACTTAATAGCATTCACTATAATTCAGGGCATTTAATAAAGTGCTGTTCTATGACTTGTTATAAAAATGAATAATTGTAATTGATTCATAAATAATTGGAGTGCTTATCAAAAACAAGTTACCAAAAATTGACTTTAAAAGATATTTTAAAGATTCTATGTTGTTATTAAAAACCTGGTCCTGTTACAAAAAATACATATACTTGGTAGCTAGTGTGCATTCAGAATTAGTCATTAAAAATTATCAGCTGTTAGTCATATTCCTAAGATAAACTAGTGTCATACTAAGTATATCAGAGAAAAGTACAGGTCTGTCTGCAGTCTTGGCAAGCAAGGTTGATTCCATCTAAAAATATTATTTTAAATATTTGGGTGAATTGTGTTTTTTTTTTTTACCTCTGTAAGTCTGGTCATGTGAATGTTTGTTAACGTAATAATATAAACCATTTGCAAGTCAAAACACAATTATCTTCAAAACCTGAAAAACATTCACAAGTTTCCTGTCATTTTGTTTACTGGCAGTATGATATCAAATTCTGTTTCTCACAGATAATAAATGGCATGTCTGGTAACTCTACATAAGATATTCTTAGAAGCTGAAGAATCCTTAAAAGAAGAGTTAATAATAGTAAAAGTTGATATTGATAGTAATTACATCTAAAGAGCCTTTTTGCATGTATCGATGGGGAAAAAAAATAGGGCTGCAATGAAGAATTTTTTACCTGAGTAGGAAGTATTTTATATAGATTTTTATTGATTTTTCTCAATTTTTAAGATAGAAAAGGGAAAAACTGCTGAAAAACAATTTAGCTTTAAAGCTCTTTTGCTACTGTGCCATATTTCCTTTTCCAAAATGTGTTCATTCTCAACATAAACTGCCTATTAACTGCGTATAACTGCACAGTTACGCCCTGTGCCATAAACAGGCACAGAAAGTGAAGTCATTAGCAATTTGACACACTATCAGTGCTTATGATGTCATGCAATAAATTATTAAACATGGAACCTTTTTAAACATCTTACCTGATACCTAACTGGATATGGAAAAATCAAAGATTTTCGCTTGATCAGGTTTAAGCAAAGGTGATATTCTTTATGTAACCAAAGAGAAAGAATCACATGAAAAATAGGTCTCACTGTCATTAAATCAAATGTGAATAATAATTTCCTTCCGGACACTGATGCCCTCAAAAGGTCCATTGTTATTTCTTAAGATGACCTGAAAGTATTTGTCATGGCTTTTTTATGGGACTTAATAACTTCAGAGGTAGAGAATAAAAATACTAACTGATTGAATGAGAGGCTTCGTGAAGACTGCTATCTTTTTTTGAAAGCTCAAGGAGGTTTTTTCTTAGTTTGAAGAAAACCAAAATTACATCTCCGTGTAACAAAACTATTTCCACATGAAAATCCAAAACCTGCAGAATCTGTTCTCCCCACCCCCCTAAAAAACCTGCCATGTTTATTTCACTATTGATATAGAGTATAAATTAAGGCCTCAGAAGAAGAGGGAAAGTGCATCTTTCAATTCGGCAGCCTTGGCATCAGAAGAAAGTGCTATATTGTTCTTCAGACAAACCGTCCCCATTAGAGCTCAAGATGTTCTTTTCCTTTTAATCCTCATTTGTACCCCTTAGCCATTTGTTTAGAATTAAATTAACTGCAATTTGGAAAATGTGGATGAAAGGTAGTGCATTGAGTAGATATCACATGTTTCCTGAATAGCGCCTGTTCTGCCTCTTTCACAGGCATTCATTGTGCCTGAAAGGGTGTAGTGTGTGAATTGTTGGACTGTCACTCTGCAGTGAAGTCTAGTAGCCAGTATTACCATGGAAACAGCAGGAAAAAGACAATTAACAAAATGGTTCTGATTTTCCTTATTTCTTGGGGGAAGGGGTGTTCATTAGTGATTTTTTTGTTTTCTTTTGTTATTTTGCAAGAAGAAACACAGGGGAAGGGGAGGAATCTTCTTGTTAAATTAGATATTGTCATCACTGCAGGCCTAGAAATACAACAGAAATGTGTGTTTGTGTAATAAAATGTGAGGTTTTAAGTGTTGTCTAGTCTTATTCCTTTCTTTCCCATCACAGAAGAGAAGTCTCAAAATATTCTTAGGTGAGTGACTGTTAATGAGCAGAGTCTGTGAGTTTAACCCTCACACATTCATTGGACTTTTAATTAGTCCCTCTTAGAATCATTCCTATGACAGATACACAATATAGGCCTGAGAGGGGTTTAAACCAAAAGGGGGCTCTCTTTAGATTTTCAGCATTAGTTTTAAATCGAATAAGTTGGCGGAAAGTGCTATAGGCTGCCGTAAACGGCAGATTTGTGTGCCTGAAGGCCATTCCAATGCAGAGGTCTAGCTATAATTTGAAGGCAGTCAAATTAATATTCATAGTCCGGAGGCATACAAAACAAAGGAGAAATTCAGGCTATAGAATACACCTTTTCCTTTTAGAACTGTTATTTCTACATAAAAGTAATACAAACCAAACATTGCAATGAAAGAGGAAAAATGAAAGAAATTATAATGCAAACTCTATACTAACGTTGTATGTCAAACATTCCCAAAAGACTGAATTCCAGGTTTCATTCATATCACAAGGATCAAGGAAATCTGGAAACAGAAAGAACTCTCCTCCTGATTTATTCAGATGCTACTGAGATCAATACCAGGCCCTTTATCTTTATTGCTGCTTCCCAGAGTAGCAGCAATACACTTAGCAGGAAAACTGATAAAGAATATTTTCATTTGACAAGCCTGACTTCTTTATGCTCCTTCAGATGTATGACAACATAACCTAGTACACTGCTGACCAGATGCCACTACAGTTGTACTAGAAAAGGGAACACAGTAGTCTATAGTACTTACAAAAAACACTACTAAATGTATGCTGCAATATACTGAGCCTGTTGTTGGAATGGGTCGCCTTGTACTGTGTGAGTTTGAACAGCATCTGCGCCATTGGAAACCAGTACTTCCCTGGATCTCTAGACTCTGGAGCAGTGCAATTAAAAGAACAATAATAGCAATATACCCTTTTAAGGAAAAAGTTTCTCTGAAGTCATTTATTTGCTCTCTTCATAGCAACGTAGAAAAGAGCTTAGTTGCTTTTCCGTCTAGCACAAGTTCGTGCCTCTCATATTCCCTTTTTTGCCAGAAATAGTATTCATTTTCAGATCCTAATTTATATTGTCAGACATTAGTTTAAACAGAAGTGCTAATTCTTGGGAGACTGATGGTCAATGGTGCCTAGTTGACCTACAGAGAATTATTTACATAAGGATGTTTTAGTTGAAAAAAAAAAAAGTTGAAAAAACACAGGAATAAAATGACAGAATACATACCAAGAACATAATAGAGAGATTTGGGATGAGTTGAAAGAAGAAAGGAGAAAAACAAGCAGAAAAAATTAGATGGAAAGCTGATGACTGCTTGTCTGTCCTAGGTAAATACAATGCTCCATTGAAAGAAATCACTGTAAATAAGTGGAGGGCAAGCCTAGGTAACGCATGCTGAAAGGATATCCAGCCTGAAAGGATATTCAAATAGAGAGTAACAATGGAAAAGAAGAGAAAAATTAGTTTTCACAAAAGAAGTTGAGGTAGATATCAGGGTGTTTGATAATGGACACTGAGAGATCTCAGACTCAATAAATATGTGAACAGAAGAAGACACAGGAAGGAGAGACATGGACCTTTCTTCCTCCACAGTAATGTAACTAATGTCATATTTTGCACTCCTTGCTTATAGTAGATGCTACAGACATGTAACTGAAAGTAGAATTCAGCACTGATGATATACAGAGTTGCGGAAATCTCATATCATGGTGAAAGCATGTTTTTGTTTTCATTTTTTACTCTCCTATGAAGGAATTTTCTGCAGGTCCTGACCTCTGATCAAAAGAACCTTTTAGGAATGTTATTGTTAAATACTGGTTTCTGAAATATGCTAGTTTCCAATCAGCAAGCAGTCTTTTTTGTTGCTCTTCCTTATTTAGCTTTAGATTACAACACAGATGTCAGCAGAAACCCAAGAAATGCAAAGAAGAGCAAAGTATTTACTTAGAGGTAAACCATCCTAAGATAGGTTTTTTTTCCACTTCCCTTCACTGTCATTACGATTTCAACAATGGCCCATTCACTCCCACAAAATGTTTTACTTTTATTATTGGTTGAGGTAATTGCTGTTTTCTTTGAGTTCAGTGTGTTTCTTGCTTTACTTAGTCCTTAGCATTAACACTAATGCCTTTGGAATCCAACACTTTTTTGTAGTTTTCCTGGGGTTTAACTTATTTAAGAGTGGTGTGTAGGCTGCAGCATTGTCTTTAAAGATCACACTGTGTGGAGAAGTTTTTTAATCCATATAATGGGTCAGGCAGAAAATAAACACCAGGTAAAAATGTAATTATTTTATTGTAAGTGTACTTTAGCTGCAGTCAAGTAAGCCATGTTTGTTTCTTTGTTAAGTACGCAGGGTAATTAAGGATGAAAGTAATTAATGAACTTTTCTGGGCCAAGTTACTCCAATACATGTGTACTCATATTTTGTGCCTACTTCGCTTGAGAACCCAAATATCCAAAGCATTCACAAAGATCAGTTATTTCGATATGTGTGGAAAATTCCTGGTGTGTACATTGTTTAAGTTTGTATGCATACGTGTACATATATGTAGCTATTCTCCTAAGTACAGCATGGAAAGTTACAAGCAATTGCTTAATGATGACTTTGTGAAAGCATTGTGAAAGTGTGAAAGCAGTCTTTGGATAGTTTTCTGTGGGGTTTTGGGGTTTTTTTTTTGTTTGTTTGTTTTTTTTTTTTTTTTGTTTTGTTTTTTTTTTTTTTTTGTTTTGTTTTTTTTGGTATTTACCAAAACTCTTGAATCTGCAAATCAGGCTAGAAAGAAGGAGCAACTTCTCTTGGGAAATTTCTTGCTTCCAGCTGAGTTGGACATACTGAAAAAGCTGATCATATTTACATATTTAATTTCTGTACAGTATTGGAAAGAAGTGTAATATGTGAAAAATACGTTGAGGTCTTGCTCTGCTAAATTCAAAAGTTAGCAGAACTTACACAAGTTTAGACAAAGTTAACCCTTAAGAAGGCTACTTTTTTCCCTTCAATCCATTTCTTTCCTTGAATGAATAAAAGCTGAGCTTTCCCAGATGCTCGTATTCCACAGGTCCCTGTTCAAAGACAGAAAGCTATCATATGCATAGTAGAAAATATAATCATTTTGAATTACCAAAAATTCAGAAGTAATAATTTTTACAGTAGATCCAGGCCTTCAAAATTTGGGTTAACTCAACAGATAGGCTGAGGAAGTATTTCATGTACAAAGTGAGATATGCTATGCTGATTGGTTTCAGTGAAATCAGTGTTTCACCTTGCTTGAAATACGGTTTTGGGGATCAAACAAAAATTGTTAGTAATAGCTTTTGCTAACCTAATAAGTAAATAATAACTTGACAATGAAGAAAAAAAATGAAAAAAAAGTCTACTGCAGTAGAAATATACAGCACCAACTCAGATCAAAGGCAGCACAGAGCTAGGGTTTGATTCTGCTGTATGGACTATGAATTGTGACAGCCTGATATCCAAGATAGCCACTGGTCTTTAACAAAAGAGGGACATACATAAACTTAGCAACTTGTGCCATTTTCTGCATCTTAGCTTTAACTCTAATCTCTCTACCTAGCCTGAGCGATGTAGGCTTGGAGGCAGAAGCAGCCTGACTGCTGGCTCAGAGAATCATTTTACTTTTCTATCATTTGTTTTGCAATGTACTGTGAGAACAATGTGGCAGCCAGTGGCTGCCTGTGTCTGCATGCCCTAATTTGTCACTTCTAGTTATTGCATTTTTACTCAAAGGAAATATTTTTAAAAATGCATCTAGTTGTGCATATATTTAGACTGGCGAACATCACTGATTCCAGCCCTACCCAGAAAATGCTCATGGGGAACACCCATGAGCATTTAGTGTGCACATACAAAAGCCAAGATACCTGACGCTGAAGCTTTAAAAAGAAATGTGCATCTTGTGTGGTTTGGATTTCAGCAAGTGGTTAAGGGTGAGGATTTACTATGAGATGTTGTCCAGAAAATATATATGCCAGAAATATCTCTATATGAAATCAGTATAAGAATTTCCTGTGTACTGTGAACACTTTCCTGCAAGTATAATGCTCAGATAGATAGACAGGTAGCGTATACAAATCTTCACCATGTGCTCATCAAACTTATTTTTCAATTATCTCAGGTTTTGTATTCTACTTTGATATTGAGTTTTTATACTCATTTCCCAGAGAAGGTGCAATTATATATCTGAATTCCTGTGCATGCTGACTTTGAGCTGATAGCATATTGCAACCTAATGTGATAAAAAGTCATGATCACATATATTTTGCCTTTATATTTTTTTATGTAAACAGTATTTGAGTAGAGGAGAGATACCTAGTAATGAAGTATGAACTCTAGCTTTATTAGATAGAAATGAATACATTGGAATGCCTTGACATTTGGAAGGAAAGACATAGGAAATCAAAGCATTGTTTGGAGCTTGTGCCTCACTGGAGAACATGCCCATAGGTTACAAAGACCAAAAAAGTTCAGCTTTTCTAGTTTTATTGCTCAAAAAACTTCTTGTTTTTATTACCAATGCCTTACACTTGTATTTTGTAAAATGGAACTCAATCAGCACAATCAGAAAACTAGATTTCATACTCAAATAACTTGCTTTACCGCCTATTTATCTATTACAGTATAAGGACTAAAGCAATCAAGTAGTATACTCCAATTCTTCATTAAACTTAGGTTTAGACATTGTTTTCTTATAATGTCTGTCTAGTTACAAAGGATCTTCTCTTTACAGTGCTGAAAGGCAGTCGTTAGCAGATTGATGGCTTTATTTACAATGTCTGACAAAAAAAAAATGGAAGAGTCTTCTTGTTACATAGCAATACTCTTTTCCGTATAGTCTGTATCTGCTACCATCATCTCACATGGCTTATCCAAATTATTAGAGGCAAATATCTATAATATTTTGTGAATTTTCTTGAAGTTATATATTTCCCTTTCAGAAGAAACTGAAGACATGTATCTGATTTTGCTCTAATAAACAGCAGGTCAAGCAAAGTGACCTGTATTGTTCCATCTCCTTGGAGAAAGATCCCCAACTGCTGTCCTCTGGACAGCAAGAAGAACTAAGCTGGGAGAAAAATCACACTTTTTCCTTCTATCCTTGTCTCTGATAGTGTCAATTTTAACTTTTTTTTTTCATTATTTTACTTTTTTACTTCAGTGAACTTGCAAGAATCTAATCAATAACATGTTGCCCGAAAGCAATGTTTTAGGTAACAATAACCCAGAATAATTATTACTTATAAAGTTTTACATTTTAAGACTGAAAACAAACTAAAACAAGAAATAGCTGTAACAGAGAAATGACATAAAATATTGCCAGGAACAGCAGACTGAAGAGTCTGCTATCTTGATCTCTTACGCATAAACTGTAGTAAAAAAATGGGTCAATTTTAACACAGTTTTCACAAACACAAGGCTCATGAGACTGTTACCCTTCAAGTAAGCATCCTCTGCAGGTATAGGAGCCCAAGCCATTTAGTTGGTGCCTGACAGTAGATGAGTAACCAGTAGCAGAAAGCCTCCAATGCAAACTGTAGGCTTAAATACTATGTGAAATAGTTATTGTCTCCTTTTATTTTTTTCCCCTCTTTTTCTGCCAGCAAAGTCTCTTTTGGTCATATGTTTTCCTGTTGGAAGAGATTCTTGCATCTTACCATGGATATCTGTGCAGTAATACCAGATGTGTGATTGAAGATATCTTATTAATCTTATCTTTTATTAATTAATACTTTACTCTGGTGTCTTTTATCATGAGTAAAGTAAGCTATCTATTTTCATTGAGCAGGCACAGTGAGGCTGCCATAACATTATCAACCATCTTCTGGCCCATGGCAGTGAAAGAGCGTACTCCCTCAATTTTGAATGAGGTGGAGTAGATATCTCCAGGACCCAGCTATGAACGTGTGGGAAAAGTTCATCTCTAGTATTTAAAATTTAATTCTCGCATGCACTAAGGTCATTTTTCCCCATACAGACATAGGAAAGTGTCACAATGAGTGATATTTTAAAGGTTCTTTACAATGCTACAATGATGTAAAGTAGCCTTAATGTGAAAGGAAAGTATTCCCCAAGGAATGGATGAAACATCAAACAGTTAAGGAGGTCTGGCAGGGGTCCAGGAGAGGAGCTGATTGTAGAAGGATCAGAGGTATCTTTTTATGTGTCAGTAGCCCATATATAGGATTCCATGCCAGCAGAAGTCCAAAGACATGCTGTCACAATCCTATCCATGCAAAAAAAGTGAGTTAATTGGAATTTTTTAAAAATAAAAAGAATGTATTGTTCATTTTTGTAGAGGTGCTGTGTTAACAGAAAGCATTACCTGTTAAATATGCTCCTCCATCATTTTTTTTTCTTTTCTCAAAGAGCTATCCTACTCCAAAGCAACATTCCTATGTAATTACATATTCAATTAAAATAAAGCTGCCTTAACAACAGCTGAATACTCCATAATTGTTTGATGTCAGGAAAAACAAACAAATCCCAAAAGTATAATGAGTCAACATCTGTTCTTTCCCCATTTTCCCCTCCCAGTTCTCCTGGCAGCTGAGTGAATCTTCATTTGAGTATGTTCAAACAGACCTCTTGGGCCAACTTTATCCCTGTCGTAATTTCAGTGGAGTGAGTGTAACTGCACAGGGTATTAACCTGGTCTCATTATTTTAAAGTAAAATTTTAATATGCCAGAAACAGTGATATTAAAACTAATGGCTGTAAAACTTTTATGAAAGTGTTTTTCAGCCTCTATCTAGTCAGAATTAAATTTCCAAAATAACCACGATAGAATCCAGTAGAAACTTGGACTCTATATAACATTGCATTTAGAGAAATTGTCTTCACTCAATGTAATGTTTATGGTGAAGAAAAAATCTTATGATCCAAGTGCACAAGCTTTGTGAAATTTAGTTTTTGGACTAGTATCAACATTTTCAACTTGAGTTAATCTCTAACTCAAATCTAATATAAAGGGATTAGAAAAAATTTGATTAAAGAACAGAATAATTAGTGATTTGTATGTCAGGTTAAAGGTATAGTCAACCACTTGCATAATGTAAAGAACTGAGAGCCATGTGGCTGAGATTCTGAGTGTAGTTCAGTATGCAACTGTTCAGTTGGCTTTACTCAAAATGCAAACAACTTAATAGGGAACTGTTTGTGTATTTAAAAGGTTTGCTTATTATTGTTATTCAGAGGAAAAAATATATATCTTTGTACACCTCTATTCCAACATGAAAGCAGAAGCAAGAATATTTAAAGTTGCCTTTTTATTCCATCTGGACCTGAGGAGGAAAGTATTTTCAATGACATACAAAAGTATGTCTTCAGCTGTTTTATAGACTCCAGTGCTGGAGATTCTACAATTCCCTGTAGATTCTTTCCAGGTTTTCACTCTTTCTACCAGCCGATTATTTTTATGACACTTACTCTGTCTGTTTCTTGATTCATTTTAAGCCTATAACTCTCTGTTGTAGCCTTTGTGTACTGGAGAAGAGGCTAACCTTTCCCCTCCTACAATTATTTTTGCCTATTTGAAGAATATTATCCTTAACAGACTTCTCTTCTATAAGCTAGAATATTTCTTCCATGAATCTCACATTCAGCTCATGATTTACTCTTCCATCTCCCCTCCTGAAGATGTAAGTTAACTCATTTATTCTCATTCCTTGTAACACTGTGTAGTCAATAATTCCTAAGTTTGGCACCTTGCACTGGGCTTTATTCAGTTTCATTCTATTTTTTTCAAACCGTTTCTCCAATATGTTATTGTCGTTTTGAAATCTAATCTTGTCTTCCAATGTAAGTTGAATCCCTATCACTCTCATGCTGTCTGTGGGTTTATTGCAGGGTTCTCTCTGCTTGAGTCATGGATAAAAGCCTGCGTAGAAACAGATCCAGACAGACTCCAGCAAAACAACTAAATGTGCACATCCACTTGACAATGAATCATGGATAACTAGTCTCTGGATTAAAATCCGAACTTCCTTCTCTCAGTCATGTGTATCTGAATAACTAATGTTCGGAACTGCTGATTATCTACAATTTTCAGAGGGTTAAATAATCTGGATGCTTATCACTTTCTAAAAACATGCCTTGTATCTTCATTCTCATAGACATTGTATCTCTTCATATTTGATACAAGTTACTACTCATAGGCTGTTAGATATAAAAGTTCATAGTTTTCTATTCATTGCCTTTTCTGAGAACAGTATCACATTTCTTCACATAAGCAAACTATATCAATATTTTATTGTCTTTCAGAAAGAGAAAGGAATCGTTTACAAAGATTTTTTTTTTATCTTTTGTTTTGCAGTGTTCCCATAGCTCAGTAGAGGACTTTTTGGTTATAAACTGTTGCCCTATTTATGCTTGATTTTCAAGTTATCTATCTATGGAGAAAATTGAATAATGTGCTCTCTCAGTAAATAACATACAATCAGCATGGATTAATTGTGCAGTGAAAGACTTTTCTAATAATCAGAGCTCTACAGGGAACAAAAGTTAATGAAAACAGAGGCAGCAGCAATATGATTTTAGAAACAATGCCAATTTGTAAATGAAAAGCTCTGAATCCTTTTTTATTATTATTATTATTATTTTTCCTCAAGCCTCGTGCCCATGGGCATTTCTAAGTAGATTTGATCAGGCTTGCAGATAAATCAAAAACTCAGACAAGCCAAGGACCTGGCTGTTCTCCATGAGCAAAAATACAAGCGAATCTGTTAAAGTTGGCTGCCCAATTATATATATACAAAAAAGAAATTCCATGTAAAGATATATAAATTCAATGTGACCATGAGGAATCACCAAATGATCGTCTTCATTAACAGATATGAAGCCAAGGCAAAGTTTGTTACTCAACAGGATCTCAAATTAAACTTCCTTTAAGTCAAGCCTAAGTTCTGTAAATTTAGTAAATTAATAAATTTTAGTAAATTTAGTGTCAACATAATCAGGTCCCAGGAACAAATAAATCAGTGCTTTATTGGAATAAACAGTTCCTACATAGCATAGAATTACACCTCTTAGAGAAAAGGAAGTTAGAGAGAGAGTGAAGGATGAAAGAGGAGCCTGTTAGAGACCTGATAATTAAACGGATCTTCTCCAAACTCAAACAGAAGATTATGACTTGAGTTAAAGAAATAGCAATGTTTATATATGCACTTATTATCAGCAAAGGCCCTTGCATTTGAATAAAACAATGCTTATGAAGAAATATAAGCTGAGCTATAAGCAGAATTGTTTTCAAAAAACAATAGTGCCCATGGATTTCCCTAAAATAATAGTGGCTGTTTAGAAGTGTCTCTTTTAAATTATCATGGAGCAAATCAGAGACGAGATCTAAAATGTAGCCACTCTCTGAAATATAATGGTAGTAGAGGCTGCTCTTTGTGTGCTGTTCACATTCACTCTGCAAACATATAGTTCAGTTTAATTAGCATGAGATTGAAAAGTGTTGACATCTTGTGTTCTGTTTTGCTAAATGAATTTCCTCATGCTGAGGAATATGTAAATTCCTTGAAGAACTCTTTATACTACCAGCGTGACTTTTAAGTAATTTTGATGACAAGAATTAAAGTAGGCAGTAAGCATAGTTATTTTGAGGATTTAATATAGTTGTGAACACAAGAGTGTAAATAACTTTTTCAAGGAGCTGAAGCAGTCTGTGAAAACAGCTGTACAGATTTTTTTTCTTTTTTTTTTTTTTTTTTTTTTTTCACTTCATGGCACAGTAGAGTTTAATTGCAGCTTTTGTCCCTTCTCTTTTCTGGCAGCCAAAAATAAGATCAATAAAAAAAAAAAAGCTCCTCTTCTTCGAAGCATTGACTATCATTTTAAAAAGAAAAGATTTAAGTCTTTATACAGGATTCTCTGCTGACTTATAAAACCATAAAATGTCTGTAGCTTCATTTATATTACAAAGTATATTTTTGATTCACTCTGGTTGCATAAGACAAAAATATGAATGAAAGTGTAAACTATATCTGAAAGATACATATTTTTAATCGTCAGAATAGCAGAAGCAAAGTACTGTCAAAAGCTTGGATAATTCAGGCAAATCTATAGACACTGAAATTTCCATTCTACAGAAAATTTTGCAGCTTCAAAAATAGTTTTATTCTGAACAAAGGAAAAAAAAAAGAAAAAGAGCTTTCCAAGAAATATAATTTCCAGGAAAAATATTTTCCTCAGATTAACTTAAAATTGTATTAAAAAGAAAGTTAGACTGCCATATGTTTTCATCTTACAGAATTATGAAAAATACTTTCAAAGGGAAAGTTATTTCAGTATGAAAAAGGTGAAAAATATTCCTGATATTAAAATTTCAAATATCTTTACTATTTTTTCCAAAGTGGAAATAAGGTCTAAATGAGATCAAGGCAGATTGGAAGGTTCCATTGTTCTATCCTAAAATCGTCCTTGCTGCCCCAATAATCATGAGCTGTATGGGAGTATCAGCAGTTACCAACAGTAACAGCCAAGAATACAAATCCACAGACAATTCTGAGGTTACTGGAAACCCTTTGTTATTTTTAGGGGTAATTTATTTGCTTTATCATGACGTTACCCCTGTGCTGATCCATCAAAGTCCCATAAACATATCACTAGTGTGATTACTAGTGTAAAAGCTGGAACCTTTGGAAGCAGAAGATTACATCTAGATAAAGGTTCAGCTAAACTGAAGTATTCACGTAATTATAACTATTTAAAATTTCTAGTCATCACATCTAAGCTAACTACCAAGGCCTCCTTAGGTCAATAGAGAGAGTAAAGTGTTTCTAGACAAAGATTCGTCCATTGCATCCACAACGCTGGTTTCTCCCAATTTGTTTCAGTCAGGACTTTCTGCAGAAGGATTTTAGGTCAATAGATACTAAACTTTTCTCTAGGTAAAGTTAGGTGAAGTTCATCCCCCATTAAATGTCAGGTCAGAGTAAACCAGGTAGAAAAAAAAAAATCCTTTTGCTGTTTGTTATCCAAGTAATATTTCATCGTACCCATTGAGTTCGTTGTCTCTCATCTCCCATTGATTGATTGTAGTGTTGAGCAAAAATTATTTTTGCTCAAACACAAAGCATTACCCACCTCAACCAAATATAGATTCACACTAGGCAGTACCATGTTTTTCAGGCTTTGTTTTTTCCTTCTGAAATTCTGTGAATATCTTTCTGCTAATAGGATTGAATCTCTGCAATGGAGATAAGGTGAACTGTGGGAGAGCGGAGCTGTAACCCCAGCTTTGTCACCCAACCCCATCAGCAGACACACTGGTGAACATTCTTCAGTAGTTCTTCTCATCAGGCACAGATTTAAACAAAACTTCATTATAATCATAAGCAGCACTATTCTCTCTGAGCAAAGGACAATTCAAAGACGAAGGAACAAAAAAATACATCACAATTTCTTACTATAAGAGCATAAATGTGATTGTGATAAAGGGGAGAAAAAAGGGGGAACAAAAAGGCTGGAATGCATCAGCTCGCTCAAGATCTAGAAAAAGCTAAAGCATAAAAACAAGAAAAAAAAGTCCATCAAAATCAGTGAAAATCTATTAAGTGGTGCCACATCACTGGCTCTTCTTATCCTTAAACTTTAGAGAGATATCAAAATAAGGCAACTGTCTAATCGCATGAAAGAAATCTCTTCTCCACTCAGTCACAGATTGATTTTAAATTAAGGAACTTTCACAAATACTTATGTTACCCTGTATCTCTTACTAAACAATTATATAATGAATAGCTTAGCAGGTGATAAGTAGAACAAAGCATGAAAATCTATCCAAGTGCAGGAAGCATTTGGTTTAATTTTTTTTCAGCATCTTAGAAACAAAAATAGATACAAACAACTAGTAAGAAACAAAAATAATATTCTGTGTACTTGAAGCTTAATTTTAAATCCATCTCGTGTTCACATAGCTAACTCTACTGCTTATGGATTGCAACAGCCTTCCTAGAAGTAATAAAATCCCATCTGACATTTTATAGACAATTGTTCTGCTTCCAAGGGCATTCTTTAAAACTGCAAGCTTTATATGGCCAGTTTTTCAGGATACTACATTATGCAAAATGTACAGAAGAGATCCTGATTGCTTCAATACCCATTGTATTCATCAAGTTTGGAAAGTGAGGAAGGAAAGAAATCCTCCCATTAATCTTCTAGTGTTAATAATTCAGGTATTTATGGGTTTAAAATATATAGAAGAAAATTAGGAGATGCTTTAAAAAGCAGATTGACTTTAATATGCTGAAGAAAGATAATCTTCTGGATCATCATTCTGGATCATTATGTGGCCAACACAAGAGGCTGGTTTTGATTTTCTTCAGCTATTTTAAGAAATAAACTAAGTATTCTATGTAAAATAGCCACCCATTCACTATTTCCCTAAAGCAAGACAGGAGTAACGGAAATTATAAGAAATTTCACAATGCACCACAGGGACTGGCCTGATCTTAGACACTTTTGTGACTCAAGCAGGGCTATTATTTTTAACTGTAAAAATCACTGTTTTTTACAAGTTTTTCCACTGCTATATAATTCAGATTCTGGTCTAAAGTCAGAAACCAACTCCAGCATTAACCATAGGATTGTATGGAGTTTTCTCCTGTCAAAGATTAATGCTGTGAAGAAAGGGAGAATAAAAGGTGATAATCAGCCAGGCCCAAACAAATTGTCATCATGTGGGGTCTGGCTTCAAGGCAACGTATCATCCTCTTATCAAACTACTAGAAAGCACATATTGGGCAATAGCTTAGCTGAAGTATATTTCTATAGCAGAAATTAAGGTCTCCTTTCTGGGAAATTTGAAAATGAAGTTCTGTCCTAATAGTATGTCTGCTTTTGTGTGGTGTTTCCCCTTTGGGATTTTTCCTTTAGTTCATAAATATTCTGAAGTCATTTCACCCCCATCACAATATCTTTGAACCAGATATTACAAAGTACAAAGCTCTAAATGAAAAGAAACTCAATGACCAACAAATAAACATATGTCTATGATTTTTATATCAGATAAAAACAAAACTCAGAAGATTAATAACTACTTTTAGGAAAGAATTGTCACACATTGCTCACATATTTCTTGTGAAAATGGAAGGGAATCTCAACATGAGATCAAAGTGTTAGTTTCAGTCAGGCATAAACAGGAGCTCCTACTTGAGTTTGGGAAAAATCATTAGTTGTGTAATAAGAGACACAATAGTTAAGCTAACTGGGCATTATTGTCTAAAATGTGTAATTCAACTGCACAGTATAAAGCAGTATATTTTGTAGGATAGATAGTCAGATCAATCCTAGCTTAGCAAAATTCACTCAAAAGATCAACACAGCTGGTAACTAACAGAATGTTATGCATTTGAACCCTTATACAATTCATTATGATATTTCAGGATTTTTATTTCTTTCTGTTTGAAAAACAGAAAGTTCTATTTTCGTTCTTTTGTCTGCAGGCTGTTAATTATTTAGGATATTGCTGAGATTTTGTAATATTTTTGAATGACTTCTTTGCACCATAGAGTCTTTCAATATTATTTCTTCTAACTTAAATAAACAAAGAATGTTTACTCATTCTGCTGATAATTTTGCATACTGCTATGATTGAGACTATATGTTCTTATTAACTTGTGTCCAGTTTATTTTGTTATTTTTCTCTGTGGATGCAAAATAAATAACCAATTACATGGGAAATTCCAGGGACGCTGGATGTTTACTAGAAATTTGTGAAAGCAAGGACCCTTACAAATTAACCAATCTCTAATTTGTCAGTTTATGTTTATTTTCATTCTAGTTCTACTTGTAAAAAAAAATACAAACAGTCAATTATAAGGATTGTTGATTTTCTCATTGTTTCTTTTATCTTTTTGCCATGAATCTCCTTCTTTGAAACTTTTCTGTGTAGGGCTTGCCCTCTATAAGAAATGCTACAGCATGAAACAGTTGATGGAGAGTGATGCATAGGAATTAAATAATCTTGGAATCTGCTGGAATCATTTAGGTCATTTCGTAATTAAATACGTGATAAATATGCAAATGTTTTTACTACAAAGGCATTCTGAATGAAAAGAAGTTTAGGAATCCAGAGAAGCAGACGGCAAAGCAGATGCCTAGAATTTATGCTATACAATCTTCTCTTTATTACCTTCTATTTTGTTAATTTTTTCTCAGAAGAAATTGGCTATTTTATGTCTCACTTATCTAGTAGCTCCAGTTCTGTGTTGCACTTCAGGAAAGCTATAGGGTCCACACTACTCATGCACCATAGTGAAATCTGTAAAGCAGCTGTATAGATAAGGGGACAAATATATTGATTTCTTCACCCTATTTTTTTTAAGAAAATACCAAAAGTGATATTATTTGGCAAAGGAAGGAGGGCAAATTACTAGATCTGTAGGTTTTTACATGAGTATTCCACCTAGTGTTTTGAGAAGATAAAATATTTAAACATTTAAGTGTAATGACATTTCCTGTGTAAGAACATCATGAAAAAAATACTTGTTTGGGAATTTTTCTTGTTAAGCATTCATTTGGTTACTGACATATATCTGTTTACTGACATGTTCATAAATTGGCATAATTACTTTCTTAATGTCAGTAATCTATTATTGGATGTGAAAATGCCAGTACAGTTTTAATGACATGGGGAGAAGGATTTTTTGTTAAATCTGAAAAGATAATGTTACAAAGGTAAGATATGTTTCATCACAGTTTTTACAACTTACACTGGTAAAAACTACCTATTTAGGAAAATGCTGAGTCTTCTTAAAGCCCTACTGTACTTGACCTAGTACCTTTTAAAAGAAGCTAGCTATACTGGCCGTAGAAAGGTAAGTGAATTAAATACATCTGCAATACAGAGCCACTGATTTGAGTGGATTTACCACAAAGATAAAGTTGGCCCAGGGTGCCGGAGAACAGCTGCTTGCACTCTTCTTGCCAAGAAAATTTCAGTCCAAGAGAAAACATTCGCTTTTCATGCTCTAATCTGAAAACATCTATAGAGTTAGACATGCACCTGAGTATCTCTCTTGACATTATTCCCTTTCTTGTGCCCTCCAGGAAATTTAAACTATGTCAAACAGAATCATGTTCAGATTATCAGTAGCCAAATGAAAATTTTCTTCCATCTCTGGTGCTAAATAGAGCCTCTCTTTCTAGTTTTCTGATCTGGAAGGGCGAAATGAAGGATACAAGTGTGCAGAATGAATCCCTACATAGTTTGTTTTTATATTTGCCAGTTGACTGAGACCAGATGTTTTTCAACCCAGGAGGATGAGTAAACGAATTAATTTTCTTTGACTCCCTTCTCACCCTTATTCACATCTCTGAATTTGTACCAAGAAAGATTCATCCTTACCCTTACTGCAAAAGGAAGGCTTGGGAGTACATTTTATTCCACTATAACCTTGCACTCATGGCACTTTGTTGTCCCGGTCCTATCTTACAGTAAAACTGAGAGTGCCAAGACTCCTTTTCCAGGCAAATATCCTAGACAACATGCATGAGGATCACTGCACTTCTGCATAAATAGTCTTCAAAATTTGACCTGACTTTATGTGACCAAATTTGATTACTGACGATTCATAATTCAATTATAGCAAGTCTTCTTTTTAAGGTTTATAGGGTATTTTCTTGATAGCAAAACATGAAACTCCATTACTTATTTTGTGCAACTAAATTCTATATAATTATTGGCACTTCCCTTGTGTGCTTCATTAGCTTCAAGTGCAAAAATGTAGCTTTAAATGGAATAGGAAGTAAAAGAAGCTTTTGGTCAGCCTCAGATAAAATGACACACTTGCTAAATTACAATATGAAGAGACAAATGGAAAGATAAGTTTGCTAACAGAAGATACTGAAGAAAATCTTCTGTATGTATCTGAAAGGGATGGAGAACCAAAACTGATTTAATCCTGTAGGAAGTCAGTTTTCCTGTCTTTGATATTTTCCCCTTTATAAGATGTTAACAAAAAACAAAATAAAACGGAATCTTGCAGTTCCTTAGAAGCTGAAAGAGGGAGTTATTTTGCTTAATAAAATGCCAGTTAGGTAAACTGAAACATTTTTCTCTACTTCGGAGCTATGGTTCTCATCTAAAACAAAGCAAATAAAGCAAATAAAAATTTGGAAATACCTTATCATTTCCCCCCTCTTTTTTTTTTATTTTGGGGGAGTAAAATTGTGAATTACACTTATGAGAGATGGATGCCAATCTGGCTGAACCATCAGAGGTGCAATATACATTTTCTATCAAAATATGAAAATTCTTTCATAGTTGTTTAAATGTTGCACTTCAGCTGCTCTTAGAGTGTTAGAAAATAAGCATGCAATCACTCTTCTGAATGAACAAAGTTAAAAAAAACAGAAAACTTGATCCTGCTTCTATTAAATGAACGGGTAACCTTGTCTGGATTTTAATAAGAATAATGCTACACCCTTAATTGCATTAATTTTAAGTCACACTCTTTGAACTGTACTAATTACATTAGTGACAAGTGACATCAGAGAAATCATCAGTGTCTGAAAGAGTCAGGCTACACTTGATAGTGAGGATGTAAAAAAAGAAAGTAATCTTATAGAGAGTACATGTACTTTTAATTTTAGGAATTCAAACGCTCAGGAAATGAGTGTGTTTTGTCACAAATGGGAGATGGAGATGCATACAAAGCTCAATGCACAAAGCTTCAGAGTGCTAGAAGGCATTTTGAAATTGTGTCCTCCGAGAACTTTTATTTCACCCACAAAGATGGATATCTGCCAAGGGATGGCAGGCTGTTCATCCTAGAAAAAGGACAGATGTAAACTGTGACCTGACTGAAAAAACAGGAAATGGTCAAAGGTGAAAATATAGACGAGTCCTCAACGTGCACCAACAAAAGACCATCTTAATGGCCATTTTCTGGAACTCATGTATAGTAGAAGAATTCAAGTATGATTGGAGAAAAATGGTGCAAAGTGCTTGGAGCAGTCAGCATGATGCTACTTTCAAACTAATAAAATGTGTTAGGAATCCTGAGTGAAATGGAAGAGCAGAATCAGAGATTATCAATACTTTAATTACGATACCATAGAGAAAATGCATGCTTTATATTGGATTTAAACATGTAGTATGTATATTTTATAGTTAATAATCACTTTCAGTAACATAAGTATATCAGTATAAACTACTGAGTGCCCAATGCCTCCTAAAGGGAAAATGAGAAGAGATTGTCTAAGATTTACACGAGAATATCTGTATTAAAAAGGAACACAAATTCATACCATCATTTAAAGCCTCTTTTAAGCCTTAAGCTTCTGACTGTTTTTATCTTTTCAGGTTACAGTAGCTGCAAAAAAGATTTGGCAAAAGCCTTCCATGAGGTAGTTTACTGAAGACTTATTTCTGACGTGCACAGCAGATGTTTAGTGATACAGAATATTACCTATAGATTGATTGCTCTGCAGTCGGGTGTGATTTAAATCTAGAGAGTTTAGATACCAAGAGGAACAAAACTGTAGCAAGTGGACTTCAGCATAACTACAACTTAGTCAGGATCCTTGATACGTACTTGGCAGGTAAAGCCCACGTCCTTTAGATCTCTTGATTATATATAGACACACGTTGGGTTAAAAATACATTGCATTCACCAACTGGTATCTACAGCAAAGTGACTGCTAATCTGATGTCTTTTCTATACTAAAAAAGGGTCAGTTATTATCAGAGCATGCTGGGAAACATCTCTCACCCAGTTTTAAACATCTGAACAAGTCCCATCCCCTTAGACTCCCTTTATAGCCCAGGCACGTCGCTTCACTCCCGACACCTGCCTTACCGCGAGCTGAATCTCTCTAGAAACATTTATTTCTTTCTGCTGGCTGCAGAGGAGGAGACCTTGGGAGTCTTGCTTCAGCCACACTATCTACTTTGAGGGAAAAGAGTCCCAGTCGGTTCAGCAGGAGAAAGCTAAAATAATAGCCGAGTTTGATGAACAAGCAAAAGTTGGTGAGAGGGCTTTGGACTCGGTAAGGGACAGGAATCAGTATGAAAGAGCTGAGATCATTTTGTCACGAGAAATGAAGCTGTTTAGTTACATTTCATTTATTATGATGTACACTACTGACATCCAGTTCCTTTTCCTATACTTCCTCTGCTGAAGGTTAATTTTGCTATAATCATACTGCAAATTTTCCAAGGGAGGTGGTAACGTGTTTTACTATACCAAATTCCTGACAAAGTCTCCGGGATGTAATTCCAGTGGAGCCAAGAGGATTACCTATTTGCCAGATCTGACCCCTAATCAAAACCTCAGGAAAAAGATTTTTTGTGAATTAACAGCGGTCTGTTAGGATTAAAACTGTAGAGGTTTAAAAAGTTTAAAAGTTTTTAGAAAAGCACTGAAAGTATTTTGCCAGGTGAGGTGAGATTAACCAGCCTGCTATGAATATTGGCTTTCATTTCCCAAAGCTGATGAGTTGCAAGTTCAAAGGCAATATATATAGTCCAGGAGGTAGTCTAGGTGGTCTAGGAAGCAAGCATATTCAAACATATTCTGAGGACTTGCATTTTTGACATTAAGACTGTGTACCCAAAATTGGTCAACATTCTCCAGCTATAGGAAATGATGTAATAAATGATATTTCCTTCCTCTGCAAAACTTGCCTTTCCTATACAAGTTCATACACATAGTATAAACCGTTAGCATATATCTTGCAGTGATGACAGGTGCTACTCACCTCACTTAATATTAGCCAGGGAATAGTTAGATGTTTGCTTTAAACTAGTGCTCTAAACTTCTTTTGTCCTCAACAGAACCTGGCAAAGTGAAGAAAATATTTGACCACTTATTTGGGAGAGAAAATTCTAGACTTCCTCTGAAAAAAGCAGCATATCTTCTCATTAATCGGCACAGAGAGTTCCCGGATCAGTCTGCCACATCACTTGCATGAGAACATAGAACAATCAGAACAAAATGTTTGGAAAAATCTTCATCTTCTATTTTTACTTTGCAGCCTTACTCACATACACCCAGATATGTATATGAAACAACGCAACCATTAGTTTTATGCACATATACACATTCTTTCCTCTGATGGATAAAAGACACACCAAAAATACAATTATAGAGATACAGTGACAATAGAGCTCATATTAAGTAATAATGAGATACGTACGGGAATAATGACACAAAAGAAAGAGCAGAAAGATTCACATTTTGCTTCATTACAAAAACCCTCCAGCTGTTTTTCCTAGTGAGGAACGGAAATAAAGTAGGAAATCTACATGGAGAATGCAGCTCAAAATGTCAGTCTTGAAAATGTAAATGCTCATGAAAAAATGCATAAACTATATAGAAAAAACTTTAGGTTCCACAGAGTGATTCATTATTTTAATGACTTCCTGCTTTAGTGCAGAACCTCTCTTTTCCTTAGTGCAAGCTGTTTGAATCCCTGCTAAGGATTTAGACTTACAATGAAGCTTTTATAACTTTCTGGATCTTTGTCGTGTTGGCATGTGGGTCATTCTCTTTATGTAAGGACAAGAAGGAGGCGGAGAGGCATTGTCCTGCAGGGACAAGCAAAAATTCAAACCTGAACTGGCCAAGTTCTGTTCTGAAATAGAGTGATTTGCTTTTTCCCGTAGGAGCTACATGCTGGCAGATAGTGAGTATGGAGGAAACCTGAACATGCTTCAACGCTATCTGTTCCAGTAGATGTCACTAAGAGGCAATGGTGTTTATAGGTAGGCCAAATTAGAGACAAATAGGTATTTTAAACTGCAGAAATATGGAAAAGTTTTTCCCAGCTAATAAAGTAATGTTTTGCCACTGAAACATTTTTTAGCTCCTAAATACGAATTTACTTTGGATCCAGCTCTGGAAATAACCTTTTATTTTCCAGTACATTTCAAAGGCTATGGTAATATATACTCTCTATAGAAATCTGTATAGAGATCAAGAGATGGGTTAAGTGCTATTGCTAAGGAAAAAGCAAAGCTTTAAGAGAAACAAAGATGTATTCATCTCCAGAAATACCCTTTCTAAGGAGGGCAACTACCTATTTTTTTAATGTTGCAAAAATTTAAGCTTCTTAGATACTGTGATGTATTATCACCATTATTATTAGGACTGAAAGTCTTCTGATTATTATGCCAGCAGAATCAAACATTTGGAGGATAGGAGAATAAAGAAAATTACAGACTACCAGGTGAGTATCAATATCCACTCTCTGAGACAAGGAATACCTCTGTGCTGTGTGCAGCCCCAAGCACACTGAAGTCTCTGTGACTGTAACTCTGGTGTTGCTATAATACCAGTTAACAGAGTCAGCTGCAAATAAAAGAAGTAGAAGCACTATACCAGTTCACAGAGTACTTCCCACATGGTTTTAACAAGAACACAGCATAGGGAAGATTTATATTTGCTGTCATTCAGTCTACTCTCTTTAGCAATTTGCATGAATTGTTCTCAGCTTTTAGTCAATGGGCAGAGTTTGAGGTCAGAGTTGGGAACAAGGTACGTGTTGGGGGGGAGGGGGAGGAGAAAGAAAAGCAGCACAAAAAGAATCAACACCTTCCCCTACCAAACTAACACTTTCCTCTTGAAACCAGGGGTACGGTTTGCACCTCCAGCAGTACAGACAGATGTTTATAAGCCTGTAGAAGAAACATTCAGCTAATGGGGCAATAAAAGCAGGAATGGATGGGGCATATTCTCCATTTCTCCACCTACCAGCACCTGCTATCCTTTCTGGATTCTTTCATTATTCAGCATCCTAGTAACAAATTATTGCATTCTCACTTTTCTTCTGATTTGATATTGCATCAAGACTATCTATTTTCGCACTTGGTTTTAAGTCACCCCAAACTTTTTGTGTCAGTTTAGTGTTCCTGATTTGTACTGCTGTAAGTGAGAGGAGAGACAGGTCCTTCAGCCTCGCTAAATATATATGTAGCCCAATCTGTAACATTTTTCAATTATTTAAAAAACAGTAAAAACAAACATATATCACTAGTTAAGGAAAGGGAAATAGCAAAATATTATAAGGGATAATAAACTTACTGCCTCATTTGTACTCTCTGCTGCCTCTTAGATTCATTAGCATTTTAACTAGAAATGCCAAAACTGTGAAGATCCTCAGAAGAACAAAGGTTCAGCTCCTTAGATTTTTTAGCATGGATATGGTCCTGACAAGCATCTGTGTCTCATCAAGACTTTGTCTTCATGAGGAGGTCCTTAGTAAGCATCTAATTGTGGGTTATGACTTTCCAAATTTTGAAGATTGCGAATGTCAGCAGTTTGCAAAAGCATCACAGCCTCTCAATTTTAGAAAGGTCAGTAGGACCCTATTACAGTCAAATGTTCTATGCAAGCTTCATAATTCAATGTTGTTATTCCTTGCTCTCTATTTCTCTTCCCTATTCCTTTTCCAAATACCCTGCATGAATAAAAAGATCATAGTCTGAGTGCAATGGAGCCCTTGGATGGAACAAATCAGTTCTGGGCCAGTAGCACTACAGTACACAACCGTTTCCAGCAGCCAGAGTCTGCCCTTGGATGTGAGTCAATGGAAACATTCACATGCGGTGGTTGAATCTGGCCCCAGAAGAAGAAGCAAAGAGTAATGAGAGCAAATGAAACTACCAAAGGGATTGAGGTTGTTAGGATGTGTTTAACCTAATTTGGTATATGATCAGGACACCAGAAGCTAATAGTTCATTGCCTGTAAAAAGTTGGTTCTTTGTTTAGTATAAATATTCATATTATTGGCTTCATATCTTATCTGTCAGATAGCTCTAAAACAAAAAGAAATCCCAGTTGCCATAATCCTGTTGTAATTGAACATTGCCTATTTTGATCTGTTGTAAGTCATGACACCAACCAAAGTACCAGCATGCAAGTTCCCCTTGCAAGTTTCTCACATATTGCCCAGGCCTTCAGCCCCTGTCTGCACTGTGGAAATGTTGATGCAAGAGCAATATAACTTTTTCCTGCTTTCTATCTCTTCCTTCCCTCCTACTGTATGCTCAGAATTATGCTTCCTTTCAAGTTTTCCCTTTTTTTGCCATTAAACAAGGCAGATTTTGTTTGCCACAAGACTTCTTTAACTCAGAGTTTCAGATAAAAGGAACTGAAAATGAGTTGTGAAACACATGCCCTTTCGAGGAGTGTGTATTTTGACGGAGTATGAAAACGTACTCATGGAAAATGTGGGATGCGTAGCCTGAGACAGGCTATGCAAGAGCAGAGTGGTGCATACGAATGTACGAGTACCACAGAATTTCTTAAGAAAACACATCCTTACAACAGAAACTGCTTTCCACGTCAAACCTAAATCCCAGATTGCTCAATGTCAGGAAAAAATGGAAATGTATATGTTATCAGAATTGTAGTATGCCCTCATCAGCAGCTTTCTGAATGTAGCGTATGCTACAAACGTTCCTGTTAAATAAAATAAAAGGGCATCTTTGCATAATAATTCTATTTTTAAATAACAATCTTACCATATAATAATTCTTATTTTTGTTTTTTTCTCTTCTCCTCTCTTCCAAGCAATCTTTACAATCTCCATTCATTTTAAGTCTCTACCATGCAAATACACGTGTTTAGTAGTTGCTCCATTTACATCTATGCAAAGTACCACATCAAGAAAAAGGTACCATTATAACTAAAAGAACACAAAAAGAAAAATTTAGTTTCTGTATTTTAGTATAAAATAAGGTTATAAGATCAGTTCAGGACATTTTTTTTTAAGTTCCTTTATATGAGGAACCTTTTGGCACATTTACTTCTAGTTCTGTTGAAAAAATCCTTAGATGGAACTTGACAGTTTCAATAGTAAAAAGATTTTAGTGCTGAATTTAAAGGATAAATAAGTGGAAAATGTTTAAGAACCATAGAGATAAGCAGAAAATAAAACAATGAACATATAAGCACATACATTGGATAATTCTAAACATGTACACCCTTAATTATTCATAACTAAATTCTTTGATCTATAGCCATAAATGTTATAAGAAGCTGACTAAAAAAATAAAGAATATTTTTGCTTTTTAAGTTATAGTATTTCAAGACTAAACCCATGTAAGAAGCCAATTCTAAATCTCATATTTTTCCTTACCAAGCAAATATCCTGATCTCATTGTTCCTTGCCAAGCTTGGCCTCAAAATATACTATTTAAAAGGCAAATAAAGAACATGAACTTGATCAAACTCTGAGAACATCTCAGGCTACAGCTCAGCAAAGATCCTTTATCTAAAACCAATGAAGTTCACAGGACCATTGAGAAATGACCAGAGGGGCCAATTAGCTGTTGCACAGTCTCACTGACTCTGTATCAATAATTTCTAAAATTCAGAGAGCACTCAGATTTTTGCTACTAGGTTGAAATTAATATGGCAGCTCTCAGACAATGTGTGTCCCTCTCTGAATTCAATGGGCAGCACAGATTTACATCTCTGAGGATCTAACACAGATACCTCATATTTTCAAAATATTACCTTTCCAAAAACTAGGCATGCTTCCCCATTGATCAGACATAAATCAGACGGTTCTTTCTGTGGTGGAATAGCTACTTTGCCCTTTCTTTGCAGGCAGTATGGAAAGGTGGCACTTAGCTGTCATTAGAAAGAGCATTAGTTATTTTTACAACAAAAGCAGACTCCAAAAGAAGTCTTTCTGCTTTCTGGAATGTAGGTTTTGTGCTCACCTGAGAAATTAATTTCACACAGATGCCATAGACTGTTGTATATATTGAGTTTGTATATATTTAATTGGGAATGTTCTGTTATCTATAAAACACGTTGATTGAATGGGCACAGGAAGTTGCGTTCTTCATATAGGTAGAAGACAAGTTGCTCTCCTGAGTAACGGGATCTGCATGGACGCACTGAGGTGACTGATTTCTCCTCTTGCCGAACAAAGCGTGAGATGGTGGTTCACACTTAACCCACTTCAGCTTGCCAGCACTGGGGCAGATTCCAGTGCCCTCTGGAATGTGGAGTGCTGCCCATTCTTAACTGGCTAAGATTACTCACTCATTTGGCATAGGTCAGTAAGGCTATCTAAAACAGATTTTCAAACTGTGTTCCACAGAAAATTTGCTTTTTGGCTGCAGACCTGACTGGGCACGCACTGCAAGCTTACACTGTTGTTTCCAGCTGCAGCTGAAATCTCCAAGTTTCTTTTCTTTTTTTTTTTTTTCCTGTCAGAATAAGTGTAAAAGCTGATCAGTTCCTGCTAATCACTTTAAAACCAAACAAAAAGTATATATGCATTCCTAACATTAATTTTGTGTGTAGACAATTGCAATACAGACCTCAATTGCTAAAGAAAATGTATGCCCCTGCAAGTAGGAATAGGATGTCCCACTGTATATATTATATATATATATATATAAAGTGTATATATAAAAATGTTATATATATATAAATGTTACCTTTGAGTAATAAACTAGAAAAAAAGCAAAGTAACAAAATAACTTATTTAATTTTATCTGGTTTTGAGACCAGAAAAGAGAATCTCAATGGCTGGTATATTCCATCTACGAAATTAAAGTTATATATCGCATAGGTTCAAATTGCTTTGTCTATTTATTGTTCAGTACTATGCGTAAGCTCAAGATTTATTTATTCATATGACCTAATACATTTGTTGGAAAAGTTCTTAAAAAGTTAGAATGGTAGCACTGAATCAGCCCAACGGTTCAGCTACATCAGCATTTCATCTATAGCAATGTAACTATGTCTAGCTACATAAAATGAAGAACCACTCAGGCATTTTTGATATCTCTTCAAATATTCTCCAGACCTTCTCTGATTTTCAGCTGAAGGAATTTCTTTAGTCTAATGTAGTATGTCTATTTAATTTCCCCCAGAGGATCCCTCCTCATGCATGTGAGAATCATGTTACACCTTTTATTCTATGTGTTACTCTCCTGAATCTTTCCTCATCCGCATTCACACTACTGGGTAGAGTCATAAATTAAATCACATATCTTTTTTGTGAAAACATGGAAAAATTGCTTATTGATCAGAAATTCTGTACTCGTGGAATAAAAACTAACAAAATTAAAAATATTTACTGGGAAAAAAACCAACTGCAAAATACTTGTACACAATCATACCATATGCTAAAAGGGCTGATAACAAGTTTCAGGATGTTACTCTCTCTCAAATTTATCTAAACTATGCATAAAAGGAAGTTCTACAGTTAAAATATCAGTTGATAGTTTATAATCTTGAGAAAAATATTTACAATTTACAGTAAAGTTAAAAAGTATTAAAAGGAATTTAAAACATTTTTGAGGACTGTTGTGGATTTCTGATTGCAGTTCAGATAGGAAATCTACTGTCTCTCTATGCTTGGTTTGGTTTGCTCCCTCGATGCTTCCCAGAAACTGTGAGCACCAGAAAAAGAGTATCCCGGCTCTTGCTTCATCTTCACATTCTCAGCATTCATGCCCCCATTTCCTACTTTCCATCAGAAAAGTAAAGGTCTTCTTGTCTTAAGCAGGCAAGAAGAGGCGCTATGAGGAAATGAGATCTATTCTGACTGATCAGCTTGTTGTTTTAATCAGTCCTAGGTAAATTTTGCTAAATCTACTATTTTCTATGTGAATTTCTTCACTGATGGCTGGTCCTATTTCCTGAGGTCAGCCATGCCATAACAGCCACCAGAATCTCTTTGGAAGGGTCAGAGAGAGGGAAACATAATTAGATGTGGTATTTTAAAAGTACCACAGGCAACAATTTTAAAAATACCAGAGGCAACAATTTTCAGGAGACCCCATGAGGAGCAAGCCCAGCTTTGAATTTTCAGTTGATGGTATCTGGTAGTGCATAATTGTTTTCTGATAGAACTTTCATTTAATATCAACCAAGAAACTTTGGATTTCTTTAAATATGTGCCCCAGGAGTCTGTTTCAGTTTGAAAGCACACTAATCTTTTCCTGAAGCTACTGTATCTGGATATCTCTGGCAAAATATTTCAAATTATTATATTCAGATTTAGAATGGAACCTGACTAAACTCACTTTCATGAAGTGTAAAAATAATCTATTTAGCTCACTGTGCCACTGAAGTCCTGTCATTACTAGCTTCACAAAGATTCTATTCATATTTCACTGTTACAGGATAACTTTTCTTTAAAAAATTATTTTTTGGAGAGCTCTGTGGATCTAAGCCTATGTCTTTTTCCATCAAAATCAAAAGTTAACTTGGAAATATATGACAGAATGTAAATTAAATTTAGTGAATACCATTTTATGATCCATCCTGATGCATATTATTGCCATAGGTAGAAAATACATCTGTGGTGAAGTGGAAAATTGGAACATTATGGAGTTTCCACCAGACTCCCTTGTTAGTGAATCTAAACTAATCTTTAGTGAATTCCTGAGAAAGCATGAAGAGGTTTCTCCTCCTAAAAAAAAAAACCTGCTGAGCAAGTGAAAATGGAGCCAGAACAGACACTACCACTTTGCTTTAAGAATTTAGATGTGCTATTTAATTTGATTCCTGCAAAGAGAATACTAAACAGTGAAGGCAGCTGATTCTCCCTGGAGTATCTAGTAATCTAAGTAAACTTAATACAGAATGTAAAACAAAAGCCTTTGAATGAAAAATTGTTCCATACTGGTGGTCAAAGTGAATATCTGGACAGATTCACAACACATAGTGCTCTAGTTAAATTATGGCTAGGTTTACCCTTCTCCAACAGCAGTCAGTGTACTCATACGTGATATGATTTTAAATTAGCCAGTCCAAGTACCTGTAGCCAGTCATTTCTGGCAGCATGGAGTTTAGCGAAGTCTAATTGACCAAGGGTTTTATCCAGATTTTTGGACAGCTCTTTCAGGCTACTGAATACCATGCTAGCTAAAAACTTATTTTAACCCTGCTTTGACCAAGTTACATCTCTCACTCTAAAAGCCAGATATGACTTCTCTATAATAAGAGCAATGACTCCAGGAAGGCACAAACTGGAATAAGCCCTCCTAGTACAGCAGATGGAAAAGCAGAAGAGAGAAGGAAGATGACCACCATTCCTCGTAATCATCACAGCCAGTCCCCTGGGTAATTTCTCATTGCTGAGCTCCCCGATGATCTGCCCCACTCAGGCAGTGCCATCCTTTCTGGTATGAAATCACCAGAATCTAGAGAGGGTCAGACATCACAAAATTAGTGTGTCCCTAATAGGTTACTAGCTCTACAATATTTAAAGGGTAACTGGAGGCTGAAAAAACTGCAGTCAGCAAAACAACCTACAGCTAATGAGACTGATGTTTCTAGCCCTCTTTCCCCTGAAAATCTCCCATGAATTCACAGGGCTGTGTAGTGAATATATGTCTATACCACAAAATTGTTGGAGAGATAACTGTTTTAACACATTCTTCCAAAGGCATAAGAACTATAATTTTGCACTAAATTGGGTCTAATTGACAACAAAGACACTGCCTTTGCTTACATATTCTCTTAGGGCTTGTCTGCTCTGCAGAGTAAGTCAGACTCTCCCACTATCCGCAAAGCAAAGCCCTCTGACCTAGGGCTTTAACTATGCACTAATTTATCTGGTGAGGATTGCCTTAGCAAGAAAACCATTGAGAACTAATGATCTGATCTTTCCTCTTCCCCAAACTGGAAAGCATAAAGCACAGTGCCATATTCCAGTTAGAACTGGGCAGAACGAAAGTAATAGAGGGAGGTATCTATAAAGCCGCAGGGACAAGTTAGGATACTGGAGAGAGGCAACAAGTACGAGGCACTAGTGGAAGTTACTGAAGCAAAACTCTGTCTTCGGGCACTGAAAGGTATATTTGCAGTATAAAATAACTTTCCCAACTGCAGGAGAGGAAGAAAGGCCCACTGGTCAGACTGTTACAAAACTGGGATACAGGTCATTGCTCTGCCGCAGACTTTCCTGAGGCAGTCAGTTGGCTTTTCTTATGCTTCAGAGACATAAAATGCAGCTACATTGCCTTTTTTCCCCCATCTGCAAAATTGAGAATGACAGTTTTTCACTACTTCACAAAATACACTAAAGACTTTGAATTGTTCTAACATTATGGTAATAGGAGCAGTAAAAACACCTAAGCCAGCATGTTTTTTTTGTTTTGTTTTGTTTTGTTTTTTTAACTTTCTAACAAACACAACTTGTTTTAAGAAAGTTGTTTTCTTTTTCTTATTCATGAGTCCCCAGAGAGAAGAGATCTAAGTTTCCATTAAGACCTCCAGAGTACAAATGTTTGTCATCAACAGTTTGTCCTAAAGTGAAGCTGTAAACACATGAAATTCTATGTTAATATATAGAAGTTATAGAAATTTCCTTAAAATATGACAGATAACTTAAGAGTGGAACTTGAAGGAATGAAACTACAGATGCCTTCTGAAAGGCAACTACCGAGGGTCATCATCTTGTACTTAAAGTTTTTCAAGAACTATCAAGAATGCATAGAAAGAAACAACAAAGAATTGACAATGGTCATTTTTAGTTTTCCTATGTGAGCACAGCAGAATCTGAGTTCCAACAACTGACTACAGCATGAGTAAAGAATCTAATGATTAATGCTATATTTGCTTTGGGATTATCTCTGGAGACATATATCAGGGACATATGTACAATAAAGGCTGTGACTTCGTGTGGCTGGGAATACTTCATAAGAAAAGTTTAAGCACATTGCATTTCTTTTTTTTTCCTAATAAATTATTATGTGCCATCAAGGGATATGTCAGGATAAAGCTTTGCTTCAGGTTTTGTTTTCTTGCTGGAAGACTCATCATGAACTGGACACACTAGCCTGCTTTTTCGTAACACAAAAACAGAACATATCTTTCTGGCATATAGTAAAGAACAATTGTTAACTGAATCGTATGCTAATGCGTTTCCCAACTGCAGGTTCGTAGTTGGGCTTGCAGAGCATATTTAAGCATCTCATGTTCTGACTATACTCGCAGCTAACAGCGTCAGTGAATTTCCTGTGAAGTTCATGGCTGTGGGTCATCTTACTTGAAGGAAACTTGGATTGGGCCCTAGGCACCTATATGTAGATGTAGCCCATCAACAGTCAATTATGCTATTGGAAACTGGGTTATGCCATTTATCTTTAATAGCTCTGAAGCAGTTTGACAGCCTCAAACGAAAAGAAGAACATAAATGTGGAAACAGGAGTGTGAAGTGGAAACATATTCAGGATTTCTGCTTTTCCAGTCAGCTGGTGACAGATATGTCTAGCTCCAGTAATATTTAGCTTTGCTTGATTATGAAAATGCTAATCCCTAAGGTAACTTATGTAGAGTAAAACTTTTTTTTTTTCTTTCTTCTAGATGGACTTATGTTCAAATTAGCGTTGTTATATTGTAGATGTTTACACATGGTAGTGTAAAAAATTTCAAGTTTTCATTTCTTTTGTGCCCCCTTAATCTATGGATGGGGCATGGAAACAGCAGGGGTTTGATTAAGTTTATTTTATTAAAAAAAAAAAACTTATTAGCAGTCAAACATGAACTGCTGAATGGTTGAAAAGACACGAGACTTAACTCCAGGCATGTGCACATGGCCATCTGTGGAAGAAATTAGCCTCCTGATTCTGCATTTGTCAATCTTCACATCTTGACACAGAACTGGCATTAAAAACATATCTCCCTATCATGCTAGTCCAAAAGAGAGATCAGTTATTGATGGAGCTGATGCTTCACACCCCAAAGGAGAAGCTCTGTGCTCCTTAGGGAGAACATTTTCCTAGTTAGTTCTCAGTTTAGGTGAGCTTTCTTATTTCTAGCTTCAAATACATCCTGAACCATTATATGTAAATACACAGACACAGACACACACACACACACACATATATGTATATATATTATATATAAAAAAGCATGTTTTTAAGAGTGTAATACTAATACAAGGACCAAACTGGTAGATATAAAATAAGCAGTGTATACTAGTTAGGAACACAAGGTGCTTCTTTTCAAGGTAGACAAAAGACAACTCTGTGCGTTCCCAGGTAAGTGGCTGGAATCCTATTCTTTTTCCCAGAATTATCAGGGAAGACATCTCTCTGCAATTACATTATGGGCATATCCTCCTCATTTCCCGTTCCCTTGGATGCTTCTACTTCTATTTTCATACACAGACCATACAAGACCAGATTTTTTTACAGTAATTTTCAGGGTAGTGTAATTATTACACTAAGTTTTAAATCCACATCTGTCTGTGGTGCAGCATAAAACAAAAACATTAGACCTTGGGATCTGGCCCATATACTACCAAGTGCAATGTGATTTCTCTAAGTAGATGTGTAAATCTAAAATACGCTTCCACCTAGTTTTAAACAAGATAAAGCCATATATATGTGTTCTAAATATTTCTGATTAGCATAGAAAGGTTAAA
The DNA here is from genome assembly GCF_028389875.1 of Rhea pennata. Lineage (NCBI taxonomy): Eukaryota > Metazoa > Chordata > Aves > Rheiformes > Rheidae > Rhea > Rhea pennata. The sequence goes on from NC_084664.1 coordinate 14,429,618, forward strand.
TAACTGTTTAGTCCAAAATCTCTTTTAGAGTTAACATGGTATCAAAATATTTTTTTAATGTTTTGTTTGCTATTGATCACCTCTTAGACATTGGCCTTTAAAGGCTCAGTTCCTATGATACAAACTCTAAGGTTATTTAAACAACAAATTCAAGAAACTTGAAAAGGAAAAAAAAATCCTTATCATGAATATTTTTTCTTTTCCACTCTTCCCTGCTTCCTCCAATAGACTGCAGAGAAGATCATGCCCTTAACAGAAAGAAAAAGCATACATCAACTTGCTTCACCTACAGAGCCTTCAGGCAAAATGCATCACTTTTTTGGCACTGTCAAGGACTGAATAAATCATAGATAAGTGGGTGAAAATGTCAGCACCCACTGGGACCAAAATACATCTACCAAACTTCTTCATTCAATTGAATTGTTAACTGCAATGCTACCATCATTTTATTCATTCATTTATCAGGGCAATGTAAAACTCTTACAGATTATAATTTTTAAAAAGAGGGAAAATAATCCAACAGGTTGTTGGCATTTTTATTTTTTCTCCATTGCAATAAGTCTGTGGAAGTCATCTTATACAAAAGGTCAGATAAGTGTGAGGTGAAAGATGGTGTTAAAAGGCTTTCAAACTTTGTTTATTAATAAATATAACCCTTTCACCTCTGCTACATCTGTCACAGAGAGGTTAAATATCATCTATCTATCTCATTGGTCACCTGACCTCTTATTAGTGGGGGAAAATGCCACAGAAAACATTGAATAGTCACAAATCCATTAGATAAAAGTGCAAGAGAAGAATTGCCCGAGCTCTTCTACTAAAACATAAGCTAACAAGGAGTAACTAAAGGCATCAAGGGTAGCCTCTGGGTTTAAAAGCATTCATTAGGTCATTGATCATTGAAGACAACGTACGGTGACCTCACGCAAACACAATGTAAACTTCCAGACTCATTGATGGCATTCCTAGCACTCAGTTTTAATTTATGTTGCCTCTCTGTAAACTGTTTGACATAAGTAGTGAAAGATGGAAACAAAAAAGGGCCTCATGACTATGATGAGCATACCACCAACTGCAGCTGGATGCAAGTGAATTAACTGCAGCTTGCTTTCATGTTCAAAGAAATCTTGTGCCAAGATGCGGCTTACAGAGTTTTAGTAAGACTCTTGAAAATATATCTTTCCTTCTGGAGAGCCCAAAATATGTTAGAATATAGAAATTCCTTGTCTTTTTTAAGGATGTGAAGAAAAGTAATGGAAAATGTACAGTTTTATTAAACATTTATCAGGCAGCATATTATTGCTATATAAGTCAAATAATGCACTCAGAAAGGTGTGTGTGTGTCTGTGTATGTATATAGATGTGCACATTTGCTCATATGTGAATTATTCTGATGTTTCTGAATGATATCTTATAGCTTTCTATTTTTCCTGTATGAACTTTTAATTAAGAAGAACAAAGATATCTAGCCAAAAAAGCTCTTTGTAGAAAACTTCTAAGACAAAAATGAATCTGTAGAAAGTATTATAGCATTTTCTTGCCTAAAATACCCATCCTTTATGCTGGTCATTTCTGAAATGTCTAAACCCACAAAATACCCAGAAGACTATTGTTTATCAACACTGGCTAAAAAGTAACCATGTTGGAATGATATAGCCAAATGCTTTAAACAGGAACAACACAGAACTTGAAAATAGCATGTAAAAATTTGACATTATCCTGACATAAATAGTAGGGACTAAGCACATTTCTTTGTCTCAGATGATGATGTTACCCATTAATATCTCACTTTCCCTAATTTAGATACGCTGTTGAATAGAGTAACACATGCAACTGCCTTGCTGCCCAGACCAGATCCTACTGCCATGCCTGCTCCCGCAGGAACCTCCTAGTGTCTTATTTTGGTGTTCTATTGTCTGTTCTTACCTTACCTTGACTTCTGTTTCATTTTCTAGCCACAGCTGAATTCTTACTTCTCTTCCAGATGTCATATAGTCTTGGATCCTGGTCTAAGCAGTGGGCTTGGTATCTGCCCACCATGAACCTCAAAAAGGACTAGGGTGGAAAACAGCCAAGCTTCCTCCACAGCTGCCAAAGCTAGAAAAACTTATTATTCTTAAAACAGAAAAATCAAATATTTTGTTCAATGACATACCTCCCAATTTGTTTTTAAAAGGTTCAAAATAAAAGGACTCAAATCTCCAGAAATGTCACTGCGGATAACAGCACAATGGAAAAAAGGCGAGTATCCAGTCTAATGAAATGAGTATCTTCATTTAGTTATTTTTAATGAAATACTCATGCCAGCATTAATACTGAACTATGATGCATTTTTTTCTTTCATGTTTGAAAGTTTAAGTGGAAAAAAATTTTAACGATGTATGTTGTCCTTCCCTCATCCATTGCTTTTCTCTTCTCAACATCCTCCAAAGAAACACAAGGTCACTTAGAAAATGTACTTGAAAATAAACTGAATAGAATTACAAAAGGCTGATATTTGAAAGAGGATTATCTGAAATATAAGTCTGAAATTTTTAATCCCAAACTTAAGTACATTTTTATCACATAATGTATGATGAAAGGCTTTCTACTACAGTGGATAGGGCCAAAGAACTACTTTGGAGGAACAAATTCCAAAAAAAACTTATACGCTGTGAGAATATCCCTAAATAAATATCCCTAAATATCCCTAGGATATTTTAGAGCATAAGTGATTTAATCTTATTTTCTGAGAATATCCTGTTTACAGACAAGTCCTTACCATGCAGGGTTTTTCTCAACAAGCTTTTAGATGAATACCAACCTCCATACCAACCATCAGCTCCTTAACAAAGTCCTTCAGGTCACTTTCAACCTCATATCCTCAATCTTAGGATTCCTGAAATGGTTGTCAGAAGAGCTGTGAGACCTGATATTTGTTAGCGATTCATTGGTCTCCTGATTCCCGACCCTTCCTCCCACTTTTCCTGCTATGGAGGGATGAACCACTCTCTTGTAGGTACCCTAGTTCTACGTAAGGGGTGTATATACTCTGGCCATTTTACACAGAATTATCTAGTGCTTGTGCTGGTGAAGTTACACAGTCTTGGGGAAAAGGCATGATGTGGCTTCCTACATCCTAAGTTAATCCTAAATTAAACTCTTAGCCACTTCCACACCCCACCAGGAAAAAAAAAAAAAAAAAAAAAAAAAAAAAAAAAAGTCCACATTTATGTTAGATACGGAAAGAAGAATTCTTCAATTTGCAAAATGCCATCATAGATATTTGGTAGATTATAATGCAGCTCAGAGACTAAGAAATGGTCATCTTAAAATCCTTCTCCAGATTCAGCTAGTGGTTCCATCTAGTTTACTCTGCTCTGCTTAATTCTTCCATAATCTTTTCTCCTATACCATACCTGCTGTGGAGCTACATTGTAGAATGCAAGTTTTCTTGCACTTTCTCCTCACAATGTACTTTATAAAATAGTAAAAAAAAGCCAAGACACTATTCACAAGGCTGTGCAAACAGGTTGTGCATGTGTACATGCATAGACTGAGATTTAATGGAACAAGTTAAGAGGATTCTGTGCTGAACAACATCATCTATTTTCACTATATGTGCCATGCATTGTACCTGCACTGCTTCGCAAATACATGCATCAGTTATGTGGTGCACACACAGCACGTAATCCTTTTAATGTCAGATTTTTTGTGCACTTCCTGAAGGATCCTTTCATATGAGGGTTGGGCCTTAGGTAGTGGGCTAATGATTTAAGAAGATGATAATATGTGACACATCAAATTCACTAATTATTTTTGAAAAAGTGAAAAAAACATATCTTATTGTAATGATTTTTGTGCTTTTCTTCTAATCTATAGACTATAAATATTTTCTAGTAAAACTGTAGACTCCCAGATAATAAACTTAAACCTAGCAACTGTTGTTTCCAATGTTACTGGAAAATGTGGTTTAATAGTAATTTCAAAAGGCTATTATTTGCCTGCTACCTGCAGAAATATTCCATGGAACCTGGAAGCCTGTGGACTACCATTTGAAAATCATTATCTTATTGCTTAGGAAATTTGAATAACTTTAATAAAGAAACTAATTTGTATAAGTGGGAGATTTTTTGTTATAAAGAATGGTAGATGTCTTTCTAAAAGCTGTGGACTTAATTACGTCTTCTATGTGATCTCAATATCCTTTATTTTAGGAATTATAGAATGCAGAAGGAGGATTTTAAAATCCAGTGGTAGAACTGCAAAGAGGGATGGTCCCACTTTGAATTAAGAAAAAGAAATGGATCAGGAGTTCCAGCTCTGGGAGTGCTAGCAACTAAAGTAGCTGGACAGAATAGGACAGAGAATTGGGGAGGAATAAGGGAAGGTTTATGAAAGGCAGCCACTTGGGTCTCCATTCATAAAGCTGCTTAAGTATACACAAGATTCCTAAAGAATTTAAGCACTCAAAGTTGCAGATAAACTCAGAAGGCCACATTCCCTCTGTTAGAATGCTTTAACCTGCTTAAGAAATTCTAGAAAGACTTCTAAACATTTGTAGGCACCTGGAAATTTGTTGAAATCTGACCCCAGTGCTCCAGTACCAAATGTAATGTATTGCCTATATGTGCAGGCAATGCAGCCAGCCTGCCAAGTCAGGATCTCTCATGAAAATTGTTCTTTTTCTTGTTCTCTCTCTCACACATGCACCCACAGATTCCAGTAGCATTAGAAGAACAAACAGTTCAAATGAACTCTCATTATGTCTTATCAAAACAAGATGAGTTTGCAATGGTAGCCTTTCCTAATCTGGTTTTAATTCATTAGGCAACAAATCTGTTGATTACAAATCTACTACATACAGCACAGAGGAAGCACTTCACTGTGGCATAATTAAAAGGATTCCTACCACACAGGTAGTGACACATTCTCTACTTTTCGTATTAAAGGTGTCCTTTGTTTGGGCTTATGTTAAATTAGTTGCATGTGTGACTGTTTTTGCTGCAACATCATCCTTAAGTACTTAGTGCATCATCATACTAACCTCTCAATTAACCCTTGTTTCAAGAACTGCTCACTGGAGGTGCAGTAACATTTCTTTTCTGATAGAGATGTCTTGCACACTGGCAGCAGCCTCTGTTTCTACTGAAGATTTGTCTGTGCTACCTAGGCTTTCTGCTGACAGTGCAAGGCCTCAGTTAAATGAATAATTGAGGTGATGCAGACTCACAGCCTGTAGAAATCTAGAAGCTATTCATACAAAAAAATAAAACCTAGGTCTAACCAAACACTGAATTTGTACATTATTCTGGCAATAAGTTTCTTCCCAAAGTACAGATTCTGCTTCGGTTAGTATGGAAGGATAATATACTTTAGGTCTAATGAATTATTTGGTCCATACCAGAGCAAAAAGTTAAGATAATAAGAGGGCACTATCCCAAAATAAAAATACTACCATGTGAACAGAAGCTATCTGTTACCAATCAAACATGTTCTGAACATCTCTAGCAACACTAAATCTTTGAAATAAAAGACTTCTTGGTCTCAAAAAGAAAATTATGGTTAAAACATGTTAGGCAAATAGTGGTGTAATAATATTAATTACAGACACATGATCATCTGGAAGCCATTTGACAGCTTTATGTATTTAAATGTAATACATCCCTAGAAATATTTTTAGAAATAATTTACTTAGGATGAGCCAAATATAAATTAAATTAGAAAACATAAAAACTTTATGAGGATCTTCGCTGAAAATCTCCTCTATTTTTCTTATTATCACTTTTTTAAAATGACTGTCTTAGATACAGGCCTCAGTTTGCCAAATACTGTTCTTCCATCAGATTATTCACACAGTTATATATTTTATTGCATCAAGGTCAGTCTTTTTGTGTGATCGATCCTTCATATTCAATAAAAATAGCATATGTGTAGATATTATCAAATTAGGAATATTTTCATCTTTTAAAAGTCACAGAGAACTGCAGAGGTGCCTGAGGACTGGAAGAAAGCCAGTGTCACTCCAGTCTTCAAAAAGGGCAAGAAGGAGGACCCAGGCAACTATAGGCCAGTCAGCCTCACCTCTATCCCTGGAAAGGTGGTGGAACAGCTCATTCTGGATGTCATGTCCAGAGGAAAAGAAGGTGATCAGGAGTAGCCAGCATGGATTCAGCAAGGGGAAATCCTGCTTAACCAGTCTGATAGCCTTCTCTGATGGAATGACTGGCTGGGTAGATGAGAGGAAAGCAGTGGATGTTGTGTACCTTGACTTCAGCAAGGCTCTTGACACTGTCTCCCATAACAGCCTCCTAGAGAAGCTCAGGAAGTGTGGGTTAGACGAGTGGACAGTGAGGGGGATTGAGAACTAGCTGAAAGGCAGAGCTCAGAGGGTCATCATCGGTGGTGTGGAGTCTAGTTGGAGGCCTATGGCTAGTGGCGCCCCCCAGGGCTCAGGACTGGGTCCCATCCTGTTCAACTTCTTCATCAGTGGCCTGGATGAGGGGACAGAGTGCATCCTCAGCAAGTTTGACGATGATACCAAGCTGGGAGGAGTGGCTGAAACACCTGAGGGCTGTGCTGCCATTCAGAGAGACCTGGAGAGGCTGGAGAGCTGGGTGGAGAGGAACCTCATGGGGTTCAACAAGGGCAAGTGCAGGGTCCTGCACCTAGGGAAAAACAACCCTAGGCACCAGGACAAGCTGAGGGCTGACCTTCTGGAGAGCAGCTCTGCAGAGAAGGACCTGGGAGTGCTGGTGAATGACAAATTGACCGTGAACCAGCAATGTGCCCTTGTGGCCAAGAAAGCCAATGGTCTCTTGGGGTGTATTGGGAAGACTGCTGCCGGCAGGTCGAGGGAGGTGATCCTGGCCCTCTACTCAGCCCTGGGGAGGCCTCATCTCGAGTACTGTGTCCAGTTCTGGGCTCCCCAGGACAAGAGAGACATGGACAAGAGAGACTGGAGAGAGCCCAGCACAGGGCTATGAAGATGCTCAGAGGGCTGGAGCACCTGCCCTGTGAGGAACGGCTGCGAGAGCTGGGCCTCTTCAGCCTGGGAAGAGAAGCCTGAGGGGGGATCTTATCAATGTGTACAAGTACCTGAAGGGAGGGTGTCAAGGGGATGGGGACAAACTCTTTTCAGTTGCCCCATGTGACAGGACAAGAGGCAATGGGCAGAAACTGAAGCCCAGGAAGTTCCGCCTGACCGTGAGGGGGAATTTCTTCCCTGTGAGAGTGACGGAGCCCTGGGACAGGTTGCCCAGAGAGGTTGTGGAGTCTCCTTCTCTGGAGATCTTCAAGGCCCGCCTGGATGCAACCCTGTCTAACGTGCTGTAGGTGACTCTGCTTGAGCAGGGAGGTTGGACTAGATGATCTCCAGAGGTCCCTTCCAACCTTACTGATTCTATGATTCTATGATTGTTAAAGAGTCTATACTGATGGAATTTTAAAATGCTTGACTTGTTCCTGTTCAATTATATCCATCAATAAATCTTGCAAATACTTACTAACATTTATTTGCTTGTTTTTTGTCTCTAATTATACAAATTATATTTTGTCTAGCTGATAAAATAGTATGAGTGTGGATCTTTAATAGAAAATATGAATAATTCTATAATTTCTCATGATGATTCCTATTCCTAGGCCATTTTTTTAATATCTAGGATAGTGCTGGGCTTTCAAAAAGAAAAGGGAAATAAATTAAGTATTTTTCCCTAACAAACAACGGAAATGTAATAGTAAAAAATACAAATATATTCTTTTTCTCTTCTATTTTGTAAGTCATAGTACTGCAATTAATGGTGCACTATTAACTTGAAAAATAAAATCAACCTTCCTAATAAATACAATTCTTAATGCTAAAGGAGAGTCCACTGTCTCAAACATAGTGGAACTCGGACAAGCTCAGTGAAGTACGGCCAATGCTGAGAACTCACGAGTTGGCTTCTCTCTAACTGCCCCTCATGATGAAATCGACTCAAAACTAGGCAACTGATCAAAAAATAAGCAATGTTTAAAAAATCTTAAATCATTTCTAGGCCATTAATGTCTACTTTCTTCAACTTTTCTTTGAATTTGTAAGGGATGGGAAGTTATATAAAACATGAATAGATTTTTTTCACTTGGCTCCGGAAGCTGGCATACTGTGGAGAAATGCAGATAGGCACCTACAGAGATCGCTTCATCTCAGCCTAGCATAACTGACTGAAATAAGCTGTTGAGTCACTTTCTGGAGGTACCTATTTCTTTTTATTGATTCTAAAAATATGAAATGGCTAACTGTGTAAAAAATATGTTTTACACAAAGTAGTATTCAAATTCAGGATAAATCACAGGAAGTGTCAATTAATACTCATTTTATCTCAATCTAAACTGTTCTTATTGGACAGATATTTAATTTTAACAATGCAAATATCATCTGGGAAAATTTGAGGTGCATTGGTGTATATATATTGATAATTTTTTGTGCAGGCCTCAGAGATTGCCTCAAATTGAGAAATAAGGTCCTCTGTCAGCAAGAATTACACTGACTCTGAAGGATACCTTGAGGAAAAAGAGTCAGTGAACTTCTTGCTCCGTGTGAAGAAAGCACAAACAGAAACGCAAAAAAGACTAAACAAACAAAATTAGCAAGGATTGATTAGAAACTTTTTATTTGACTTCATTTCACTGATTCAAGAAGAATGGTATATAGCCTAACAGCTACTGCTATTATTCAGGTGTATTAGTCAGATCTGAAGTTTTTAAGTCTTTATCTTCAAGCATGTTCAGCCCTTTATTTGCACTGCTTTCCCTAGCAAAGTATGTTATACATGACTGGATTTATAAGTATAATAACAGAGAAGAGTAATCAGGGAACCTCCCTATTTCCACATTTTTGAAGTCAACTACAAAATTTAGCATCCTTAAAGAAGCCAGCAGATTTGGCAGAGTACTTTTACATTGTTTCCCTCCAGCACACTCCCACTCTTCATTCCTATTGCGACTTCCTTCAGACTGCTTTCTTGGCAGGTGTTTCAGCAAAGAAAGGCACATCTGTATCCTCTCTCAAACTCAGAGGAGCTCTCTAGAAGAATTGACCATGAGGGCAGAATACAATAGATTGATGTGAATTGATTTTTTTCTAGTAGATTTTTTTTTTTTTTAGTAAACTCCATGGACAATCATTCAGAAACTAGTTTATCCGAATTCCTTTCTCTCCTATTGTCTTCCGTAAGGGAAAATTTCCTCTTCTGACTTTAAGCTCAGTTGCTTTGCTTGTTTTTTGCCATAGAAATATTTTTTTTCTATGTGATAGCTTTGCTATATAATGTTTGACATGTGCATATTTATCTGAAGTATAAGACTCTTTATTCAATCTCCATCTTCGTAAGACTTGAACGGGAATAATAGAGAATTGCTAAATAAGTTTTGTCTCTTTAGGGAAATACGCATGCTAACTACATGGAAGTACATACAACATGGTACTTTAGTTTAGCTGTTGTGAGGATTTCTTTTTTCTCATCATTTCCTCAAAAGATTGGAATATTTCTTTTTTTTGTAGACAGTTCAAAAGACCAGGCTCTCCAGAATCCTGTCAAATGAATATGACTGATGCACCAGTAGAAAATAAATATTGGGGAAATTATCCTAGAGTATTTACACATTAAATAAACTAATATTTTCTGCCTCAGAGGTTTACAGATGAATAAGCAAATAAGCCACTTACTTGATTTTTGCACTTCAATGTAATAATTGATTTCTGGGGGTATGCTATTTTAGGTGATCATGGATATTTCTAGGTTCTAGGCCTTTTTAATAATTTGACTCTGGTTCTCAGGTTCTGAGGCATTACATCATAGCAATCCATTTGAGTCAGGATTGTAATTTTTTAGTCATTTTGCTGGGGACATGGTCTAGAAAAAATTTGTTTTCAATGTACACATTCAGTTTGGAGGGGAAAAGATTTTATTTTCATAAAATGTTTCACGTTCTTTCTCCAGTTCAGGAAAGCCTCTCTTACAGTTCCATTTTAACACCATTAATTATGCCAGATAAAGGCTTGATATATCCACCTAGTGCACACCAATAATTATATCACTTGTAATTCATACTTTTTATTATCTCAGTGTCAGTCTCTGTGTTACTTAGTTTGGTATAAGCAGCATTCAACTGCTTGTATATTGCATCTGAAATATGGTCAAGCTGCTCAGAGGTTTGGTTAAACTAATGTAGTTTTGTATATCAATAATTACACTAATTTTAGCCAATATCTTCTGTAGATAATGTTACATAGTTTTAAATAGGAATTCTATCAGTTAAAGATTAAATCCCATTAAAAGCTATGTGGTATTGGATTAATTGCAATGCTTTTAAGAACAGATGTAGGTAAACTAGATACCCATTATTATGTTTTCGATGCTATTATTTGGTCCAGATTTTGATTATTTTGATACCTAATCCTCAAGCTACTTGATTCATAAAGTTACTAGACATCAGCTGATCCGTAGGATATTTGTGTGTTTGCTCTTCATGCAAAACCAAAGTATACAATGGAGTTTAATACACATTCACCATGAATCAAGCTAAACTGTATTTGCTTTGGCTAAAAGCAGACATGCAGAGAGTTACCACTGGTAAAATGATATAGAGTAGATTAAAGCCACTCTTACTTGACTGTTCATTTGCTATATTCCAACTCTTATTATGAATAAAAAGGGGAACGCAGGCATATATGTTAAGCCAAGAATTCATTGTTATCCTTGTTAGAATTTTAACTAAAATATATAAAATTTCTCATTAGTCCAGTTACAATGATATTAGCGATCACCAAATTCACCAGATATTCATCATTCATCTAGTCCAAATTATCTACAAATCACATAACAACAATAACACCATTAAAAAGTACTTTAGAAAGCTTCCTATCCTTTTTCTCTGAAGTTATGATCAAGTCCCCTGACCTTCTGCATCCTCAGGCCAAGAGAGGCAGTCTCCCTCAAGAAGAAGGATGATGGCTGCAGGGAGTCACTAGCATCTTGAAGGAGAGTGATGTGGATGATGTCTGCAGTGAGTCAACAGCATGATGAAGGAGAGTGATGTTGACGATGAGGTTTCTTCTTTTTCTTTGCCAGGAGGATTATGAAGTTGAGGATTTCTTCTTCCTTTCCTCAGGGTCCACACATGGGTATTTTTATGCATTTTTTATAGATTGCACACTTTTATACCTTGCTCTGTCTTCACTGGTCTGCAAGTAAATGTTACATCCAAGTTCAGTGCATATGGTATGTTTTACATACATTAGATAATTATTCTTTGCTGTCCTTTTTACCAGTTAAAGCAGCTCCAGGTCTGCACTTCTTTAAGTGATCCTGTTGAATTTTTATACCTTTGAGGTCCCCAATTTCATTCTCTTTCTTATCACTAAATTCAAATATTTTGTTCTGCACAGAATAATTACTTGTTACTACTCTCTATAGAAAAAAAAATTGGTTGCATCACACAATTATACAAAGATGAGCAAAAGCAGCAATTAGAGGCTAGCTACCTAATCATAAGAAAGTTGTTCTTATAGCTAAAAAGGTTAAAAAAACAGTTGAGACAGGCCAAGACAAATTCAGACAAAACTTGACAAACTTCAAACATGAGAATTGCAAAATCAGTACAAATCTGTAGTTTATCATTAGCAATGGCAATGCAGCATTTAGCAGGTTTGCACATTTAAGTACAAGTTTAGTTACTAGACTCTTTCCACAGTGTCATATAATTTTAATTATGGTATAACTTTACAATATTATATGAAGGGAATATATGGATCTGATGATTGTGTTAACAGAAGATGTGCAATACACTCTCACTCTGTTCTCTGGACTGTCCTCAACTTTCAAACATATTAAGCTTCACAAAAGGTCCAGAGGAAAGTGTATTTCCTACATAGTCCTGCTAGCAGTGAAGCATGAGATTTTAATTAGATGTCTTACTATGCTACCATAACTATGCACCATAATAATGCTAATGACAGGATGTGATGTATTCTAAAACTCAAGGTGCTTATATAAAATAAAACAGGAACCTGAGCCACTTCTCTCCAAACACTTGCTTCTGCAAAATCTATTTTGATAGAAGGTTGTGTTTCCTGAAGCGTATGCTGTTACCAGTAGAGACCTAAGCTGACCTTCCTTTTCCTTTAGTGTTTGACTTTCAGTGTAAGCTCTGCTCATGAATGCCAAACCAATAAAATGTCCTGATATTCGGGCTATCAAAAATTTTCTCTGCCTGAAGTTTTTAGCTTAAGGAATTGTATGTCTCCTATTTAGGATCATTTCCTATAAAGAGTTAAAATCACAATTTGATTCCCTTATAAGCTGTCAACAGATGGTAAAATGTCTTTCTAGCACTCTTGTTTTTTTCCCCCTCCAGTTTGTTAGATCTCAGTCACAATGTCATAACTACAGTTTTAACTACCTCCGTACCTTTTTTCACTGTGTCTCCATTTCATATGACCTTCTGTAGTTTTGCCCAATAAGCCATAGGCAGTAAGTGGGTCATATGAAAGGAACAGTTACTACATGATTAGCTGAACCATCAATGGGACAAGTATGTTATGCTAATATGGACATTCCTTTATTTTTTCCCCCTGAACCCATGTATGAACTTGCTTCAGAATAAATCCCTTACTTGTCTCCTGTTGGGTTTGGCACGTAGTGGGGAAGTAGTGGGAAAGTGCAATGGAAGAGCACTGTGCTAATTTTTCAGAGACATCTAATAAATATATATTTCTCCAAAGTCTACAGCAGAGCACCGGCTCAAAAATCTGAAAATCATGCTTTAGCAGGAAACCTGATCCTCACTCTTAAAAAGGTTATTACTTTTAAAAGTCAGATAAGAGTCCTTCCAGCTCATCTGAACTTTGCTGCAACAAATTCCTTCATCCTTCTGAAAATAAAAGAAAGTCTTATGAGAGAAACATTGTTTGTTTAGCTTCTTAAAGGTAAACCCCACAAAAAGGGATATAATGGAAAGAAATGTCTAGGAATCAAGCCCTAGATAAAAGCAAAATTTCTACAAAGCAAATAATTCTGAAAGAAGTGTTCTAGTAGCATTAGAGTGAAGCAGCTCTCTATACAATGCTTTTTCTAGCACACCTGAAATACTCTTCTGATAAATTCAAACTTTGCTCCTAAAATCTGATGAAATATAAAAGAAAACAGTAAGAGTGGCAAAATAAAATGAAATTATGCAAAACAAAATAAATAAAATACAGTAATCAAGAAATAACCTAAAGAAGAGAAAGCAATGGGGCATAGTTATTCCAGTTGAGACTGCAGGTATAGGTTTTATAGGACTCGATAGATTTTAACCAGACAGACTTTAACCAGAATTTTATTTTTCTTATTGTCAATATATTTTGGAATATTTCATGCTAACTTCTCAATTTATTCTTTCATTTCCTTTTGAAGCCAAAATGAAAGAGCAGAAGAAAATGAAAATCAAGAAAGAAAAGAGATAGTATCATTCATGAGTAAAATTTCCAAATGCAGCTGACATCTAGATCATATAAAAGTACCTGGTTATTAAGCTCTCACTGAAAGTATTGACACTGCTGTTCAAAGAAAGTAAAGACTCACAGCAGTTTATATTTTGGGCAGTAACAGGAATGGCACCTATTTTTCTTGTAATAGTCTCATGCAGCAATAACACACTTCTTGTTATGTCTAGTACCAAGCTTGAAATCATTTTAACTTATTACTGATTAGACATTCTGTGCTAAACAGTACTTTCTACTGGCTTCACTGTTAGTCTAGTTAACACACACATTTTCCAAGTGCTCCAGACTCTATTCAATATGAAAGAGCTAAGGACCACAGTGGCAAGGGATAGCACTTTCATTGCTTGTCTGATTTAAAGTACATAAAAGTATATGGCCTGAAAGCCCAGCTTCACAGAAAAGCTTGAGAAACCTGTATTTTTTGATTATTTACATAACCTAGAGGTTAAAGCATTTTCCTGTGATGTGGGAGATAAAAATATTAGACTCCTTAGATCCTAGAACAAGGATCTCTTATTTCTCTCACAAGATTTTTGATTACTAACTATTATTGAAAAAGGAGGCTTGAGGAAGTCACTGTATCGCAGAGCCTGTGTTTTATGCAGGACTCCAACCTCTCAGATGTCTGCTGTGAGGAGACAAGTAGTCAAGCAAACTTCTGGAGGGTGTCAGTGATAACTTCCTGAGTCAACAGGAGTGGTATACAGCAGGATCTGCTATTCAGGAACAGGGAAGGACTGATTGGGGCTGTGATAATAGGCAACTTGACTGCAGTGGCTGTGAAATTGTGGCATTCACCTGTGGACTCCAGGTAAGCAAATTTCAGCTTACTCTGGAACTTGTAGGTGGGATCCTGTGCAATATGGCTCTGAAGGGCAAAGGAACATGGGAAGCTGGTAGGTCTTAAGGACAGCATCCTCCAAGCATGCTATCTCTGCACTCAGGAAAACAACCAGAGAAAAAATAGCTTTTCTAAGCAGGAAATTCATGATGGAGCTCCAATGCAAAAAGGAAACATACAGGAGGAGGAAGCAGGGACAAGCAGCAAAGGAGGGATTTAGAAACATTGCCTGGGCATGTAGGGATGATGTTAGGAATGCCCAAGCTCAGCTGGAACTGATACTTGCAAGGGACAACAAGATGCTCTACCACTAAACTCTTAATAAATGGCTAAGCAAAGAAAATATGGGTCCAGGACCAGGTAATTGAGTGACAGAAGACACAGGTAAGGCTGTGATACTCAATACCTTCTTTGTCTCAGCCTTCATCAATGAGGTCTCCCAGGCCCCCGCTGAGAGGCAAGGTTCAATGCAATGAGGATTGAATCAGGGATTCCTTGAAAGAATTCAGTCAGTAAAAGTCCACAGGACATGCTGCACCCAGAGTGAGAAAAGTGCTGGTGTCCATGCAATGCCATTCTCTATCATCTTTGAAAGACCAGGGAGATCAGAGGAGATTCCCAATGATTTCGGAAAGGGGCACCTTTTCAAAAAAGGCCAAAGTGACAATCAAGGAATCTATAGGCCAATCAGCCTCACTTCCATCTTGTGAAAATCATGGAGTGACTGTTCTTGGAGCACATTCCTTGGCACACAAAGGAGGAGGTAAGCATTGATTTACCAAGGGTAAAGCATGTTTGACCAACCTGATTGCTATATATGTTAAAACAACTAGGTATGTAGGTAAGAGGAGAGCAGTGTGTGTCATCTACTTCAACCTTAGCAAGGCTTTTGACAACATCTCCTGCAACAGTCCTGTTTGCAAGTTAGGATGTTATGGTCTAGATGGCTGAACAACCAGACAGGTAAAAAGCTGGCTGGCTGGTCAGCCTCAGAGGACCTGGGATTAGTGGTGGTACACAGCCTGGAGGTCTATAGTAAGCGGTGCACCACAGGGGTTTATCCTAGGACCTGTCCTGTTTTACATCTTTATCAATGACCTGCAGGAGGTGAGGAAGTGTACTTTGACCAAGTCCACAGAAGACACCTAACCGGAGGGAAGGGTGATATGCTCAAGGGCAGTGTCTGTTCAGAGGGTTCCCAGGGGAGCCTCATAGAATTGTTCAGGACAGATGCCCAGCACTGCACTGGGCAATGAGAGTCCTGAGCAGCAATACAGGCTGGGGAGGAACCAGCCAGGGAGCAGCTCTGCAGAAAAGGCCATGGTGGCCCCAATAGGCCACGAGCAGGATAGAAGCTGTCTGCATGCCGGGGCAACAGCAATGGCCAGTGGCACCCTAGCCTGTACGGATGGCCAGGAGACTGAGGAGTGGGATTATCCCCCTCTGCTCAGCACTTGTTAGACCACATCTAGATGCTGCATCCAGTGTTGGGCCCTCAGAACAGGAAAGACATAGAGAAACTATGCAACAATATTGGCAGAGGCCACCAAGACAGTCAGGGCTGGAGTGCTCGCCCTAAGCAGAGAGGCTGAAGGAGCTGGGCTTGTGCAGCCTGAAGACCAGGCAGCCTCAGGGCAACACCAAGAGCAACCTCTGGTACCTACTGAGAAGGTTGTTTAGAATATGGAGAGGGGCTCTGCATGGTGGTGTTTGGTGGGAGAATGAGAGACAAGAAGAGTCTCTAAAACTAAAATTTGAGAGGCTCTCTCCAGAATAGAGAAATCTTTTTCCCAGCTGGGCAAAGGAACAGGTTGTTCAGAGAGGTTGGACAATCTATATTCTTGAGAGTTTTCAAGATCCGCATGATAAAGCTGTGAGTAACCTGTTTTTTTTCCTCACAGCTGACAGGCTTTTTAGCAGGCAGCTGGACTAAAGACCTCCTGAGGTCCTTTCCAACCCTACAATTTTATTAATCCCAGACATTTCATTAGATAGTCAACCTCACTGCGGGGTTAGATAGATTCTTTCCCAAAATAAAAAATTCTGTCCTAACATTTTAATATCTGGAAGAAAAGAATATTTAAGGTCATTTTTTCATGAAAATATTTAGTCCTGATTAAAAAATAACTATCATTTAAGAGATTTTATATTTTTAATGGAAACTGCATAATTTTTGCATTACTTTAGTAAGGCTAAGTAGGATTACTTCAGAAACAAGTTAAGAAGCCTTAATGATTTTTGTTTAGTGTTTTGAGATCACTGAGTGAAAGCCCCTCCATACGCAATTTCAAAGGATTGTTAAGAGCATCAACACGAACTTTGACCTGCTCCTTACCTAGCATTTATGATTTTATTTACTATAGACAGTCTTGGTAGAAAATTGATAAAAGAAAAAAAAAAGAGTGCTCTCAGGAATGTTTAAATATGCAGATTTTACCTGTTTGCTGAAATTTTTGCCTGCTGTACATCCACCTAAGACAAAATTACAAGACGAATATTTTTTGGAAGGAATATTTCAGAAAACACTTTTCACTCATTTCCAAGAACAAGACAAAATGTTCTGAAACTGTGAGATGCTGTACTGTTCTAGTTGAGTAAGACTGATTGCATCAGGGATGATCCTTTTGCTCTTCCAAAAAAAAAAAAAAAAAAAGGGGGGGGGGGGATGAGAAAACTAAAAATAGGAGCAGAGAAAGAAGACATGAACCAAAATGGGGAAAGAAAAGAAAAGCACAGTGATGAGGTTTTATCATATGAACACAAATCTCACATTCCTGATGATGTTTGTAATCTTGCTGAAACTCATGCAGATGGTAATATCATCTGCAACTCAGCATAATCAATACATTTTGCAGTTTCAAGATGTCAAAAATCCTTTGATGGTAAGGTGACCCTTTGCTTTATCAAATTTGATCATAGCACAGTCACCGGCTAACTCATTTGCTCTTTCCTTCTCAGCTACTGATTTCTCTAGCCAATTTTGTACTGTAAGTAGAATTGGACTTTTTTTTACGTATACATACATTATAAAGTACTTCACACATTTTCAACTATAATAGATAAGACAGCTTTGTTCAGGTGTAATTGCAAGTATAAAAAAACATTTTTTGCTTTTGCAAATAACATTTTGTAACCGACACTTTTCCCACATTCACATTTTCCTAGTTTTTATTCTTTCCTGCACATTGCACATGTGAAATGTGTTTCATAAGAAAAAGTCTGTACTACAGTTGGCTAAATGTATGGGTTTTTTGTTGAATACTTAAAGAATTCTAATAAGAGGTCATCAAATATCTTGGATGAAGCCTCTGCAAACAATGTCAGCTGTCACTCTATGCTCAACGGAAGGAAGTAAAGGAACAGCTGGTTTCAGTTCTCATGAGTTTCACATTTTATTTCTGAATCACATGGAATAAATTCCTATAGTTCTAATCTGAAAACACAAACGAGAATTTATACCTAACCTGATTTGTTTTGTCTGGTTTTGAATTGAAAGCGTAAAAAGCTAATAAGTTTGAGAATATTTTTTCAGAATCTATGTATCAATCTAATCATTTTAATTAGGCATAAGTTTGCAAACATTGCTAAGTTATCCAGTCAACCCCTGCTAACTTCTGAGTATTCTAAAGGACTCAGATGAGTTTGCTTTCACCTGATTACAGGTTTATTCATATTACGATTCTGGCTGGAATGAAACAGAGATCAGCTGCTAGAAAGGACCCTCTCTGCCATATACAAGATGCCTCATCTATCACATTAGTGAAGGTCTACATAGCTAATTATTGACTCACTGCTGGTTATTCCTGTGAGTACAAGGTTAATAATACATCATTAATCTGGAGGCCCTGAAATGATGTTTAACTTGTAATTCTGTAACTAATAAACCAATTCTCTGTCCAAAACAGAAGCAAATGCCAAATAAGAAAAAAGACACTATTTTCCTAATTAGTCTAAAGAATACTACATAATGAATTACATAAAAATGTAAAATATCCCTGGAAAAGTGGCAGGATAGCAGTACTTTGAAATCAAATATAGCCTAGACTGTAGATGTTTTTAGTGATTTTGCCTGATGTACATACCTTGTACTGAGCAAGTTCACTTCCTCCTATCTCCTTCTGTAAATTACCTTCTTCAGACAATGTGAATATGATGGAATATTTTAAGTATAACCTATACTTTCTTTGTAATATCTGTAAAGTTAGGTTTTCTGGACATGCAAAGTGTAACCATCACATGAACAAGAAAAGCTGCAGTGAGTCATTGGTGAATTTTCATACTGTCCACTTGATTGTAAATCATTATTGCTTAACAAACAGCTTATTATTGAATCTAAACAAAGACCTTAGTGTCCAAATGTGGCCTAAAGTTACTGGATGAGGACAGCTATGCTGGCACATTATGCTTGATATATATACCAGAAATTATAATTTATCAATATTTAATAGTTTTATGTTATTCGTTTGCTGATCTTATCAGTCATGAGAACTACACAGAGAAATAGTGTGTTCTCATTTCATAGAGACTTTTGTATTGAAAACTGCATAGATCAAAACTACCTACAGTTTCTTTGCAGATTTTTTTGCAATATAATCTGAACATAAAATAGTAATTCAATAGTGTTAGCTATTCTTCAAAGGAAGATGAAAAAGTAAAAATTATAAACTAATCTGAAGAATTACATAATGAATGAGTCTCATGGTGTGCTATAATAATCCATTATCACATTCAGTCCATTATATCAAAGCCATCAATGGATGGCTTCATGGAAATTCAGGTTACAATTAATTCAGTGTAAAGAGAAGAGCCAAATGTGGTATTTAGTTCTAACATTCCCTAAAGTAATACTAGGAACTGCATTTCTGTTGCATTCAATCTCTATCTTTACTTGCTTGCTTTAAATAAGTGAGAATTTGCTTTCCTCTTCAGATGTGATGACTAAATTCGAAAAGTATTTCAGCACTTGGAATTTCAGAAAAAAAAGCCAAAATAAAAAATTAAAACATTTCATTTATAAAATTTCAAGACATTTTTTCTATTTCGGTCCCACTGTCTCCTATATACACATATGTGCCCATACATAAAAATATATATTTAATTATTATAAATTAAAACTCTATCCAAAATGTTTTCCACTTGATCCCATTTTGGCCATTCTGATATTATAGTTCCCATCCATGTAGTAATTCAGCCAAGAAAAAAATAAGGGGGGGGGGGGGAGCAGGAGAGAGATAGGAAAAGATAAAAGGAATCTGTATGTAGAAAAGATGGCGAGAAGAAGAAAAAAATGTGCTGTGCATGTTAAGCCGCTTGATTCAAATGACTTTTCCCATTGAGCTCAAATATTCTTTAGGAGCCACAACTGAATCACCTGTTTGTATCTCTTTAAATAAATAAATACATTTTTACAGTCAATTTGCCACTAAAACTTTCTAACACTTTCCAGTGCTTAGCCAACAAGCCGTGTCTTACTGGTCATAAAAGGGTCTATGGGATAATGAGGATGCATTCAACAAAGGAATTATAGGACTGATCCCACATGAGACTCCTTTCGGACTTTTAGATGGTATTTGTGCCTCTAAAGCAGATTTACAAAGTGGGCTGTAGACCTGGCATTATTATCATCCTGTATGTCGCAATACAGGTTGCAGGATGTAGCAGCTTCCTCATCACCTTTCATCCCCACAGCCTTTCTAAACTGTGCCCTCAGTTGATCTTGCCTATAAACCCACAATGGCACATGCTATTCTCCAGTGGCACAGCAATTTCATAGCAGACATCAAAGATTTAATAAGGATGCTGTAGTTCTGAATTTTTGAAAACGAAAAAAATTCCAAGGTTTGATTAGGGGTGGTTTGTTCTGCACTTGCAGTAACAGTATCACCTCTGCTTCCTATTGTGGTTACATCTTCCTTTTCTAAATCTAACATAGATATCTCCCATGTGAAAAGAACCGATTCAGTCCTCACAAATTCTGTGTAGACTCACCTGGCTTCTCTTCTTCTTTCAATACTGTACAAAATAACTATAGATCTAGACAAAGTATTGAAGAGAGTTCTTTCCTTTTGTTATTTACCCTTTCTCCTGAAGCTATTTCTGACTCTGGAATTCACCCTTTGCCCTTTGATAATTGATACCCAAGTCTTTCCAGTAAGGGAAGAATCAGTGACAGAAAGCATATAGACAATCACTTATTTTATCTGCCACTGACAGATAAGGCTTACTTCTCTCGAAGAAAATAGAAGAGTATGTGACCACATAATTAAAGATTGTATATTCATGCCTTGAAAAAAGGTAACTAGTTAACTCTCTCTGAACTCCACTTCTAACATTGCCTATATGTTGGATTCAAGTTTCGTAACCTTAAGAATATTTTTTGAAATGTTTAATATGCAGCTTCCTAGATTTTTCAGAAGAGAAATAAGAAAGAATCATACTGATATCCTCATGGTGTATAAGCAAATTTGGGATCTTATTACAGCTCTCAGAGGATTGTTACAGTCTTCCTGGCCATTCAATAGGAGTGAGGAGAGAAATCCTTGTTTCACAGCTGTCAGCTCACTACAGGGAAGGTATGTTAAGGATGTTAGGATTTAGGAATCCTCATTCTATTTCAATTAGAGACAACTCTGTCATTGTCTCTACATGCCAAAACTCCTGACCTGTACTTTGTCTTCATCCAAATCCCAGACTTTCTCCAGGACTGCCAATAACATCTATATTTGGCTCAAAGCATCTTACAGTGGCTTAAGAACAGCAAGTAATCAGTCTCACAAATAAATCTGGATGTGGATGTGCACTCAGCAGGATTGGCGGAGTTGAGCAACTGCGTGACTACTCTTCCATGGTGTGAATAAGACACATGCCACAACAGAGAGTGCTAGCAGGGTGGAAAGTTTACAACCTCTTTTACTTGACCTCCTCCCATTTTCTGGTTATTTTCGATTCTGTTCTGAGACATTTTGTGATTTCTCTGATAGGAAACTGATACAAAAAGAGTGGTTAACAGCTAGCACATAACATTGCACCCATCTGTTCAGTTCTGCAAGACTGGATGCACAATTTTGCATTTAGCGTACATATAGCTGCCATGCTTCTGCACAACTGAGAATATAAATAGCAAAGACAGGATTCAAGGAATGCAATTCAAATAGTCCGAAACTGTTTTAAAGAAGACATCTGGGAACTATCTGGGAATAACACATCATGGTAAGACTTCTTTAAATAAAGCTAATGGAGCCCATGAAACTTATCATGGAACCAGAAACTGGAAACCATAACTACATGAAATAAAGACCCAAGTCAAGCTAACAATTACAGTCATGAACTAAAGGCATGACTAAGATTTCAGATTGCGGTAAAAGTGAAGATTAGAAAAAACTTTGTAAAGAGATTTGCATGGACAATGAACTTGACTATGGAATCTACTAAGAGGAAGACTGTAAAATATGTAAGAGACAAGAAAAAGCAGCTCAGAAATAATAGGAAAATAATGGGAACACAGAGACTGAAGAATAGACAGGTGCAATATTGTTTAAAAGATTAGGTAAAAGGGATCATGGGCAAGTTGGAAAAGAAAGGAATGGGAGAAAAGAAGGCATGATCTGATCTGATCTGATCAAAGTAAGAAGATACCTCTGTAAGAGAATAACACTGCAAAGACATGGGTCTAGGACTTTAATAGATCCAGGAGCTGCAGGATCATTGTATCAGTCCAGAACAACACTTGTTCTAATTGGTCAAAGATACCTTCAAGCAACCTATTAGTATGGCAGCCATGGACAGAAGGGTAGGACTTTGGTTTTAACCGTCAGTTGAATGCAAAGCAGACCTACCTGTCTGGTATATATGATGCATAATTGTCAATAGGAAAGGAATGAAATTATAGTTATCCCACTTGTGTTATTAGTTACTTCTACATGAATGTTTGAAAATGAGACAAGAATAATACCTAGAACAAGATGATATGATAGAATGATGGTACATTATTATGATTATGACAGTATAATTACAACCTATTAGAGAATGTTGGATAAGTATATGATAGGAAGCTAGTAACCAACAATAACCATGAACCAAGAGTTCCAAGAATAACCTGGGATACTTAGCATATAAAAATGTAGAAGGACAAACAGAGCTCACAGACATTACACAAGGACTGTTAGGCGACTCATTCTCACTTTGTGGTCACTAACGTACAGAGCTATGTTTCAGGTTTGCCATATTGCACCAGTACAGAGACAATTTCACTAATGAATCCAGTAGAATCTGTGATTATTGGATTCAGAGTGGTCCTGGATGGTTGAGGAAGCTAGAGTCCAGAGCTGCCAGTAACAATCTTGGGTAATCGGGAAAAGACTAACTAACCCTGATGAATTACCAGAAGTGATCTGAAGTCACTGCTAGTATATATATAAAAAAAAAAAAAAAAAAAAGTTTTATAAAGAAGCAGCAGCCTATTAAAGATTTCTGTCTTGAAATTCTGAAATATTCTGTAGCCTAGTAAAATTATTATAAATTTCAAGAAGTTCTAAACTGACTTCAGAGGTCCCTTCCAACCTTACCAATTCTATGATTCTATGATATCTTTTATCTTGTTTAAATAAAATAATTAAATTGTTTTGATTCATTAGCAATCTTTTAAGAATCTAAGGAGCTGTTGTTATAGTTTGCAATAAAAAAGTGTTCTTCCTGTGGGAAAAAAATGTATTTTTAAATTACTTTCCTGAAGCTCTTGAATAAAAAGACTTATAAAAGACATTCCCTTTCCTATAAGTTCTCTTTGTCTACACTCTGGGACTGGCTGAAATTTTTCTTATAAATGATTTTTAAAAAGCTTTGATGCCTACTTAGTAATTTATCACCTGTAAATTGGTGTACTTTAGATAATTATTTGAAATGATCAGATGTCCTTTATCTTTAGTGGCATATTCTATCAAGCACAAGGATTGAAAACATTGGAAGCAATATCTAATGTATCTTGTACTGTAAACATTTTCTGTTGGATATAAAATGCAACTACTGATATTTTTTGTTAGCATGTGTAAATATAGTTCTTAGCAACATTCTGATTTTTAATAGTCAACAATTTTTTTTGTCAAGTGCAGTCACACAAATTCTTTTGAAATGCAAGCCAGTAGGAAAGTTACTTAAAAATTCAGATACGTTTTACAGAACATCTTTTATTATTCACAAAGACTGAAAAGATAGTGAAGTAAATAAAAGTTTAGATTTAATAAAATTTGATGTATAAATAGCAAAAAGACTTTAGTTTATTTTCATTTAATTTTAATCAGAGTAGCTGAGTGGCAAGATAGTTTATCATTGTTTTTATGACATCTAAATATTTTGTGAGTGATTTATTTCTGTTTTACCATGTACTGTTCTCTTACATCAGCTTCCACACTGATCTGTCTGACCTATTTTGTTATGGAACTTATCACAGTGTAGCCTGGGCCAGACATAAAATAACTTCTCACTGGTTTACAAGACAGTCACTGATGGGAGAACTTCCCTGTCATCACTATATGACTTCAGTCACAATTGCTGTGTAGTATTATTCTAAGGAAAAAGATGGAGAGGAAGAGGATGAGAAAGATATGTTTTGGAGGCTTTGTCTTCATATTCAAAAAGATAAAAAGTAGAATGTAGTGATATATGTGTTTTAGTTGTGTGTGTTTTAGTCACAGCCATCTGTGTATTTTCCTACTGGATAAGATATTCCAAACAGGGAATTGAATCCTACTTGACATCAGTGGAAGGATATCTCATCAGCTGACCTTCTGACATGATACCATAAGCAGTGCAGATGTGACCACCGGGCCCGCAAGTACTGACAGCACCATATACAAGCAATTTTTTTTTTCTTTTAACTGTGTGGTGTGCAGAATGATCATTTACTTAGTATAATTTTGTTCCTGACCCTCTAATCCTGCTGGGTGTTCACAAGGATTGAGTCAACTGTTTACTCATCAAAAAGATTAATTTCAGCTGCTGCTGCTTTGCTATCTGCAAGCAAAAGAAACACTTAAAAAAACATGCAGCAGTCTTCAAGGGAAAGAGAAGTCTCAGCTTTCTTGTTCCACTCAGATGGTGGTGTTTGCCAGTTACCTTGTAGTGCAAGAAGGAGACCAAAGCCTAGATAAATTACAGCTGGTTCAAACTAATCCATGGAAAAGCTGAAGTTAATGAAAAAAAAAGTAATCTATAGAATTCTGTGATTACCATGATCTCACAGCTAGTCAGACTATAGCCCCCATAGGTCTAGTATATAAGCAAAAATTTCATCTTTGATACCCAAATTATAGTATTACCAAGAAAGATTCTGCCTGAAATGATTACAGACTAACCCTTATCCAATTTCTGATACAATCTCATCGTTTCCCTCTGAGAAAGTACACCCTTTCCTCTCTTTTAGGTAGAAGCATCACAACTGACTGGTTCAATGCACTGTCTGAGCTGGAAGAAGTGGATCATATTGAAGCTGAATCTAGTCGGTATTATGAACAGGGAGACCTGGACAGAAAAGACGAGAAGTGAATACTAGCCTCTTATTCTACATTTCACAGTGACTCCTTCCCCTCCTCCAGGCAGTTTCACGCTTGCAGACTCTGCTCTGCATCAGAACTGTCTCATTCTTAGTTGCTTGCTATGAATGCTCAGCCTCAGCAAGAGACACTTGTCGGTACATCTAAAGAAGATTATAATCAGAAGCTAGGATAACAAATATTTTGCCATTACTGGCCATCACTTGGCACCAGGAAGGTCCAAATAGCTGTGCACAAAGCACATGTGTCCTCATAGCAGAGTAGTTTGATGGAAGAATGTGACAGTAGTCTGACAGAATAAAATATCTCTCTGTGGACAGATGAAGAACAAATGATAAAAAAGAGACTGGGGGCAAAAGGAAGACCTAATTGTCAGTTGCACATATGCCTTTAGTTCCTGGGTATAAGGGAGTTGCCTCTTGGTAAGCTTATACCTGGAAACTGCTGGCTGCCAGCAGACCTACCATGCAAACAGGAGTCATGTCTGTGTAAAACAGACTGTTTTCTTCAAAAGTGGAATTTCTAAAGACCAGCATACAAATATGCCCCTTCCCTCTTGTATAATACAAAGGAATATATATATATAAAGTACACTACTATTCTCGACAGACTGAATTACTAGTATTTTATTATATGCTTACTTCCAAAGTGAGTATAAATATTGCTTTTTCATGAAAAGAAAGACTCCCATAGACTTACTTAATTTTAGGTACTCAGGTGTTATTTGAATATGACAACCTCAGAAGTTAACCTTCTACCTATTTGGCTACCTTTTTCTTGCATAAGCAGAGAGTTCACAAAGAACTTATAAGACTGTTTCTTATTGACTACTAAAATGAGGAGTCATTATAATTCTTAGGCTTAAATATCCTTGTCGCTGGAAAAAGGCTAATGTCCGGTTCACACTAAGGAAACACATGAGCAATCATACACTGAGGGGTGTTGTATTAGATACATAAAGTAATCATCTTATCAACTTCCAGGAAATTGCAAGAGCTAAATAACTGACAGAGAATAAAACAACTGTTAGTACCCAGTTCAGGGAGAGTAGATTAGATGAACATCTGTCAGGAACCACTGATCCTGCCTTCAGGCAAATCAGTGGACAGGATGACCTCTCTTTTCCAGTTCTATTTTTCTGTGATAATGTGGTGATACCTAAATTGCCATAGCAGGACCAGGTGATAGAACCTCAGCCTTCCTGTGTAGTTAGCCATCAAGCTTGGGAAGATTATTTTCATTTTTGGCTAGGTAATAAATTGCTATTAGGCAGAATTATTATTGTTTAATTACACTTATTTTTCCATTATGCCTTGTTGAAAGCCTATCCTGGATACCTTCAGGCAAAGTAAGTCCTCCAGGAGAATACTAGAAATCTTACTGGATTAATTCATATTTTTGCTGAGTTTTTTTGCTGATTGTAGATGAGAGTAATTTTTTTAACCCTGGTCATACTGAGTCTGAAGTAGAACAACTTTTGGAGTCTGGTACTGATAGGGAGCAAGGAACCTATTTGCAGGGACATCTACCCCTTATTTATTGCTTGATCTCCACACTTCATTGTAGGATTGCCTGGTTTTCATTTCCCATTTCAGTAAAGACAAAAGATCCAATTACATACAGCTCTTCACTTACCCAAAAGAATCTTGTCAGGAAAAATATTCACCAAAAAATCATAACAATCTATAAAAGACCATAGTTTCATACAAAACATTACATACATTACAGCCTCAAGTTGTGTTCCTTTGTAAAGAATTAAAATGTTGGCATTTCTTGACAGGTAGAGTGATCGTTTGATAAGATTACACAGATAAAGTGCTAAAGTTCATCATTTTTCACACATAATTAAATACAACAAAAGTAATATTTTAAAATAGATAAGCAAGCACACAATGAGTAATTATGTGTATGGAGCTTTCTGTCTTACAGTGTATAGCGCTTAATTAGACCTTAAGGGACGGTGCAAATTTGCTAATCATATGTGCCAGTCACAGCCAACATTTTGTACCAAAGTTCCAGACTCCTGTCTACATCTGCACATAATTTACTTATTAGTTTAAATGCACAATTTCAACTCTTTAACATTCAGTTTTGATTGGTTTTGCCATATTAATGAGATAATAACATCATTCATAATCAATGTTCTCCAAATGTAAATGATTTTAATTGTTCACACATAATAGTATTCTCTATTAAAAAACACATGCTGATGCTTAGTTGAGAAAATTAATTTGCTGTGTTTGTTACCATAATGAAATAAAAGTTGTTCCAATTTAATGAATTCAGCAGTAGATTTCATAACTTCATTATGAACGCAAACTCAATTTTCTGGGGGTAACTTAAGCATTAGTTAATATGAAAAGATTCATTCTCTGGAAAATTTAGGAGTCACTGGTTCTATTTCTTGGGGTCATTCCAATTAATAAAATGAAAAATACTTAACAATGGCATATAGTGAGTCTTGTGACATGCAATTGAAATAATTCTTTCTGCATCCTGAGTTTCAGAGTTCCCCCAGACGAATAGTATTTTTTTTTTAAGTTTCTCAATGGAGAAAACAGAAAAAAGTAGTGACAACATCATTTAACTATTTTCATACTAAATGATTAAGGTATTTTTGTATCTTCTCTCATGAACTTGAAATCAATGGCTCTGTTTTTGTTCAATAGACTTGTAGAGTTTATCACAGTTCAGCTTGAAGTAAATGAATTGCCATATTGCAGAAATATAATTTTTAATGCAGAGATATGGGAAACATCAACTCTGGGAATAACTTAATGAGTAGTATACTTAGTTATTTCATCACTACTGGGCATAAAACCATGGATATTAGTACTGAAAAGCTCCGTAGTGTTAAAAAGATTGTGGAACACCAAAATTGTCATCTGGCATCTAATCTGACATGTAGTTTTGGGGCTTCCTTTTGTTAGGTCTTAAAAACAAAAATCACTGATCTTTGGTGCTCTTGAGACTAAACCTGGGGTAATGCTAACATAGTGAGATAACCTGGATAAAAAGATAAATATTTTCCTGAATTCTGGTATCTTAAGCATTCCTGAACTATTTGATATGCCCTATTTCCAGTTAGCATTTTTTTTTTTTAATTTGAAGACTAATTTTCACATATTTCCAGGTCCTAAAGTCCTTCCTAGAAAATAAGACCCAGTCCAATATAGCTTGTAGGTCTCAATATAGCAAACTACTCTATATCTACTTCTAATGCTTCTTAGTAATTACACAAATATTCTCTGCTCTTTGCCTGTCTGGAATATATGATTTAGTTAAATATTGGGGTCAATGCAGAGATATGAAACAGTTTATGTAGCAAGTCAGGCTTGATTATTTAATGCTCTCTCCAGGCCTTTACATAGAAATATGATTTTTGTAACCATTTTTTTTCAGTTTGAGCATTTTAATTCATCCTTAACTATAAGCACATTCTTTTTATTGAAATCAAAGAGTAAAAAATTCCACCCTATTAAATTCTATTGACAGCTTCTAAGCTAAAGGTAGTTTAATGTATTGAGTTACTCTGATGATTCAAGTAAGGCTTAACTGCTGCATTTAGTGGAGAACATTCAATACCAACCTTACAGGACAGAAATATGTATATGTTCAACAGGTGGATATGTGGGTTCACGGGGGTGGGAGGGGAAGGCACTGTTTTCAGCTCTGAAAGTGATACTGGATATTGCACAAGGAACTTCATTCTCATTCATCTTCCTGAAATCTGTGGTCAGTCTTTGTAAATTTAGTGATTAGACTTTTTAATGTTTAGCCTGAGTGAATGGGAACTTTAAACTTGTTCATTTTTTTTCTACAGCACTTGAGAAGAATGACACACTCTTGGATACCCTCTAATTCTTGGTGATAGAATTTTTCTATTTATAGAAAAATGATAGTACTTCAGTGCATTACCATAAATGTATGTGGTATTTTCAGATTATTGTATTGTGCAGTCATCTTCAAGTATCTGCCAGTTTTTTCATAAAACTCTAGTTTTCCATTGTATATGGTTATTAGTACCAAATTAATGCATTATTTAGCTACATGTGAATTTTATCTCATAGTAAGTGAATTTATTATTTACATAGTAAAATGTAAAAAAAATCCTCTCCTGAGCCTAGTCCAAAAGCAAAACATTTAAGGATACATTAGAATTGGTAAGTGATTCAAACTTTAATGTTTAAATACATAAAACAAGCAAGAAAACTTCACCCACACATTGAGCACATTGAGTTTACTTTGCTCTCATTTCTTTTCCCAAAGCATAAAAAAAAATTACTTGAAGTTATTATATTACCACCCTTTTCACCCCTGCAGATCCATCTATGAATGGTTCCCTTCTCTTTTCCACCATTACAATTCCACAAACATCTGTTTGCTTCTCTCTTTATCCCATAACAAGAATCTGACATATGAAAAACAGTGAAAAGAATGGTTTCCATTCATTTTAATTGGAGACGTGTGAGAAGGAAAATGTGTGTATTACCAAACTGCCTGTGCTACAAATTACATGTTAGACTAGAGGATGATTTCTGATAGGATCTTTATATTTGCCTTTCTCCAAAAATATCCATTCTCAAAAATAAGAGAAAGAATCTTGGTGATGACAAGAAAATGAACGCTATTCATAAAAGTTTCCTGCTGGCATTACTTATATACAGTTAACGAAGGGTATCAAGGATAAGTAAGATTACAAACAGTGATGTGAATAGAAAAAAGAATGAAATGTAAATTCCACAATGAGAACTTTAATGAAATCATTAGAGTTTCAGATGAGAGCAGAAATACATTTATGTTCTTCTTATTGTAGGATTAGAAACTAATCTTTCACATAAGCAAAAAGCCACTCTACCATGTGACAGCCTTTGTAATGTTGTACTTCCTGACTTTGATTTACACACAGAGGTAGAGGGAAATTTAGATTTTATACTCTGTGCTTCTTTGCCTTCAGTGTTTTGGGGAGACAGAACCAGGCACCAGGCACCAATGGGTTCCCAGCTAAAGTCTATAAAACTTTGTAGTACATTTTAAAAGTAAGCATTGCCTAGGATCTGTAATAAGGCATTTCAGGTCAATTCATTAATCATTTCTCTTAGGAATGCTTTAATTACACTGTTCTGAAACCAGAGGGGAAAATGGTAAATACTGTAGAGCCAGCAGACCAATACTGCTAATTAATATGGATTGTAGGAGAAAGTGTTGACTAAAAAGGCTTGAAAGAATTCTCGAAGGGATAATGAATTATGATCAAGAGGATTTTATTAAAAATAGACCTGCTAACAATACTAAAATCCTATGTACTCTCTAACACCTTTTACTCCCTTACAAATGTTTTACAGATGTTAATTAATTCTCCAAACATTTTAATAAATGAAGTAAATACTATTATCCCCACTGAGGAGACTGTTTTTTTAAAATTGAAAGACTTGCCAAGAATAGTATGTCAATGGCAGATTTGGGAATAGATATTGCCTGATTTCTTTTTTTTTTTTTTCTCTTAGTCTTTGTAGGCCACACTACTTTCCTTTACAGCCTGATCCAAACCTACCAAAATCAACAAGAACCATTCCGCTGACCCCGTGGGACTCTAAATTGCCCACAAAGAGACATGTCAGACTGTTGATCAGGACTATTGCCAGTAAAAATACTAGACTGCAACAATACAGAAAACACACGGTAATATGGGTAAGGAGCAATTGTCCTTTATCCTACTTCAGGGTAGTATTTGATGGTTAAAGAAATCTCAGAGGGAAAAGAACAATTTATGATGGTTTCCCTCTACAGTATTGGACCAGTGCCTTTGTGTGGTATGACATCATGCCATACTCCTTTTGATTATTTTGGTAGGAAAGACAAAAGGAAGATCTTATTACTAAATGAGAACTTTCGCAAAATTAGTGATGACAAATCTAAATATCCAGCTAAATGCTAGTTAATTATATTGTACCTCTTTAGAATACCTCAAGTTTTTCAAATTATTACGTTAAATTATTAATTTGATCACTCTTTTTATGCATAAACCTATTTAAATGCCAGGAAAGATTTGATTTTCTGGCCCTTTTCAATGGTTTCTGCATACTGTTAGAAACATGCAATGATTCATTTCCAAAAGTGGTTACATTTGGTTCTAGGGCTACCTCTAAACATAAGACAGCGTAGGACAAGATCTTCACATATGAAAAAACACATAGGCTATGTTGAGTTTTTACGTGTGAAAGGCTTATTGAACGGGATTTATTTTATGATCTTTAGAATGAAGATTGTCTTCCTTTTCATAATATAAGATATGGTGTTATAACATGATTTTTGTACATTGATAAAATTCCTCTTGCATTGAGAGGGAGTTCAGTCATATCAATGAGCTCATATAACGATTCTTTCCCAATTTCTACTTCAGTTGATCACTTCTACATGCTTTGATTGCAGGAACAAAACAGAACTGAGAAATCCAACCTGAAAATTAGTTCTGCTATCACATGCATACGATGATCTAGTATATAAAAAGATTAATAAACAACTAATCCTACATTTTTTGAAACAAACTACAAGCCTTCTTTGAGTAGAAAATCTTTTCAATAGTTAGATAGAGTGCCGATATCAAAAATATTGCAGCTAACCTTGCAAAATAGAGCTCTAAATGGTCACCAGAGGGCACAAAATGCCTTTGAATAAACATAAGTGGAAGATGTACACCAACATCCTCTAACCTGGTCCCTGAAGCTAAGATGTAAAAATCCCAGTTTTTATATATGAATAACACTTTGTTGTGTTCAGAGGTAGTTAGTACTCTTGCTGGGTTTTAGATTTTGAAAGTAGAGAGCTGTAGGTGTTTTGGTGAATAAAAACAAGCAAACATATGTAGAAACTTTTGCTAGGTTCCATTGTTTTTACTTGAAAACTGACTCCCAGTGTATGAAAGCATGCTTGCAACTTTTAGGTATTCACAGAATAATTGTACTAATTTCAGCCTATGAGCTTGACCCATTATTCACCCATTATTGTCCCTCTACTTGTGAGAAAAATCCAAGAGGAATTACTAGTGTAAGGTACCTTGCTGAGAGATGTAAAGATGCTTTATCAAAGACTACTTCCAAAGCAAATTCATAAATGTCCTTGGCTATGGTCTCCACCAGTGCAAGTCTTTCATCTTGCATTGTGACTAACAAAAAGCTAAGAACAGCAACACGATGGACACAAAGCTTTTCTTTCATATTCTTCAACTATTTCATGCTTTTTTTGGCTAGCCTCTACTATCCATGTTTAAGGAAAGCATGGGTCCCGTAAGTGAGAAAATGGATTAACTGACAAGATTTGTGATCAAGATAGGTGGTACAACATTCAAATTTCGAGGGAAGAATTTATCAATCCTGCTACTGTGTCTGAGCCTATCTAATCTGACAAAAATCCAGTATGGATAACGTATAAAGTTCCCTTCATTCATCTAAAAATGAAGTGGACTAAAATATAATGAGGTCATGTGGTAAGGATTTGAACTATTGTACTGATAATAAGATCTGAAAAAATATGTAGGGGGTATAAACAAATCTACTACTAAGTTCAGATTGAAACCTGTCCAGCAAAACATCAAGTTGGGAAAATATACTGACCACTTACTTCATGAATAAATTACACTCATGAAAACGATATGAGAAAAATCATATTTGCAAAATGTAGATTCTTGATATATTGTCCTAGTGCTAGTGATTGCTTCACTGTCTATTTTTGGCATCAATGACACTAACAAGCTATTAGCTCAAAAAGTTTTTTGTTAGTGTAGTTGAAACATTCAGTTATGGTGCTGAAGGTCCAAGGCTCAATCAGCACATGGCTATTGCAGACACATTCTGTACCCCAAGAGATGTGCTAATATCAGCACAATCAAGAACAAGAAAGGAGATCCTGATGACTTCTGTTTTAAATTTCAGTATCAAATGCTGCAGTGTACTACAAGACAATTCCCTAAGGTGAGTAGGAAAGTCTTCCAAATTAAACATGCTGTTAAACTAGATTAAACTGACAAAAAACAGATAAATCAGATTAAAGTCTGATCCTACTCCAACCTTAATTCACACTGCTGTAAAATTATATCATTACAGCACACAGAACAGAGAATTAAAGATGAAGTGCCAGCTTTAAATTTGATTTCCTCACATTTGCCAGTCTCAGATTATCTAGTGCTAACAGCATGACTAACACTTCACAGGCATGCCTGAAAATAAATTCCTCTAATCCAGGTCCTATCCTGCCAGCATCTGAATTGTCTCACGGGCACCACTAAACGGATTGAATGAGGATCTAGTGGAACAGAAGGATGTTGGAATATAGCACTAAAACTCAGGATCATTAAGGCACACATCGATTAAAGAAGAGGAACTAGACAAACTCAGAATAAAATGTGCTGTGAGGAAATAAAATGTCCACTTGCTTACAGTTGTAAGAAGTATCACCACAAGAAGTACTACCTTTGAGAGAAGGTAGTGCTACAGTCAAGAGATTGTAGCCAAAAATCTGTATCTGTATTTCTGTAATGGATAGAAAAACATAGTGAGACATTTTGGCACACAGGAAAGGATGTCCATTTATTTCCTCCATTTACTGTAAATATGGTGACTTTCAGATATAGAAAAAAAACCCAGAAGTATAGCATAATTGATAAAAAGCTATTAGCAAGCATATGTTTTTGAGACAATCACTACATTTACTCCTCTGCTTTATAGATGTGCCAGGTTATACCTTCTGTAGTTTTCAGGAGTCATTCTTTAGTTCAGATGACACTGATTGGATCCAGATCTACATTCAGATTTGCCACAGTGTAGCCTGTTGCAGAGGATGTTAGAAGTTGGTACAAACCTTAGGTTCAGCTGAGGCTTTCACTGAAAGTCTCACTTTAAAAATTATAAAATACTGTTTTACTTGTACATGATGACTACTTGTATATGATTCAATAGATTTTTAGCCTGTGGGAGAATTATATAAATGAAAGAGAAAGAATCTAAATAAATATTTTAAGCATTCGATAAACAAAGCAGCCACAAACTAAGTAGACTACAAATCAAACAAACAAAGAAATCTAGTAATCTGCAGGAAACCACAGATGAACTTGGGAGTATGTTGATGAAGAGCACTGTTCAGGGTCGTCTTTGTGGAGAAGACATCACATGCCATACAACTGCTTATCTCCAAGTATAATAAGATATTGGCTTTTTGTAAGCAATTTGGACTATCCTGATCTTGCCTGTGATGCTGTGTGAAGTGAAAAATATGGAATTTTAGCCTAGATTAGCCAAGGCTAAATTAAACAACTAAAAGAAATGTAAAAGTATGACGTATACAGAAGAAGTAATACAATGAATTTGCTCATTCAGCAGTCATTTTAACATTGCTTTTAAATATCTGAAACCAGAGGGTCAGATTCTTGGAAGTACTTTCTCACTTTCTTAATTTTACTTATGTGAACAATTCTGAGATGTTCAAAACACACTCAAATGTCAAACACTGAGCAAACTGGTTCTTAGCGTAGGTGATTTTAGGACAAAATCTGAAAATGAATTTGCCTGCTACTAGGGTCGTAGTGCCTTGTTCTTTAACTCTTAATCATATGTTATTAAGGAGAATTCACACCTGTTACCCATACAATGAATAAGGAAAATTGATGCCAAAAAGCAGGGGTCAAAAAATCCAGTTTACTGAGCTACCTAAATTAGCCAATAGGCAAGTAGTATATGCGTCTGCTAGAAGCAGCTGGATAACACCCTTTGCCTAAGCCAATGAGGAGGATGTCCTATCATGGATGTAGAAAAATATACTGAGAATGATAAAGGAACTCTTTCAATCTTTGCTATTAAAAATGTTCTACTTTGGGCAAGAATTATGCCAAAGTGAATGACTCTGTATATTGGAAATTAGAGGGGTTTTTAAGTGATGGAAGAGGCATGGAATCTATATAATGCAACTCTGAACAGTAGCACAAAATACCTAAGTCCAAGACAACCTGTTTCCATCAATACATCCTAATCACTGCTTTCTTATTCAGTAAATTTGCTTTGGCCCCTAATTTTCACCAGAGCTTACAAGGCAAGATAAAAGACTATCCCCAGAATGCTTGATGTACTCTAGAAACTGTGCTCAGCTCTCCTTTCAAGCAGAGACAGGAGCTGAACTTGAATTTACAGTGCCGTAGATGAGTGCTCCAATTATGGGGCTAGTGGATAAAAGCTATATTAAGTAAAATGTTTAATATAGGTAGGTCCCACCTGCCAAACCTATTT
This sequence comes from Rhea pennata, assembly GCF_028389875.1. Lineage (NCBI taxonomy): Eukaryota > Metazoa > Chordata > Aves > Rheiformes > Rheidae > Rhea > Rhea pennata. Next base: position 14,464,784 of record NC_084664.1, read on the forward strand.
TGAGAAACCTGCTGACTCAGGACCCATGGACAAAATGAGCACAGCAATGTCTGCGAACCTGATGGACACAAGGAGGCAGTTATGGAGAGGACCACTTAAGTCTGACTTCCAGATGTAGGTGGAAGTCAAGAGTCAATCTACATTTTGGATGTGGCATTTATGTTCTTTGTTCTTCATCTTCAAGCAGTCAGATAGGGAGGTAGAAAACACTGCATGTATCAAATCAAAGTATACGCACTTATGATGGAACAAATCCTCAAGAACAGGCTGTGTGTTTCATTACTTTTTCACACCCTCCCAATTTCAACAGAAGTGTATGCCAGCAAAATAAATGAGACAAGTTTGTTTAAAAGGCAAGTGAGATAGGAAGAAAAACAACCAAGCATTAAAAAATACATAAATTTCTCAGCATTCTAGTGTAAGATCTGAAATGTATTCTTTTTTTTTTTTTTTTTTTTTTTTAGTAGCAGCTTGACTGCAGTCATACCAGCTCTGATGCAGAAAACGAAACTACATTAATTAGGAGTCACATTTACAGAATCAAATAAGAAGCTGAACAATGCCATCTCCCCACCTTTATCTTCTATTCAAACCCCTGCATCCTTGAAAGGTGATTTTGAGGAAGTGAGTGAGGTAGGGTAAAGGGTTTGCAAAGTAACTGCAGCCTTGTCCAGGATGAATTGCTGTCTCTCTACCACAATAAGAGCTACAGTATCCCTGTTCGTACGTTTCCTGAATAGAGAACAAGAAGAGCCAGAAGTATTCAAAGGAAAATTGTAATTGGAACCTCCAGTAGTTCCAAAAACAAAGGGAGCTAGAAGGGGAATATCATGATTCATTTTGGCTACTTGGTCGTATCATTTGTTCTTCCTTGGACCTATAAACTGGTACATAATGACATAATTAGGAATATAGGAAAATTAGAAACAGAAACCAGATGTTCAGAACTTGTAACACCTTTCCTTATTTCCTCCAAGTTACCAAAAAAAAAAAAAAAAAAAAAAATCAGCGTTTGTGAATGTAACCCTCTAATATTAGAATAAAATCGTGTGTTCTAGTAGCCGATCGTGGCAGAACTCTTCATTTGCCTCTTTTCTGTTCTCAAGTGGCAAATTGATATGACACAATGCAGAAATGTTTTCAAACACCCATCCTGAAAAGCTTAAAGGATATCTGTAATACATTAGTTTCTGAAAACCTAGATGTCTGTATAATGTGTCCATATCTGTAAATTTCTACAGGAAAACTAATCCAAGCAGATCTGAGTTAACATCTGTCTACAATATCAGCTACTTAAGTCAATGTATTAGTCAAGACCATATCTAGGGAATATCTCAAAAAAAAGAAGCGAAAGCAAAATGAATAATATCTACATAATTCATATAGAAAATGATTTCTGGTCTTTAAAAGTTTAAAGATTTTGCTTCTGCTACTTCCTTCTCTAGTGACAAGCTAGAAGCAAAAAGAAAGGCTGAACAATTTTGTTTTGATAGAGACATTCAAAATGCTATATCATATCTTTGTCAATACTTTGTATAAATATAATACAGTTTGGACTCAAAAATTAACAAATCAGTACCCTTGTCAGTTATGGTATGTCAGGAATGGTATCTGGATGGTTGCAGAGGGCAGGGTTTGAACTGGATTATAGTGTTACAACACAAAACACATTTTCAGACACAGCACCAGGACGTTTCCTACCAACAAACATCAACAAACATCAGCACTGATAAAAAAGAAAAAAAAATGCTGGTTAGTATAGATTGAGGAAGCTGATTTATTTACAGTATACAAATTAAAGTTGTCGCATTTGTCCAGATGTTAGCAAGTTCTGTTTCCACATCTCTTATTCTCCAAGGATTCTGGCACATAGAGAATGAGACAACTGCCTGAGGATGAAATAAAGTAAAAATATTTCCTTTATATGCACAAACATTTGCTACAATGACTATGAGGGACTATTACGTTAGTAACCAGTACCAAACTTCAGAACTTTATTGAATAAATAATATTCATTTCAGTAGCATAAAATCCAGCAGTATCAAGAAGCTAATACAGTGACAGATGCAATCCCATTCTGACTGGAGGGTCTTGGGGTGGAAAGATTGGTAACATCAAGTGGCTACAACTGACAAAGAAATCCCTACACCATTCACTTCCTTATAAGTAAATGTAAGCCCACAATATTTCTCTCTTCCTTCCCACCTGTACCTCAAATATTTTTTTACTCTGTTATAAGGGAGTTCACAAGATAAACTGAGTACAAATAAGACTTTATAAAAAGCCCGCTTAAATACTCTAGTATGAAAAATCAAATTTTAGCTGACTCACTCCCTTTAAAAATATATTTATTATTAATACATTTTCATATTTTCCTAAAAATCTGGAGACATTAAAGTATTGCATTTTTGTCTGGGAAAAGAAAACAGCAAAAGAGATAAGTCTTTGTATGATTTTCTGTTTGAAAATGTCAAAATGTTTGATCTCCTCTTAGACTAAACAAAATGTAGAACGTTTGCAATCAAATTTCATTTCAAGTTGCTCCACTATGATCTTTTTATGCTACTTCATGTTTTTTTCCAAGTGTTTTCTACGAACTGGTCTCTCCTCACGTTCAAGGATGCAGAGTGGCCAGTGCTGAGCTGCACCAGGAAGCTGTACCATTGCCCCAGAGGGCTGCAGTCCAGCCAGAAATCTCGAAACCCTTATCGTGATGCCCAGAGAGGTGAGATAAATATTGATCATATGCAGGAAGATAAATATTGTTCTCATTTGCCTATCAGAAATTTGAGTTTCACTGAAAAGTTTTCAGTATTTGTATTTTGGGGTAAAGATTGGCATTTTGCTTGCTGGAGATGGAAGGTGTTCTCACAGAGAATATTCCACCCAGAACACCCCACCTGCTTTCAGTCAGCTCTGAAATTCACGTGGGTGCAGCTTCCCCAGCTTGCACCCTTCGCAATGAACAGCTGAAATCAAAGGGCAATAAGTAAGGCTTGGGAGCCAAGCGAATTCCTGTACCCACTGGGCTTTTGTGAGGCCATTTTTCACAGATGTTTGATTATTTCTGATTCACTCCAGCAGGTTCCACTAGCACTCAAACTCCTGTGACTTCAGGAATAACCATTTTTTAGACTACAGAAGTTTTGAGACATTGTAACAGTCATAGTAAGAAGGAATGGAAAGGATGAGAGAAAAAAAGGTTGGAAGAGATGAGGAAAAATATAGCTTAGCAAGGATTATCTTAAGTTGCACTCCTGTTAATCTTTCATAAATGATTACAAAGATCAGATTTCAGATTGATTCAAGATGAACCAATATCACCAACTATTGTATGTTGATTTGTGAAATAATGAAATAGCTATGATAGAGTCTGGCTCTATTATGTGTCCCTTCCAATTATTTCCCATGGGATGAAGTAGATGTAAGAGTACCACTATGGTGCAGTATATTTTGCATTCATTTTGCAAGTAGTATTATTATACAAGATGCAAAATAAGTCAGAATTAAAATTCATGTGTAAAAATAGGACTTATACAGAAAAATAAGGTTATATATACACTTTGAAGAATATGGAATTCAGTTTATTACAAAAGTCAGATAATTAACGTTTGCCCCTTTTTCTTAAGAAAATAAAAGAATTTCCAGTAACGGTAAGCGGACACTCTTCTGAAGTCCAGTCTTCAGATTCCTCACAGAACAAACTCTTTCAGTGTGTAATTCAGGAGCTATAAAATGTGGACTATTGACACAGCAGACCACATTGTCTCTTGCAGGGCCATTATGGTCTCCCTTGTCTTTGGGAGTTTGTTTATTTAAAAAATAATATATGCTGTGTATGGGCATATGATCCAGAGGGTGAACAAAATAAAGACAGATGGCAATGGATTAACTCTGGTGTATTTAGTTCCAAAGTAGCCTTTACAGTTATAAAATCATATATTGCAGAAACTGATGAGAATATAAAAAACTGATATATAAAATTGTCTATGTAAGATATAATGGCCAGGTTTAAAAGGTGGATGGATGTAAATTCATATCTCTATCAACTTCAGTTTTATACTGATTTATATCAAGATGATCTTGTGATTCCCTTACGTAAATATACTACTGAAATATACCTGCCCATTCAATATATGCTATCCCTTGTATAAATGCTGTTACTTCACTTCAACTTTACTATTATTAGGAGTATGAATATTCCAGCACATAAAGAAGTCAACAGTTTGTTTATTCAAAAAACTAGCCCTAGAATCTTGTTCATTGTACGTGCTCAAGCCAAGGAGTGATTCTCCATTATCCAGGCAGACAGGGTAGTTAGACATGCAGTTCTCCTGTAGAATTAAAGATAAGAGGTGATCAGCAGTTCTGTTACAGTAAGAGATCCTAACGGTACCTTCCTAAACTCAAAACACTAAAAAAAATTAATGGCACTGGATACTCCCTTCAGACATTGCAAACAAATGGTTTCAGTTAGTGTATTCTTCCTAATAAATCTTACAGGCTTTAAAAGTGAAAGTTAGTGTTAAACAGCATTTCAGTCAGTTTCTAAATACATTGCTCTTAAAAGCCGATGACAAATAATGTTCCTGTTTAGAAACCAAAGGCTGCTTCAGGAAGACTGTAGAATGAGTCCTGTTTTCTGATCAATTGCACATGATTTTTGAGTAATGGCAGAGTATCCAGGGGATGAAAACAAAGAAGCTGTGACTATTGGAAAGAAAAACAACAGTTTTCCAATCCTCCATCTCATTCTACAGGTGATGTACTGGCTGGATCCTCCTGGAATTTCCCAGGCTTTCACAATAAAAGACATGAAAAAATGTATGAAAAGCAAACCTATTGGTAGCTGTATTTATCCATCACACAAAAGAATCTGTTAACACTGAAAAAAGGAATACTTATCATTTGATTTTCCCATTCACCTCAGTAAATCAAACGTGTCTGTGCCTCTCCATGAAATTGTGAAGCCTAGTTTTTAATTTCTGCCATCTATGCTGAGGCACTCCTCTTCCTCATAGCTATTGGCCACTGAATCATGTCGTTTGTACCAGAGATAAGGTACTGAGTATCTAATGTATCTATATTATATGTATAAAATAAACTAGATGTCTTTACAGAAAAAGTAATGGCATGATGTCAGATATATGGATGCCAACAGTACATGGACTCTGAAACAGTTTTCTGCCCTGTATATTCCCTCATTTTGGAGCAGTAGGTAGAAGGATCTTCCCTTTTTGTATGTATTGATAACTTCAAGCTAAAAGGCAGCCATGGTAAGACCTAGATCAGAGCATCTAGACAAGAGATTTTTGTCTGAATCCGTATGTAGCAATATTTCGTAAGGCAATAGTCCTCTCTGCCCTTTTTTTTATTGGAAAGACTCAAACTTTCAGGTTTCAAGCTTTGAAATGCCATGTCAGCATGCCAGCATGAGTTACTGTTAGGAGTATGACAAATCATCTCTTTACAGGACCATCAAAGAGTAAATTGTATGGCACACGTAATATCATTCACTTTAGCAGTGATAGACAAGCACCAGCAAAAAAAAGGCATGTAATTTAATAGCACACTCTGGCAAAGATGAAACACGAGGGTCACATATTCAACTAATGGATCAATGTCATATCTTTAAAATCTGCTAAGAATAAGTATGATGTATAACAGCTTATCTATGAAAGTTAACTGATGGTTTTAGTTTAAGAGATATGGTCAAATTTAATGGCTACAATTCTTAAACAGGACTGAATGAGACAAAAGTAAATTGGTCATTGGGGATGGTGCAAAGTAGCAAGCACTTATTTCATGAGGCTTTTCACAGAACTGACTGAAGTGGGAGAGGAAGAAGTGGATAGCTTTACATTTGGTAAGAATGTGGCTGTAGGCATGTTCATGACCAAAATGACTGATACAAATAACCGCCTGTAATATATAAGCATTGAAAGATATGGGTGTTATTATTGCTTAAAATGAGGCTTTTACATCGTTGTCTTCTATAGTCACTTTAGTTCACTTTCTTGGTTGAAGCCAAAAATAGATGAGACAATTTTGTCTTTAAGGCCAACCTATTATGAATATGCAAAACTACATTTTATCTACTTAATTTTTTGGCAGTTAACAGCTCTTTCAGCAAGTGTCAATTTATTTTTGCAGATTTACTGGTCCTTAAGGTAATAACATTTCTGTTTTGTTTGCCCTTTCCTACCTAAGGAGTAAATGCTATATGCAGTTACGAGAAAAATGCCAGCTTTCTTGCTTTTCTTTTGCAGAATCCAGAATATCTGCTTTCTCCTCCACAGTCTAAAACAGCCTATGGAAATCTTTAGAAGAAATATGCAAATATTCAAGCAAAAAAAAATACTTAAATTCTAGATCCTATGCATAATCCTTGCATCTCTTTTTTTGTGCACTGACACACTACAATATGAGTAAAAAGTAAAGAGAGAACACTCACAAGTTAAATAATTTGATGAGTTTGAATAGCTTTTCCAGTATGAATTCATGCCAGCCCAGCCATGCAAAACTGAGCAGCTAACTTTGAAGGGAGACCTTAAGAAGGAAGAGAAAAATACCACTGCAGTCATCCAGTCTCTCAAAATATCATTGCTGTAATTGCTAGAATTATAGCTTGTGGTTACCTGCCACATTCTTTGGTGCTCAACTCACGGTCGTTGTGCTGCACAGTTTAAAACACTGTCTCAAAGCTGTTTTGCAATCCAGATAATGTTATATCTGCTGCATACGGTACTGTGTCAAGCAATAAAAGCAGGCCTTGAGACAAAGGGAGTTGAAATATACTCACACACATAACAAGTGACGTTTTAGATAAGTAGAAAACATTGCACATTGGATGTCTTGCCAAAGAAAGCGTCTCAACCTTTCGTTCTTAACCAAAGTGTAATAACAATAAAAAGTATACTATATTTTTCATCTTCCAACTTCTGTGATCACAAAAGAAACAAGAGACTCTCAGCATTCAGCCTGTTTCCCAAAGTCTTTTCTCTGGATCTCATTGCCACTGATAATGAAGATATTTGGTAAGTCATGGTAAACAGCCAATTCTTACATATGCCATCTTTGTCACACTGTATAACTCTTCAATGGCTTGGTAACAGTAGGAATATTAAACATATTCTGATAAGAAATTGATTTCTGATACCTTATTGTAGCCATTTTATAAATTACCTTTCTCTTGAGAAGTGATCATCAAAGGAGACACAGATCAGGGGTTTTTTTTTACGTTGTTACTATTAATAGAATCAAACTATTATTGTTAACAGCAGATAAATATTCACACAATAAATATTCACACAATACTTTCAATTATTTACCCACATAGTTCACCCTTGCACACACACGCAGTCATTCACATTTACCTTGCTGAAGCAACAGCAGGGAGGCCAACCCTAGCTGTTGACTCAGCAGCAGGATTGTATGGATGCACCAGTGGCTTCTGGTAGGTGATCAGAAAGTCCCTCAGGGTCCCCTTGTTTCTTCAGGCACATATATATAACCCTGAAGTCTTTGGGTATATTGGCCACCATCTTCTTGGATGTGATCTGAGTTATACAACCTGTTATTGAAGCTGGTGGCCTTGGATAGATTCAGCAATTCTTGGTGTCCCGAGTTTACATACAGGAAAGTTATATAAAGTTATATAAAAATTATCATGCAAGCTCAGACTGAAAATGTATTAAACATGAGAAGGATTGTATTGTACAAGTATCTAAGAGGACTGATGATGCTCACTTGATGTTTCTACAGTTTTATTGCTACTAGCCGGCAAAATGATCTGATGAATCAACGTGTTGCCAAACATCCGAGCTGTGACCTTCCCTACAGATTTTTTTGGATTGGTACTAGCTAACCTCTCTACCTGGTCAAGTTCATTTCTGTCCTGAAGGATATGCATCAGATCATGAAAGAAGCTGACATTATTGTGACAGTGAAATGGTCATTTATATTTATAAACATGGAAAACTTGTTTGATATCAGTCTGACTTAATTACGTGGAAACATATGGAATGTTGTAAAACCTTGCATGATATAGATGATTTTGTTGTTGCATTTTGCTCAGCAGTATTAGGATGACATGGAAACATAGCCAAAATACTATTTCCTCAGTGGTCCGCTTAATGTTCAACTCCTGTTTTGTCTTTATTTTCATTGTATGTTTCCCTTTTAGTTAGTCCTAGAACAAAAGTGTTAACTATAAGTCCAGAATTTTTTGAAGCTAATGAAAGGCTTTGCTATTGGCACAATAAATTAGAAGATCAGGTCATTATTGTGTGGAGAAAGCAGTAACCTAATGAATAGAAGTGTCTATCTCCATACAGTGTATAGCACATAGATTGGAAAATCAAAGTTGTGAACTATCAGCATAGCTAAAGGGATAATAATTTTAATTAGACAGTAGCAACCATTTACTGTAATTACTATGCAAAAAATACTGTGAAACAGAAATACTGGAGGTACTCCAAGAATAACATCTACACTCATGAAAGATCACCCAAGAAATATAGCCTTTGATTCAGACTTCTAATACACATATTAAATATTGACCTTTATTAAATGAGGTGGCATGACCTATACATATAATCTGTTCACCCCTTACAGAGGCCACTAATGACTTTCCTTGACAGAGTCCTTATCATTTGATGTTCCTTTATGCTGGATTGTTTCTGTTCCAATACCTACACTCATACCTACCAACTGAGCAGATTAGAGTGAAGATACTTTATCTGATTTAAACTAATCAGAATGAGTGTCATTTTTGCCAAGGCAACATAAAAATTATTCTAGGTCAAGTTAACTGGCAAAGGCAAAGTGTAAACATATTGATACTTACATGACATTTCATTTTATTGCATAACTGAGAAAAAAAATCCTCTCCTTTTGAAGGGAGTTAATAAACTAGATGAAAGAAGAAAAGCTACTAATACAAGAAAGATGGACCTAAGGACATAATCAAGGATGAAATTGGTAGAACCTCCATTAGCTTATTTTGTGTAGATATTGATAAGATGGCAATGTATTCCTCAAATAGGAGTACCAAAATACAGGATTTAGCAGAACTGAAATAAGCACTATAAATTTACATAAATCAGTACTAAAGTTGAATTTGAAAGACTTTCAAACACGTTAAGATAGAAAAATACATAGTCAAAACAGTATAAGCTCTGCTGCGTAACAATGTAATGATCCCATGAAATAATTGTGAATGATGGATGTTAATGTTTGAAAACGCAGATTCAGCTGACCTATTTTTTTTTAATCCTGCTTTTTTCTTCTTTTTTCAAACAAGGTATTTTAGCAAAGTAGAGCCTTGAAACTTGGAAACTAATCTTACGTTCCACTGCATAATTTGTATTGCTTATTTGGGATTCAGCCTTAATGACAGATATGTGTACTTTTAGATTTTTATCAAATCCTGCTATTCTTATGTACGTCCTGGGGATTTGTGTTTAAAGATAAAGGTTTATTAAAATGAAACCAAAGGAAGAAATGTTGACAAGAGGAAGAGCTAAAAAAACCCCTAGATATTAATGAGATTCAGTCATTGTTCAAGTCTAGATGCTTAAAATATTAAAATTCATTTCTTTCTTTTTGCAATACTAAAACTAGGCAAGAGTTTCAATTTTATTTTGAGACAATAGTATCTTACTGTACTTACCCTCTTAGTACAAATATAAAGATAAGAACAGCGCAATAACTGAGTTTTAATTTAAATCCGTTGGACTAGGATTTTGTTGTTTAAATTAAAATCTAATTTGGAGGAGGTTTTTTTCTCCTTCTAAAGAAAAATGTAATTTAATAAGTTTTTACATTTAGGATTCTAATTTATTCTGTTAGAGCTCTGCCGAAGCTCCACCCACTGGTGAAAACACTGCATAATTGGTCTTCTCACTCAGCTTCAGGTAAGTGTCCCTCTCTCAGAAGAGGACTTTCAGACCTTCCTCTCAGAAGAGAAACTTTCAGCCTTCATCATTCTCCAAATGAAGCCAATTTTTTGAAAACACAGCCATCTCTCAGAATTGATTCAACTTTCTCCATTTACTCTCCAATAAAAGTCCTTTTGCACTGAAAATCTTCTCTACTACAGATATAAGCTTTGCTAATTGAATACGTACTGCACAATTACAGGACATCACAAAACCGTTACAGAACAGGACGTATTGCTGAAAGCACTGGATTTCTTGTGCACAAAGTGCGTGCCACAAAATACTTAAAACAGGTATTCTGGTAAGGTTTATAAAGGTCTACTTAAATATAATAAAGGATTATTTTCAAATAGTACATTGTTTAGTACATATGCAGTCAAGTTTATTGAGACTGATCTGTGTTCCAGCTCCAAACGATGGCTGTCCCTCTGACAATAGAAAGTGATTCATTCTATTTAGAAGGAAAACTTTATCTTAGCAAAAGTACTGCAGAATTATCATTTTTTTTCCATTAAGATATGAATCATGCATTCCCCTTTTACTTGATGAAGTACTGAATTGAAGTATTGATGAAGATATGAATCATGTGTTTCCTTTACTTCTGATGAAGGATTAACATAAATAGCTGTATTAAGCATTTGGTTTGTCATTTATTTCCATAAACACACATCATAACTTTCCTGCCTGAGAAGACATCAAAATCTGGTGTGTTGGAAACTTTTGTGAGTCTACTAATAAGAAGTTGAACTAACATCTACCCATTCATCAAAACTCATCCAGTCTGGAGATTTCACTCTTCATCAGAAGCTCTCTGGGAGAATCTTAAGGAACTGTTGTAGCATACGAATATGCTGATTTCACTAGTGAGTTTCCATATATTCCTCATATGTATATGAATTCATAGCTTATAGTAGAAGAACCTTTGGAGATTGATATATATTAAAAAAAAAAACTGCCAAAAGATTAACAAAAAGTCTGTTCGTCACCAGCGACAGTGTCGATAATAAGACCATAAAGCAAGGAATACTTAGTAGGATCCAGAAGTCCTTTGGTTTTCTTGAAAATCCTTTGTGAGACACCCATCACAGAAGAAATCACAACTCTGGGGCCTGGAGGGGGAAGCATTGTAATGTGAATATTTAATAAAATTCATTATTTTAAATATGCACTTCTTGTGTTTTCTTTTAGTGTGAATCCTGAAGGAAAAGTACAGATAGGAATGTTGTGACATACAATAGCCAAAATGACTAGCAGTGCAAGGGTGTGCAAAAACATGAAAGCTTTATCATGAGCTCTCCAAAGAATTCAGGATATATCAGAGGAGAAGGAAATATGGAAGACTGTTTTTGTGATGATGTCTAGGGCATGCTAAGAGGCAGATTTTTCAGAAGTCTCTACTTCTGAGGGTTAATGAGGTTTGCATCCCGTCCCACACAACTGGACAGGAGAATGTGTCTAGCTCCTTATGTTCCTGTAGAAATAATGTCCCCCTTATATCACTGTAGTTGGCTCTTTCAGAACCAGTGGGCTAAAATGGAGATTTATGTACACAAGGAAGAAGACTGAAAAATGCTCTATTTATAACAGCAGTAATAAAAAGGCAAAGTTCGTACACCTGTAAAAACTCAATGCAATGTAAGTTTTTATGACTGGGCTATTAGTAAAAACTATTTTTTAAAAAATCTTTAAAGAAAATATTTATAAAGGTATTTAAAGTTGATTCTGTCTCCTGTTAGTCTGCTCAGCTTCTTGTTATTTTGAGGAGGCACTCTGCAAAATTCAGCTTTTCTTAGAATCCTTAAAAATCTCTTGCACAGGAAAAACATATGGAAATAGCCCACAGGAAGCACATATCAGATAAACACAGGAAGTAATTATTCAGCAGGAAAGTTTGGAGGAAATGAGTTGTTTTTCTGTCAGTTCTGGTGTTCTGTGGGTTTCAGGACATCAGCAGTAATGAAGGAAATAGATTAGCAATTGCAGGGCAGCTATTGTTTATACAGTGTTGACACCAAATGTCACTCTCCTAGAATTTACCTTGTAAAAATAATTTAATATTGTACTAAAGTCAAGCAGTCTGTCTTTTCCTCTAACAGTATCACAGCAGTTAAACTGAACATCTGCTCTGCACTAGAGAGGCATGTGAAGAAAAGTATTCACCTGGAAAAGTAATAAAATTGAAGCAAAATATATTAAATAACTTCCAAGTATTTACTAACAATGCTTTGTTTCTTGTTTTAAAGATGACAAACCTCTGTTTTAGAAAATGACCCGATAGTAAAGGATCAGCATAAATCCCATCCATTAAGAGTTTTAATTGTTGTTTTACTTCTTCATCAAAATGTTAAAAAAAAAAAAAAAAAAAAAAAAAAAAACTTTCATGAAATAAAACTCTTGAAAGCTATAAGGGGCTCTCATTCCTGAATCAACTTGTTATGCATTAGGCAAAGATGTATATCCACATTTCCTTCATCTCAGTCAATCCTGCAGAACATTAAGTTCTAAACAATCATATTTGCTCTTCATTTGAAAACTTCCCTATATTTTAACTGAAATAAATATTCTTCTATACAAAAATCTTCAGGTTTGACAAATCGGCATTTTCCTTGTGAAAGTGTGTCATGGGGAAAACATCTCTACCCTACTATATTCCTAGTTTCCCCCCCCCCCCCCCAAAAGGAGAAAGATGATAATAAGGAAAACAAATAGCTATGAAAGGGTTTTTTTGTGTAGGTGACAAGGTAGCCGGTGTTGTCCATGCAAGCTGCATGGAGAAAAGGAGAGAACAAGAAGCAGGAGAAACATCCAGAAGCAGCAAATGTAAGCATTATATTCCCCTTCTGATATGCACAAATATTTGCCCAGGACAGTAGGATTACAGCAATTGCTCCTTGGTCCCCATGCTGAGGATTACAGAAATTATCAGCCACCCCGCTGAAGACAGAACTGAGCTCTCTATTCCTGAGTAGCTATCCTGGTGCTACCACAGAGGACATAAACAGTGAAATCCCATGTTATTTCTCAGATGTATGCTTGTCTGAATTGCCATCAGGCCTGTGGGATTCTCTATGTTAATTGTTTACTATGGTCTTAATTTTGCCTGCTATCCTTCCATCCTTTCAATTGATTCAGTCAATGACTTGGGTAGCAATTATATTAAATTGACTGAATGCATTGTTACGAAGATATCAGTTCAAACTATCTAGAATATTTTTCTCTGAGGATTTTAATGTCTTATTTTAGCCACTCATAAACATAATACTGTATCATAAGCATCTCATTTGGAAATGATTTGTTAGAAATGATTTTTGTTAGAAAAATAGCACAATGAACGTTTTCAATAACTTTAAATATCTCTTTGCATTTCTTCATAGTTGGTAAATCAGTTAGATGACTCATTTTCACACAAAATGCTAGTTTTAATAAAACATTATTTTTGCTGCTACAGGATTGAAGCAGCAGCGCAAAAATAGCTTTTAACAAAAACTTAGCAATAAGTTTTAGCAAAAACTTATTGACCAGTCCTGATTCATTTTATTCATAAAAAGTGAAGTACATTCTTCAGGCACCATTATATTCCATTAGCAAAGCAAACAAAAAGATTTTTTATTACTCACTTTGGTTGCTTCCTAGTGTCACAACAGTTACCTTTGAGGCAAAAATTATAGATTCTAGTATTGCATATAGATACTCATTTATTATCCAAACAATGGTAGCTTCTCATATGTCAATATACACATTGTATAGAATATTTTCTGTTATTATAATCATAGATATGTCTGAACTTGTAAAGTGAGAATGTTTCAAATTGACTTTGAGAAAAACTAAGTCAGACGGTGCAGTTCTTACTTCCTATTCTCACTTGCAAAATTTACTATAGGAGTTCATTCAAAATCCAACGAGTGAACTAGAAGAACTCCAGCTGATGTCAGAAGATTGGCCTGAATACTTCCAGTAGGGAGACTGATGCAACAGTTGTTCCATCAAGCATCATGAAAAGGTGATAACCAGAAACTCATTCTTATTTCCTTTTTCCTCTGTGACTCGCCAAGTGAGCTGTTTCACAGACCACTCTCTCTAGATCCCCATCTCATAAGCATGATCACCTCCTGAATAAAATTCAGCACAATGGCATTCTGAATACAAAGGGACGTAGGTGACCAATTGTCCAAGACTATGAGAAGTCATGGCATAGTCATTTGAAGAATGTGAAGAACGAGTTATTAGATTTTGTAGAAGAAGAAAGCATTTCATAGTCTTCAAGCAATTTACCTTTGTCATTTTATTTAGTTCATAGACAGAAAAATCTAAATGGGCTTGAAGAACAGCACTTTTTTTAAGGAAGCATTGAAAAGACAGTAACAATGCATCTCGCCAGCATAATAGTTGCAGCTGCAGTATTTTTCTAATACAGTTAAGATTCACTTTCAAAACATGACATCCTTTTAGCCACGTGCCCACCATAAGTTACAAAAAATAGTATGTTTTTTGCAGCCTAAAAAAAAATGTACCTAACAGTTTTACATGGTGTTTAACACTCTACAGTAGTTGTATTATAAACCACTAATATCATTATTAAGAGAAAAATATATGTTAATTTCCTTTTTTTCCTTTTTTTCCCCCTTTTTTAAGAACCTTAGGTTTGGTTGATTTTGTGGAGTACATATTTACCACCCCTGCCACATCAAAGCTTTTGTTTATCTGATTTGAGAGCTTTTGTTCTAGTTTCTTTAAAGGTTCTGTAAACTTCTTGCCTCTGGGTCCTCTGTGATTTTTTTGACTTTCATAAAGTTTACTTTAAGAAGATCTGTTTGTTCTTCTTGAAAATTAAAATAACAGCTTATTAGGTAAGACAGCTGAATTAGCAAACACAAATCGCTTTTTAAACTACTAAAAGAAAGCAACTGAAAATGAACAGTGTGACCCAAAATTACTTTTTTTGTCTTCAGCATCTGATTTTCTCTCAATTGGATTTTCTTGTAACAAACAACGTGTTTTAATCAGTTCTTTGATTTGTGTTATGATCCCTCAGAAAATTAATTATATTTGTAATCGTGCTGAGAAATGACTATAAGAAGCAATATTTGCAGGGTAAAACCATTTGTTACACTTCTTTTTGTTCAAAATTTAGGGCATAAAGTCCTCTGGTGCAGCTTCTCTTCAGGAAGCAGTTTCCATTTAAAACATTTATTGAAGTGGGTATCACTACTGGTATTACAGATGAGGAAGATATGTGCATTGAATAAGAAGTAACCTAGACATTTGACTCAAAATTTCAGATAAGAAAAAAATATTTTTCAGTGACAGGTGTTATGAGAATCAGGATCTGGGTCTACACAAGCTCCTTCAAAAGCCTAGAATATATGGCCTTTTTAGCCCTTTCCAATGTAGTAGTACTACTTACTAAAAGCTTGGAGTGTCCCTGAAAGCAGTCACTCCTGACTCTAGAACATTTTTCAGGGTTTGAGTACTGACAAGGAGGGGTAGGAAGAAAATACATGAGAAGAGCTGCAGAAGAAGATTGGCAACACTTCTGCTGTAAGCCATAAACAATTAGCACAGTTCAAAAATGACTTAAACCTATCATCATGGCTTAATCCTACTTCTGGAACTCAGTTAATTGTAAATTATGTAAATTATGGCTATCATTTTTGTGCTCATAGGGAAGCTAGGCAAGAACAGTGTTAATTCAAGTTTAAGCAAATCTGAGGATCTCTGAGTAGAGCAACATCAGATTGGGCTGTTGAGAAGAGTCACTGACCTGAAGGCAGATTTAACTCTCTTTACCTCATCTTTCTTCTCTTGGTATTGTGCCCTTTTCTGCCACACATTGAGCTAGTTATGAAGTGATATAGGTATAAAACATTAGAAATGTCACGGTGAATAAATGGAACAGTGAATTCAAAATAGTTTTCTGATCTTCAGCCAGAACTGACTGAAGTCTCTCCCAGTTTGCAAGGCACCCCACAATCATCCCCATTTCTTTGCAACTCCAGATTGAGTTTACATGGGGGTGCAGGAAGACTGGACAAATACATGCAATGCTCAGGCTCCATTCTTCTTTCAGGTAGAATACAGCAGCAGACCTGTGCGTTTCCACCTCCCTTGAGGAGTGAAATGCACCCACACTTTTGGTAGCTAATCCAAATCAAAGCAAGTCTCTGAAGTACAGCCCATATTTATTATTCTTAGGAGCTGAAGGACTGACAATATGCTATTTTATTGTGTGAATTCCACTTCATGGTTTTGGTTTTTTCTTTGTTATTAATAGCTTTAAAATGAACTAAAATTCATGACAATGTTTTTGTTTTTTTTTTTTTTTTTTTTTTTTTTTCAGGCAACCTTGCAAGCAGAACAACCATAGTACTGACTCTGGTATTTAGGTAACTCTGTTTTAATATTTTGGACTGTTATGTTTGACACAGGAGGAAATAGCTTCCTGTAAGGAAATTAACAAACTAATTTCTATACATGAAGAGATGAATAATATTTTTTATTTAGTCAAGAAGAACCAAATTCTATTAGAAAATGGTTCATTATTCTGATGATTTAAATAATGTTGCTGGAATGAAAATGTAAACTTCTTTTCATATTTTTGTGAGCTTACATTTTTGCTAAACCACTAAGGCTGTTGTTATTTGATTATCATCACAATTACAGTTTGAACATTATCATATTGAAAAAAAATCTATGAACAGACTAGACTTTGTGATATGTGCAGTGGCACTAGAACAAGGTATAAAGAGGAAGAGGATGCATTCTTTCATATATTTCATTGACAGTATGAAAATGTTAAATCTTCCATTTCTAACAATAATGAGATGCCATTTCATCCCTGGAAATACACGGGATCCTCTTTCCTTCACCTCTGCAAAACAGAGAGAGGGACAAAGAAAAGAATGACTTGACAGTGATGGGAGATGAAACGATGGAGAATGCATGTAGAAGACTACAGCTAAGGATGAAAATGCAAAAGCAGAGAATCAAAGGGGTTACCTCCTCCTCAGATAGGGTGCAACCAATACGGAGCACTCCACCGGTGGCATCCAAGATTCCCTGAAGGTGATCATGAAACAGCTGGGTGCCAGATGGCCATCCTCTTTCTAGAGGCATGATAGGACCAGGGACCTGAAAGCATTCCCACAGTCATCAGAATTCCCCTGCCAACCTTCCAATATTCAGTCCCTGCGTGCCAAGCACCGCTATTGGTGTCACATGTATGTGGGCACCTCTTAAAAAAATTTATTCCTACTTGAACTGTCTCTTCTACTGACCAGTACTGGAGATAGGCATACTGAGTGAAGCAGACCTTTAATCTGACCTAATGCAGCCATTTGTATATTCATACAAATGAATATGACCTACCACTGAGAGAAGAGATTTCTTATACACATCTGTAAGAACTCTTCACAGATTGGGTTTATTTACATGTTTGTTACTGCCGTTAATCAATCTTATGATTCCTCGACACATTAACTTGCAATGTTCTAGTGAGGTACCTGAAAGATGAATGCCTATAAAATATAACCAGATCTTTTTCATGCATTTCAATTTTCCATGTCCCGTATTTTCTAATTTAATTAAAACTGTATATTTTCCCATTTACATTCCCATTAATCAACAGAATTGCTTCACTGTCCCTTTTGGTTTTGTCTAATTTGAAGTTATTTTCAGAATAGCACTGAGTGCAAGGTCTACCACAACTCTGAAGCAATACTCCACACATTAAATGGGTTCTTTCTTCGTTTTCAATTGGGCACGTACAACCAAAGTGGAGCCAGTGAATCAGGTTAAGCATTCAACAGAGTAACTATCAAGATTTGTTCAAATCAAGAATAATCCTCACTCAGCAGAGCTTTGATTCATTTTAGCATTGGCAGACTTAGGCCTCCAGAGTTATATACCACAATGGAAGTAGGCAGAATTTATAAAATCTAAAGTAATTATTAGAAAAACATGATGGAGTATTAAAGAACAAAGATGTACATTTATCACGAGCAGTAAAAGAGATACATAAGTACTTTTTGAAGGATGATGACTACCAGCAACCAGGCAACTTTCAAGGAATACTTTCAAAAACTAGGTAGGAGGTCTTCTCAGAAATTAAATGTATGATTTGGCTCAGTAGGAAGGAAAAACTGTCTTTCCATATTAAGTTTTAAAAATGGCCTGGAACTGATACACCTTTCCCAGAAATTCCAGGGAATGTGTTCATTTAGACACAAATGTAAACCAAAGCTCTATATTAGCTATGCAGTCTGACTATTTAAACAATTGATTTTGTCTTGGTTGCAAGTTTTTGGCATGTTGTGGTTACAAAATTGGTGATCTCTCGGTTGCTACTTTTCTGAATGCTGTGGTTGTTGTGCTGGTACCCATGTTTGAGTGTGAGTTCTTGAGACAGTGATGATGATTAATGTGGCTGGTGCTCTAGCATCCGGGAACTGAGAACTTCTATCTCTCTCTCTGTCCTGCCAGAGTTAATAATAGTAATAATGGTTTACTTAGTAAGTATGGAAGATGATAAGAGAGTTGATATTAAATAACTGAATTTTACTAAACAGTGCTGATGAAAAGCTCAGTTTCTTAGCTCTTTGTGATATCTGCTTAAATACAGCTAGTTCTGATGTAAAACAATTAGTTCTGGTTAATAGGCAATGTCTTGGAGCTCATAAAGCACACAATACAAGTTACCTCAAAGAAGAATTTTTTAAGATCAGATGCAACTTTTACCAATGATAGGAAAAATGTGGAAGCCAAGGTAATGTGACCTGAACTGACTGTGTAAAACAGAGAGCAAAGAAGAAGCAAGAGAAGTCCTGGAGGATCTGGAGAATTACAGGCTGGTCAGCTGCACCTTGGTCTCTAGGAAGCTGGTGGAGAAAATAATCCTGAAAAATATTTCCAGATACATGATGAAAAAGTTTTGTTGCTTCCAGTAATAAATATGTGGCTGGGGGAAAAAGAAAGCAGATGGTGATCTGGCATAGAAAAACTGGCAAAAGAATATAAATGTAGTTAGATAAGCATATAAATTCTGCCAGAACAAGTTGCACAGCTAACAGAATTGGCTCAAGATTTGATATAAAAAATAAGTTTCTTCTAAACATACACAGTCAACACTACAAATCTTTGTTGATATTATTCTGTCAGTTTTTGTACGTTTTGTGAAAAATTTGAATGCTCACAAACTCATAAACTGGAAAGCATTCATCATCACAGTACCGCTGTCAAGTAGTCAAGTAAAGTGAAGTGTCAAGTGAAGACCTGCTGAATTTTTGGACTTAGACTGGAGAAATTCAGGGAATCAAGAAGGAAAGAAATTTGAAGAATAAGCCGAGTGAATGAAAAGGAAATGACAGACAGACATGCTCCCTAAAAAGCCAGTCTCTGGGAAGAAACATTTTAAATATGAACTTAAGGTGGAGATTCTAAAGAGTCATAAACTTCTCATTATTTGTGACTTTGGGTATGGGCAAGCAAAATCTGAAGAACTGGATCAAATAAAAAGCATTAAAAGTGTTGGAGAAAGTGGTGGAAGGGAACTACGCAAATCGTTAACTCTTAACTGTTCAGACTGCAAGATGAGAGGAGTCTGGCTGCATTTCCCATGGTAGTCAGACACTAGAGAAATGGAGCCTAAAAAAATAAATGTATCATGGACATTAAGTCAAATAATATCAATAGGATACAGGATAGATTATTTTCTGTCAAGAATGAGGAATGAGTAGAATAGATACAAGAAAATGAGCATGGACAAATTAATTCCTCCTATAAGGAAAATTGATAGAGTAACAATAAAGACTGACTTCATTTTACATTATAGTCCAGCTTAATAAAACTATTTAAATCTCCATTTGATGAGTACATAAAATGTTCAAAGAAAGAATTTAAAATATTATTTTAAAAATTACTGTCTTCTACTTACAAATAAAAAAGAGTACAACTTCCTTTCTCCAAAAAAATGCAGAGAGTCCTCATGATAACAAGCATCACCGATTTTTGCTCTTTTTAAGCTACCTTTGCCAGCACAGCTTAAGAACAGCTGATGATGGAATAGTATAAGACAATGTATTTTTTTTTAATTTTATAACCATCTAAAGTGGCTATCCCCAACAGTCAATATTTTAAGTGTACATTCATCTAAAAATCTTTAGTTAAAATACAGTTACTTTATGCACTTCATTAAAGCAAGGAAATAATATAAAATGCCAAGGGAACAGTAGGTATGAGAAATGTCAAACTTCCATCAAACATCTGCTTTCTATTGCTACTGAACTTAATTTATATGCCATGAGTTTTTACATTTGAAAATGTTGGCATGAAATCTCACAGGTAAAAATAAAGCAAGATTAATGTTTCCTTCTTTTCTAGTGAGTAGTAAACCATGAACTACAGACTGCATTTCAAATGAACGGCAGATTGGGAATTGCAATTAGTTGTGTGTTGTGTATAGGTGGTTAAAATACCTTTAAGATAACTGAAGTGTAAATGAAGCTATGTGCTATTCTGTTAACCTGTGCTTTAATTTATTTCATTAGTGGGCTATTTCAATATCCCTATAGAACTAAGTGAAAAAAAAAATTGCCATCATCTCCAGCATACCCAAAATTCCCGTCTGTATATGTGGTTTGGTTGTTTTGTCTTCACAATTCAGTTGTGCTCAAGATTCAGGCAGTATCTATTGTACTTTTCTGTAAATCATCAGTACTGTTTCGTGCAATAGTTGGGAGAATTCAAGTCCTCTGACTTTCAGAGTTGGTTTCAATTCACAGGCTAAGACACCTATGTTTTGATGTCTGCATCAAAATAGGTGATCTAAATAGCTCTTATGGCCCAGTAACTGTATTGACTGATTATAATCAGAGCTTATTTGCCTTGTTTGCATATATATACCTGAATTTTGATGGCTCTAAACCTCATATTCAGTTTCACTCTTTTGTTAAGCTTCCAGAAAGGAATAAGAGGTAATCACTATCTGACTTAATTTTAGTTTTGACTTGATTTTAAGTATGTTGCAGAGCTGTGTTATAGGATATCCTAGCATGTACCATTTTGGCTGTAATTGATGTAGACACATTTCACTCTTTTAACCTCTCTTATTCCTTTTCTTTTAGTAATTCTGTGTTTGATTATTACTATTACTGAAGTATGTGAGACTACACCAATATAACTGAGAAAAGATCTAGGCTCTAACTACCAGGTTTATGAAGAGCATCTGCTATCTCCTAATAATCCCATTATGATATACAAAGTACTTGGTGCTTTAAAAATATATTTCTTATTAATTTCTTAAAATTGCATACAAATCAATAAAGAAAGAACATGAAGATCTGACTGGGATTCTCCATTCAGGTAGGTTGGCTTGTGCTGCTGTACAAATGTACTTCCGTACATATTGTCTTTCATTACATCTTGAATTCTTTGACCTGAATGTGATTCATTGAAACTCACAGGGACTTATTTCTTCCTATTGGGAATGAAAGGAGACTGGATTACCAAGACAGACCAAGAACTCTGTTCTATAGACTTTTAATATAAGGTGAAAAGACACCTGATCTTTAGATAATATGATAGATCATGTTATAAACAATATTTCATTTATGGGATGCAGGAGGATTTACTGAATGCAAGAGGAGGTCTGGAGTTGCCAATTGATTTTGTATGGCAAATCTAATTGCTAGAAGAACATAACAAATAGACTTAGAAGACTGCTGTGTGGTTATTCCAATAGTCCTAGAGAGCAAATAACTCCATATTTATAACATAAGCCTCTTCCCTACCTCATCTGAAGAAAATGTTAAACAAAGTACAAAAGATTTAACAAATATTTTGTGAGGAAAAAAATCTAAAAGTACTCCTTTTTGTTTCTTTACATCTGATAAATACCAGATCAGGTATATGATCTTTATTTACCCATGATTAACATCTCTGAAAACAAAAGCTCTTCTCACATTATTTCAATCTCTGCAGTTACTTAGACTTCAAGTAATTTGTTTGTGTCTGCATTTGAATAAGGAAAGGTAATCCTAGAGTTGTCCAGGACAGTCATTTACAAATGATTGCCCATTACTCATACAAAAGATGCTATTTATAATTTAGCCAGAATACTGAGGATTACAACCTGTTTATTTTAGGCTTGGTCAATTCCCCTTAGGTTGATGAGCTGATAATTATATGTTTCTTTCTTCACTGATGGCTCAAGTGATAGACATAATACTAGTTATTTGCTTTAACAATTATGAAATTGTTCAATTTGTGCTGTAATTGACTAAATTACACCTGCAGAGGTCTAAAGAATTTTCATTAACACCTGTGTAAAAGCAGCACATGTCCTGTTAACTGTATGTGTTTTCTGAAGTTTAACCCCATTGCTACCAGCTTTGTGAATATCACTACAATAAAATGACACTGTCTCCCGTAACATCCTCCTAGATAAACTCAGGAAGTGTGGGTTAGACGAGTGGACAGTGAGGTTGATTGAGAACTGGCTGAAAGGCAGAGCTCAGAGGGTCGTCATCAGTGGCGTGGAGTCTAGTGGGAGGCCTGTGGTTAGTGGCGTCCTCCAGGGCTCCCATCCTGTTCAACTTCTTCTTCAGTGACCTGGATGAGGGGACAGAGTGCCTCCTCAGCAAGTTTGTTGATGATACCAAGCTGGGAGGAGTGGCTGACACACCAGAGGGCTGTGCTGCCATTCACGGAGACCTGGACAGGCTGGAGAGTTGGGCGGAGAAGAACCTCATGAGGTTCAACAAGGGCAAGTGCAGGGTCCTGCACCTAGGGAAAAACAACCCTAGGCACCAGGACAAGCTGGGGGCTGACCTTCTGGAGAGCAGCTCTGCAGAGAAGGACCTGGGAGTGCTGATGGACAACAAGCTGACCATGAGCCAGCAATGTGCCCTTGTGGCCAAGAAAGCCAATGGTCTCTTGGGGTGCATTGGGAAGACTGTTGCCAGCAGGTCAAGGGAGGTGATCCTGCCCCTCTACTCAGCCCTGGGGAGGCCTTACCTCGAGCACTGTGTCCAGTTCTGGGATCCCCAGCACAAGAGAGACACGGAGCTACTGGAGAGTGTCCAGTGTAGGGCTACAAAGATGATCAGAGAGCTGGAGCATCTGCCCTACGAGGAACGGCTGCGAGAGCTGGGCCTCTTCAGCCTGGGGAAGAGGAGGCTGAGGGGGGATCTCATCAATGTGTACAAGTACCTGAAGGGAGGGTGTCAAGGGGACGGGGACAAACTCTTTTCAGTTGTCCCGTGTGACAGGACAAGAGGCAATGGGCAGAAATTGAAGCACAGGAAGTTCTGCCTGACCGTGAGGGGGAATTTCTTCCCTGTGAGAGTGACGGAGCACTGGACCAGGTTGCCCAGAGAGGTTGTGGAGTCTCCTTCTCTGGAGATCTTCAAGGCCCGCCTGGATGCAACCCTGTCTAACATGCTCTAGGTGACCCTGCTGAATGGGGAGGTTGGACTAGGTGATCTCCAGAGGTCCCTTCCAACATTACTGATTCTATGATTCTATGAAATGACAATCATTTCCAAGCAGGAAACACATTTCATATTTGAATGTATGTCTGCAAAAAAATACTCCTGGTCAGTTGCACTTTACGCAATTTTGAGCCAGTCTCTTTACAGAGTTACAACTCCAAAAAGACGACAAAAATAATTCAGTACCTAGAGTGATACCCTCGGAGTACCAGCAAAACAAAAGCATTTGAAATAGGAATAGATAAAATATGCAAAATCATTTCTCTAAACAAATACGTAAAACTTCATTTTTAGAGGACAGGCATAATATTAAATACATTGTACCACAAAAAATTACGCCTCTTAAAGTTACAATACCACAATATAGAAGATATATTTAATACCTATTTCTGTCAGATCTATTTAAACGGTAAGTTCTTTAGTGCAGGCACCTTGCACTTTGGAATAACAAACTATCTTACGGATTTTCCCTTGGGTACTTAAATAGTAAACACAATAATAATTTGAACTTCATTCATCTGGCTGAAGACAGGCTTTTTATGTCCGTCTGTGTTTTTAAATTAACTGTACTAGTTATCTAATCCTGGACCTCTAACAAATTGCTCTTGGCAGGGTTTGTAGAGCTCAGTATAAACTTAATGTTCTCCAGCCTGATGGGAGAAAAGGATCATTAAACTATTTTCATTTTAAAATGTTTTTTATGTGTGTTGCAGCTGAAACTGTACAAGGAAAAAATATTCAGATAAATTGATAAATTTGTATCCATTTAATGTTTTCAAGCAGACTCTTGTTCTCATAATATTCACCTCTCAGAAGCAAGCACGTATAATTACTGTAGCAAACTTCACAGTTGTTCTGTGATTATCAGGTAACCTAGCAGCTCCCTGTGTTCAGGATCTACCTGGATTCAGGATTCACAGCAAGCTGGCCCCTTTTGGGAGTCCCTAAAGGCATCTGAAGGGTAATGGTCACTGCTAGCTGAAAGTATTTAGAGATCCAGTAGCCTATACATCTTGATGTTCCCAGCTTCATTTTGTGATGTTCCCGTTGTACACTCTGTCTTTCCCTGGCTCTGTGTCTGAGGGGCCTTTTTATAGTTTGCAGATTAAAGAAAGCAGACTGAAATAGTCAGCAATAAGAAGCAGAGGAATACAAAAGGTCAGCCCTCTCTGCTGCCTTTTGGAGCCATTTCTAGGGAAAAAAAAAAAAAAAAAGGAACATATTACTTCTCTTCTTCCTGTCTCATGATCAATTAAAATTATATTTTACTTTTTCCTCAGTTGAAATCTGTAAGCTTCTCAAACATACATTTTCAGCAGCTGTGGGTAACTTTTTCTTTAGCTCCCACGGTGTTAAACTGACTACTTTCCTTTCCAGTAAAACACCACTGATTTTAGTAGGAATTCTGCTTGAGGACCTGGAGACTAATTGTTAAAATAGAGTAACTACGACTTAAAACTCATTGAAATACAAGATTATATACATGTATATATATATATCTGCAAGTTATATTTAAATTAACAGAAAAGTGAGCAACAGTAAAAAGTCTGGTAGTGAATTTCCTTTTAGAAAATAAGGAAAATGGTTTAAAATTAGTAGGAATGATGTATTTATTGGTGCTATTTTCTGTATGATGAAATGCATCTTTCACTTATGTCCTAATCTTGGACCTAATGTTGCATTGTAGTTTGTATTTGCATGTGCTAGCAGATGCTGAACACAGTATCTGCTTCACAGTGCTCTTTGCTGGAATGATCTTTAGGTTTCCAGGCCCGACTGCAATCTTCATGTATTACGGCAATTGTGACTTAGCATAGAGGTGTACTGTTCAGAAGATTATCAGGAAAGCAAGTCATTTCAAAGACTGTGTTGAAGCAAGTCGATTTTCATAGTAACTCTGCCACCTGCAGCAGTAAAGAACAAATGTCTCCATGATGGACAGGTCAAACACAGTTTTTCAGAAGCTGCCCACAGCTGTTCTTTCTTTTCCCAGTGAATTAACCACTTCATTGCTGTTCATTCATGCATGTGTCATTGCAGTGTTAGGGAGAATGTGTATTCATTGAATGGAAAATGTAGCTTGAAGGTCTAGTCTTACTGAATCAGCCTCATTATCCTGAACATACTGATATGTCTTTTAGTACTGAAGGAACTACTTATACCTTTCACTATATGTATACGTGAGAAAATATAATGTTACTTAGAAAAAAAAAATCTGAATTTTGAATAATCACTGCTGGCAAGATCTTGATGAAAAGATAACAATGTTATTTTTTGTAACTAAGTCATATGCCCTTTAAGATTGGATGCACAAAGAAGGTTAAAGGAAGTGATTCATGATGAAAATGAGTTCTAGAGTACAAGTTTTTGGTTTTGTTTTTGCTTTTTTCTTGTGTAGAGAGCAAGAAAAAATGGGAACACATATTAAGTTTATGAAGTAGTCTAAAACTAAATCTAGTCTTCATGCCAGAAAATAGAACTTAATAGGAACTAGCAGCAGAGACCACTGTCTGTGTTATAAAATACCCTACTATATACCACTTAGACCAGATGCTTGTTAAATTTTCATGTATAATTCAAGTTCATTGTAGTCATGAATATAAGAAATGATCTATTCCACTGCAGAATCTTTGAACATCAGCTAGGAAGGATAGCTATACTATTCCAAACACCATGTGGCAAATAATAAAAAATTAAATTAAAATCCTTAAGCAATGAGAAAGGACTAATTCAGGCTTCCAAGAGTTTTTCAACTGTTACGTTGCTCTGTCCCAGTGATTTTATGTTAATTCCAATAAATGCATGTCATGAGTAAAGTCAAGACAAGTTATTACCATCTTTTTGAAGAATTCATTCAAATGACTTGAATTCAATCTATTTTAGGTTGAATTTAGGCCTCAATGACATTTTTATATGCCATAGAACTGTCATCTCTATACCCTTAACATGAGAATGTTCATAAGGACCCAAAGCTGCATGACTAAAATCACCGTGAAGTCAGCAGAGACTTCAGTGAGAGTGGGAAGAGGTCCAAATAACAGAGTTAATTATAAACAAACAACCCCAAACAGTATTTCTATTAAGTCAAAGAACATTATAGGAAAAAGATTTCCAGTGGCATTAGCTGATCTGCCAAGCTATTTCTTCAATCCCAGAACTGATTGAGCTACACAGTAAGTAATGTGTATCATCTATCACTATATTATATGCTGAGAGAGAAAGATATTTTAAGGTAATTCCTGAAATTTACATTTACATTTAAGCAGTGAATTTTTTGCAGTGTACCTCAAGGAAAAAAGTGGCTTGAGTTCAAGCTGTAATTAAAATGTTTCTTTTATTAGAGTTAGCATGGCCCACAGTGAATCTGAAGCAACAGCAAGCCTGTTAAACAAGATAAAATGTGGTAACCGAGCACATACTTTTTTTGACAAGCAATTTCCCAGTTTTCATAATCTCCTATAAATAAACTCCAAAATCTGTGCCAAGACTTGTGGACTCTCTGAAGGAATGCAAAATCTTCCAGCAGGAGTTAGCAAGCACGATAAGACAATTAACACTATCCCTGTCTTTGTTGACAATTGCCAAGTAAGATATAAAGAACAAATTATTCCAGGTAACTCATTTGTAGAAAGATCAAGGATTTTTGTGCTTCCATTTAGCCTAGCTGAATATGATTATCTGCGTTTAGAAAAGGACCATGCAACTGAAGTGAACAACATCTTTCATAGGCTCAATTTTAGCAACAGCTCAGGAGTGCATATATTAGATTGATAAATTTAATTATAAGAGGGGTAATTTAATTACCTTGCAGATATTACACGTATTGAGAACAAGATAAATAAATGATGGTTTTGCCCTTTATTATGCACAGAAGTGTAAAAAGTTGACTAGTTATTGACAAATACTGGGTAAGACTCAGCCCTATTAAAAAATATTGCTTTTTGGTTCATCTCGGGGGAATTTTATCTACAGTCTTGAAGAACTTTTATGGACTAATAAAAATTATATTTATTATAATATATTGCACTAGCTTTTACAAAGTAAATTTGTTTATGCTGATTAATTCTGAGTACTCCCTTGGAGGATATGAAATCTGCCCACTTTAGGACTGACCACAGCCAGCTCACTGAAACACAACCCTTATCTTCATGGAGTACGAAGTCCTACTTAATATGATTGTAGTCAAAAATACTCTAACTGGCTTGGCTTAAAATGCAATTGCTTTTACTCTGCTTGATTGCTTTTTCACCCTAGACCTTCACTAGTCCTGAGTGAACACTAAGGCTGTTCAAAAATTCCCCAGTGAATAGTTGTGTACTGCAATATTGCTCTTATTGGTATTAGTATTGCTCCAGATTTTCCCTACAGTACATAATTTGGCCCTTTAAATTGTCTAATCCAATGGATTCAACTTAGTGCTGAGTTTGAAGAAAATGTCTCTACAAGTAGTACTTATTTTCCAGGGTTTACAGTATTTTGTCTGCTTTCATTAACAGATTTGGAGAGTTCATAATGGATTCAACTTAGTGCTGAGTTTGAAGAAAATGTCTCTACAAGTAGTACTTATTTTCCAGGGTTTACAGTATTTTGTCTGCTTTCATTAACAGATTTGAAGAGTTCTTCAATATTTTATGATTCAATAAAGAACAGATGAAACTCTCAATTGATTAGGAATAAAATAACTTCTGAATTATTTTTTTTTCAAACTAAGAATAAGATAATGCATTCAGTTAAAATAAAGGAGAAATATATTCAAGATATAATAGCATCTATGAATCCAGTTCTACAACACAACTAAATATAGTTAATTGTCATTCATTCATTCTTAAGTGTGAAGTTACTTAGCAACTTCTCTAGTTATGCTGAAGAATATTGTTTTAATTGTATTTAAATTGTATTTTAATTGTATTTTGTTTTCATTTAATTTGTGTTGTATTCTCTTTAGACATAAGTGGATTGATTACTCTGAAAATATTCCATTATTCTTTTTTTTTTTTTAATCAGATCATAAACTCATAAAAATTAAAGGCCTACTACTTCAAATTTCCAGATGTCTGTCTACCTGCCTGTCCTGGAGATCTTATTGCCTAAGGGATCTTTCTGGATTTGGCTCCTTCATTTCTACATTTCACAACACTTGGCAGGGAGCTTTACTGTGGTTCTGCTTTGTTTTACAATTGGGCAGAATGGCTGCAGCAAATCTTGTAACCAATACGTTGAAAGGTTAACAAAATACACAAAGCTCTCTTTTGCTGTCAAAAGAGTTTCTCAGTGTTCTGTTTTTCTCAAAGCTCTTGAGAATTATGACTTGTCTTTGTCTGACACTGATTTGTCTTTGTCTAACTGTCTTTATGAGAATATGGTTTCTTTAAAAGATGATGATTTTCAGAATATCATTTTGGTATTCCATGCAGAGCGTGTCTGAGAAGTTACAATATGAGAATCTACTCAGGCAGGAGAAATCTTTCAAATTACTTTTTTTAACTTGTGAAGCAGTACCAGGGCCCATGTCAGGGAAGTGGAGGAATAGGAGGCAGTATAGAGTTATGCCTTGGGAGAACTCTTCTGGCACAGGAAATCCACAAAATTATATTTTCTCCATCTTCACCCTTTGCCTCCTGCCTGTGAATGAAATGAAGGTCGCACTCTGATCTTGATCCAACATGCCAGACTCAGCCAACTGCTGCATCATATTACTAGTGTGTCGGACCCAGTCTCAGATGGGTAAGGGTGTGAGCTTGACAGTCAGTTCTGCAATGTATGAGACAATGTATGAGATGTGCGACAGATCCTGCAAAGTTGTCACTGATTGTAAGGAAAGCAAGATTAAGTTCTATTTTAATGTGAGATTTTGTAATGACTTTTAATTACAAATAAAGTGTTCTTTAATATTTTTAAAGAAATATTTTTATTCTAGCTGGTAAACCTTGTTTGTCCTTTGGCATCTATTTCCTTCCCTGGAGCCAGTATGAACACATAAATAGTCTCATAGAAGGGCACAAAGCATACTAAACTCTTGCACACCATTTTTTCTGTCATCTCCAGTTGTTATATGAGAACATGGACTTGACTAAATATGAATTCCTGTTTAGTTCAAGCTTGGATAAAATGAATTTGGTAATACTCTTTGCAATTTATCCCATGTAAAAATTCAGATGACTGCCAACAATTAACAGGGTTCACAGTATTTAACATTACCAATACCCTAAGGTACTGGCTAAATTTAAATTCAATACAAGACTGATTTTTATATTTCCAAGAGGCCAGGAGTTATTCAGCCATTCCATCTCTAGTCATATTATTTTTTTCAATCTTGACTGACTTAAATATATTGAATGTATTTAGTCAACCTTGCTCACATCTTGTGCTTATCTGATGACTTCATAAAGAAAATAGATATACTGTATATTTGATACAAAATACGTAATAAGCCATGGTTCTCGCTTTCAAGAAATTAAGAACAGAATCTGCTTGTAATTAATGTCAGGACTTTGATAGATTTGGCACTGCTGCCTCATGTTGATCCTGGCAACATTTATTCACAAAAATGGATTTATAAAATATAATCACTTCAGTCCTAACTTTTCCATCTATTACTTTTTTTTTGCACTACGGTAGTATCTAGAAACTCTAATCAAGGCCAGACTTGTATTAAAAGAGAGAGACTTTTACAAACTATTTCTGCTAAAAGAATCTATGTCCGTAATAGACAACTAAAAGAATAAGGCAAAGGAGAGGAGAAAGACAATCTCTGGGAAGTGAGTGAACTGCCTCCTGTCACATAGCAGGCCAGTGGCTAAGAAAAGAGTGGTCTCCGTCTGGAATTTCAGATCAACAGATCACATTCTTAAATCAATAAAGTATCCAATATTGTTATGTGCACTCTTACAATCAAAAACACAAGCTTTACTTCTCTTACTGTGGGTATCAGTGGAACTTTGTCATTAACTTTCTATAAAGAATAAATCGATCCCACAAGAACTGGTGAGATGAAGGTCCTTTACCTGTCCCAAGAGGAACTATGTATTTTTGTTCAAGGCTGAGCCCAAAATTTTAGAAGTTCTTTAGTGTGCATAATGTTATTAACATAGTGTGTTATACTGTAGACTGAGAGAGCATGATGTAGCAGTGAAAATATAGCAGCTGTGATGAGTGCACAAATACAAACAGCAGCTAAGAAAGGAAGGTGAATGTTTCTGTTACAAACAAATTTAATGTAATGGTAAATTTTTGGCTTCCTGGTGGTGAAGTGTGCAGACTTTATGAAAGTAAAAAATTCCACAGCTGCCATTGCCATTATTTTTCTTGAACAGTTTTTTGTTGCTGCACTTAAACTTCAGCCCATGGCCTGATTACAGTCCCTTGTGAAATAGTTTGAATTTCCAAAGATCCCTTAAAAGCAAGCTGTAGTTCAAGTACACCAAGCATTTCAAGTCCTTATACGGCACTCATAGGGTGGAGAAGGTTCACTTGGTTCAGTTCGTTTGATTTGCACAGTGAGTCCAGACACCTACCGCACTAGCACAAACCAGTTGCAGAGCACACAGAAGGAAGTCCTTATCTTTATCCTTCCCCTAAATAGCAGGGGAAATGCTGTGGTTTACAACTCTCCTCAGCCACAGATAAGAAACTTTAGGCACCACCAATGTCAGTTATCAGAATTCGTAATGACTAAGAATTGAGATACTTTTGCTACCTTAGGTGGTTGGGTACATTTATAAGTACAAATATAAAGTGTCTTAATGCCACCACTCTAATTCATTTTACTTGCTCAGTAGACTCTTGCTCAGTTTGATGCACCTTCTGGTTACTGACTTCCTCTAAAAGCACAAAAACAGCAGTCATCTTAATTAAAAAAAAAAAAATCCATGGTAGAGGGAACCTCTCACTCTATAGTTACTATCTGCAACTAGACTTGGAGGCCTAAATCCTAACGCTTTCATGTTTTCATATGAAGGGAACTGAATGCAGGAAAAATTGAAATTTGTAGAGGGATAATATATGATTAGAAGCATTTCTGAACAAACCATTTACTCCTAGGATAATATCAACATTTTGCACTTAAAATATTAACTGAGCCTCACAAACATGAACATATTCTCAGGATACACCAGTTCTTTTGCTCAGATAGATAAATCAAGATATAAACCAGCAAAGAAGTAGATTCAGAAAAGACTTGAGTTCCACGAGTCTCCGTATTCCAACACATAATTTTGGGGAACCTGGGAGCAGTATATGCATATTGTCACAAAGCCATGCCTAAGCCAGCAAACCCACCAAGCTAATAAATGAGTGTCTACCATTAACATGACTACACCTGTTCCTGACTAAGTTGTGCCTATTACGACT
This sequence comes from Rhea pennata, assembly GCF_028389875.1. Classification (NCBI taxonomy): domain Eukaryota; kingdom Metazoa; phylum Chordata; class Aves; order Rheiformes; family Rheidae; genus Rhea; species Rhea pennata. Next base: position 14,496,558 of record NC_084664.1, read on the forward strand.
GTGCCACTTGCATTGTTTCCTTCACAACAGGAGACTTACAAGTGTCTTATGTCCTAATATTCCAGTGCAATATAAGAAGTCTTCTTCATCTGTACGGCGACTTTGGGTCACTTTTTATTTCTGAAGTAATGTATGCTGATCAAATACAAGACCTGTTAATAGCATGAGACATTCAGAACATGTTTCCAGAGCAGAGAAGCAATATATCACAATTAACAGCCCACGCTGCAGCCTTTGACGGCCCCAGAGACCTTGAAAGATTGTGCCTCATGGCTTTGTTCTCCCTAAAGAAAGAGCTGGTGTATATCTCCTCAGCTGAATCAGGCTTCTGACGTGGCTTATACGGTTGTGTGTCAAACAGGAAATGTTGAAAAATAGCCTACATTACTGTCCTAAAGTACTTGTAGTTTGCATTAGCTTTTTAAACAGATGTGTCGCTGCTGGTGTTACTTTTATTTTTGTCACATTTCTGTTTACATAAACTGATACTTAACTGGAATTCACATTGGGCATCCATTAACGTCTTTCCATATAATCCAAAACTGTAACAGATGTTATTAATCTTCAAAAAGGATTAGGTTTTTTTTTTTTTTTTTTTTTTTTTTAACCACAGACAAAAATATCATACTAGTCTGGGCAACAAATCCATTAAGCAGTGAAGCTGATCCATACTGCCATAAAAAAAACTCAGAGGGAAAGTGTAATTATGGAGGGTTGTGCATAGTGTTACATGCTCTGTATGCATATATAAAAAGAGATATATAAGATATATAGTATATAGAAGTCTTAGATATTTTACAGAAAAGTATTTCGTTCTGATTTTGCCATTCTCCTGATGAGAAATAATGAACTAACATCTGTGCCTTCAGAGAAAGCTTTCTGTCTGTCACCTATTCACTGCAGTATTTGCCACAGTATGCAGTTATTAGGAACAGGTGGAAGCTCGAGGAGCCTGACCTCAGCGATTAGGCTCCCTATACTCTGCGAAGAAAGGTGGCTGTTTCAAGGGACTATTCAGAATACCTGTATTAGGCAGCAATTAGGACTCTCGCTTCGATTCTTTGTGTAACCTCTAAATGTAACTTTCTCTGGCAAGTGTATAGAGATCCTAAAAAGTCCTGAGGTTTGGCAATATGAATTCTACTGCATATTCTTTCATTGGAGTTGAAGAGAACCAGCTGTGAATGAATCTTTTTAATCTCATGCATGTAATATATAGACACTAGATAACACAGTCACAGTTTAAGTAAGTGGCAATAAGTCTTAAAGTATTTTTTTAAGTGGCTACTGTTGGAAGACATGTCTGTAATTATTATACAATATTTAATTTCCCAGATCTGTTATTCTTTTCCTTCATAGTGTTGACTATGTAATGGGAACTCATAGAACTGTACCAAAAACATCAATTCATTTCACTCAGGCCACTAGGGAACATGAGAATTAGTAATCCTCTTTTTCAAGCAAAAGCCTAAGTATTATTTGTGCAGATTTACTGAATTAATGTATTAACTTTTTGTCTGTAGATTTTTACTTATTCCATACAAATATTGTTATGGAAATATTAATTTTCATGAGTGTTTATAACAAAAAAAATCTAGACTTCATCTTCATGAATGAATAATTTTAAAGTCTAAATTTAAAACTTTATGCAAAAAATCCACTTTAGGAGTTAATTACTGGACAAATATAAGAAGTACTATCAAGTAATCTGATGAAAGTATATATCCAATCAAAAGAAATGATTCTTTTCAATTCTGGGCATTTAATGCCTTCAAATACTTCCCAAGGGCCTGTTGGTAAATTGTATGAATTCACAAAAAAAAAGACAAAATTAAAATTTGGATCAGTAAACGTTATTTAATAAGCAGGAGAGAGAACTACTGAAGGCATTGAGGTAAATGAACATACTAAAACTAAAGAAAGACTTTACTGAATTATGCAATTAAAAATGCCTATTCTGAGATAAAATGTAGGACTCCTGTTGAATACAATGGGATTTTGTGCAACCCCTGGAGTCCCCAATATGTACAATACTTTAGCATTTCAAAGTAGTTAATCAGTTTGAAAAAGGCTGTGGAATATTCACTACTAAAACTCTTATGGCATTAATATAGGATTTTTTTTATCTATTTTGGGATTTGTAGTAAGCTGTACAAGAATTTCCCCCCCTCTATGCCAGTAAACCAGCACCATCTAGCACCAAATGTAATTAGTTACAAATTGCCTGTTACAACTTAATTAAACTTCCTTGCCTCTCTGCTGCTTTAGCAACATGTAGATTCTTTTATGTACTTGCCAATTAGTGCATGGGGATTCTGCTTTCTAATTGGATAAAAAAGTAATAAACTGAGCAGTGTGCTGTTGATATCCAGAAATGACTTTGTTAAAAAAATAGTGGAGACAGGTTTAATGCTTCAAATATTTATCTCAATTGAAATTGATTAAAACAATTTGAGGTTCCATTAGATATAGATACAATCCTTTTGTTAACAAAGTCCATCTGGTCTAGGAAAGAAAATTAAGATTCACTAATTGAAATTTGGAAGCTTTTTTCCAAACATGCATAATTCATACTGACAGAAAACAGAAGCTGCTATTCACCACAAACTGTCAAGTAGATGAATGTTTCATTTAGATGGAATTTAAGATTTCACCCAACAAGAATCTACAAATGCTTATAGTAAGTCACAGTCTGAGAAAAAGAAAATCTGTTCTTTTTTCACTGGTGCAGTACTAAAATCTCTTTTCCAGTGTGAAGCCATGTTAACCTTAAATGGTGCCACATTTGACCTTCCTTGTTGCCAGTACTGGAAAGACCATTCTAGACCAAGAGCATTATTCAGCTCTGCCATGCTGCAACTTCATTAGCCAGAGATTCTTCTTTTTTCCAATTCTTCATATATTTGCAGAAGACTGGTTTTTGTATCAGGACTTAGTTCCATTTTACGGGAGATTTAGATTTAGGTGTACCTCTCCCTCATTACTTTTCATACCCCTGTATACTTTTCCTCAAAAAACAATCTCAGATCAAATGATTTAATTCTCAGAGTGGTGTCATGAACAGCTACGTTACTGCCACTGCGAATTGCAGTGAAGACTGAGAATGAGTAGCTGCAGAAAAGAAAACATCTTGGCCAGAAAGTATTGGGTCAGCATGGCCACCATATGCACCACTGGACTGTGGCAAAAGGCACAATGGTACAAATCCTCTCTCTGCTTCAGCTCTCCACTCAAACTTGGTCACAGGTGACCTTTCTCCTTTCCAGGTATGGTATTTATATTTATTCATGATTTCTAAGCTGCATCAGAATTGTCTTGACATTTTTGAAATATAAATCAAAGCATTACTCTCTCAGGAAGAACAGTAGAAAGTATTTGGTTTCAATCATAGTGTTTCATCCAAAGTTTGTTTTAGTTTTTAATAAATTCTTGCCTTCATAAATATTTCAAAACAATGACTTATTCTGGCTCTGTGGAAGATACTGGCAATTCTATCACTGATCTTATTGGAGTTATATTTTATTTGCCACACACTACTCATTGTTCTTGAAAAAAATTCCAGTTCTGAAATATAGTGGTTATCACAGGGTGATGGGGGAAGAAACTGGTGTAAGAGATGCTAAAAAGTGAATTTGCCCTTGTGCTTTATGGCATGATCTGGATATAAATACCTTGTATCACTAGAGAGCTTTCCTGAGTGGAGATAAATAATCACTCAAGTCAGTGCACTCAGACAAGAAAAAATCAAAGTCATCACACTCTGAAGTCAGCACAGGTGTTTCCTGTTCTCAGTGAACCATCTGCTTATGAATACATGGAATATAGGTAGCAGAAGTGTTCTCTACCAGAAGTGAATTCTGATTTGAAGATAATTAAAACATGAGATAGTTTAATAAGAAGACAGATATAAATTGTTGAATAGATTCAACAGCCATTTATTAGAGAGGAAAATTATTCTTCATTCTATCCTGCTATAACAAGGGCACAGATACACAAAATGAAGGAATCCAGTGACGCTACTGGAACCGGAGAAGAAGCCTGCAGCCGGCAGCGCGCCGTGGAAGGCGCCTGCCCTAGCTCAGGTAGCTGCAGCAGCTGCCAGCCGCGTCCGCACAGAGTTCCGCAGCGCCTCCTTTAACCTGCTCCTCGGGTACCTCCTCCTGTTTGGAAATACGTAGCCTATGCTTCTCAGAAGTGAGAGGTTCAGATCCTTGGTTTTCTTTTTTCCCCTGTGCTGGACTCGGAGGAGGTATCCTCCTATCCATAAGCACGGAAATTTCTTCTTCTGCAGTGTTCTGAGTGACCCTACAAATCCATCTTGACAACCATAGATATTTTATTTCAGAAGCAGTAAAACAAAATTAACCACATTGGCTATTCAGAAATATAGTATTGTTTATTTATGAAAATCTTTGGTTATTAATAATTTTGAATTGAACAGATAGAACTCACTTTCAACGAATATCCTGTTCACCAAATAACATTTTCCTCAGCACTGAGGTACACTCACACAGACCTGAAAGATCTCCTCTCAAAGCATACATTCCCCCAGCTAATGCAAGTTTTTTCTGATCTCTCTACTTTTAATTATCCCTAGGAAGTGTTATAACACCTTTAAAAAAGGGCCAAATTCAGAAATATGCACGTGAGATATATTTTAGATTTTTCAATCATGTCTGTTTAAGCTAACTAGCTGGTAACTAGCCAAAAAGCAATTTGGTACAATTCATAGATCATAGGGACAGAGAGCCTCTCAACCTATATTAACTTGGACTCCCACATATCCAAATGATGGGTGAGAGGCCCTAACTCAAAATAGTTTTTATGTTTTAACTTTATGTGATATACAGCACCAAGTAGGGGAGCAGAACAAGCTTGCTTCCCATGATTTAAGACTTAGGAATTTAAAGTTGGACTATTTTTTTTTCTAATATCTAGCTGATACTATTTTGTGTGTTTTAGCTGTATTTCTGCATTAGTGGAAAGATGGTCTGCATGATCTAAAAGCCAGTTACACTCTTCTATGAATAGAAGAATGTTTCCAAGGGAACCACTCGCAGTCCTGTCATCTGGGCTGTAGCCATTTAGCCACTGCTACCTTGAATATATTTGAATATATTTTCTCGCTCGCTGGAAATTCTCTGAAAGATTTCTTTCCTTTGTGCCCTCAGTCCCACTTGCTACCCGCCCACCCTCCTGCTCTTTCTTCAACAATTTCTTGCCAATATGAACTCTATAGCAAAAAGCGAATACAGGCCTTTTCCACCACAAGCATGTTTTAATTGCCACACTGCTGTCAAGCTATGGAAAACCATAGCTAGATTCCCATTGCAGCCTTAATGAAGTGACAAGTGGCCTAATATAAAACTGACATCATGGTTAACAGCAAGTAGTATTATTAATGGACTATACAAATCCAGTTTTCCCATCTTAACTCATAACTATCTGTCTGAGGTTAATTACTCATTTTTTTTATTTATGTCTTCATTAACTGACCTATTTGTAACTAACAGACAGTTAGTCTCTGCACTTTACAATGAAAACAAAACAAATCCAATATTCACAAATTAAACAGCTAAAACATTTACTGACCAGATACTCATGATGTGATTTGAGGTCTCAGTTTAAATGCTTGATTAAATATACATTTTCCGCTAGTTGAATAAAGATTTGATAGGTGGCCAGGAGGAACAATTTATGATAGATGTAGCTTTTATAGAAATTGTCTTCCTTCTTCTACTTGCCCCAGAAGCTGTCAGCTAGGATAGATTCTTTTGGCAAACTACATTCTAAGTATCAATCACAAATGTATAGAGAAAATAGATAAACAATTCAACACACATAACACCAATGTTGCCTAGGCTTAGGACACAATTATACCCCTTAGAAGACAATTTAAATTCACCTATTGACCTCAAAGAGCACGAACTTGATTCTGCAAAAATATACACGTACCTTTACCTTCAGTTACTTCACTAAATCTGTTGAATGATCAAAGCTAAAGCTGTGATTTGGAATTTTGCTGGATTGGGATGGCATGTATTTCTACAGGGAGAATGTTAATAATTGATATATGCCACAATAGCTAAAGATTCTGAAAAGTTCTTTTCAGACATAATGAATTAATAAGAATATTTCATATTAATATGAATATGCGTTTTAACAAACAAACCAAAGCAGTTCACATTCCTTTCACAAATCACTCATTTGTTTCAACTGAACAGGATGTGTGATAGGATAAATTTCTCAAGAACCTTATCTTCAAGAACTGTTGAAGCTCGAATGGTTTCTCCGGGTAGCCAGGAAATGAAGCAGGGAAACACCCCACAAATTACTTCCTACATCTGTACAGTCAAAGCATCAAAGGCTGGATGAAAAGGATGAAATTCCACTGACCTAACGCAGAGTCTGTGTTGTAGACATCTACATTTGAGTTAGCGATCTGGAGTCCTATTATAATTACTGGAGAGCTGACTAGAAGTCAATAAGTTGGATGAGCAGCAAAAATGTTGCTTCTGTTGCAGTTTCTGTAAAGCTACATCCTAAATCAACCTGTTAAGCATAATGAGCATCCTCGTGGCAATTCAGCCCTTTGAAAGGGGGAAGGTAGCCAACCTTGCAATGAATCACAAGCCACTAAAAATCACATAGGTCTAGTCTTACAACAAATAAAACTAAGAAATTAAGGTCACACTAAGGGAGTAAATGCATGAACTTGCATTAAAAGAAAAACCTTCCTTTGGTATTTACTGCCAGTACCACCTCATATTTATGAGATTCATCTGACATTTTTTGCAAAGTTCATAGAAAATCTGTAATCAGGAAAAAAAAATGATTGTGTCACTGATACTACTGATTATCTTATTTTTAAATCTAAATTTTAATCTAAGACCAGTTACAAATGACGCTAGTATCCGTTAATTTATATTATTGTTTAGGAGATGCATTTAGGTTGTTTTATAAGGTATATAAATTCTTCTAAGATGTTACAGTGCTTGTTAGGGGTTTTTAAAACTCAACAAGTGAGGATTACCACTGGCAACTCTATTGGGTAGAGTACAGAGTGTTGTCATACAATTAGCATCTGATGGTTCTGAAGTTCATCAAAGCAAAGGAAGGTTAAGATGGCTTTCCAGCTTTCAGGATCAGGTCTTATGGAAGGCACTGTATAAATGGATTATTAACCCTAAATAGTTAACTATATTAATACCTGTTCCCACTCTTTTGTCAGGTATCAGGCTGTCAACAAATTAGCTCTTAATACTTAGCAGGGGACTGGGTGGCAGTTGTCAAATGTTTTCATATTTACAAAGCTGCAGTGAACTGATCTCTAGCAACTAGTGTCCCTAAACATGGCCAAGCTCATGCGATCTTTGTTGAGTCTTTAAGATGGAAGAAACTAGGAGAAGATCGCTGGATGCAGCTGACTGCAATGTTCTTGTTTATTTAAAGATTTTAAAAGAAGGGTTAATATAGAAGAATGAGTAGCACTCCCTGCACTGCTGAGTGACATCCACTGGAATCTGCAAAATGATTTAAGTCTAGGTCCTAATGTGCAAGACTGCCAATCTAGTGGAGACAATAATGCTGCTAATTGGGATCCTGAAGTGCTGAAGGCTGTTAGTCTCATCGAATAAGAGCAAGGGCAGAAAAAATATTCTCCCAGACCCAGAAGAAATTTTCAGAAATTGTCCTAGTAAATAGTTGTATATATAACAGAGCAAATTCTTGCACAAACTGCTCAGCCCTCTTCAACCTAAGCTCTGATAAACGATGTTAAATTATCACGAGTTAATAATCTTAATTCAAATACTTTCAGAAAAGACCTCCAGTAATAGTCAGCCCAAGCATTTGTTTTTCTCCTTTAAAAGTGGTCAGTTCAACAATTTTAGACAAACTGGCCTCATCAAAAGTATGTAAAGATAAGAAAGAATTCCATTCTAGCCAGAAACAAAATCAGGCTGGTAAATGGACCAAAAATAGCTTACTTGTTAGTGAACGAATGACATGATTAGTTCCTAGATTCCAGGCTTTATCAGTTAGCCAGATCCAAAAACTAAAGGCAATGTCCATGGTTACTCTCAGAAAATGTCAACTTTATTTTGTTTACTTTTTATTCCATATGTCTTACTTTCAAGTTAAAATCTAGAGGAATAAACTGTTGCCTTTTCAGCTGATTATTTTATTTGCTTGTGTTTAAAAAAGAATAAAATGTCACATAGATAAATTAATGAAGTTCCAAGGACTGAATCAATTTCCTCAAGACTTTATTAATGAAATGTAGCTGGGCATATTATAAGATAACATCATGGAGAAAACATAGCTAGCCTGAAATATCATAAATGCTGATAATATTTCTTTCTTTGACTTCAGCCAAGTCCAGGAGCACAAGGCTATTTCTGTAATGTGAACAGTTTTAATCACTCATGAAAGGCTGGAACTTAACTTCCTTCCAGTTTCAGAGTAGATCCAGTCCTACTTTGTTCAGTATGTAGAGAGATGGACCCAGCCACTGTTGCCTTGCAGACATAAGGAGATATGACATCCTACTGTCCTATACCTCTGGACTTCTGTAGAACCAGCCTGTTCTCAAGTGGATTACGTACCCCTTTCCGAAAGCAACAGTCCCAGCGGTTGTTTCCCTGGCTACCTTGTCATGAATATCTGAGAATGTACGAATAACTGGCACTATGCTGCTACCCTCACACACCCTGGCAGCATTCCTGCTTGAAGGGCCAAAACTAGTTAGTAAGAGGGTGAGCAGTACGAATTTGCCTTACTGAAATAATGACGTGTTTTCTTACTTAAAAACAAAAATAAAACCTGTTCATTTTACCCAACAAGAGAGTCATTTATGCTCAGTAAGGACATAAAGATTTTTTGTCTTGGCCGTTACAGTGCTGTGAAACGTTTATTCAGCTGTCGATGCTCTACCATCGCTTCATAAAATTCTTCTGTTTAGTCACTAACCAGTAACTGCAGTAACAATTAAGCATGTTCCTTTCAGCTGGATAATTAAATGCCAAAAAACCTCACCACTCAATATGTAATTCACTCAACATCTTGTTGTTTGAAGGGACTAGTGTTCACAGATAGGATGGATTGAATTCCTAACAACATCTGGCATGAGCAATGGACTTGGCTGTCTCAGTAATAGCATTACATTCATGGTAGGAATGACAGCTAAATGTAGGGAGATGGATGGGCCTTTTCTCTGAAGTGGCAGATTCAGGGTTGTAGCCTAATGAATCAGTATGCTGTAACCCCTGGCCATGTACGTACCGGCCTGTTGGTAGTGACAAGCTGCATCAAGAGGTCCAGAGTAAATTGTAGTTGTCAGATCTAATGGAGAAAGATGCTGGCTTCTAAGTTACTGGGAAAGCTGAGTACAGTTTCCATTCCAATAATTTGGATCAAAACACTTCCTGATCGCCTTGGTCAATTTATTCTGTCACTTAATTAAACAAAAAGCATTACAGGTCTCCACAGTAAGAAAAAAGGACAAAAGGAGACTCTTTAACCTTGGAAAAAACAACTCTAAATTTTAGCTCTCGAGCAAAGTTTTGTTGTTGTTGTTTTGTTTTTTCCTTGGGATCTGAGTTTATAGAAAGATTTAGAGCCCCCATGAATCTGAAAGTTCCTGGATGTCTTACCTTTGCAATGTGTTCTCCAATGAGAAATGGAAATAAAGGATTCTCAGTGCAAGCCATGCTTTCAGCAGCTTCCTAAAATCAGGCATAAAAAGGTAGTAATTAAAAATAATAATTCTTCTAAAGCCCAACTCCTGATGATGATCCAAATCCTGAAGAAACAACGTTGCATTAATAGGTTAAAAACAGTATTTACTGGTTCTGTATACACTTCTAGCAGAGTGAGGATGGGAGAAGGACATGCAGATAAAATGTCAACAAAGGAGAAGATGTCCCCTGCCCAAACTTTTTAACCATCTTCTGCTTAGCAATTAAGTATAAGTGATTACTGGATGTTTTCTTAGGACATCAAAGACACAAAAGAGAAATAATAGATGCTTTTAATGTATGCTATTGACACTTATCAATATGATCCATTCCACCTTTTTTTTTTTTTAATTACACTACATTAATTAGCCAAAGTCTAGAATGAATGATGCCTGAGTAGTCCAGGCTGAACAGACTCGTCCCTTGAGAAATTAGTTCAGTATATACATATCCATTATTAGCATCTTCCTGTGAAATATCAAAAGCAGAAGACATTGTGCTGCAGACCATAATATACTCTGCACACCTCCAAAGAGAGCATTTTAACCTACCTTGTGTTTGCACTAATTTTTTTGGTGTCTGCTGTTAATGTGTGATGATTCAACTCTGCCCATTTGTTTCTCCATCTCTGAGCACCCTTAAAATCATAGTGTTTTGTCTCAGGATAAAAGTGGTTTCCTGATGACATATATTTATTTATTAGGGAAACGTACATGAGCTTGTGAGGGACACAGAAAGTGTTTTCAAGAGAACTCTCAAAATAAATTAAATAGTAACTGCATTTTGCCACTAAACTATACTATGGACACTGTATTTTCAAAAGAGACAGGACTGAGTTTTAGTTTCAAAAACAGCTTTTCCTCAAGGAGAGAATCATATATCAGCCTTTATATCACAAACACTTAGACTATCAGTAAATGTGTCTTTGTCCATTTGGAAATTTTGTGCTTACTCATAATCTTACTCATAACAAAAAGCTTTTTTTTTGTTTTTTAAATCAATGAAAATTTTTGTCAAAATCCAGAATCATTTAACAAAATATTTTTTCCATATTAAATAGTTGCAAAAATATACACTGTATATTTCCATATGTTAAAATCCCCAAAATGAGTGAGTTCATTTAGATATCACTAAGTTTCTGATGAGAACTGGAGGCAAAGGCTCTTCTTGCAGCCTGTGTGGAATGGTGAAGATACCCCTGAGTTTACAGAGTATGTCATCCCATTGGAGCTTTCCTTTCTCTTTCTTTAACTTATGGAGTTGATGTTTCTTTGCTCTGCTTAGGTCTGGCTATAAATGGGAGCAGGTCTGTGATGGGACACTCACAGGTTGGAGTTGCATAGCTGTAGAATTCCCTTCCCAGTACAGCTTGCTAAAGGCCAGAGAGTACAGACTTAAAACATACTTTGATGCATCTGTTTTTGCAGAATTTATGAGAAGGATGGTGGTAAGATATTGACCTGTAGTAATATCAGTTCTTCCCATGGAAGGGACTGGTGGAATTTTAAGATTATTTGTTGCTTCAAACAAATTTCAAAGCTGCCTGTAGGATTAGATTTCCAAATTCTTATCAATTTTAAGAAATAGACAATCATATTCCATAAAACATCTTTAGAAATAGTATTATAACTGTTTATTTTAGAAGGTTAATGATCAAAAATGGAAGCAAATTATGGAGAAAACAAATAAACCTTATATAAGGGCACAGGATCCATCTCAGCCCACAGAGCGCTATTTTCCATACACTGATGAGCACAGCTCAAAAGATGTGCTTTGCACACCTTTGCAGCACCCAATTTCTGCAACTGAGTGTGATAGCAGCTGCATAAACTCAGGTCACTGTCATGTAATGTGAGTGGGAAAGTCAGGAGGTAGAAAATCCATGATCCTAAATGGAGTATTATTGAAAATGTGTTATTCACTAAAGTGCAATAGTTAATGAAGTAGGTTGTGCCCTTTATGCTGCCACGGTACGTAATAGGCCATTGGTGGTAGAGGGAGTTCCCTAAAAGATTTTAAAACTGCTTCAAAGCTTACATGGCCAAAAAGTTCAGCCTTAGCCTTCAGGATTAACATTTTCAAGAGTTGCACATATCGTAAGTAAGAATGTGCAAGCAGTCACCCTAATGGTTAAGGGAGCATTTTTCTCTTTCTTTCTTTTTCTTTTTTTTCTTTTTCTTTTTCTTTTTCTTTTTCTTTTTCTTTTTCTTTTTCTTTTTCTTTTTCTTTTTCTTTTTCTTTTTCTTTTTCTTTTTCTTTTTCTTTTTCTTTTTCTTTTTAAGGCTGCTCAGAGTTCAGCAGTCCTTTTTCTTTGGAATCAGGCTCACGCAGGAGATAAGGAAGGGAGCATCCCTGGAGGCAGAGGGAAATAAGGTCTTGGAACAAAGAGACTGCAAAGGAGAGACCTGAGCTGGAGGTGCAAAGTTCAGATTGAAGTTTACTCTATTACTCAGCTTACCAACGAAATGGGCCCGAAGAATGGGAGATATGTGGATATAATATGTCCTATCCATTCCCCAACTATAGCAGAATAGGAAATTATTTTTCTTACGTCTAGATATTATTTCATATTCAACTTTTTATTTGTATCCTTTGGTATTAATGTCAAACAACATTCCTTCAGCTTTAGGAGATCAGGAAAGTTTTTGATGACAGAGTAATGTTGTTTTGAATTTGGGAAGGATTTCAAAATTTGGAGGCTAGCTCCTGTGTGAAAAAGGATATTTTGCTGATATGTTCAAGAAATTTAATGAAAAAAAAAGTCTGTATTTATCTTTTCCCTATCCTATGCTTACGTCTTCTACTTGTCTACAAGAGCATCTTCTGTCCTGTTAAAGATTTTAAGGGAGTGTAGCTCAGATTAATTGCATGAAAGAACACATTCTGTGGAAAAGAAATACAACATTACGGCCTTGACTGAAGAAGAAATTTTATGTTCTTTCTTGTTTTTCTTCCCTTATTTCCAGAAGAAAACATTCAGGTTTCAAAGTAAATTGTGTGTTCTGATTATGATTCAGCTGTATAGGGT